>NC_142652.1:23520000-24145000 GCF_055504915.1 Nelumbo nucifera | reverse complement strand
ACATCCCACACTAGTGGTTACAAGACACTAGCGCCATTTTGGTTCAATTCTCATTCTTTCTCATGTTTGTCTAAGACGAAATTCTAAAATGGGCAAAATGAGAAATTATTGCTATGAATATACTGTTTTTTTTTTCCTAAAAATGATTTTTCCCAAACTAACAAGTGCCCTATGTTCATTTTCATTCTTCCCCAAAAAAAATCTCTTAGGTCTCCAAAATCGTCGGCATAGATGTTTACTAGCTTGTTGCACAACTCTTTAACACTACCAACCTAGGTCATAAACTACAAAAAGGTTTAGGTGGGCATTTTGGTAATTGAATGCATTTTGTCACCTGGCTTGACAACTAAGGGTATTTGTTGCAAAATAAAAGTTTAGAGAGTAGTTGTCACTAACCCCATCGTATCGGTAGGTCTTTGTAATTTACCCAAAAAAAACATAGAATGTGAAATTAATCACCACTAAACTAAAACAACAAGATAAAAAAACACTTACCACTAGGGCTGTCAATGGGCCGGATCTACTTGATGGACCTGAATTGATTATTTTATTAAATATATAATATTTTCTTAATTTTTATATAATTTCATCACATTTTATAGTTGAAATGGTAAATTTGATAGATGATAAATAAGATAATTAATATTAGTTACAAATGTTTAATTTATTAAGATATAAATAATGTAGTCTTTTTCTAGCATTTTTATTAAAGTTATATTATCAAAATTTAAATATAATAATCAATTTGGAACTGTTTCTACCTAGACCCCATCTATTGAACCTTACCACCAAAAGGTTAAGACAAATAGGTTCAACCAAAAACCAAAAAACGAAAAGCCAACCATCAGAAATATCTTATCGGTATTGTGGAAGGTGAAGGCCATTATGGAATAGATTTGGCCCCAAGATTTCCTTGTTAGTTTTATCATCAACACTATTTAGGCTCCATTTGGTTTGTGGGATGGGATGGGACAATATAGAATATTTTGGAATGTTCTTCCCTTCCCATGGTTGATTTGTGGGATGTCATGAGATGGGATGGGAAAATTGTGCCATTATAGATCCCAATTCTTGGGACGTAGAATCCCACCATTTTGGTGGGAAAACAAGTGGGAATGAAGGGGGGAAGTTTGTTTGACAATAAAAACCATGTACCTTGTAGCATTTCTAAGAGTTAATATTAGACACATGACCCATTAATAAATTCTTATTTTTAAAATTATATTACTAAGATAATTTAATCAAAATTAATAAATAAAAATATTAATCAATTAAAAATAATTTAATAATTAACTAATATTTCAGATTAAATATTAATATTATTAATCAATAAATAAATATTAATATTAATAATTAAAATTAATAATTAATATAAAATTAATAATATAATAAAATACTAAATCATAATAATATAGTTAATTAATTAATAATTAACAACAACATATTTTATTATTAATTAAATAATTATTTTATTATTAATAATTTAATTAAAATAATTAATCAATGAAAAGGTTAGTACTAAATTATTAAAATTAATAATTAAAGCATAGGTATTAATAAAATAAAATACTAATGATTAAAATATTAAGTAATGAGAATAATTAACTAATTAATATTATGTAATAACTAATTACAGTACGTTTGGACTCGAAGGAATTTTCTCTTCGAGTCCATTAAAGTTTTGGCATGTCATTCGATGCTTCACCTACTATTACCTACAACCAGTTAAAAATGTTATGACTGACAACATTAGTTTTAAATAAAAAATTGATAACTTAAGTTAAATTACTGACAAAAAATTTCAAAGCCCTCACATTCTCATACTCTAACCTTTCTCCCCCAACCCCACCAGCAACAAGCCTTCATCAACGGTGTTCAAACCGCAACAGAATGACAACTGTGGATTTTAACGACAACAACAACGGTGTTAACGGAAAGTTTCAAGTGTCAAGAGTATTCAGAGGAAAGTTGGTATCTGTGTCTAGGGTTTTTCATATTTCCTTCTTGAATGCTGAAGGTAGAATCATTTTTTTTTTTTTTTTTTTAATTTTCTTTTTAAGCAAGTAATAATGTTGTATGAATGTTTGGAAGCCTTTTTTTTCTCTTAATCTATTGAGTATTTCTTTTTGGTTTTTTTGTCCAATTTTACATTTGTTGTTTGTGTTAACCTGTATTCGTTGTTCAACATTTATAGAATTTCAAAAATAGAAAATCTAATGGTAAAGGAGTTTTTTATTCCCATAAGCTTGCTACACCTTTCAATTTTAGACTATTTTTTGACATCCAATTGAAGCAAAAAGCGAGATAGTTGAAAGTCTTTTTAGCTATTGGGCAGGCATGAAGATTGATGGCTAATAGCACCAGAGCATGAAGATTGATGGCTACTTTGCAAGTTGTATATTATCTTTTTTGACCATTTTTAAAAAAATCTCTTCCAAACACACATACCTATTGGCAATTAGTAATACTAATTGAAAGAACCATTCACTTGAATTTCATAGTTTAAAATGGGTTGCTCTGTAATGTGATGTGATTGGTAGTATGTGAGAGGGATGATTGACTCTATGTGAACACCAAACAATTCAGAGTATCCAACATTTCTTCCCAGGCAGCTGCCAATTCTTGAGGGTTTTTTTATTAAACACAAAAGTTGTATTTTTGTATTACTGAAAATCTAATTATTACAAGTCTCTCATATAACATGACAAACAACCATGGAAAGAAAAAAAAAAAAAAAAACTCAAATTTATTTCCCATTTTATGGATGGGGAGATTGTTGAGTCAACTCCAAATATGTATCATGTAATTTATTACTAACTCAAAAAATTAAAACAAGGTATATTCATTTTTATTTATTCTTGCATAATTGATGTTGGCACTAAAATTTATTTACTTTCTGCTCATGTGGAAAATCAACTACTAAACCCAAGTCTACAGCCATCCAAATAATGAATACATGTTGCAATCATTGATCGTATATCTATTATACCTTACATTTGGGGTTAAAAGTTGTTTTCACCAACTAATAATGTCTTATTTACATGTTTTATTCTTAAAAAAAAAATAATCTTGGTACTATAAGTTGTTACTAAAATTTTCTCTAAACACCTCTAAAAAATGAAAAATGACAACTTCCCCAACTTTTAATTATTAATAAGGAAGATTAGAAAAGAAAAAAAAAAGAATGATAAATGTAAGGTCATTGGTCCATTTTGTTATTTTGTGTTTGCTATGTATCTCATATGCAATATATGACCGATTCATTTCATTCAAATATTTTTAATTTATCTCATTTATGAAAAATGGGGTTTCACATATTTTCTTTCATATTCATTAGGTCAATTTATCAACTTACTTGCATTGAATTATCAATCACTCTCTCCTAGTATTGACAAATCTCAAGTTCATCTATTTAAATGTAAATATATTTATTTGGTATGTTTAAGTAGCTGATAAAGGAACTCTTAAATTTATTATTATTTTTTATTAAAGGTCAAAAGAAACAATTTATGGTGGAAAAGAAGACAATTCATTTGATACGGGTAACATTTATAACGGTGGAAATAGCACACCAATTAGAGTTTGAAAGTGCATATTGTTTTTATAATAGCTATGCTAAAAGAAAGGGGGTCCACTGCTAGAAAAGATTGGAAAAATAAAAACAAGCATGGATTGATAACAAGTAGGAGGTATTTTTGTGGCAAGCAAGGTTTAAAAATGTCATAGTCATGATGTTGTTACCCCGCAGAGAAGTATATTTTTGAGGTCTCAAAGAAAATTCACAAAGGCACAAGCAGGTGGTCAAGCAAACATTGGTTTCTTTCCATCATACTATATTATAAGAACGAGAGAGGGCATTAGATTTGGGAGATGTAGCTACGGTGTGCTTCAAGATGAATATGCTAAACTACTGGCTTGTAATTGCATTTGTTGTGGGGAGCTTGGTACAATTTTCACATACACAATTATAGTTGAACGCAGGAAATGCAAGTATTTGGTTACATTTGATTCATCAAATGAGACTTTGGATTGTAATTACAATTATGTTGCTATGCATTAAAAATGCTCAATTTTAGAAATGCATGAGTGATCCCAACACATTATATTTTAAAAAGATGGACAAGATTTGCAAAAGTTGGAGTGGTAAGGGAATCACAAGAATCTACCATAGAAGTTAACCCTAAACTTGAAGTGGCAAGTCGGTGCCAAAATTTGTGTCCCATTGTAATTAAAATGGTAGCAAGGGCAATAGAGTTTGATTTAGCATTTAAATCTATTTTAAAGCATTGTACTAGCTGGATGAGTCATGTGAACTAAGTTGTTGTTAATGATCCTTATTATAAATCTTTTGAAAATGAGAACACTAATATTATGCAATCCATATGTGAGATTATATGATGTGAATATTGAAAAGGATATACAATCTGTACAAATCCAAGGGATTGCTAAGGAGGGATGCTCTCGTGGTAAAGGTTAAAAAGTTGGTATGAGAAGCCCTCATCAAGGCGTAAGGCAAGTTCAAATATGCCATCACAAAATTCCTTTTCGCATTAATCCTCTCTCGGATGTCTCTAATATGATTCCTTTACCAAAACATGTTAAACAGATATGGTAATTAATATATTTTTACATTATTTATTATAGTCTTATCAAAATCATAAACAATAATATATTTTTTATAATATGGATTTGAAAATAGGCATTTGGCTTCATTTGATATCAACGAAAATATCCAACTATATCCTCCTGCTGCAATCCCATCATGGAGTCATATTGAATAGGTAATTGTAATAAATTTCTCAAATTTCATAAATGAATCGCTCAAGTTGTTACTTTTGGTGAATCATATTAAAGCGAATTGTCTATACGTTTTTTTTCAATAAATTTTGAATATTTTTAAGCTCATTTATTTTGATTATATACGGGAATCAATTTTTCAATCATATGTTAGGGATTCAACCCCTAGCAATTTTTAACCAACTTAGGTATTAAAAATCACAGGAGCTTTGTTTAGTGCTATTCGACTTGGTTCTTCAAGCAAATAGGTTGAAATCATTGCATAGTATGAAATGTTATACTAATATCCTTACTTGTATAGGAGCCATTTGTGCTTAAATCTCTATATAATATCATAAATGGTGAAAGTTCTCAAGATTGTAAATAAGGTGAGGTCCATCAAGTTGTCTGTTTTTCAATTTTAAGGTTGTCGAGACTGTTAAGGTTTTTGATGTTGATTTTCTTGGAGTATTTGGAAGTTGTTGGTTCTTCCAAGGCAAAGGTGCACTGAATGTTCTAAATTATAGTAACCAAATCAATTAAAAGAGATGACTAATTATATATGTGTGTTGGGTGTAATTGTCATTAAATCTCTTTTTGGCAGCTAAACTTTGTAAATGAAGTTCTGATCCTTTTTGTTTATAAACATACAAGTCTTAGTTCATTTGCCATTAATTCTTTTTTGTTTTGGGTAATTCAACTTTGTAAATGAAGTTCTGAACATTTTTCGATAAACATATGCATACACACTTTGAATCAATTGCCATTAGATTTTTTGGGCTTGGCCTTGATATTACGGGTGTAAACGGATCGAATTCAAATTGGATCAAGCAATAATATCCGAATTTGATTCGATATGAGACCAATATTAAAAAATAATATTTGAATTCGAATCCGATTAAATATTCAAATATTTGATTCGATCCGAATTCGACTAATTAATTATTTTAGGTAATTAATAAATATATAAAATAAATATTTTATTTATATAAAGTATATAAATTATTTATATAATTTAATATTATATAAGACATTTAAATATTTTATATAAGAATTAAATAATCGATCAAATTCGGATATTTATTGAATCGAATTAGGTCATACCAGAATTCGAATTCGATTAACTATTCGGTACAAAAAGGATATCCGAATTCGATCGATTGGATATTCGAATTATTCCAATTCGATTTGATTATATCGAATCTCGAATTCAAAATCGGATTTTCGAATAACGTTGACATCCCTACTTGATATAAACTTGAATAGGATATTCAGCCTTGGTTCAATTCCATATGAATCGTCTAACTTTTTTACTTGACACAACGTTGGTTCAATTTCATATTTTATAAAGTATAACCCATGCAATAGCTTAAAATTTGCTCATTGTCAATGCTAGAGAAGGATATAGCTGAGTTTTATCTAGTTAGAGCCTTAGAGGTCAGTCACTTAGTTAATTTACCATTACTTAGACTAACTATACATGCCAATTTTAAACGTCGAAATGAGTCCAAAATAAATTCGGAGTGAACCAATTCATTCCACCTTCAAATTGTCCAATGACAAGTAAAAAAAGATTCTCTTGTTTTAATGATTAGCTCAGTTAAAACTCCTCTAAGAACTTCTAAAATGGAAACAATGAATCACGTATTGTTGCCTTTGAAACAATGACGCAAGTGGTCATTTATAAAGGCAATTCAATTTTCTTTGAATTTCAAGAAATTATATTTGCCTCTAAATCCAAAAACTGAACGAAATCAATCTAAAAGTAGAGCTGAATGAATTTCAATCAACAAAAAGTGGAAGTATATACAGGATGTAAAAGAGATCCATCTTCAGATTGCAAACAAAAACTAAAAAACCTTCCCTGCCCATTAAAGAGAAATCTCTGTATTGCTGTGTACAAAAAGTCCCTACCCATCCTTGATTAGCAAGAGCATTGCTACTGAGGTCAAATTTCTTGGAATCCACCTAAAAACATAGTGATCTAAAAAAGCTCCATTGCAAATTGATCCTCTTTTTAGAATAAAATAATACTTTATTTATGGGTGAGAGGGAAAATAAAGTTATTCTCATATCACAGATAACATAGGAAAATCCCACATGATTTCCATTGGTAACTCTTCAGGAATGCATGAGAAACACCTGAGAATAAAAAGCAAAGTTATAATTAGTAACTAATAAATCATGTCTTTTATAGGGTCAATATGAAGAACTACTGCTCAATGCTTTCGAGCCGTCGTTGACCCAGATGGTTGGACTGTTCAGCTCGGGAACTATCTAGGCAACCGGTTCCGTTTTACCCCATACTCGATTTTTGGTAAAAAATCGTTGAATCAGTCAATGATCCAGACCTAGACGGTCGAATTTTTTGCTATCTTTTATTTTTTATTTTTTTTGTTAGAGACCGTCCGTTCGAACTAGATGGTATAACCGTCAAACCGAAAACCGGTGGCCAGAACAGTTCCGTTTCCCGGCCATTTTTTAAAACCATGCTACTGTTACCTATTATATCAGAGATACACATGCCCAAATGTCCCCCTTCCTAGGAGCTTCCCCTCTTATTTTGTTTTGAGTGAATTTCCACTACTTCTGGTAGGTGAGGTACAATTCATACAAGAACCTAGAGGATTGTTTGAACCAATGCAAGGCTGATCTAGTGGTATTGTAAAAGAATTACAAATATTACCAAGAATTATTTTGGAAAGGTAAAAAAAAAATAAAAAATTAATACACAGTTACTCATTTGTACTTTAGTTGCCACATTTGAAAGGGTTTGATGCAAAATTACAAACCAATCCAAACTGTAGCCAAAGTTGGGAAACATCCTGTTTAGACACAAAAATAAATTCTTAAAAGATTATACATAAAACAGAGTAAAAATTGTTCAAAGCCATAGAAAATATATAATATTTAGAAGCAATTTATTCAAATATATAGGTCTCACCGTTACCTTCCCATTCAACAATGATCATGTTATCTCTACATGACTATAACCAAGAAATTTTGAGGGGCTAACTGCTGAGTATATAAATCAAATCAAACTACAGTTCTTATATATTGGTCTCACCATCATCTTCCCATTCAACAATGATCATGTTACCTCTACATGACTATAACCAAGAAATTTTGAGGGGCTAACTGCTGAGTATATAAATCAAATCAAACTACAGTTCTTACATATTGGCCTCACCATCATCTTCCCATTCAACAATGATCACATTACCTCTACATGACTATAACCAAGAAATTTTGAGGGGCTAATTGCTGAGTATATAAATCAAATCAAACTACAGTTCTTATATATTGGTTTCACCATCATCTTCCCATTCAACAATGATCATGTTACCTCTACATGACTATAACCAAGAAATTTTGAGGGCTTTCTAATGCAAACTGTGTTTCCTTGCATTCAAAAGGCCTCCATTGATAGCTTTAGGGTTTGTAATTCATTTTTTTTGTATTGAATCACAGACCTTGTGCCCCCGTAAGGGCCGTAATTCATTTTTTTCATGGGCACAATACAACACTTTTTCAACAACAATCTAATAACTCTTCTCCAAAGATGCTGGAAGCCAATAGCAGGGCTCGAAACCACATCTCAAAATTTATTGGTTATAGTTGGATCATAGTTGGATTTAATTAATTATATTATTATTATTATTTTTTGAAGATATAAAAGTAACACATAAGATACATGGTCAAAAACCATGCGATCAAACTAATTTCAAGTTCAAACTTGTTGAGGTTAAAAATAAATTGGAAATTGAACAACTATACGATTTTTTCACATTGCTTTTGAATGGTGGAGAAAGCTAGGACTTACAAAAAATATACTCTTATAAATGCTATCTAAAAAGAAATATTTTACTAAAAAAATAATAAAAAAAAGTGGCATTCTATATATGTACAGTTTTTATCATATGTAGCAAGACAGACTTTCTAAAGGCCATCAAATAAAGAGATAAAATAATGCCTATTTAGCCATTTAGGTGGTGTTTGATAGATTGCTGAAAAACAAAGTGTAATGTGGCTTGAGACAAATTCACATTGGCTCCCCACAATACATCCCTACCTTACATTGAGAACATCTCCCCATAAGGCCATGACAAGTATAGAGGATATTCTCAATGCACACTGAAATGTGCTGTGGAGCACGTGTGGGGTATACTCTGTGGGGAGCCAACCCAAACTCATTTAAGAATATTCAGTACTCATTTCAAGGAATTCTATAGTTTGTAGTTTGGTTGTGGTTTCAAGTTTCATCAATACAACCCAAGAGAGTGTGTTATAGGTTGTGGTGTGGCTGGATGTGAACAATGATTATGTCTCACAACATATGCAATTCCATCACATGTACTAATGTACATTAGTAGAGAATGAGATGTCCAAATTCCTTTTCTTTCTTGAATGCACTATTTTACAATATCCATAAATTGGGGGAATTGATTGATTCAAAACCATGAATTTGTGGTTCTAGAATACCCACTTCAAAAATACATTTTCTACATGAATTGTGTTCTGCAGCTAGTTAAAAAATTGAAAACCCTACACTACCCAACAGTCCCTCTTGTTATTTTCATGGACAATGGACAAGGTGCCAACTCGTTGGTTGCTAAAGCCTCCTGTTAGTTGTCATGGAGGCTTGGGATCAAATCCTGCTTACACCATGTTCCTCTTAAATGGGCGCCTTACATGCACATCCATCGTGCATTGGAAACATCTCTTGTGAATAATAATTAATAAGTGCAGGAGATGTTCCCCATGCATGATAGGATGTGCTTGTGAGGCGCCAGGTTTGAGGAGCAGATCTGGTCTCGCCTACACCAGGGTTGTGGGGTCATGGGCCACTCCCATTGTGTAGCCCCATGGAACAAAAAAAAAAAAAAAGACCAAGCCAAAATATAAGACTTGTACAGCCCTTTGGAGCTCAAAAGTGATGATAGGAGCCTGGATCTCTTGATTCTTGAAAGAAAAATGTAAGTTGGTTATAAACACGGATTCGATTTCTGCAACCACCAAATTTGGGGAGGGGGGTTATTAGTGGTGCGTATGATCAAATATAAAAAAAAAAAAAAGGTAGGGAGAAGAATACAGAGGCTAGAGATTCCTTTTGAGCTCCAAAGTAAAGGGATGCTTGATTGGATGAAACATTTTTTTTTTTATTCCGATCTATAAAATTGCCACGCCGGCTAATTCTCCAAATCGTCTGAAAAATCTCATTTGGTAAAACCAATTCCTCAAAACCTAAGCAATATGAAAGAAAAGGTGCAGGCTGTTCTTGGGCCTCTTTCCTCCTCTACCTAAGGCTGTTAATTGATTGGATATTGCTCCAATTCAATCCGATGAATACTTTGGACCATTCTGGACTGGTCCATTGGACCATATAAACTGTTCAAATTGATTTTAATTTAGATCGGGTCTAACACTAACCTGGCCCATTGACACCCGTGCTCTTATCTTATCATATGTCAATGGACCAGATATATATTGGTTTCAATGCGACCCAGTCCAATATAAATCGTTACAAATGGATTAGGTTAAATCCAATCTAATAAATATTTTGGACCATTAAGTCTGGGCTGATCCAATTCAATATGTCTTATTGACCAATTCAATTCATTCAAATTGATTTTTGGTTTCGATGGGCCCAGCCAAGCTCGGTCCATTGACACCCTTACCTGTACCCCCTTAGTCGGTTAGTCCTATGAATCTTCATTCATGGATGAGTCTTAGGTGTCGCTTTAGATGTTGCTATTGGATGTTATGAGTAGAAAATAAAGGAGAGAAAGAATTGGTAAGTGTACAATATGCATGATTCTAATTGAGTTATAAAATTTGTCTTTATTTGACCATTTTCATTTATATAAAGTGTCGTGTGTAGAGGTTTTATTGTGTAGATGAGGTCGTGTGCCATAGGTTAGTGGCACTGAAGCTTCATGTTTTTGTTTCAACAATTTTTTTATTAAGTAGATCACATTGTACACCAACTTTGAAGGTTAGTGGCTACTAATTCAAATTTCAAAGTATGTTTTCTGGTTTTGCGAGTTTGTTTAAATATTAATTTCTATAGTCCATTTTTAGTTTTTATGCATTGTGTTTGAATCAAATTTTATAATTGTTTAGTTTTGTATCTCATGTTTTACTTCATAAACAATTCTTATACAATCTTTCTGAATTACGGTGAAAAAGATGACAATAATAAATACGTTATTTGACACAACGGAACCCAAAAGGAAAATGAGGATAATCTTGGGAAAACAGTGATTCATAGTTTGGCGTTTGAGAGTATAGTACCAGTAGTGTCCCTTCTATTTGAATTTTCATTAACAAAAGCCCGTCATTAATAAGGGACCCTTATTAAGGGTGAGTCTTAGGCATCGCTTTAGATGTGAGGTATTGTCAGACTTGGATTGGACTGGACAGTTGAACGCTAACAAGTAAACTTTTTTTTTGGACATGTTTATGGGCTGAACGATCTGACCACCAGTAAAATTATGGACTGGTTGGCTTTGGGATTTTACACCTCATCTAAGCCTAACCACACTGACGTAATCCTTAACATCTCCTATTTCTTAAAAAAAAAAAAAAATCCTATTCTATTAGGAAATTCAAATCCATTACCGGCCCGTTTGATTCACTGGAATAGGGGTCTGAAATCAGAATCAGAATATACTATTCCAATTCCAATTGTTTGGTTGGACGGAATCAGAATCTCATTCCAATTCCTTGTAGAATGGTATTCCCCCATTTGAGGGAATAGCCATTCCCTCCTCCCATGGGAATAAAATCTCATCCCAATTGATTTCAATTCCCATTCCGATTCATGTCTGAACCAAACAGATTATAGAAATTGATCATTCCGATTCTGATTCCAATTCCAGTTATAAACCAAACCGACGCTAAAAGATGTTAAAAGAAGAGGAGTGAGGTTCTAAAATTCATTAGTTTTATTAATTCAACTTTTTTTTCTCAAAAATTAACCCAAGCAGTGGAATCGTATTCTGGAATCTGCCCACTCAATTCTTAAATCTGAAGAAAATATCCTCTTAAAACGTCTCTGTTCTAGTTTGCTGCAGACTGCATCGCTGAGGTGGGTAAAAGGTAAACCCAGATGCAGGGAGTCACCTCGTACTTATATGAGAATGGGACCCCTTGAAGATGATAGAATTGGGTCCATACAATTTGTCTAAGCAAAATGAATATAGTGGTGAAATTTGATTGCTCTAGTGGCTCAAGAAATTAAAAGATGATAAATATCTCAAAAAACAAGACAAAACTTGTTAGCAACTTAGCTGGAAGCCTGGAACTTGGCTGAGAGGTAAGACACCTCTACCAAATATTATAACAGAACCATACTTATCCAACACTGCAGATTCTGCTAGTACCTTACAAATTGTCGTTTATCATCTTCACAGTTCTTCCTTCCATAAGGGTTGGTTTCACTGAACCCACTTCGGCTCCCTTCAATTCTATGCATCTTCTTTCTAAACTTTGATGCACTACTGTCTATGTTAAGATTTACTTTTGAAGGACAAGAAAAGCCAAATGAAGCAGCAACAGCCTGTCAATCATGATCCAACAGCATGCAAGAATTTATTATATGCTCATATATATAGTCCTTGGAAGATGTATTTTTAGGTATGTACCTGAAGATCAAGGCGGTGGACATTGAAAACATCCTTCATAGAATGCGAATTGTATGCTAATATATATGATTTGTATGCATCCTTAGCAGACTGGTGCAGGTAATGGTTGTTTGTTACTAGATTCTCCTGCATCAATTCCCAGATCAACTGCAATCCCTCCACTTTATTGCTAACTACCAAAGAATTATCAAACATATAAGAAGCAGGAGAATACCAGGGCAGACTGCATGTTTGCCAGCTTCTTTTCATCATAATCATACTCTTCAATTGGTACCTTAGCTGACTGCAATGAATTAAGAAAAAAAGAAGAAGAAAAGAATAAGATCATACTAAGATCTGTCCATCAAATTCATCACCCCATCCCTAAAATAAAGCAAGCAACGGGGAAGGTAGTTTTCTTGTTTATGAAAATTGCTAAACCTTAAGATAACGAAGAATTTGCAACTCCTCTGGTATCAGGAAGAGCAAGCCATGACCTTCTGCACCTTCTCCACGGGCTGTACGGCCAACCCGGGCAATATATTCCTGAAAGTAGTAATAACAAAGTTTTAAAAGAAATAGTTACCCAAGAATGCAGACAATACAAACAAATTAGAACATGTTGACAGAGAATGAAGGTACCCTAACGTCATCTGGAGGATCATACTGCACAATCCAGTCCTATGAAATAGGCAAAGAAAAAAGAAAGGGCAAGGAAATCAAGGTGAGCATTCTGGATCATATGCACAAGAATGGTAATCACAGAATATAATTGCCAAGATATAGAAGAAAGAGGTATACCACAGCAGGAATATCAAGCCCACGAGCTGCTACATTAGTGCACAACAAGATTCCCTTCTCTGTGTTGCAGAAATCAAAAAAGGTGGATGTCCTTCTTGTTTGCTTTTGTTGTCCATGGATATCAAAGCAATCCATCTTAATGTATTTGAGAAGGCCTGAGTGAAATTTGACCGAGTTACATGAGGAGAAGAACACCATCACTTTCTTTGACAGGTTTCTCTTCAAGAAAGAATAGAGAACAATAAATCTCTTAGCACTTGGCACGACACAATAGCCTTCATGCAGTCCATCATTAGTGACCTACATTTCCTACATTCATATTAGCTTCCACTAATAGTTGGGATGAAGGAAACCATTGTGGCTGTTTGTTTACCTTTGACCTCCCATCATCCACGCCAATATACACTGGAGTTGTGTGAAATGACACCCGTGCAAGATCTTCAACCTGAAGTAATAAATTATTCTTCCCTGAGATTACTAGGACAGGCAGAACAAATCATGAAAATTTTGCATGCAAAATACAAACCTTTGTAGTCTGAGTAGCAGAGAAAAGAGCTGTTTGCCTCTCCTGGCATATTACAAATATTTCAATTAGATCACTATGAACAAGAAATGAACAAGAATACAATTCCATCTCATTTCAATCAGACCGAGATGCAATTAATATAATAGTCATAAGTACAGAATAGATGTCAGTATATATTGCTGAGCACCTATCATTTTATGCTATCAGGCATATCTCAAGTTTTTTCTATTGTTCCTTTCACTTACCTGATCAGAACCAAATAGAAAATGATTCATTAAAAACATAGAAGGTAATATGGATGACTAGCCCATTGAAAACCATTTAGAGTGTGCTAATCTCTACACCCAAAACAAATGGTTAGTTAAGACAAGTCCTTCCAGTTACACCTAGAAAAATCTGTTAAAGTGAATGCTCTATCCATAAGAAATGAGATAGCATTGGCACAAAGATGCAGGGATAGGCTCAAACCCCCCCCCCCCCCCCCCCCCCCCTTTAAAGATACTTGCATTCCTCTTTTTATGAACATCCCTACAAACAGCAAGAGGAATCATCATTTAAAAGGTCCTATAACCAACAGAAGATAAGGTCAAGAGAGCATATTCCTACCAGGATATCAAAAAGAAAACAGAGAAAACTACAAATATACAAGACTCATGGAAGAAAAGAAACAAGTGAAACACTGCCTCCTCTGACTTGTACATGGTGCATCCAACAGAAACAAGTGAAACACTCCAAATATACAACTATAAGAGCCTTAGCAGAGAATGTGTAAAACAAAAGCCTCTAAACTTGGAGGAATTTGAAGGCCCCAGACACAAGCAGCACCAACCACTTCTGTTGTCTCTTGAGAATGAGCCAGATAGAAGGATCTCATAGAATTTTCCTTTTGCATGTGCTCTACAGATAACCTTGGTATTACTGATTCAGAAAAATAATCATGCTCTCCAGATTCTAGATTTTCTTTATATTATAAGATCAGAAACCAATCCCAGAGGATAAAGAATTAGTAATGAATAACAACCAATGTCTTAGCAGCAGAAACCAGGGGCATGAGTAATCATTAACCTTTTTTGTACAGAACAATTGAAAAAAAAAAACTTTTTGAAACTAAAATTTGAGTACATTATGTAAATATTAAATGATCTATTGTTAAAAAAGAAAATGAAATTACTCCAACGAAAGTTGAATAACTAGGTAGTCCAAGTTTCACAATTATTATTTTATTTCAGTATTTCGAAGCAATAATTCCAGTTTGTTAAGATCTAGTCATAATTTCTAGGAAATGCCACTTATTTTTGTCAGTCTGCATTAGTCAAAGTTAAAAAGGGAAGGAAATTAGGCACTGCATCAAAACTTCCCTCTCAATATACCTAATTAAGTTTTCAAAATAATACTTACTAAAAAATTATTTACCTTTGGTAGAATTTTAATAATATTCCTCATGTCATCCTCGAAGTTTGCTTCCAATATTTTGTCAGCTTCATCAATAATAAGGCACTGCACATAAAATAGAGCATTTGTGCAATCACACACGGAAAACAATGAACTTCAAAGTTAGAAATAAGTTTTGTTATTAATTCAAATAAAGAAATAAAAGTGTGTGCAGAACTAAAAGTATTGTATATATGGAATAGGTTTACTAGTTAGGTCATTTCAGAGAAGTCTGGATAACACAGATATCATCCACTTGAGCATGGTTGGGGGCTTCAAATGGTCCCATATGTTCCCCTCTCCACCCCATTAATGTTTCATCCGGAAACCATCAGAACATGTCCACAAAAAGCCCCTCTCTATAGGAATATTTTTAATTAAGAAACTTAAAACTCTGGACATCCGATGTCACTAAAAACTCCCAAATACAAGGTCACATTTGAAGCTGATATGGATTATGAGATTGAAGATCCCATAAGATGGATGGTTGGGATTAGCTACATCATTGCTCCATGTGGCGCAGTCACGCACGTGTGCACACACAGAGGAAGGTGGTCAAATGAATAGTTCTTGATCTGGAGCTAGAAAGGGTAGTAGGGTACCCCATAATTCACCATCTGTATCACATCATAATCAAGATTGCAGTCTCACACAATGATATAACAACTACCTACTACCTTATAATATTTAGTCATAACTTTGTAGATATAAAACAAGTAGAATTCAATAGTGGAAAAGATGTATTATATATAATGCAACCCCTCTCTGAGTCCTATATGCATAACTTGAAATGAACTTACAATGTAGATTTGATTAAATAAGGATCTTAAAGTAATTCAATTGCATCTTTATCTAAAGGCCATTAACCAATGTTGGTCCCAGTTATCTGGGGTTTTGGGAGGGGTAGACTTGGATAATCAATCACATATTTTTTACACAAAGTGGCTGCTCTCACACTAAAACCTGTGTTCTCATGCTTGCCAGCCCGAGATTTATTGCATCTTTATCTCTCCAACATTATTCAAATCCACCCATTTGAAACATAACCTATACATTCCTAATGATGTTTTATCTACCATAATGAGATTTCATTCACCGACATCCAGCAAGTAGCAATCAATATAGCTTGTCTCCTATCCTCTACCAAATTTCCTCTACTCAAAACCCATCAAAACGAGAAATAGGAACTTTCGAATAATTTAAAAGTCAGAAAGAGGGAAAGGAATCAGAAATGCAACACTGGGTGGGGGAAGGACTAAAAATAAACATGAATGAAGTAATACCAAAGGAAGAAAGGATCATTTACCATCAAGTTTTTGTATATGAAGCCTTTGGTATTTTGAAGATGATCTAGAAGTCTCCCAGGGGTTGCTACTAAAATATTTACCCCTTTTACAAGGCGTTCTGCTTCTCCCCTTCTAGATGCACCACCGATAATCAATCCCAGAGTTTGTGTGTGGTACTTAAGAAGTAGCTTTGCAACAGCATGTGTCTGTACTATATCAATGGAAGATTAGTCTTCAAATGGAACTCCTTGTATATAAAATGCTGCTAAAACTGTACAGTACTTGAATGCTGCTAGTTAGAACTTACAAGTGAAAATGCTAAAATTATCTCAAGATGAGAAAAGCCTTTAGGTGAGAATTTTTTCTTGAATTATGAGAGGCAATCTAAATAATACCTAACTAGTTAATTGAATAAACGATAAGGTTTGAAAAACATGTTGATGCGTTTATAAATTAAAGAGTTCAAGAATAATTAGAGGATGCAGGGAACTTTCTTTTCCATCAAAATAAAAACCTTTCCGAAGGACCATAAGTAGATGGAAATAAGATTAGACATCTTTATATGAGAGGAATGGAAAATCTATGAGATGAAAAACAGCACATTAACAACTTGACTAAGGATTGGTTTCAAAGAAAAAAATAATTAAACAATGCTGTAAGAAGAGAAAAATGAGTCAAACACAGTTTGTGGATATGTGGGATAAGAACCCAGAAATATATGCTTGAAAGCTTTAACTAACAAAATTCCCCATAAGCAAGCAGTAGTGTTAAACTAGGAAAATAATTTTCCATTGAGAAAATTCTTGTTCTTCAGAAATTTTGAGAAGAATGGCAATGATTCTACCTGTATGGCAAGCTCCCTTGTTGGGCAAATGATAACAACACCTGTTCCATTACGATGAGAAAAACAGATGTGATATAACAGTTCAACGGCTGGTACTAGAAAAGACAGGGTCTTCCCAGAACCGGTTCTTGCAGCTCCAAGAACATCTTTGCCTTCCAAAAGTGGTGGGATAGCTCTAGCTTGAATCTGTAGTTGTAAAGAGAAATGAATAGTGAGAAAGCAGTTCTTAGAGGAGATCTTTACAGATGATGATAGAACTGCCAAAATCTTAGGATACTTATTTTAATTTTTTTTTTGAATGCTTTCATGATTGAAATGAAATATTAAAATGATATGAGATACTAGATAACTGAAGGATATGAAAAAACTAAGACAGTCAAACAAAAATTTGTGCAGCAAGCATGTAACCCCATATGAGATTGGGATAGTTTCTCTTGACAATCAATATCTATGGTATTTTTGCAAATAATTATCAGCCTACAGGTTTCCTTACCTATGAATATGATATCGAATAATGATATAGAAAAAAAGAGAGAAGTTGATCTGTGACCCAACATTCGTAGAAAACCAACAAGTTGAGAATTGATTTTCAATCATGTGCATGCTAAGCAACCTGTGCATCATTTCAATTAAGACTTTCAGTTGAAAGGGAAACCTACAAGAGTACAACAATGTTCACTACTGAAGTTTTAATTCCAACAACTTGGACCTAGGTCATTGTGATATCCAGAACACTTCATCTGCATAGATGTTTGGTGCATCTATAGAGATCTGATCCAAGATGTCTTATTGAATTGTCCATTCTGTGTGTCATTCGATGCCAGTAGATCAATTCACAAGGAAGATGGGCTTCAGGGTAACCGTACCAAATTCTTGCATATTAGAACAGAGTGTTGAGAAATATTGGTCCAAAAGCTGCTGAACAAGATTGTAGAATCAAAGTTATTTCCTCTTTTTTTGTGGATTAACCAACTTTTTGTGTCAAGTAGAAATTAGGAGTCAACTAACAAAAAGGTTCAGAAAATTTACTTGTCCATGGTAGTTAATGACGCTTCTTTGTCAACCAGAAAAAATTCACAAGTGGTGCAGCAAAATTTTTAACTCTTAAAGCCTCGAATATCATCCGAATGCAAACATATACGAAAACAAAAGTCTAGATTAAGAAAAGTTACAGAAAAAATCCAGAGACTATGGAACGGTAAAGGTTGGACTATGAAAGAGACAAGAGTTGTGTTGAAGAAAGCATGGGCTAATGTTCAAATCGAACTCCAAGTTCATGTATCTTCTCTGTTCAACAAAAACTTAAAGTTCACATAATTGAGTTGGGTATTGCACGATTAAATTGTGCTCTTTTGTTTATTTATACAATTTAATTCGCATATTGAAAGCTCAGTAAATGGTTCGACCTGAACCGATGGTGAGACGTCCCAGGACATCGAACCGTAATGAAGTTATAAAGATAAAAAAAAAAAAAATCGCTACCTCAGTCATCTTCTCAAATCCCATGTCTTGAATAGCTTTCATGGTCGGTTCTGAGAGGCCCAACCGAGAGAAAGACTCATTGCTCATGATTCCTGATCCACTCTGCAACTTCTTCTTATTCTTCTTCGCCGTCGCGCCGACCGTACCTTTCTCTTCGCCTTCTTCTCCATCCTGCACCAAGTCTCGGCTACTCCTATCTGAGTTCTCCGCCTCTTTATCTTCTGCTTCTGCCTTTGCAGTGTCTTCTTCGTTAGACCTCTTTCTCTTTCTATATCTCTTATTCTCTTCGTTTTCGCTTTGACTTCCCCCTGTTGAATCCATTCTGAGCACTGTGCGTTAGCTTTGCTTCCGTTGAAGCGAAAGGAGATCAAAAGGGTCAGTTCACAAAAGCAGAAGGAAAGGCCGTTAATTTCGTTTTTTTCTATAGGGTTTTCGGCTCTGTTCCCGCGTTTATACTTGTTGGAGGTCCTAAGGACCGTCTACCAGAGTTTAACGTCAACCACGTGTACAATTAGGAATTTTAATCAGACGGTGAGACCGGTCCCAGCAGGCAGCAGTCACGAATCATTGTACTTGCACGTGAGAATGCAAATAAAATAGGGGCACGGGAAGGGCATCATTCCCATTCAAAAGACAAAAAAAGCCCTGGTTATGAAGAGAAAAATGGTGCTACACGAGTGTTCTTTTGTCTTTTAACACATGCACTTGGGCCAAAACCAATTTGCTAAACTCATTCCCATTACAGCACTTCGAGTAAATCATGGCTGGGCCAGGCCAGGTCCGGGCCTATAATTTTAAATATAAAACAATAAGTAAATGATATGTAACAAATAAAATTTATGTTAAAATTTACATAACAAAAAATATTATATAATATGTATTATATTTGTCATATTATAATATTTATATATAATATGGGCCTAAAGTATTGGGTCCAGGCCCAAGGCTAGGCTGGGCTGGCTAAATTTAATCACCCCTAGTTGTTGAGATTTCAATGGTGTGTGGTTAGTGCCCTTAGTTAGTGGGTAGGTTTTTTATTTTCTTTGTGTGTTGTAGTGGTATGGTTTTTCTTTTAGGTTGAATTCATAGTCTTTTACAGAAAAAAGTCAAAAACAAATCAATAAAATTCATCAAACCAGTTTATAGCGCACACATGCGCAAAGAACTTTTAAGTTTAGTTTGGAAAGCCTTAGATTTTGTATGTATTTGTATTGTACATATTTATATTTGTATTCTTTCTAAATTGAACCAAAAGCTCAGCTTGGAAAGTGTGTAAACAATGCAAAGCCTTGTATTTTATTTTGTGTTTTTAAATTTATATTTGCGCCGTGCATATTTCTATTTGTACTCTTCCTAAACTGAGTCATAAATACAAATATATACAATGCAAAGCTTTATATACTGTATTTCGAGATCTTGTATTTGCACTCTTTCCAAACTAAATCTAAGTTCAGGTGCTAATGAGCTTGTTAGCTTGGGGAGAGCCCCATTTGTTTTCTATCTCCAATACTTGATGAAAAAAAAATCCAACATACATTGTCAGATATCTAAAATAATCCCATTTTATAGTTGTTTTATGCTTAAAAAATTTCCAACAGGTTATATTATATTAATTATGAAAATCCTCAGTGAATCCTCAGATGGTTTGGATTGGTTAAATATATATATATATATATATATATATATATATATATATATATATATATATATATATATATATATCCATGTGACAGAAATAGGTGGTTTCATTAAGGTTTTAAAAATCAACCCGAAATAAAACTAGTTTGGCCACTGGTTTCTACTTCAACAGTTCAACTGTATGGTTTGAAGAAAACAATCCTTTACGATATGAAATATTAAAAAATAAAAATTAGTTAAAATATTAAAAAAAAAAACATTGTTTGAGATAAATACTTTAACAGTTCAACCATCTAAGTCAGTGATTTACTGAATGTTTGACATGTGTCAATGGTGTTTTTAGAAGATTCCAGCTTAAGAGGAGAATGGAATCACCTAGTGATTAGTTCCTGAGTCAAATGGTTCAACCGCCTAGATTAAGGACGTGAAATCAATTAACAAATTCCTCTTGGCATTGTTCTAACTTCTAAGCCTAAAATAGAAATTGCAAGTAGTCCCCCCTATATTATAATCTTCTAAAAAAACCATGAAAAAGCAATACAAATTTTATGGACAATAAAAATAGAGCTTAAAGTTGTAGTTTTACATTTGAGTGATTGATAAGAAGGACAAATTTAGAAAATAAATCAATTTCAGAAAAGAGAATAGAAGAGTTTGGGGCAATAATTCATATGAAGAGAAAAATTGGAAAACAAACATTTTTGTTAGAAGTAATTGCATGGGTATTTTGGATATTTCCATGCCTCTCTTTAAAAGATTCTATCAAAGGGGGTCTACTTTTGCAACTATGTCAAAAAGTTTAAGGGAGGTGATTGCAATTACCAATCTTCAGGAAATGTTTCATTAACAACCAGAAACTTAAGGGGAGGTTTCAGCAGTTTACCCCTTCTTTTTAAAAAAAGAAAAATTAGGATGGAAGTCATTTTCTTGGGGTGAGTATGCATGAATGCTCATAATATGGCCATATGATAATTATGTTTCTATAGTTTCAGTGGCCTTCACTTTTTAAGACTAAGGGTCCGTTTGGTTTGTAGGAATAGAGGTTTGGAACCAAAATCGTAAATCCATTTGAATTCTAATAATTTGGTTGAATAGAATCAGAATCCCATTTTTATTTCCGATGGAATGTCTTTCTCCCATTTGAGGGAATGGCCATTCCTTCACCCTCCCATGGGAATAAAATCCCATTTCAACTGATTCTAATTTCAAATCCGATTCTTGTGTGAATCAAATAGATTATGGAAATAAACCATTCTGATTCTGACTATGAGAAGTTTTAATTCTGATTTCAACTACAAACCAAATGGACCCTAAGACGTGTCGTGTTTCTTAGTTAAACCACACATACAACCCATATTAACCATTCTCCACTTGTAACTCTAGTAGTATATAAATATGAACATAAACAATGGGTTACGTTTAGCGGATGATTAAATCGAAATTTGGGTCAGAGAAGTTTTGAAGGTGCAATTTAATTCAAATTGGACGGAAAATTTGCTAAATTTTCAATGGACCTTAATCCCTAATGACCCTAGCTCAAATCGGATGTAGCCCTAAGAAGTTACCTGTCATGAATTTGGTTGGAACTGGCCGGATCTATAGTTATAATTGACTTTGTGATCATCTACCCACTTACAATCATTCAAAATCCAAACCCATCCATATACTTAGTAGATTGTTTATGGGTAGACAACCTCTTGAGTTTAGGTTATAATCATTCAAATCTCAATATTTTCTTTTTAATTTTTTACTTCTTTTTGAGCGTTAAGGCGTAATCAAACATGATGAAAAAGACGTCAAATGTTTGATGTATTGTAATTTTAGTATAATCCACATCTAAATTGGTATATTGCTCTCATAATTCAAAAATGGTTATTGGACCTGTTCACGGGCGGGCTTTTGTAATTACAGAATTTGTTCAGCCCAAGCCCAAGTTTGATCCTGCAGAAAAATTTGTAAATGTCAAGAATGGGATTCGAACCCATGCCCTTTCGGACCAGTACCTGAAACTGGCGCCTTAGACCAACTCGGCCATCTTGACTTTGTTATCAAGTTTACATGGATGATTAAAAAAATTAAGAATTAGGTTAGAAATCAGATCATGTAAAAGACATAGGATAAATGAATAAAATGAGAAAAAAATTGAGATGACTTAGTAATATGCATAAATACCTATTAGTAAAGGTGATATGTTCAAAGTTGAAGGACTTGAAGAACTAGGGACGAACAAAAAAAAAAAAATATTTGGGTGTTAAAGTAACAAGAAGGGATTTAAGCATTATGGATATGACACAACAAAACAAAATGATAAAACGGGATTCACCTATAAGTTAATGATGGATATGATGACATAACAAAACAAAATGATAAAACGGGATTCATATAGCTGAATTCATTTAGTTGGGATACGGCTTAGATGATGATAATGACAAAGGTTTAGATGGTGATGATGAAGATGAGGATGAATGCCAGTTTCATCTAACCACATGTCTGATCGGATGGCTTAACCAATCATCCATTCGGATCAGCGGTTTAATGGTTTTTTGAGAAAATCCTGGCCAAATACGAACAAGTGACTGGTTCTTAAATTGAATGGTTTGACTACTCTAATCAATGAGGTTTTTTAGGGCAAATTTCTTTAAGTATCTTTAAGGTTTAGCTAGTTGACTAACTCTACCCCTACTGTTTGACTATTGTCTGTGGTACTACTATTTCTAATAATTGACTAAATCTACTTCAGTTGCTAACGTCAGTTAACCTTCTGTCAAAATCAGTACACACATGACACCAAATGATGAATAAATATTTTAAAAACCCAATACTATCCTCTATCCCTCTTGTCTTCAAGGAAGCAGGAAGGAGCTAGCCCACCTGCGAAGCAAGTCAATGTCTTCCCCCTCTCCATTCTTATCGATGCGGAGGCACTATGGCAATGAAGAAGGAATTCTGATCGGTTTGGCAATGGAGTATGAAAACATCTGCTTTGAAATTTGAAGGCGATTCTGAGACAATTATTAAAAGTATGTTAAGCAATGCACAATCACTCCTCATTCCTCATTTGAAAGCTACTAGCATCCTCGAAGACTACAGGCAATTAAAGATATAACTCCTTGTTTTCAATTGCTTTTATTCCCGGATCTTGTAACCCAATAGCTCACTAATTGGCAAAGCTAGAGGTAAGGTTTGGTGAAAATAATGCCTGGGATAGCAACAACTGTTGCCTACTTGCCTCACACAGTTGGTGAGATTGTTGCCTCGTGGAGAGATGGCTGAGAGGTTGTTGCCTATGGAACGGGATCTGCTCCTCACACTTGGGCGCCTCACATGCATATCCACCTGCATTGGGAACATCTCCCCAGAAAAATAATTTATAAATACGGAAGATGTTCCCAATGCATGGTGGGATGTGCGAGTGAGGCGCCCTTTGCCTACAGTTTTGGATTTGAGATTGTGAACAGAGAGTATGGAAACCTTCTGCCGGCCCCAGCTCATCCCTGGATAACACAACCGTCCTCATCGATGCCTCCACCGCCCGTTGTATCTCTTACTTCCAATTCATCCGCCAGGTCGAAACCTTAGCTGCCTCCCTGCAATCTACAATCAGTCTCTCCAGGGGTGATGTCGCTTCATCCTCTCCCCGTCAAGTCAATCACAATCATCTACTTCTTTCTTTTCTCCCTCGGGGTCTTCACCTCTCCCGCCTATCCGAAATTTCCCGCCAAATCGATCTTAGCATATTAGTAGTCGCCTTCGCCACCTCCGCCACCGCTCAAAAGCTTTCCACTTTCAGCCACCTTCGCCATCAGCTGCCACCATTTCATCGCCTTGCTTACCGAATTCTATGCGACCAAGACGGTGGCAATAAAAGATGCAAGAAGAAAAAGACAGTGTTAGCGTATTCTATCAACATTAGTATCCTAGAATTAAGGAGAGATAGTCATATCAAAATTAGTATCCTATCATTATCTCCTTAATTGTAGGAGAGATAGTCCTATCGAAATTAGTTGTACATATCATTTTTGTATTCTAATTTAGGTAGCCAACCTTGTATCCTTAGCTCTATTATAAATAGGGTTGTAACCTGTTGAATTTTATATCAAAATAATTATTCTCTCCATTTGTCTTCTTTGTTTTTCGTATCATGGTATCAGAGCTGGATCGATCTTAGATCTATTGAAGCTCTTTCTCTTGGGTGCTGTCTACTTCAAATGAAGTGCATTAGAAGTCGTATCTTCTCTGTAATCTCTGAGATTGGTTTGGTGATTCTCTAAGGACTGTTTCGATCAGTCTTCTTTCGAGCTGTTTTCTAGTAAAGGACGAGAACCAGGGTGGTGTTTGCTTCATAGGAAAGAGCAAAGTTCTAGCGGCTTGCATCTGGTGAAGCTTCTTGACACCGGTGGTTGTCCCTTCAGAGACCCCAATTAACCTGGTTTACATCTTGTAGTCTGCGAATTTCCAAAGAAGGTTATGTAGGTGCATAACCTTCGATGGCGTCTGTGTGTACCAGAACCGAGGTTGCCCCGACGAAGAAGACATTAGGGATTCTGCGGAGTTTTTTTTTTTTAAGGTTAGTATTAAGATTTTCCCATGATTTGTGTTGCTCCAAAGATTTGTGTTTCTCCTCATGGATTCATTTGAAGCTGCTCAACATATCTCTCATCCCATCACTATTACTTTCGGTGGCTCAAATTATGATTTATGGTCCTGAGAGATGTGCCGTTTTCTCAAGGTCCACCTTCTATGGCGATATGTGACTAGTGAGATTCCCAAACCTTCTAAAATTGTTGATGAAACAGAAGATAAATTTGTTGAACGAATAGAAAAATCATCAAATATTGACCTGGTTTCGCAATACTTGTATTGCAAGCATCAAGTTGGAATTTCGCAGATATGACTCCCCTAAAGAGGTATGAGATTTCTTACAAGCTCGTTATTCTATTTCTGATGATGTACATCAGTTTCAGCTCTATAGGCTTCTTCACCATATGAAGCAACAACCTAAATAGACCATTCACAGTTATGTCTTTGAATTACAAGTTCTTTGGGATTAGTTAGCACAGTGTGAACCTGAATGGGATAGTACCTCTGCAGCTACTACTTATTCTAAGCTTTGCGATCGCCAATGTGTTTGGCATATTCTGATGACTCTCAGGGATGAGTATGAACCTATTAGTGGTACTCTACTTCATTGTAGCCCATTGCCTTCCCTTGAAGTTGTAATCAAAGATTTGCTCTCTAAAGACACTCGACTAAAAACACTTCGAGATGAGCGATCCTTATTATCTATTGATGCTGTTTTTGCTACTCCGGGTACGTCTGCTACATCTTCAACTTCCTCTAAATCTTCAAAACGGACTTTCTGCAATTACTGCAAGAAGACTGGTCATACTATTTTTGAGTGCTGCCACTTGCAAGCCAAAAATGCATCTAGACAGAAGTCCTCATCCATGGGTTCTCAGGCTTCGAGTTCTATTGCAGCTGCTGCCACAAAGGATTCTTCTGATAACACCTCTTCCAAAATTTTCTCTTAGAGGACTCCAAGCTCTTCTTCAACAACTCCAACCTGATTCTGGTATGCCTTCTAATTCAGTCTTGTCCGTCACTCTAGGTACTACCTCATCATGGTATTTTGATTCTGCCTGTTGCAATCATATGACATCAAATTCATCCTTATTTACTTCCAAGTCACATCCTTCTATTGCACCAATTGTTCATACTGCCGATAGTTCCACCTTAACTGTCAAAAGTGTAGAAACTATTTCAACATCTCGTTTATCACTTCCTAACACTTTTTTGGTACCTCAATTATCTCTAAATCTT
This sequence comes from Nelumbo nucifera, assembly GCF_055504915.1. NCBI lineage: Eukaryota > Viridiplantae > Streptophyta > Magnoliopsida > Proteales > Nelumbonaceae > Nelumbo > Nelumbo nucifera. The sequence continues at coordinate 24,118,771 of NC_142652.1, read as the reverse complement.
ATATCCGTTGGACAATTATGTGAACTTGGTTTTGAAATACATTTCTCAAGTCGTGGTTGTACTGTGCAGGATCCACGGACAGGGAAGATCATTGGGACAGATCGTAAGATTGGGCGATTGTTTGAGCTATCATCTCTTAAATTACCATTTCTTGCTGTTGCTGTCACCTCTAGTGTTTGGCATTCTTGCCTAGGTCACATTTCTACCTCTAGATTAGGATCTTTAATTTCTAATGGATGTTTGGGTCCTATTAAAACAACACACTTTGATTGTGTTTCATGTCATCTTTCAAAACATCATGCTTTGCCTTTTAATATAAGTGATTCTATTTCTTCTGCACCTTTTGATCTTATTCATTCTGATATTTGGGGACCTTCGCCTCATAATACCATGGGTGGTTCACGTTATTTTGTGATCTTCATTGATGATTTCTCTCAATATACATGGATTTATCTTATGCGTAATAAATCTGAATTACTTGCAATTTATATTCAATTTGCCACCATGATCAAAACTCAGTTTTCCTCTATCATCAAAATTTTTCGCACTGATAATGCCATGGAATATAGAGATTCTATCCTTACCCAATTTCTTTCACAAAATGAAACTATCATTCATAGATCTTGTCCTGATACCTCTCAACAAAATGGGCGTGTAGAACGAAAACATAGGCATATTCTTGATACTGTTTGAGCTCTTTTAATCTCTTCCTCTTGTCCTGAACGTTTTTGGGGGGAAGCAGCCCTTACTGCTGTTTATACCATCAATCGCATTCCTTCTCCTGTTATTGGTAATATTTCTCCTTATGAACGATTGTATAGCCATTGCCCTGATTACCAGTCTCTTCGTGTATTTGGTTGTGCTTGTTTTGTTATATTACAACCTCATGAACATACCAAATTGGAACAAAAAACATGTCTATGTTGTTTTCTCGGGTATGGTATTGAACATAAAGGATATCGGTGTTGGGATCCTCTTACCCAACGACTTCGCATATCTCGTCATGTTACCTTTTGGGAACACAAAATGTTCTCAAGTCTCTCCCCATTTCGAGTTACCACGACATCTTCACATTTTTTACTTATCCTACTATTTCGCTTTTTCCTGATGATTTACCTGCAGGTCCAACTACTTCTTCCTCTGGTAGCTCTAACAGTACTGCACAACCTGCAACCTCTCCGAATGCATCTACCTTGGCTATGGATCCTCCAGCTCTGCCTTCTTTTGAGCCCTTGATTGCTTCTGATTAGTTCAACCCTGACCATTTTGATGCTCCACTCCGTCGTTCTGGTAGGGTCACTAAACCTTTTGTTATTCTTCGTGATTTTCATTTTTATTCTACCATTGTATCTTTATATGAACATTGCACCTATCGTGAGGATAATACTGACCCTCTATGGCAAAAAGCAATGGTAGAAGAAATTCAAGCTCTTACAAGCACTCACACTTGGGATTTAGTTGACCTGCCTCCAAATAAATCCGTGATTGGTTGTAAATGGGTCTACAAAATCAAGACCCGGGCAGATGGTTCAGTTGAAAGGTATAAAGCTAGATTGGTAGCTAAAGGGTTCACACAGGAGTATGGCATTGATTATGAGGAGACTTTTGTCCCAGTTGCCCGTCTCACCTCTGTTCGCGGTCTTATTGGAATTGTTGTAGCTAAGCACTAGCAGTTATTTCAGATGGATGTTAAGAATGCTTTTCTCAATGGTGATCTTTCTGAAGAGATTTATATGCAGCCCTCTCCTAGTTATGATCATCTTCCTAATCATGTTTGTTGTCTCCGTAAGGCTCTATATGGACTTAAGCAGGCGCCTCGAGCATGGTTCTCCAAATTCAGCTCTATTGTTTGTCAGTTTAGTTTTAAATCTAGCACTTATGATCATGCCTTGTTCATCCGTAAGACCTCTCAGGGTTGTGTCATTCTCCTCCTTTATGTGGATGACATGATCATTACTGGCGATGATTTGTAGGGCATTTCCGCTCTTAAGACTTTTCTTAGCAAACAGTTTGAAATGAAAGATCTTGGTCGACCAAATTATTTCCTAGGCGTTGAGGTCTCCTCCGACTAATTGGGATATTATCTGTCTCAGGCCAAATATGCTACTGATCTTATTTCTCATGTAGGACTCACTGATACTAAGACTGTTAACACTCTGATTGAGCCTAATGCCCATTTTACAGCCATTGATGGTACTCTTCTTAGTGACTGCACCTTATATCGGCAACTAGTTGGCAGTCTTGTATACCTTATTGTTACTCGTCCTGATATTGCGTATGTTGTTCATATTGTGAGTCAGTTCATGTCTGCCCCTCGCACTAATCATTATGCTGCTGTGCTTCGTATCATCCGTTATGTCAAGGGCACTTTGTTTCATTGACTTCGCTACTCCAGTTCTTCCTCTCTTCAGTTGATCGCATATTCTGATGCTAATTGGGCCGGTGATCCTACTGATAGACGCTCCACTACTGGTTATTGCTTCTTTCTTGGAGATTCTCTTATATCTTGGCGTAGTAAGAAGCAAACGGTTGTTTCTCGTTCCAGTACTAAAACTGAATATAGAGTTCTTGCTGACACTACCTCCGAGCTGTTATGGTTATGATGGTTACTCCATGACATGGGACTTACTCATTCATCCGCAACCTCACTTTACTGTGACAGTCGTAGCGCCATACAGATTGCCCACATTGATGTATTTCATGAGCGCACTAAGCATATTGAGACTAATTGTCACTTTATTCGTCATCATGTGCTCGAGGGTACCGTTCGCCTTATTCCTGTCTCTTCCTAGGATCAGTCTGCAGATATATTTACCAAAGCTCACTCTCCTCTTCGCTTCCGTGCTCTAGTTGGCAAACTCCAGATGACTGATACATTACCATCTTGAGTTTGAGGGGGGATGTTAGCATAATCTATCAACATTAGTATCCTAGAATTAAGGAGAGATAGTCCTCTCGAAATTAGTATCCTATCATTATCTCCTTAATTCTAGGAGAGATAGTCCTATTGAAATTAGTTGTACATATCCTTTTTGTATTCTAATTTAGGTAGCCGACCTTGTATCCTTAGCTCTATTATAAATAGGGTTGTAACCTGTTGAATTTTATATCAAGAATTATTATTCTCTCCATTTGTCTTCTTTGTTTTTGGTATCAGAGGGAGAAGAAGGTTCTAGCCCCCAATAAGCCTTCAACCCTCTCTGTTGCAGCAGCTCTGGGGAAGCAGCGTATCTCTTCAATGTTCACTTATTCGGTTTTCAAAAAGAGTAGGGAAGACAAGTCGAAAGGTTTGTCCTTTGATAGTATCCCGAGTTCGCCCCCGATGAAGTTGATAGAGAGAGGCGGCGAAGAGGACGAACGAGAATTCTATCGGGTGCAAGAAGTTCTGCTCCCATTGATCCAATTAAGATAGAATCAACCTATTGTTGGTATTGACTCAAAGACCACCCATTTTCTTTTTCTCTTTCCCCTCCTTCCGCCTTCGTCACCATTTGTATGTGGAGAGAGCAATTTCTCTCTTCTTCATTTTTGTTTTACACGATAAATTAATAAGTTAAATGGATGAATCCAAATACTTAACCGATGACCAGTCGTCATTGCAGTCGGGAAGCCTTCACTACAATTTTGACGACTCCACGCTCCTCGTGTCATGTCTCCATCAGCACCAGATAAGCGGGAAGAACCTATCACCACCAAAAGCCAATCGCCAAGTTGAGTCGCTTGACCAATCATCATCTCCGTCTCCACCAAGCACTTGTGTGTCATCAGAGCAGAGTCCAGAACAGACCCACCCCCTGCTACTCTTTCTGAAACCAAGTCTTTGTCTCTCATTGTTTCTATTGCTCTGCTGCTCTATAAACTGGTCTGGGTTTTCTAGCGTCAATAAATTAATAGATTTTTGGGTATCAGATCCAACCATTGGGATCGTGCCATGTAAAGAAAAAAGATGGCAACGGCGATGGGGTGAATTTTTTTAGTACTTGGGTTTTATTCTGAAAATTTGAGAAAGAATGGAGGGCAAAGTCGATATTTTATTTATTTTTATTATGATTTAATGATGGCAACAATTGTTAGAAATAGTAAAGGTTAAAGACAATATTAAAACAACAAGGATATAGTTAGTCAATTTCCTAAGTCGGGTTTGAGCAAAATTAGCTATTCAATCCGCCGCAATGTTGCCTTACAATACTCCACTTTAACTTCAAAGACCTCTTTAGGAAGAGGGGTATGAACATAAGTGAGGCATATAACTTTTGTAGAGTTGATGAAAATATTGATCAAAACAGGTTTGGAGACTAGTGGCTAGGACATTGTGAACCAAATGGACAATGAAGTCTCTATTAATAGTTGGTGGTCTAAGATGACCATGATTAACAGCCATGTGACTCAATTAAGTAGAGAAAAGCATGTATTATTCCATGGTTTTTCTGGAAGAATAGAAATGAGAAAATTTTTAATAACAAAAACATCAATCCGGTCGTGATCATTGATAAAGCTCAATCTTTCTACAAACAATTGGAGATTTGTAACAATACAACTAGGGACAAGATCGATAAAAAAGTTTGGAACTCGATTTATTGGTGGAACCCAAAACTAGGGGTTATCAAAATCAATTTTGATGCTTCTCGTAATAGTGAGGGGTGTTGTGCTGTTGCGTGTGTTGTCAGAAATTCCCTTGGGGAGGTCTTGTATTTGAAAGCTTGTCCTATTGGGGAGGCATCGATAAATCTTGTTGAGGCGTAGGCTAGGCTGCTTGGGAAGCACTCAATATGGCTTTTAACTTCAAAGATCAATCCATTTACATTGAAGGTGACTCGCTCATCGTCATTTCCTGTCTCAAGAAGACACTTGACCCGCCTTGGAGACTTCAGACAATCATTGATGAATGCTTCATAGTGGTGGAGTTGCTGGATTGTGGTGTGATTTTTTCTCATGCTTTTCATGAAGCTAACCAGGCAGCTGATTGTTTGGCAAAACATGCTCTCGACTCAGATTCTCTTATTAGCAATTCTCTCCCTGTGCTTCCTAGGCCTCTAGAATTCATTTGTTGGTGCGATTTTTGGGGAATAGCTACCCCTAGGCTTGTGTAGTTCATCTTTACTCTACAAAAAAAAAAAAAACTCCACTTTGCCCTCTAGATTAGACTCTCGAATAGTCCTGCAATGTTGCCTTCTCAATGAGGTTTTAAAACCATGTTTCAAAAGACATGCATGACCCATAGCCAAGGGCCCAAGGCCTTCCACGGTTCCACCTCTGATGGGCCAACTTTCTAGTTTAGTGATTATTTCTCTTGAACGACTACACTATCAAATCATAAAAAGCTCCCAACAGTATCCCAAATTCCCAATAGGCCAATGTGCAAAAGACTTGGGATCACTTGCCAATACAACACGTTCCAACATGCTCCCAACATGATTAGACATCATATATCTCATACATGGTGGGCCCTAATCTCAAGGTGACATGTGCGGTGTCAAATATATTGGGAATGTGTTGGAATGTATTTTATTGGCAGCTGATCCAGATCCGCACATAGCACGACCGCATATGAATTAGGATCACTTGGCAACAAAACATGTTACAACACCCTCCCAACATGATCTGGCACCATACATCTTACCATGAGATTAGAACTAGCATGTATGAGATGTATAGTATCAGATCATGTTGGAAGGGTGTTGAAACATATTTTGTTGGCGAGTGATTCGGGCTCGTCGCACATTGGGCTTCAGGGCTTGTAAGTAGGGATGCTAATGGGTTGGGTCTAGGGTCCAACCTGACCCATTGATAGCCCTAGTTGTTAGGACAGTGTTGGACACATTTGTTGGGAGTAGATAATTTCTTGAAATCCAGGAACTTGGGTTGGATCTGAATCGGTTTGGGACTGAGTGAAATCGTTTTCAACCCAATTGGAATTGAGACAACATATGAGGAATCGGTGTGGAACCAAAACCAACATATGAGGAGTTTGTCGGGTCCAACCCGACTGATTAACAACCCTAGTTGTTAAGAGTAGATCTGTTCATGGGTCGAGCGGGGCTTTTACTCTTCATAAACAAGATTTTGTTAGGCCCGAGCCCGAGCCTGACCCGACCAACGGGCTTACAACTTGGGCCCGAGCCCGACTCTAATAAAAAGCCTGAAGCTCGACCTAACAAAAAGACAGATCGGTGCTTGTGTCTGTGTTCGCTGCCGGTACCTGTGTCTGTGTCTGTGTTCGCCGCCGACCAAACAATAAGAGAGGAATAGAACAAAAGGGCAAAGAGAAAGGACTTACTGCCGGTGCCTGTGTTCATCGATGCTTGAGTTCACGTTTGATAAATGAACTGAGCAGAGATTCTGAGAGTGAGAAGGAGAAATGAGAAGAGGAACAACCGAACATTGAAGAGAGAGAGAGAGAGAGAGGATTCACCCGTCACCGCTGGAGTTCCCTGGTTATGCCGGTTTTGTCTTCCCGAGAATGTTTGGCTATGTGTGACTGTGACTGAGAAGGGAGTTTGTTCGGCTAAGAAAAAGAGATGAGTGATAAGAGAGGGGTTGAGAAGAGAGGGATTAATATTTAGGGTAAGGGTTTAACTTATACAAAAGTCAGGCCAGGCCAGGCTTGGGCCGGACTTTTTTAACAAATCCCGAGCCCGGCTCGTAAAATAATCGAACTCCGGCTTTTAGGCCCGAGGTCAACCCGTCCGGGGGCCCGGCCCATGAACAGATCCAGTTAAGACAGTGTTGGATGCGTACGTTGGGAGTAGATCGTATCTCGAAATCCAAGGAAATGCGATCCATTAACATTCTAACAGTTACCAATAAAAGTCAATTAAAAAGGAGAACGATGTCGAATTGTTGATGTTCCCAAGAACTTTTTTAGTTTTATCTCATCTCTCTCTACCAACGACTGCGGAACATCAATGATCAATCATCCATCCACGAATATTGGTGATAGCCTGATAGGTCCACCCTTTGTACGGCCTAGATTTAAGTTAATTCCTGCTCAATGAAACGAAAATAAGACAAGTGGATCAGGTTAGGTGGTCAGGGAATGAGCTCTCAAGTGATGGTTGTTTGGGACCACTTGTGACTTGTGAGTTTACCATGGGAGCCGGTAACCCGTGTAGCACAGTATAATTTCCATGTATCCACCACATCATTCCGAGTTCCTTGACTTTTAAGTTTGAAGTAGAAATAAATAAGATATTCATATATCGAGGAAAAATATTAATTATTTGTAAAAGCCATGATGAACAGGAAGATTCATGGCAGAAAAAAGAAAATATAATCTCGATTAAGCCCTTCTGTTTGGTGGGACCCATCCATTTAATCGAGCCGTTGATCTAGCCATGGAGATTCCCTTTTGATAAATTTCTCGGCCCTCGCCCATCATTTAAGAAAGAGAAAAGACCCCTCGTGCACAAATCCAAAAAATTTCAAATGGAACCGACCGTTTGCCCCTGACACATTTTTGACCGTTATAAACAGCTTTCGGAGATTTCAAAATCTCTCTCCCCCGCTTTGCTACTTGCCGTCCATTTAGAATACAACCGACGGCTCAGATTTCCTGAAATCATTCCCCAGATTTGCAACCTTCCCTCTTCTTTTCATTCCCCCTTCTTTGTCCTGCCCTCCAGTTTAGCTACTACAGCTATCCCGAATGATAATACAACGCTTTCAGGCCTTTTCCCGCTAATTCCCGGCAAGAAGTACAATTTTCCGGCGAGATCTTTGAATTTCTCCTATATTTTGATCATCCTGGGCAACTGCGTCTGAGAGGAAATTGAAGGGCATGTTTGAATAGGAAGGTTCCTCTTGGCCTTCTCTGGCTATTCTTCGGTTCTTTTAGGATGCCTGTTTCGACCCGCTCGCAGATCCTCAGCAACCAAGATGAGCCAACTATCGACCAGCCATCACGACCCGGGACCGATCAAGAAGACTCCCAGCCGGGTCCTCCTCCATTACGGAATCTGCATCACGGGTTGAAAGAGAAGATGAAAGCTCTTACATTGTTATACGAGCAGCAGAAAAAGGCTTCGGCCGCTCTGAGAAACCAGTCTACAAGAACCGAGGAACGGCGGTTCTCCACCCATCCGAGTGTCGATCTACTAGGCTCTGGTAAAAGAGACGATAAAGAACCAAAACGGAGTCCCGTGATGAGAGAAAAGAGTCAAAACACGTTACCAAATTCCACTGTCACAAGGACATTCGTGTTGCCACCACCGCCGTGTATCCCCACCGCTGTTCCCGATGATTCGAAGGAGAATGTTATGGGTGCCGATCGGATTGTGGGGTTTACTTGCCCGAGGAAAGGGACGATGCCGACCACCGTGGCGAGGAAGCTCTCCTTGGGAAGTTTTGTTCCACAGTCTGAACCTAGAGGCATAGGAGCGACTAAAGTTGCTCAAGAATATGATACTGTTTCAGATAATGCTGGGGTGGGTAGCCGGATTCTTGTTTTCGTGAGGCTCAGACCCATGTCCAAGAAAGAGAAAGAAGCTGGGTCGCGGAGCAGCGTTCGTATAGTCAACCGGCGGGATGTTTATCTCACAGAGTTTGCACATGAGAACGACTATCTCCGGCTGAAAAGACTACGTGGACGCCATTTCACCTTTGATGCTTCGTTCCCGGACACTACAACCCAACAGGAAGTTTACTCCACCACGTGAGTTCTTGGGGTCTCAACTCAGTGCTTCTGTCAAGTTTCATTTTTGTTGTTTCAAAAATGATGAAAGTTCAACTATTTACTACATTTTTTCTTCTTTGGAAATAACCCAATCCACAGATATATTTTTAGATCAAGGGATCAAGTTTATCTGTGGCTAATGAAAAGGCTGAAGCTTTCTGTGTTAATCATGTTTTTCAGTTCAATCTCTTTCTTTTCTCTAGAAAGATTAAGTCTTTATTGTTTAAGTTGTGGTTAATGTTTACTGAGAGTGAATGGTACTACAGAATTTCATGCATATCTGTGGTAATGAAAAGGCTTAAGCTTTCTGTGTAAATCATGTTTTTCAGTTCAATCTCTTTCTTTCTCTAGAAAGACTTGACTGTTTAAATTGTGATTAGTGTTAACTTTGAGTGACTGGTACTAAGAATTTCATGTTCTTCTGTTCATTCATTATCCCTCTAAAGAGTTAGGTGCCATTCCTCTCATTCTTTTAATTTGAATAGAATTTGTGAAGAATTAACAGAAATAAATATCCCATTTGCGTTTACAGAACGGCCGATCTCGTTGAAGCAGTCTTGCAAGGGAGGAATGGATCAGTGTTCTGCTATGGTGCGACGGGAGCTGGAAAGACATACACAATGTTGGGAACTGTAGAAAACCCAGGTGTGATGGTGCTAGCAATTAAGGACCTCTTTGCTAAGATTCGGCAGAGGAGCTGTGATGGCAACCACGTGGTTCACCTCTCCTACCTTGAGGTTTATAATGAAACTGTCAGGGATCTGCTCTCCCCAGGAAGGCCTCTGGTTCTCAGAGAAGATAAACAGGTCTACCCTCTTACTACATTCATGACGGTTTTGAGTATCTTTCTTAGTGATAAAAAAAAAGAGGATGCTCAAATTAATAAATGAAAATCTCCTTCATTTCTTCTTTATCATTTCAATTCATGAACCGCATACTGAATATATATGTTCCTACAAATTCAGGGAATTGTGGCTGCAGGGCTCACTCAGTACCGGGCATATTCAACAGATGAAGTAATTAATATCTTCACTCCTTTAATTTATTCTGTGGTTGAATTCTGGAGTCAGAGAGAGAGAGGAGATAAATATTTTTTCTTGTATGGTTTTTGTCAGGTAATGGCACTGCTTCAACGAGGAAACCAAAACAGAACGACTGAACCAACTCGAGCAAACGAGACCTCCTCACGTTCTCATGCTATTCTGCAGGTAGGCTGACAGTCACGGCATTGATAAATTTCTGTTTCAGGATGCTAATTGGCAAATTCTAGCGTCTTATTCTTGGGAGTCGTATTAACCCATTATTGAAACTGAATAGAAAATTACTTGCACAAAATAATTTGTTTGATAAAATTTCTCCAAATCCATTTTATCAGCACGAAAAGAAAGTGAGAACTAGAGAGAATTCTAATGCCGTGTCTGTGGATATAAAATTATCATCTCCTTCACTGCCCAAGGGAACAGTAATTTAATTTAATAGCCTGTTAGTATATGATCAAATGGAGAAAGGCTGCTGTGTTAGTGGTACTGATTCATCATACCTGGTAATCCCAATGCCTTAAAATCTAGGTTAAAAACATTGAACTCTGTCAAGAAACCAATACTAAGATTGTTCACCGAAAGCAGGTATCTGGATTTGTATAGGTGCTACATAGATTGTTCATAGGATCAACAATTCTTCTTTCTGAACTTTTTTTCCTTTCTTATAGTGTAGTTATTTTTTCTTAAATAGAAGCATGGTTCAATCTAAAAAGGGTCTACATTGTGCTAATCTTTCATATAAAATCAAAGTGAAATCTGTCATTATGTGGCATAGCTAGCTTTTCAGAACCAAGTGTGATGAAGGATTGAATACCAAGAACTCTTATGGGGTATGATCTTATTCACATATTTTAATCAGAACCCCACTGTATAACATGGCAGATTTTCCACCAAGACATGTTAAATGAAAATTTGGTAGAGAATTTAAATTGACATAACATAACACGTTGCTCACCATGGTTTGGCAACATTTTATCATCCATCCAAATCCAAGTGACAGAGACCAAGATGAACCAAAGTTGGGCTTTTAGTAACTAGTAACTGACCCTCATTCCTCTAATGTTCTCTTTATAATCTCTTAGGTGGTTGCTGAATATCGGGTGAAGGACGCTTCCATGAATGTTGTAAATCGAGTAGGGAAGCTCTCACTGATTGACCTTGCAGGGTCGGAGAGAGCCCTTGCAACTGATCAGAGGACACTAAGGTCACTCGAGGGTGCCAATATCAACCGCTCCCTCCTTGCTCTGAGCAGCTGCATCAATGCCCTTGTTGAGGGAAAGAAACACATACCTTACCGCAACTCAAAGCTCACCCAACTCCTCAAGGACTCACTAGGGGGAGCATGCAACACTGTCATGATTGCCAATATCAGCCCAAGCAATCTCTCCTTTGGTGAGACCCAGAACACCCTCCATTGGGCCGACCGTGCCAAGGAGATCCGCACCAAGGTTCTTCCTCTCTCCATCACTTGCTTGCTCTTTCTCATAGTTGTGAATACAATCAAACCAGAAACATTTTATGATACTGTAGGCATCTGAGGCAAATGAGGAGTTGATAGAAGTACCAGAATGTGAGACAGATCAGGCTAAACTATTACTCGAATTGCAAAAAGAAAACCGTGAGCTGCGAGTACAATTGGCACGTCAGCAACAGAAGCTACTAACCCTCCAGGCACAGTCATTGGCTGCAAATTCCTCACCAAACCCCTCATCCGTCACCTCTCTGTTGTCTCCCCTCCCACCCTCTTCGGCTCAAGGGAATGAGAAAAGGCGGGCTAAGTCATCCATCTTAGTGGGTAATTGCTTTACACCGCAATCCAAGAAGAGGGGGGCTGATGAGATGGTCCAAGAGCTTCGACGGACCATCAAGGGATTAGAGGCTGAGATGGGAAGAATGAAGAAAGAGCATGCTTTGCAGCTGAAGCAGAAGGACGATTTCATCCGCGAGCTTTCACGGAAGAGCATGAAACCACCAGAAAGAGGGACAACAAGAGCAGGGGAGGGAGGAGGGGTGAAGAGGGTGGTGACAAGGGCAAACATGCAACCCAAAGAGTCGACTGAGGGTGAGTTGAAGAGCCCAAGTTCTCGCTTTCTATCACCGGCACCGACGGCTAAGAAGCGGACCTTCTGGGATATAACCACGGCTAACAGCCCATCTGTTGTAACATTAAATGGCAGAAAAACCAGAAGCCATGTTGCATCTGAAAGTGTAGCAGCAGCACCTTCTATGCTTCTTCAGGTACAGTGATTTTTCCCTGTAGGCAACTAAATATGATCCTCCGCCCCCACCCTCTCTTTCTTTCTATTCATTTGAGTTTTATCTTCTGCTACTGATGCAGCTTGCATATCCATGTTTCTGGTTTGTGTTAATGTTCGGACCGCATGTCGTCAATTGCATCCTTCAGCCAGGATTTGCTCGTCAAGGGGCCGGCCCTCCGAAGCGATAAAGAGGATGGACACGGGAGGAAGAAAGAATAAAAAAATACGAAAGAGATGAAGGATGAGAAATCAATGTTGTTCATTTGCGGTTTCTTCCTCATCCCATCCTCTCTGCTCGAGCTGGTGGTTTGAAATGAAAGGAAGAAAAGATTACTTTCGTTGGTCGTTCGCTTCTCCTGTATGTCATAAACGATAACCAACCAAATCACAGAAGGTTGTATTGTTTACTATGCCATTCTTTTCTAAATTGTGTTGTTTATTTTTCATCAAGTCCAGAGTGCATACCATGTATAATTCTTTGACCAAAAGCCCAGTAATTTATTAGCAACATTAATTCTCATTACTGGTTGGTTTTCATGATAACATACTGCTTCAGAGTTGCAATAGAAAAGAGTGCAGAATTTTTATTTTTTGTTGTTGTTGTTTTTGCACTCTTTTCTATTGCAACTCTGAAGCAGTAGTATGTTATAACAACTTAAGAGTGCAAATGAATTTCTAGTTGGTCACCATGCTGTATTGTATAGATGGTTTGATTATAACAACTTAAGCTAGAGCTCGGTACAGAAATCAGTCTGATTTGTTCAACCCCCTTTTTTGAGAGGGATGATTCAAGCATGTCGCCGTGGAAATTGCTCTTGAATGAGGGCTTTGTTCAATAAACCGAGTGTAAACTCTGGTTTACTTTTGCTTCAGATTTAATTTTGTTTTATGTTTGTGACAAGTGACATACGAAGTCAAATGATGTGATCTCCGTCTTATATAAAGAGAATGGAAGTTGGAGGAAGAGGGTTATGTATTGTGGAGTGAATCGGAAGAAAGATGATTTGATTCCCATTTATGTGAGAGATAATTGAGGTAAGAGAAAAATGATGACAATTTTGCATTGTAAATGAGAGCAAATAAGTTAAATAGTATAAAATTTGTATCAGGCAAGAGTGCAAATCATAGTTACAAACAAGCTGATACAAAACTGAATCGGGTGCAAAATTTGTATTCGCTCCAGATTTGCACCGCAAACAAAGAAAGTCCATGAAAAAAAGGTCTTTTGTTCATAAAAATCAATCTCCAACTCTAGCTTTAATCTAATTCTTTTTTATAATCAAAATTGACCACTCAATTTGTAGTTTGTATGGATTATAGATTTTGTAGTACTAGATTACCATCTAGACCTAAGTGCTGTTAGGGCATTTTGGTCCTAACAAACTCAAAATTTACAATGGTGGGATACTTTTAGATTTATGAGTAGTAATGTAACAACATTCTTTTAGCCCATGCAATGAATATCTAATGGAAGGTCTGCATTAGGCAAGCATATGTATGATAGGGGAAGTTTGAGGAGAAATAAAAAAAAAAAAGAATCTAATGGAAGATCCTATTTTTTAATTACTAGAGAGAGATTAGTGATAGGAGAGAGGATCTGTTGGAGGAGATGGTTTGGGGATGAAGAAAGAGAAATGAGAAGGATCAGGAATTGGAAGCAAATTAGAGAAAAAATTATTATAGAAGAGGAGAAATGAAGAGAAAGTGAGAGGGAGCTTAAAGAGAGAAAGAGAGAGATTTATATCCAGGCTGGTACGGGTTTTGTCTCTCATATTAGAGTCTGAGGCCGGTCTGACCATTGGACCTAGATCTTGATATAGAGCCTGGGCCCTGGCCTATATAAAACCAGAAATCCGATCTAAATAAGAGGTTAAACAAATTTTATTAATACATTAATATATTATTAAATGCTAATATATATTTATTATATATCATGTTATTGGGTCGGGCTCAGGCTCATGTTAGGCTTATTTAAAAAAGCCCGAATTTGGCCAAAAAAAAACCAAGCCTGATACTTACAGCTCAAGCCCGCAGGCCTAAATTGATGCTTGAGCCTGTGGCTAGATCTGATCCGTTGAGCTACCCGGTGCACCAACAGGTCTATCTGTCTATAACCACCCCAATCCCTGTTTTTGGGCTACTTACCGATTTTCATCAAAACATTGCTTATAAGTTATCCGAGTGAGGTTCACCTTGCACAGCCGAAAGCTCTTTCAACAAAAGCTTGTTGCTCTTTCAAAAAAATTGGGGTTTTTTCTGGTTGAACAGAGGGTTGAATTTAGATTGAAGAAGTAAGCATGTTCGTCTCTATCTCTTCATGAGTTTCATATTTCCTGTTTCTCTTAGCAACTACTTTGCTTCAAGGAGTTATTAGTTAGGACTCAAGAAACATGCGCTGCATGGGCTTTGTTAAGCGAAATTGAACTACAAGCATACCAAGGAGTGAACGCAAATATTACTCCAACTTGGAAGTTGGGATTTGATAAAAAGATGAATTAGATTCTTTTTTGTTGTATATAAGATGAATTAGATTATGCATATCTCTTGTAAGCAAAAACTCTGTTAGATAGCATCCAGTTACGTATTAGAAATATCTCCTCTACATTTAATGTTAAATTCATGGGAGATTCCAAATGTAGAAATGGATTTTTATGCTTTCATGGTATATGCAGAGTTGGTAGATTTTTTGAATCGTCGGAGTAGAGACCTGGGATCAAATCCCGCTGGCACCAGGGGTTGTGGGGGGTGGGTGGGTTAAGGGAAGGGGGATGGACTACCCTCTGTTGTGTGTTGTGTAGCCCATGGAGTGAAAAAAAAAATGGTGTATGCAGAGATTTTACTTGCAGAGTATCCCATCACACCAAAATATCAATTGGTGCATCTACTGTGACTACGGTTGCAGCAAAATCTTGCAACCGCCCAATACTCCCTGGTGTTTCGAATTTAAAATAAAGTGTGGTCTCAGTGTTTTATTGGGCGGTCCCATGTTGCAGCAGATAAGAACCTTTATCTCCGCATGCATTAATAATTAGTAAATGTCACAATGCATGGTTTATATCCTCTTTTTACTTTCAAGTTTATTGTGAAGGGCTCCTTAAGTATGATATTGAATTTTTGTTTTATGATTAATTTGGTAAGAGTATAAATATAAATACATATAAAATAATACAAAACATAAGGTTTTACATTTTATATATTTGTATTTGTACTCTTTTGAACGTTGTACAATTGTATTGGTGTAAAATATGGAAGGTTTAATTTGGAAGAGTACAAATACAAATATATAGTCTGAATATAATGTTTAGAAATAATATATACAAGATTTTGCACTGAGTATATTTGTATTTATACCCTTCCTAAACTGACCAGGAGGGAAAATTATTTGAGGGCAATTCATTTTTTGTCTTTTATTCAATTTTTATTTGCTTTTATTTATTTACAATAAAAATATAAACCAAAATTTACATTTTTCTCGTTTGCAATCTCATGCATTTGCATTTGTGTAGTAGTGGAAAAAAAAAAAACCGTAGAGTGCAAACAAACTGAGACAATTCAAGAGCACCAATAATGTGGATGTCATCTCAGTGCAGTAATTTAGAGAAAGAGGTTCAATATTTCTATCCATTTTCATCCATTTGATATAATCATACAAGGGAGAAAATCTACACACATTAGTCAAATGTTGGGGCGTAGAAAGGCCTGATAGTGGGCCCCATTTGAATTATGCTATTTTTTTTTCTATCGTGTATTCTGATTTATGATTGATAGGGGTGAGCAAAAACAACCGGAAAATCGAATCAGTCGGTTCGGTTTGGTTAACCTTGTACAAAAATCTGCAGTTAATCAAATCCATCGATGTATATATTATATATTATATTATATTTATTTTTAAAATCGAATAACCTTATTGGTGCGCGTCTGTCACTCTGTCCGCCTAGCGCCTGGTGCACGCCAGGTTAAACTACTGCCTCGTGTTTTTTCAATTTTCATAAAACCTTAGTACCTTATCTCTCCATGAAAATTTGTTATTTTTTAAAATCTAATAATAAATACATGTGCGTTTATGTCCGCCTGGCCAATGGCCTCTCAAGTCTCACCTAGTGGCCAGTTTTCATCTTGCTTTGATGCTTCCTTGTCTCTCTCTCTCTTTGTCGCCTGTCATTTCGGTCTCCGTCGCACCAACCATTAAGACACCGGTTGCCACCTCAACTTCGGTTTTTTTTTTCCTCACCCCTACAACAACCAACCAAGACACCAGTCGCCGCCTCAACTCCGCCACCTCCCAGGCTCTGTTGTTGTCTTTCTCATCTCTCATTTCCATGGCTCCGCCACATCTCAGGCCAGGTAATTTTCCCTTTTTTTCTTAATTTTGAGTGCAAAAAAAAAAAAAAAAACTGAAAAACCAAACCATGGTTAACCGGTGGACCGGTTACATCGATTTGATTTTTAAAAAACTGATCAAGTCGGTTTAATTCAAAAAAAAAAAAAAACCCACGGTTCGATTAACTCAACCGTGAAGACCTCTAATGATTGAGCCAATGTAACAAATATAACTCTAAATGGTTAACTACTAAAAGCTGTAATGGGTCGAATCTGCCCAATATAACCAAACCGACTGAACCAGTTATATCGGTTCTGTTTATATGGTTTGTTCTGAACTGAACTGATTAATAGGTAATAATATATAAAGATTTTCTGGCTTTTATACAATGTTCATTATTAGAGTTTTGACCAATCAAAATCCATTCATGAATTTTGATAAATAACACCTGATATCATACTATATTTATGATTCTAATTTATTGATCAGTTGTATTTCTGATTTTTCTATATCATAGTCAAAAGTTATATTATCAAAATCAAGTTCTGAATCATTATTACCCAATTGTTTTGATCCGGTTTTGGGTCTGTATTATTGTCCTAATTAATAACCGAAACGGGACTGATACACCATATCCCGAATCAGACCAATTCATTGACAGCCCTAGATGATTCAAATTCATATTTTAGGTTCCCAAGGTTTAAAATATCAAATACACCCTGATATGGAAGGGATGTATTTGTATTGATAATTTATACCTTATACCATTTTTTTAGTTTTTTAACTTTTTTTTTTTTAATTTCAGTCTAGGCATATTTTTACATGTTTTAATCATTAAAAGACAGTTTCTTAAAAATACTTTCAAATGAATGTATCAAAAACTAAAAGTCTAAAATTAATAGAAGTGCTGTGTAATATTGTTATGATCAGATATTTATAATGTATTACAGAAGACTCTAGAATCAAGACAATACGTCCAAATTCTTAAGCGGATTCTCCAGTCCATTGTAAGTCATCTTGGTTTTAAAAAAGAAAATACTACGGCTGCATTCGCATTTTTATTTTAGAGACTTATCTCTTTTTTTTCTTTTTCAATTAAAAACTTAAAACAAGAAATGCCAAATGCAGCCTAGCCTAAGCCATTAGCCATATGGTTATGACTCGTTGGCGAGCCAAGAGTGAGGACAGAGAGTAGAGAACATGTTGAACCATGGTTTTTAAAATTGGACCAAACCGAGTGGTCAGACCAAAAAACTGAGAATCAGTCACCGTTTTCTCCAAAACTGGATTTTTACAAAAAACTGTTGATTTGATCAGTAAGTTGTTGCCTTGGGTGATTAAACTGTTTGACCGTTCAACAGTTTTAACCGTTTTTTGTTTTTTATTTTTTGTCAGAATGGGCTGACCATTCGAATCAAATGATCAGACCATTCGACCTGACCAATTTGGTCTCCGGGTTGGTTTTATTGAACCCTTTGTGCAGCGACCTGGGTTGCAAGGAAGAATCTAGTTTTTGTCAAAATTCTTTCTGCTAGGCAGCCAGTAGCATCAAACCCGGTGAATGGATTCTATACTCATTTTTTTTGGGCCAATAATTGAAGTGAGCTAAACTCACCTATGACCTAACCCTCACTGACACCTTGGGACGGATGGGCTTCATGCTCTGATGCTTGAATTCCATACTCATTTTGGGGCCAACAATTGAAATTAGCTAGCCTCATCTACCCTCACCGAATCTTGGAGGGATGGTCTTCATACTCTTTTATGCTTGGGCTGCGGTAAAGAAGACAAACCAGAGTTTGCGGCAAATAACTTCCTCTTTGTTTCTCTACGTTGAATCCTTTAATTTGGCCAATGTTTGGAACCGATGCCATTTTTTTAAAGCGGTACTACATCAGCACTACGTAGGGCTGTAAATGGAATGGGTGTAGGTAGAATCAATCCTGGACCGAATATTTTCGCGTTAAAATCAAAGACCCAGAACTGTCCTGATCAATAGTCATAAGAACGATAGAACACTATTTATTTGTTAATAGGCTAGCTGTCATTTCGGAGTTTGGGTCTGTTTGGGTCTATTGGGTAGACCCAGCCCATCATTAACAACCTTAGTGCCACACGTGAAATCCATTTTTTAGACCAATAGCTTGATGCTTGGTTGCATGCTTCTCTAAAAAACGTTATCTTGGACTATGTCTTGGAAATTAGGGCTATGTTTGGTTTTATGAGTTTTTATTGAAAAAATGCCACTGCTTCAGTGAAAAACAGAAATGCTTTGGTTTATTTGCATGAAGCATTGGGGGGAACTTCAAATTCTTGTTTCCCTCAACACCTAGGCATTTATTGAAATGAAATGCTTATGTGGCACACTTTAAGTTGAGGTGGAAAGTAATTTTATGGGGTGTTACTTGAAATGCTCAACTAAAAACAAAAGCAATAAATGTTTAAAGTAGTTTTTCACAAATAAAGGTTTATTTTGATAAACACCCTATCCATAAATGCCCATGAAACCAAACACATAATAGGAAAGATATAGTTTGAGAAAATGTTCTTTTTTGGTGTTTTCTCTTTTTCTTTTTCTTTTTCTTTTATTGTTGTGACGTTAAAAAATACCTATATGTCATTGGTCCCAAATAAAAAAAGGGAAAATTCCTGATTAATACCTTGTATTTTGGGCCTAATGCCACTTTAGTCCCCGGACTTTAAAATGTGACAATTCAATATCCAAACTTTCAAAATGTGCCAACAAGTAGACATATGAAAAAACACATATGCCCATTAAGTGTTATCTAATTTTTTTAATCAACCATCAAAATGCCCTTTCTCTTGATTCACTTATTTTACCACGAGCAAGCCTTGCACTGTGGGGCGGTGATTGGGTTAACTTGTAAGCACCAGAAGATGAAATCTCGTGCATTTTGGAGATAGAGAGTCATGTACAGGTGGGTGTATTGAAAGGACTCTATTTTTTTATTTTTTATTTTTTGACTTTTCAGTACTACTAAGATGAATATCCTTGCAGGAAAGCAACAGAGTGGAAAAATCGACGAGCTCTTAGCATGTAATCAGTAATTCAACAATTTTTTAGTATTTTCTTTCTTCTGATCGAGTACTTGTATATTGTTGCTTGATCATTTACATAAATGTTTGATCTTTAGAGTACTTTGAATTTTACTGGTTTCGTCAATAGTCTCTTACGTACCCATATCTTACGTAAGTTGGTTTATACAATTTGTCAGCCAAAATGTATGCAAGAAACGTTTTGTCCTCTTCAATTAACGGATACAGATGATGGTGAATGAGATGACAACGATATGTATTGTGAGGAATGCCGATCCGGTGATTCAGCTGATGAGCTTCTTCTCTGTGATAAATGTGACCGGGGTTTCACATGTCTGTCTCCGGCCAACCCTTGTTTCTACGGAAAACGGATCATGGTTCTGCCCATCCTGTTCTCGTCACAAGAAATTCAGACGTAAGTTTAATGGGCTCATGGAATTTTCTTTTCCGTTTTTTCTTCTTTTTTATTGAGATAGAAGCAATTGCAGATTCTTCGTCATATTTATTGGATCCCCAGCTGGTTTTGGGTTGTTCACCATTATTTTGGTTTAATCTTAATTCTTAAGGAATAAGATGATGAAAAATGTGTTGAAGGATAATTTTGATATTTTCAAAAATTTTATAAATTGACATATTTTGAAAATTTGAATACATTATAATTACACTAAGCCCAAAGTAGAGAGGGTAATTGAAAATTTTCCGTGAAAAAATATTTATAAAAACTATATATCAATGCAACACCCTTTTTTTAAAGAAAAAATAACCATCATTCACAAAATGGCATCGATTCCAAACCTTGATGAAATGAAGTTTCAACAGATGGAGGTCGTAGTGATCGGCCAGCCGAGACTCACTAGCTGAGCAAATAAGTAGTGTCATAGAAATTTCAGTCTCTATGCGAAACATGCTATCATGACCAAGTAGAAAATATAGTGGTCCAGTCAATTGTTCCTAACAAGTCAACAACCAGGCAACAATGGGAGTCAGCATAAGAAATGTTCCTGTATAGGTAGCCTAATCTATTCTCTAGGCGGTTTTTTCCAATGTGTACTGGTTTTCGGGTGAGATTTCTAGGAATCAGGACCCACACAGTTGTACTAATTTCAGCGATCTCCATTCTCCAGGGTCAAAACAATTATATATTTAGTACATTCTTCGTCCCTCAGTTTCTCAGAATGGGTCCTACACATTGCATCAGCGAAGAATGGCCATAGTAGTGTTTACCCATAGAATGATTGAAAACTGAAAATCGATTTCCTTTTCATTGGGAAACGTCAAATTTGGGAATCAAACGTTGAATCACATAAAGACCTGCGGTTAATTTGCTTGGTTGGTATCAAAAAACCTGCGGTTAATTTGCTTGCACATGATTCTGTGATACATCACACATGTCATATCGACCCTCCATGAAGGGAACGGGACAGGTTTCCCCGTCAGAGTAAGCCTGTGCTCACGCCATGCCAATAGTCTCTTACAATCTTACATTGGGAATATCTCCCTACCAAATAAAACACATAAGGAGATATAGAGTGGGAATCGTGAGTATAGATGTGAAAACATTTAGTGAATAGAAGATATAGAGTGGATTCAAGAATCATACCAACCAACATTGACCACTAAACGTAAGGTGTCACATGTCCCGAACTAAGGATCTAACGTGGGGATTTTATTTGACATATAATCGTCCCAGGATGCATACGACTTTGAAGAGGGGAGACAAGGGACACGGGTTTATCGATCTTAGGCTCTGTTCATTGGTCAATATTTAAGTTGATCAATCAGTAAGTTTACTATGATATCCATATTTGTTTGTCCTATATGATCATAGGGTAATTGAAGATATCGAAGAGTCACTAATTGATACCCTATTTTAAGGTGGGTAAACAATTTACACATACACCGATAAGATAAACTTCTCTTCCTACTTATGGGGGGTGTTCTTTTGGATTTTGAGAGGGGGAAAGTTAGTCAGTGAGATTTTGGTTTTCATTAGTCAAAATTTTCATGTTTATTTTGAAGATTTATGTGGGGGTTAGGGAAAGTTTATCATTGTTTTTAAAACCGGATTGGACTGGACGGCCGGACCGAAAAAACCAGTCACCTGACCGGTTCAATTTTCCTCCAAAACTGCTTTTTCCCCCAAAATCGTTGATTTTGGTCAGCAAACCAGTTAACCGTTCAAACAGTTTGAACCGTTTTCCAATTTTTTTGTCAAAACGGGCCGACCATTCGGGTTGAATGGTTGGACCGTTCAAACCGATAATCAGACCCCTAACCGGTTCGTTTTTAAAAACCATGAAGTTTATACCCATCTTCTACGTGGGTAAATAACTTTCCCACCTAGGGGAAGTTGCCAACACTTGAATGAGACAAAAATGCTCCTTTAAATAATAAATTTTTATGACTAAAATGGTCATTACCTTATTTACCTAGAAAATAAAAGAACATAAATAAATGCACTTATCCGAATAAGTATTTCCCAAAAAAAGCTTACCCAAATAATTACATTTACCCGAATAACTAATTCACATGGGGCCATAATGTACAAGAATACTGAAATTTCATTTATTTAAGTAAATTTAACCTGAAAAACAATTGCCCAGATAAACATATTTACCGGATAAGTAACCTCAACGTTCACCTTGTCTGATTGATTTGAGAATCAGAAACTCCACCGGGAGACACACTTTGGGGTCTCTAACGTTTTATGTAATAGTAGGTTTCCCAAATCACTATGGTCACTTCGGACGTTTTTAATGATAATTCTGGTTAATCGATAAAACCGTGACCCAAGTATCATTCTGGTTTTTAATCCGTTCCAAGTCTTACAATATTGCACCAAACAGTTAATTTGGTCAAAGATATGGTTTATTCAATTATTCCAAAGCGGCAAAGCCCCATGAATTGGGGCCAAAATTGGAATAGGGACTAAAGATGATAATATTCTAAGTTGATGTCCCTGTGTCTTGCAATAACAAATTTTTGTTGGGGTTGGGGTTGGTGTTTGATGTTAGGTAAAGTTAGCTGATAACTAAAAAACAAAACAGGCAAAACCAAACATGTACTTTTCTCGGGATGTATCAAACCAATAAGCGATTGAAACAGAAAGAAAGCCCACGTATACCAAACAAAAGCTTACGATAACAAGAGTACTGCCTCACGTAACAAGATTTTACCAAAACATATTCTTCTGGGGCAGAGAGAAAACATAGACAATCTACTAAAATATGTAGCCTTTCTGCCCCACCAACCAGTGGGAACCCTTGATCGGTCAACATCCTACATCAGCTCTGAATGTGATCGTCTCAGCCCACGCCAATCTGACGTCTTACCCCTCTATTCTCTCTGCTTCATGGGCTGCCTTGGGCTGTGGTTCATGGAGACATGGCCTGCTGCATCTGGCCAATTTTGGACAATGACACCTTCACTCAGTCCATCCCGCATGCATTTAGTGGGCCTATCAATACCCCAGTGTGTGCCCTACAAAAATGGATGCCATATATCAGAGAAGCATTATTATATGGTGTAAGATGCTTTGACCCTACCAAATTAAAGTTATACCCAAAAAACCCAGATTTCATTATCTGGGCTTGACCCATTTCAAGTGCTAGCCATGCTGATAGATGGGTTCTGATCCGGCCCTGATTTATGTAACCATTTGGGGTAGTGTCAAGTTAGTATTAGAACTTTCAAACATGTCATGCAGTACTTAAACTTTTAAAAAGTATCAAGTTGGTCCCTACCATTAACCAACCGTCAGTTATCTATAAAAAATGTCACAATTACCCCTCAAAAGAAGATACTATCCATTGTATTCTATGGTTTTATCTTGAGACTAAAATGGTTGAGGTGTTTGAGATTCTAGACTAATAAAGTCATTGTCTTCTACCTTTAGATCTGAAACACATTCTTGTCTAATTATTTCTTTACTTTCAATTATTATTTTCCTTTAACATATTTCATGTTTTTTTTCTCTCTTTTTCTTTGAAAATAACCCATTCAGTCTCAAGATATAAAAGACAGTAAATATATCTGGATAATTTTAACTGACGATGGTTAATGGCAGGAATAGCCTTGATACTTGACACTTTTTGAAAATTTAAGTAATGCATTGACACGTTTGAAAAGTTCCAATACTAATTTAACACTACCCCTAAAATTCAGTATACCAAAGTGGAATTTTCCTTTCTATTTATTGAGGTGGTAATACTTATTAGCTACTAATAGCAATTAGATATATAAAGCAGTCGGCCCCTACCTTTGTCTAGAACAAAACTTTGAATCTTATCTTTGAAAATAATGAGTCCATCGTAGCTTTGGATGTCGTGAAGGTAATCCCAACGGATTGTTTGTCCCAGCTGTAACCAGCAGCCTCTGCAATACTGTGCTTTTTCTTTTTTTATTTGTTCAAATTCATATAAGGAAAAGAGGAAGATGATAAAAGGCGTGAAAGGGAGATAGATAGTAGTTGGAACATGAAGCCCCAGAACTCTTCGGATTGGCAAAACCGCCCTTTTGCCCCAGAAAAAGCATTGTATCCACACAGAATTTGAAGGGGTATTGCAAAGCATTTTACGAGTCTTAAAAGATGTATTAGAGCCATTACCAAGAAAAGAAAAAGGAAAAGATGCATTGGAATCATTGAAACAGGTTCTTCCATGGGGTTTGAATGATCTTTGGCCATGATACTGCACTACTTAATTAGAGAAGTGAGAACATTTGGGGTCAATTCTCACTTTCTGTTAAAAAACAAGAGTTTCTTGTTATGGGTTTGACACTAATATATACGAGGATTAATATGGTCTGAGCAATTAATTTCAATTTGCAGTGTAACTGAATTGATCATCTCCTATATCCCTCATCATCATCTTGTTTCTGTTGATTCCAATTGCTTCATTCTAACTCTAGAAGAAAACTATACCTACTGTGTGAATGGTCATGCATTAAAAAAAGCCAAATTTGCATATATATAATTGCTGTGTTGATCAACATACAATTCAAAAATTCCTCTAAACCATCCACAGAATTCAAACTCATCACCAACTCCTACCCATTTTTCACCTAAGAAGAATAAGGTGATCTCAAAGTGGGACCTATGAATAATTTTTCATTTCTAGGATTCAAAAACATAAACAGTCAGAAGAATGCCATTTCTTTTTTTGGTAAGCAGAAGAATGTCATGTAGTCATGTTAGTTCATACTTCTTCATAACTCCATACAAAAGGGTCTAAAATGGAAACTGCAAAGATAATGGTAATTGATGACTGCATCTGCTATTTGAAAGATAAAAGAGAAAACCTATACATAGATATACCCCAGACCCGATCCATCATGATATAATGCACTTCCTAGTTCCTACAGTACCAAAGACTAAGAATCAGCAGAGACCATCAAATCTCTATTTGCATGGTTCTATGGCCCAAGAGCTATCATCCGTTTCTTTTGTCGATTTATGCTCTGGACACAAGTACTGTTACAGCATGAAACCCAGAAGGAAGGAAGAAAAAAAAGGTACTGTTACAGCTGAACTCTCAATGCAAAACTAAGTATCAAGTAGTTAAATTGAGACTCTCCATTGCTAACTCAGACTCTAAGCAGATAGATACTAAGCTCAGGACCTCCAGTACCATCAGGATTCATCATGTAGAAAGCCTCAGAATCTCTGGAGCCCACGACTCGCTCAAATTTAGCCCTCATGTACATGAGTTCACCGTCGGACCCGGTTCCGTTCCCCGGCAAGACACCAGCTCCCATTGAAATTGGTTCCACGGCTTTCAATACCTTCCACTCCTCCGGCCTGCATTCACGCTTGGTTGCACTACCGCACTTCTTCCCATTACAGTAAGCCGTCCACTTGGGCTCCTGAAGCAATCTCACGCCTTTGTTGTCGAATTTCTTCTCGCACTCTAACGCAATTCGGACCAACCCAGATGCCATTTCTCGAACCAAACCGCACGTTAGAGTGGTAAGCTCGATCAGAAAGGCCGGATACGACTTGGGATCCTCCTGAAATGCAAACTTCACAGGCCCACGTCGATGGCCAAAAAGAGTGCCTATGACTCGGGTACCGAGTCTTGAAGACAAGTGTGAACGGTTTTTAGTGAAGACTGTAAGAACAGAACGGAGCCTTGCAACGGTCACAACGGGCAGTTTCTTCCTTTGACCTGGCACCGGTATCGAGACTGCCGGCGTTGGCGTGGAGCCCTTAATTATCTCTATTTTCTCGTCGGAGAGATGGGAGCAGGAGTTGAAGGAGGAGTTGAATGTCATCGTTTCGTCTTCGTCGTCACCTTCAATGACCTTTCTTCTCCAAGGAAAGTGCCTCTTCGAGAAGGAGAAGGATGATTCGTGAGGAGTTTTGGCCATGATTGTCTTCATGTGAGCAAAGAAAGAAAAGGATGAAGCTCAACTCGGTAAAGATGAAAGAGAGAGAGAGAGGATTCTGTTTACTTTCTCTTTTGCTTTGTGGATGTGTGAGCTTATTTATTTATTGATTATATTATATTATATTATTTGGTTCTGAGACTTTCCGTCAGCTCGATATGGTACACTGGTACCGGTGCTCACTCATGAGAGAGACTTGTTGCTGGGAATCCCGTCAAAATAAGGTGACCAGCCCCCACCTAACTGTACAAAAAAGAATGAAGAGTAACACGCGAAAGAGAGAGAGTAAGAGAGATTAAGGAATCACTTTGTTGATTTGACAGAAAATAAGAGAGATAAAAAGAGAGAGTCCAGGGAAATTACTTACTACATATTTCTCTTTAATTTTTTTTATCAAACCAAACACAGTCTTGGCAATGTTCACCAATGTTTGTAGGGGTGTTCATCAAAAACCTAAAAACTGAACTGAATCAATAAAATTGAACCAAAATATCTGGTTAACCAAACTAATTGGTTTAATTTCTATTAGATGTTTAGAAAAAAAAATGAAGGTACTGGTTTGGTTTTGGCTAACCAATACTAAAAATCTATGATTAACCGAACCAATCGGTATATGTGTTTTTATATATTCTATATCATTTATAACATAATATATTACATATATTTATATTATATAATTATATGTATATTGATAATATATATTATAAATTCAAAAAAAAAATCAAAGAATTGAACTGATTAATTGATTGGTTTCAGTTCGATTTTAGTTTTCAATTTTCAAAAACCAAAAGACCGATTCAGTTTATGAAAAATGCCCACAGTTCAAACCGTGAGCAACCCTACCAATTTGTGTGGATTTTGTTTTTAAAAAGAAAAACGACTGGATGGTGGTATAGAAATATAGGCGCATGCTATGAGAATTTCATCATTAAACAAGCCTCAATCTCATCAAGGTTTTCAATTTCGAAGAGATTCCATTATGATTTCTTACCTCAAATAGGTTGTGATTATGAAAGGCTAAAGCTAATTAATTATGTGCAACCAATTAGATAGTGCACAAAAACGAATTGAGATCTTCTACCAACAAAACATATTCCAAACCTCTACCAATTAGATCCAACACTGCACATCTCATTATGAGATTGGGTCCCACCATAAACGTGGAATTCGCTATTTATGAGATGTGCGGTGTAAGATCATGTTGATAAAGGGTTGGAACATGTTTTGTTGGCAGGTGATCTAGACCACAAAAACAATCAAATCAATAAAATTAGCAATAAAATTCTAGAACAACTTGTAAACAATAAAATTTGATTAGACAGAATCCAATTCAATGGGTCCAATTCCCCAACAACAACCCTAATTATATTGATACAAAAAAGAAAAAAAAATCAAATACAACTTAAGACTGCATTTGTATTTTTGCCAAACATATTGGATTGTTATGTACACAAATAGGGATTCCAAGAATAGAATCTATTTTTGTATATGGGAAAATCTATGATGCTGAAAAGGTATAATAACAAAAAGGCTTTCACCAATTACAAAGCCCTGCAAATTTTGATGAAAATCCACCTGATTGGTTACTACTTTTATAATATTAGTTAATAGGTTGTAAGTTTTTCCGGTATCATATTTTTCTGGCATCATAGCCAAACCCTTTTTATATTGACCAACTTTGAGTATAAGAGTTTGCTTCCATCTCTCATTTTGATTGCACAAGTGTTGGGAAAAACAAATTTACTTTGGTATTCATTACAAAAACATACTCTTACCAAATATTATGATTTTCTATCTTAAAAGTACTGAATTTGTACTTGTCTCATTAGTACTCACCAGTAGTGTAAATTTTGCGTCTCGAAAATTAATGCAAAATCTTGCACCACCTTCCTCCTACCACATTTCTCTCTCATATAAAGTGAGATTACGTCATCTTTCTTTCTACCTTATTTTCAAACAAATAACATTCCTTCTACCTCCATTCTCTTACACATAAGGTGGGACCATACCATCTTATTTCCAATTTTACTTTTCACAAACAAACAATACAAGGTCAAATTTAAAGCAAAAGTAACTAATATCTAACCTATTTACTCTCCCATGCATTTATACTAGTGCAAATTTGCACCACAACCAAGTGCAGCACTTGTTCAAGGTTGGAAGTTGGATTCATAAACAAGGTTTGTAGCTTTGGTTAGTTTAGGCCATGTTTGGTTCAATTCTCATTCTTTCTCTTTATTACCCAAGATGAAATTCTAAAATGGACAAAAATGGGTAAAAATAGATAAAATGAGAAGATACCGCTATGAACCAGACATTTTTTCCCTAAACATGAATTGTTTTCATACCAATAAATGTCCTACGTTGTTCATTTTCATTCTTAAAAAAAAATGCTAGTATTCATAAACCACCGGCCTAGGTCTCCAAAAACTATTGGCATAAATGTTTACCGGTGGATGGCTGACAGTCAATGTCTGTCAAGGTGATTTTCTATGGTAGTCTGCTAGCAAATAGGGTTGTCAATTGGACTGGATTTGGTCCAATCTGGTCCAATCAAATATTGGTCCATTTACAATTGGACTAGATCAAATCCAGTCCAAATCCATACAAATCAAGTACAATGCAAAGTGAATGAATACAAAAGTACTTTCATAAAAGTACTTTAGTAAAAGGTACTTCTATAAAAGTGCTTATGTAAAAATATTTTTATAAAAGTGCTTGTGTAAAAGTACTTTTATAAAAGTGTTTTCATAAAAGTACTTTACTTTTGTAAAAGTACTTTTCATAAAATTACTTTTATAAAAGTGCTTTCATAAAAGCACTTTCATAAAAGTGCTTTCGTAAAATTACTTTCATTAAAGTGTTTTTATGCCGGCTTCAATTTTGATCGGTTTCAAATAGACAAGGGTTTAGCCTCATGATTGGATTATTGAGAATTTGGTTTAGGTCTGATTCAGACTGATAAGAATATGGGCCAATTTATTTTGGATTATAATTTATAATGGACCGTTCAAATCTGATTTGATAAAGTTTGGATTAGATTGGATGCAATCCAAAATTGGTCCATTGACACCCCTACTAGTGTAAACATTTATGGCATCTGATGAGGGGGAATTTGGCACTCCAATGACATCACACCACGTAGCACTCCTGAACCGTTGCTTAACACCTCAGTATCACATAGACAATGACTTGCCTTTGCCTAGATCATAGACTCCACCTCAAATGCACTTCGGACACATCATGCACACCCTGAGAGTCTACAATCACCACATTGGTAGGGTCGATCTGTAGGCACCTCGGTGCAAGGGGTGATCTCCCATCGAGGTCCCATCAACCTAGCCGAGGTCCAGATGGCAACCTTCCTAACATAGCAATCGAACTCTTCTGCATGTGCCTTATCATCTCTGAATCCTCCAGAATCACATCACCTAACCGATGGAACTGGCTCCCGTGTTGCCCACTTCGGAGGTAATCGGATAAGCCCTTTTGCTTTACGCGAAAACTGTCTCCGAGCGTGAAACCACCTCCGAGTGCAGCAAGCAGATAAGCCACATCCTCCCGGAAATCTAAGACACGCTACGTGAAGCTCATGATTGTGTGTGCCTATATAAAGGCGCCCCTTCAACCAGAGGCAGTGTGTGTGATTTACCACTCATAACTCTCTTACTTACTCGCTTTTTATCTCTCTTCAACCTCATCGCAAACTTAAGCATCGGAGTGCCCACCCTGGGTACTTTGACCGCTGTTTCTTTGCAGCTTGGCTAGCCAACCTAGTCAGTCTGTCATCCGAGTTGTCCTCCAACGAGGAGAACAATGTTGCACACCACTAACTGCAGTTTCATAAGTAGAGTTTCCTCAAAGAATGAAAATGAGCAAGATGGGGCATGGTTATTTTTCATGTTGGAGGCTACTCAATTTTTTTGTTATGGGTCTGATTTTTCATTCTAAAAAGAATGTGTCCCATGGCATGAATTTTGTAACCAAACACTAATGTTATTCAATCTTGCCCCTTCTTACCCAAAATGAACAAGAATTAAAAAACATGAAGCCTAGAACAGCAAACCAAACATAGCCTTATTCTCTAACTCTTGTGACGCTGTTGCTTCATGTTTGTCACCTTATTGGCATTCCCAACCAACGTCCATGATTCAATAGGTTTGTCACCTTCATGTTTGTCGCCCATTTTGTGGGACCATCCACATCTAACGTCCATGATTCAATAGGTTCAATGAGGGTGATCCCTTACACAAAATACTTAATGTTTCAATGATAATCTTTGAACCTAGTTGTTGGGGAATCTATGTCGGAGGGACCCAACCTATTGAATGCCTAGTTTCATCGTCATGATGCTCATCAGATCTCTTGAGAGTGTCAACCTAGTTGAATTTTTACGATTCATTACACTGGAACATGGAGCTAGTTAACAAAGCTTAAATTGTTACATTAATTATTATAGTACCATTTCTTCTTCTCTCACCTACCTAAACCTAAATTTGTAGATCAACTAACTATGATTGTTGATCTGCAAATTAACTGAAGGTGAGATAATTAAACCATCAGCATCTGCTAATTACGTTATGGTTTTCCAAATAAACAATCAATATCAACTATACCATTCAGACATTATCTCAATTATTAAATGCCCCAATGTTTGATTTTTGAGACTTATCTATAAACAGTCCATTTAAACAAGCTATTTCACAATGTTGGTCAAGGCTATTTGGGTCTTGAGAGGGGTGGATTGGAATAAAAATAAAAGGATAAAATACAAAAAGCTCCTCTAAAGTTTACGACAATCATAAAAACCTCTATAGTTACTATAGTTTTATCGTAGCAAAAACCTCCCGGCTAATTTTTCCAAAATACCTGTTCTCCCCTTTTACGAAATAATATGCTCTGTTTTTACTAAAATACTCCTATCTCAGCAATTTCATAATCAGCTCGAATACTGTTCATCTTCTTCCTCGTGAAGCACAGTGCCGGAATGGCGGTGCACTCCCCCCCTCCTCTTTCTTTCTCTCTCCGCCAACACGAAATAGCATTATCCATCATTCCCTTATCCTTGACTGAAACACACAACGACGGTGATGGAATTCAATCTCCACCTCCGGCCATCGTTTCTCCTCTCTCTCTCTCTCTCTCTCTCTCTTCCCTTCCTCCTCATTTCCCATCGTTTGACTTTCTTCTGTCATTGCAAACACCCCCTCGGTTACCGATTTCATCTATTCGAACAACAGTAGTAGCTAAGCTACTGTGACCACCTCATACCACTACTGCAACTATGGTCCCCATTTTTCTCAATCATTCTCTCTCTCTCTCTTCTTCCCTCAATTCCTTCCATTTGTAACTTGAAGCGACCGCCTCTTTGCTTCTACCGATCAATCCTCTGTTTTTCATCCGTCAACTAGGTTTGAATCTCTAGATTCCCTGTTACCTTTTTCTTCCATTATCTTTACATTTCTTTTTTTTTTCCATCTTCCCCTCTAGCTTTTTTTTTTCTTTTATTTTATTCCCATACCTCTCCACCATGCTTCCTCCTATAATGAAGGAGAAATTAGAGTACAGTTCCCGTTGCTGAACGAAATTACTAGTATCATCGTTGGACGGGTACTGGGAAACAGTAAGCATCGACATTGGATGTGTTACTGGACCAGACAATTAAGCCGTAAGCATCGGTAAGCACCATTTTCCCATCCCTATGCAGCGAAACTTTGGATCGATGACCATTGACGGGTCTGTCTCGGTTGGCCATCCATACAACAGTCTTGTCCATTAAGTTGGTATACCAGATTGAGAAGTTGTATGGTTTGTGCCCACTGGGTAAAATCCATAGATGAACCATTTGTTAGGGGAGATAAGAACGTTTGAAGCAAAATCTTCGACTGATAGAGAGGAACATCTGTTCAAATAACTCCTTGGGGTTCAAAATGCAAAAGTAGAGTAAACGAAGAAGACACTAAACATAAGAGAAAAAAAAAGGGATGACTGGACAACAAGGAACAAGGTGTCTCATGTTGGAAAAAAGATAAATTGATCTTAGAATTCGTTTGAAATATTTTTGAAAAATTTGGGGTTCTGCCTTCATTTCTGGTTTCTGTGGACAAACATCGAGTTAATGCTTTTACCAAGGACACTCAAATTTTCAACGATAAAAACGTAAAGGCCAAGTGAAAGAGAACATAAAGAATAGTCATCGGCTAATCGTCGCCAGAGACTCGTCTCTTTTTCTCTTCAAGGTTCACTGAATTCATTTTCATTGGAAGCAATCAGTGTTCGGCAGAACCTGTAGTTTGCTAGGGAAGTTACTTAATCAAACTTCACCAAATTGGCTATTACCGTCAATTTTTTAAAGCCACATGTGTAGAAGTTCTAGAGGCAATTCCGACAGTTCGTGACAGAAAACTCTTACAATTGCACATCTTTGCAAGTTCTAGAGGCTGTTCCAACAATCCGTGACAGGAAACTCTTATAATTGCACATCTTCACAAGTTCTAAAGGTAGTTTTAGCTAATAGAAAATGATATAGAGTCGGTGAAGGCCAAGCTAGAGGATGGCATCCTCGCAATCTCCTTGGCCAAGCTATCCCTAGACCAGATCAAGAGCCCCAGAGTGGTGAGGGGGAGCAAGCAAAACTGAGTGAGGTCAACAATAGTCGTGCCAAAAGACAAGAAATAATATAAACTAATTTAAAAATGGGTATTTAAAAACATTTGATGCATGGGTTTAACATTTTTCGTTCGGATCAAGAGATTTTTGTTGAGTTTTTAAAAAATTTAAGGGAGGCTTTTGTTAAAATAAAACTATAGGAGATGTTTTTATGATTGTCAGAAACTTGAAGGAAGGTTTTCATATTTTACCCAAAATAAAAATTAGGATAAAATATAAAACCTTTCTTGACATTTTTCCCAAGGCTCAGTTTGAAAGGAGTATAAATATAAATATGTAGAGTGCAAACCTTGAATTTTGTATGCATTTATACCGTCTTTCCAAACTCCTAAATTCTGAAACCTCCTACTTTTCCAAATGGACATCATGTTTGGGTGAATTTTTTACAAACCCAATTCTGTCCCTTTTTGCATGTGAAATCGTGTGTATAAGTAATGTCATCTTTTTTCCGTTTGCTCATCAATTTAATCAAAAAGAGAAGTGAATACTCAGAAGTTTAGCGTATTTTACATTAATATTCACATTTCAAGATAATTTTAACAGGGTTATAGAATGGTAATGTTGTATTCTTTTTGTAGTTAAAAAACCCCCAAGAACACTAAGTTTTTAACAGCAAGGATAAGTTCTTAAAATAAGGAATGCCAAATGCAGCCTAAGACTTGCTCGATCAAATTTCCAGGGAAAAAGAGAAGGGAGGATGAGAAAGATAGAGAGGATCAGAGGAAGAAGAACAAGAAGAAAAAAGGGGGCATGGTTGGTCGGTCGATTGAACTCTGTTCTTCCACAAAGAGGAAGGAAACGAACAGAGGCGGTGATTCAATCCGACCATTCTCAACGGACTGCTCAAAACAGAGGAGTTGTAGAAGGCTTAAATCTTTAACAACTTTCTTTCAGAGTAATTAGAGTAAGAAAAGAATTTAGCAGAAGAATTTTTATTTTGATTTTTCAATCTCTTTTTTCTATTCAAAAACTGTTTGAATACTTCTTTCCTTATTTTTATCCTAAAAATTAATTAAAAACTACCGTTGTAATCAATATGGAATCAACATGTTGGATGACGTTGAGACTTCACAAGACTCTGAACTTTTGTTCCTCTGCCTAGATCCACCAACAAAAGGATTAGGGTTAGGGTTATAGCCTTATAGGAAACAAGAAAGAAATAAAAAAGCCATCACTATCATTAACATCCAACGTAGCCCTTTGCTGTAAAAGGCAAGTCATGACTCATGGCGCACATTTCCAAAAATAGTGGATTAAGCAGTATTTGGTCTGTGTGTAAACAGTACAAGGCTGTGTGTTGGTTCTCTGTAAAAACTCTCAAAGATACAATGATAACAGGCACGTTTTCCCATATAGTTTCTGGCTATAATGAGAAAGTTTCAAGCAGAAAAAGATTTCTTCACCCCAATTGCACGAGATAAATTGATGATAATTGACATTAAGAAGACTTTATGAGAGATTTCTGCACCAAGAATCAAGGGGGATTAATTATTAGATAATTCACAATAAGCATTGGTTTTGTCCTTGTTGACAATACCATTCAATTTTAAGGCCAAGTTATTCACAAATAAGTTTAAATATAAAATCTTCATGGCAAAAAAGGGTTACTCGTGTAGGGATGGCAATTTCCATTTTATACCCTACCCGGTAGAGAGGGATCAAAGCGAATCGAACTTTTCACCAACTATTGGAGCTCATCTCGGTTCAGTTTAAATCAAGCTTCAAGCAAAGCTTTAGCCTAGTAAAACTTGGTTCACGAGGCTTGCAAGCCTAATCTATGTTTATAATAATAAATAATTTTATGATTCTTATTTTTTGTATGTAAAATAAAAATTTATATATATATATATATATATATATATGTATAATAATAAATATTATATATAATATTTTTATTTTTACATGTACAATAATAAATAATTTTATAATTCTTCATTTTTTGTATGCAAGATAAAAAATAAATTTTAAATTTTTAGGTTTTATTTTTTTTAGGAAGCTTGGTTCATGGTCAAGCTCGAGCTCAAGCCTAACATTGTTTTGGTGAGCCAAGCTCGAATAGCTAGGCATTCAGCTTGGCTTTGGCTCAAAACCACCCCAAACATGGGAAGGTTTTTTTTTTCCCTTGAAAAATGGATTTTGGGACAGGATTGGTATTAGGCTAAACCCAACCCTCCCCAACCTGCATATTGTTGGAAGGCTTATGAAATTATGTACTAGATGTTGAATGTAATAATTTTTTTTGATAAATTGAATGTAATAATTTTTTGAAATTTATGTAAAAGATAATTGATAGTTTGTGTTTTTTACATATTTAATCAAATAATTGAAATTTTTATATTTGTTCATGCTATTTTACTTGTTTATTATATATAACAAGAAATAATAAAAAATTAAATGTGGGTTCTAGACCTAACCCCACCTTCAAATAATAGTGTAAAGGAGGGTTTTGCATTTTCACATGGGAGAATTTGGGTTTTGAAAATCCAACCTGCTACATGTTTTGGGGAGGGCATGTATTGGGAGGTCTAGGGAGGTGGGGTAGTAACTAGAATTTACAAAACCTTCCTCAAACCTGCTTTGTTGCCATCTTGTACTACACAAGATACTCCTTAGACTTGGGCTTCTTGGTATTGGAATATCTTTGACCGCTAAAGGTGTTGGGGTAGTGACCAGAACAAAAGCCACTATCTAAAGGTGTTGGGGGTGAGCAAGGGCGAACCTAGGATTTTTTTTTCCTGATGGGGCCAAAAGCTAGTAAACATGGGTAGGGGGACCATAATATAGTGGAGATTTAAATGGGCATTGTGGAGATTTTAAAGGCAAAAGAGAAAGGGGAGGGGGATGGCCCCCTCCATCACGCCCTGCCCTGGCTCCGTCCTGGGGAGCCAGGACTTCTGTTGACTTCTCTGTAATCCTTGGTAACGCCTTCATCAGTGACTTCAGTTGACTTCTTTTATGAATCAAAACTTAAAGTTCCCAATGAAGCCATACAATGCTGGAAAGAAGGAATTACCTTTTTCTTTCCAGCATATCCATCAAAGGGATTACAATATTTGTTTTGAAAGGTAGAAGGAATTACCTTTTTCTTACAATATTGCATAGTTTGCATGAAAGTTGGCCTTATTTTTCATAAACATAGTGCAAATCAGGCCCCAGAGCTCATTCCAATGAACAGAACATTTTTTCTAATTTTGTTATCAAAATGGAGAAAATAATTCTTTGAACCATTGCTGTGAAATATGATTAAGATCTCATTAAAATCTTAAGATTTCATTGAGGACCAAGCTTGTCGAGACTATGTCAAGATCATCAAAATAATCATTGAAGCCCAATCTACAGAGTGGATAGATGAAGCCCCAATCCAGGTCGACTCCACCCCCCAATGCTTATAATTACAATTAAGTAATAAAGGCTTCAATAGTGCATATTAATGTGGCAAGAAGATTATGATCACAAGGCAAAAACTGCTACAGATTACAGAATAATTTTGCAATGTAGAATGAAATGCAACACACAAAGTGACCTGCCCCAAAAATCCATAGTTCATAAATGAAGATGGAACACATTCAAAAGCAGTTTGGGCAAAAATCTCTAAATATGCAAACATGATATCTTTAACAAAGTATCAGAACCAGTAACTTTTGAATGTTCCAAAATTTGGTATTTCTAAATGTACCGAATATGAAAAGCACAAAAAATGGTCTGAATTTTATCACATCATTCATTATATGAACCATGCATTTAGATCATCATCATCATCCATGCCTTATAGCAACTATATGGGGTCGCCTACATGAATCCTGTTTCACCAATCCGTTCTATTCAGATTTGGTTAGTTATCCATTGAGAAACACTTGCATGTGAAAGGCAAGATTTCCCAAGTAAATATCATCCAAACAGAATTACTAACCTATTTTTTCGGATGTTCTCGTGATTGAATCCACAGCCATAGAAGTAAATCTTAACTACATATTCAAGAAAATTAACAGTGGGAAAAAATAGAGTCATAGGTAAAACCTTAAAAGCAACAAATTGACTACAGATACTCATACTGCAAATAAACAATAAAGAACCAAATCATTCATACACGAAATCCAGATTTATTTTTTAACCTTACAAACTCCAGTCTCCAGAACTATTGAGGTCAATCTCTAAAATGGCAGCTACTCATATTCTAGTTAGTTGAAGACAGAATCCTCCTCTTGAACAACACAATCCTACTGTATTATCTATACCTATGAGGTCAACCTTACCTATATTTTCTCTTCCTCCTGTATATGGACTATGAAGTTCACACCTGCTGTGACACTGCATTATCTTGTGATCTCCCAATGAAAGACAGGCATATGATTCCCTCTTATTTAGATTCAAGACGCCAAAGTGATCTGATTTTCGTTTATTGGCTGGCATCCCTGTGTTTCATTGGAAGTTGCAAGATGTGAACTCATGTATATGTATGCTTCATTTGGCTCACTTAAAGTGACTTCAATAGATAAATAGGTCGGTAAATTCTTTCAAACCTAATGCTTGCCCAGCAAACTCTCCCATTTGCTCTTCTCCCAAAATCCTAACACTGGTAGAAGGGTCAGCTTCTGTAGGTGCCTTTTCCTTGACCGCAGACTCTTTATCTCCATGATACAACCATGTCCTCCCTCCCGCCCTCCCTTTCTCATGGAGAATGGGCCAGTCAAAGTTACAATTAGACATTCAGGGCGTGCTCTCAATTGTTGTCATTTTTCACCACAAAATACAGAAGCCATTTGCCATTGTAGTATTTCATTTGAGCTTGTGGAAAAATGTCTGTTGCTAGTAGACTCAACCCTAAAAGCTTTGGAAGCCTTATTTTTCTAACTTCTAAATAGTCTCTTAATTCAAGGACCACCACAATTGTTAATGGTTTCTGCATTTTGCGTCAGCCTTTTATTGAAAAAGAAGCTTCCAGTCTTATATTGAGAGAGAAAAAAATAAATAAACAAACAAATTAAATGATTCACAGTACCTTTTATTCTTTTGCCATAGGTTAGTCAACGCACTATAGATGAGAACCCAATTAGATGACCACCATTAGATTCTGTAAAAGGGAAGTGATATTGCAAAATGGATTCATACACAACCCAGTTGATTGAAGTCACAATTAAGCGGCAGAATAAAGTATTACGTTACATTCGCACATTCTGAATTTGGTACTATTATGTTAAACTTGACTATATAGCCTATATTTCATCTCAAATAGGGGGCTGCAACTAACTAGAAGATCAAATTGTTTAGCGGGAGGGGAACGGATTGAAACCGCTTTCAGCCATAGCCTTGAGAGGTCGAAAGAGTGGTTGGGGGAGGTTATTCCAATCGAACCAGTCCCATCCATCACATTTGTTGGGCTCGAGGTTTTGAGGAACTTGGCTGGGATCTTTCAAGACTGCACGAATGAATATGGTAACATAATGAGAGGGCTTTGCTTCTTCCAAGAAGAGGTTGTTGGTTACTGTTAGGTACTCCATCTTCTTGATGTCTAGACCAGTTTCTTCCTTCACCTCCCTTGCTGCACAGTCCTCGAAACTCTCACCTGAACATACAATTTGAGATAGAACCCAAGAATCAAAAATCAAAATGGTTGGAAACTGCTGAGCTCTTGGGCCCTGGAGCTCACTTGTGAGTAATGAAGGCATTTTACTCTGCAGATTCTCCAGTGTTTTTGCTCTGGCGTGGTGGATTAGGAAAAGACTCCGGCCAGTTTACTCAGAATAAGAAAAGACCAGGCACAAGGGAAAAACTAAAAACCACTGGTCCACCAAGATCGCATTCACATAAGCGTTGGTCAATAGGATACCCACAGACTATCGGAAGTCGGACGTTTGGGAGGGCGGAGTTGAAGCTTGAGGCATTCAACTAAGCTGGCTGGTTCAGCTGCTTTGAAGTGCTCCGGATAAGCTATTCAAAGAAGCTGAACCTGAGAAGCGGACAACTTATAGGCTGACCGTGTAGGGGTCCATTTCAGAAAGTCAGAAGCAGCTACGCTTCAGCCCTCCCAAACCCAAACGGGCATGCTAACACTCCGGCGAGGCGCAAGGTCGTATATGAAGGGGAACCAAGCAATGGAAGAAAGAAGAAGAATAAGAAGAAAACTGACCGAACTCGAGATGGCCACCAGGGAGCGCGAAAGTGGAGTCGCCGATGGAGGAGCGCCGCCTACCCAAGAGCACAGTTTTCCCATTTATCACGAACACTACCACCGCTACTCTGGGCACTGGTGCACTACTGCCTGCCATAGATGGATGGAGCCGACTGCCGCTTCACCGTCCTCCACCCTTGAGTTCGTGAATCCCAGCCCGGCAGCCCCGGCCTTCTTTCCCTCTACTGAAAAATGAACATTTCCTTTAAAGCCCTCCTACGCCTTCCTAGTACCTACGTTTTACTGGGGGTTTCTTGGGCTGCATGCTACGACTCTACCGGGAAAATTTTGGCTGCTCACACAGTCACACCGGCACACCCCACTCCCGCCCATGCCACGTCAAGATACTAACGGTGGCTGTGTCCCTCCGTTAACTCGCTGTTTGCCCAACTCCTACGGCCTCTTCGCCCCCTCCCCTGCCAAGAGACAAGCCCTAGAGGCATGCTTATGCTCCTCTCTTCCAACTTCCAACGGAATGTACATTCGGACGACAGATCTGATAGAGGATGATTTGATCCGACCCCTTGAGATAATGTGACGTGGATCTGACTCAGTACGAGCAACAACTCAACGCCACAGCCTAATTGCGATTAAGTAACGAGCCTGTAGGATAGCTCGTTACGTCATAGTTTGCTATAGGGGGAGTTCACTACAATGCGAGCTCGAGATCCCCCGAGCTACTGAAAGGGAATACTTCAAGACTATCCCAACTCGCGAGCTAGGGTAACCAGCTCGCTCCAACACTTAGGCAGAAAAGACTGCCCCAAAGACAATCTCGATGAGGATCACCTCGAAGTATCCCTGGGAGCTCGCTACGAAGGAACTCACTACGCGATAGGGTAGATCGCGACTAAGCGACGCGGTGCTCTCAAGAAGATTCTATCTGACAAGACCATACCCATCAGACTGCGCCACGTCTCTTGACTGACGGCGCAGTCCCTGCCCATTCGACAAACTGTATCCACGTCTCTCGACAGATGGTGGCGTGCCTGTCCTCCCGGGATGTGTCACCCATCCAATTGGGTAGTACCCTACAACGGTCACCTGCGCAGCCCTGGCAGGTATCGGCTGCGACAGAAGTCCAGTGGCAGTTACGCCCGATTTGATAAAGAACGCCCCTATAAAAGCTCCTTAGTCGAAGCGGAGAGGGATCTTTGATCGAATACGATTTTGAGTCATCTTACTTGCTCTCGAGCTAATATTGAGAACTCAGTGATCTAGCGCAACCTACACTCTTAGCCTCTTTACACTCTTTACTTTCTCCCCTAGTGTTCTAACTTAAGCTTCGGAGTATTCTGGCCGGGCAAATCCCCCAAGAATCCTTCACCATCTTCTTCCCAAGTGTCGTCCGTTGCCAGCTAGGAGCCAGTCAGCCACCAGGTAGGAGTGCCCGGATCGTGCCGCATCATTTGGCGTTGTCTGTGGGAATCAAGAAGCCTTCCTCTAAGCTTTTACAGTTTCCTTTTCTGAAAACTCAGCATTCATGGCTTCCTCCAGCAACGTCGGACGTGGTGCTAGCCAAAACGCTTTTGGGGAGCAGCCCCAACTTCCTACTGTCTGCATTGGGCAGTTCACCGTCCCCCTCTTCGTGGACGGAGTTCCCAATTTGAACCTGCCTCTCACAGTGGCACCGGCGGTCGCTCCACTCTCTTCCACAATTGAAGCAACCTTTGCTGAACCCTCGGTTGTGCCCCCAGTGGCCAACCCGAACCAGTTGGAGGATTTAATGCAGTGCATGCGAGTCATGCAAGCTCAAATGCAACAATTTCAACAATTCCAATTCTATCAACAACATGTGCTGCACCAGGTTTCCCAATACCAATATCAGTAGCAATTTCCCTCTCTGCCTCAGGCCCAGCCGTCGCTTCCCCCTCGGCATCCGGCCACGAAGCAAACCAAGCCCTCCCACCAGAGTGAGCGACCTTGCCGGGGAAAGGCTTCCCAGGCCCAGGATCCCGCCAAGAGCCAAGCCTCTTCCCATAGCCATAAGGAAAGGCTAGCCATCCCCGCCTCGCAGCCTGTGGGCAGGTCAGGGGCCTCCCAGCCAACCAAGCCCATATCACCCCGACCTTCGCAGTTTGAGCTCCTGCTTGCAGAGAATCCGTTCGAGGTCTTGGCCACAAACTATAGGCAGGGCCCTTCGGTTCAGAGCCACCACCAACAGTCTGGGCATGTCGAGCTCGGCGACACTGAAGCATCAAGCACCAACACCGAGCCAGCAAAGTAGTAGCGAAGACGCCGGTGAGCTCGCCGAATTGCTACCCGAGTCTCTCCCGAGCTCAAAGGAAAAGAGGAGGTATGCTCAGGTGAAGTGAAAGCTACCCCTCTCTTCTCAGTTTCTTCCCCATTATCTCCAGAACTCCTTGTTGTCCCCATGCCAAGGGACTTCAAGCTCCCTCCACTGGACAAGTATGACGAATCCTTCGATCCAAACGATCACGTGGACGCCTTCCAGTCCCAGATGCACCTAGCAAGAGCCAGTGAATCCTACGTGTGTGGCCTTTTCCACCACCTTTAAAGGGGTAGCCCGCACATGGTACCGTAACCTCGCGCCTGGTTGAAGTTGGGCGCAGTTTGTGCAAGTTTTCACCTCCCACTTCATCACCAGCAAAAGGTGCCCGAGAA
The DNA here is from genome assembly GCF_055504915.1 of Nelumbo nucifera. Lineage (NCBI taxonomy): Eukaryota > Viridiplantae > Streptophyta > Magnoliopsida > Proteales > Nelumbonaceae > Nelumbo > Nelumbo nucifera. The sequence goes on along the minus strand of NC_142652.1, from coordinate 24,077,577 downwards.
CTCAGGAAAGCCTCCTCGGCATAGTTCAAAAGGAAGGGGAGTCCATTCGGAGTCCCGACCTGGATCTCGTAGTTCGCCTCACCGCAGCCAAGCGAGGTATCACACATAAAGAGTTCAAGTGGCACGTAATTGTCAATCAACCCAAGACCGTGACCGAGTTTCTCAAGCTCGCGGATTGGTTCATAGGGACGAAGGAGAAAATCAACCAGAAGGGCAAGCAGACCCTTGAGAAAAGGAAGAGAGAACCAGAGCCCCCAGCTCAGGGCGACAACAAGAAGAAGAAGGACCAAGCTCGGGGGGCAAAGCCAAATCCGCCTTTCCAACCTCCAGCAGCAAAAAGGAACTATACACCCCTCAACGCGAAGCGGGCCGAGATCCTCATGGCGATCAAGGATGCTCCGTACGTGAAGTGGCCACCTCGGCTGAAGGCGTACCCTAATGTTAGAAATAAAAATTTGTACTGTAGCTTTCATAAAGATCACGATCATAGCATCAAAAGTTGTAAAAATCTCCACGATGAGATAAAAGAACTCATCCGTCACGAATATCTGAGAATTTTTTTACAAAATAATAATAATAATAATAAAGCAGGTCGGCAAGGGGAGCAGAGTAGAGATGCTCCCGAGCTCAGCAGGCAAGCGGAATAGCCGTAGAAGTAGCCCCCCGAAGAGAGACCAATTCGGGGGACCATCCACGTCATAGTTGGAGGCTTAATTGTGGCGGGCTGTACCTTAGCTACAGCTCGCGCATCAGCTCGTGAAGCCGCCAGGGAAGAACAGAACCCCCCAAAGCAGCCAAGGTTGGAAGATCCCATCTTCTTCACAAAAGATGACACGCGCGGGGTCCACTACCCCCATGATGACGCGCTCGTCATAAAGATGAAGATTAACGACTTCAAAGTCAGGCGCGTCCTCGTTGACTTAGGCAGCTCAGCGGACATCCTCTTCAAAGAAGCCTTCGACCAATTGCAGCTCCAGGAAAGCGACCTAAAGCCCGCGAACACTCCCCTGGTAGGCTTCAGCGGAGAGGAAGTCATGTCCCTGGGAAGGATTACAGTACCTGTGGAAGTCGGCACTTGGCCTAGCATAGTGAGGCTCAACCACGATTTCTTAGTGGTCGCAACCCCCTCTTCGTATAACGCCATAGATGGTCGGCCGATTACCCATGCCTTACGGGCTATGGTGTTCACTTACTACTTGGCTATGAAGTTCCCTACGGACTTCGGAATCGGGATAGCGCGAGGTGACCAACTTGAGTCTCGCAAGTGCTACGTCGCCGCCCTTAAAGGGAAAGTCAAGGTGGCCGATGACCTCGAGCTGGAGTGACCTACGAAGCAGAGCAAGGAGCGAGTTGCGCCCACGAAAGAGACCGTCTCCATCCCAGCCTCGACGGAGGACCCATCCCGAACTCTTCAAATCGATGCTTCCATTGAGGAGCCTCTGCGATCTAAGCTGGTACGTTTTTTGCTTAAAAATTGAGATGTTTTTGCATGGTCTGCGGCAGAAATGCTCGGCATAGACCCTAGCATCATAACTCATAAGCTTAATACTGATCCTGTAGTTAGGCCCGTTAGACAGAAGAAACGCAACCTAGCCCTAGAGCGATGGAGGGTAGTCGACGAGGAGGTCGGGAAGCTCCTTGCTGCCAATTTTATCAGGGAAGTCCATTACCCAAGCTGGGTGGCCAACCCCGTTTTGGTGAAAAAGGCTAATGGCAAATGGCGCATGTGCGTCGACTACACCGACCTGAACCGAACTTTCCCAAAGGACTACTTCCCACTCCCCAAGATCGACCGTCTGGTGGACGCGACCTCGGGGCACGAGTTGCTAAGCTTTCTAGACGCCTATTCGGGCTACAACCAGATCAGGATGGACCCGACAAATGAAGAAAAGACTGCCTTCATAACCGAGCTTGGCCTGTACTGCTACAAGGTCATGCCCTTTGGGCTAAAAAATGTCGGGGTGACATTTCAAAGACTTGTAAATAAACTGTTTGAGCCATTGATTGGCCAAAAAGTAGAATGTTATGTAGACTACATGGTCGTCAAGACCCAGTTCTCATGTGACTTAATATAAGACTTGAATTTAGTTTTTGAAATTCTGCGTAGATTTAATATGAAGCTAAACCCGAATAAGTGTGTCTTTGGCGTCACCTCGGGTAAATTCCTAGGATACATTGTTAACTGGTGCGGCATTGAAGCCAACCCAGAAAAAATAAAGGCCATCCTAGATATGAGACCACCCCGAAAAGTGAAGGAGGTTCAGAGGCTAAATGGCCGAATAGCCGCTCTGAGCCGCTTCATGTCCAAGTTGGCAGATCGCTGCCTACCTTTCTTTAAAGCCTTTAAAAGCAAAGGGTTTGAATGGACCCAAGATTGTCAGCTCGCATTTGACGAGCTCAAAAAGTACCTCGCCAGCATACCGGTCTTAACCCGGCCCGAAGAGGGCGATGTTTTAGAGTTGTACCTCTCGGCAAGTGACGAAGTGGTCAACTCGGTACTAATAAAAGAAGTAGATCGGGTCCAACGACCTATCTACTATGTTAGTAAAGTGTTGCAGGGAGCAGAGACGAGGTATCCAAAGATAGAAAAATTGGCTTATGCACTGGTTATTGCAGCCCGAAAGCTTCGTTCGTACTTTCAAGCTCCTACTGTTATCATCCTCACCAACAAACCTCTGAGGCAAGTCCTACTCAAGCCTGAGGTCTATGGTTGACTGACAAGGTGGGCTGTTGAGCTCAGCGAGTACGACCTCCAATACAAGCCACGAAATGCTATTAAGGCCCAAGCCTTAGTAGACTTCATCGCGGAGTGCACTTTCAGCTCCGAAGTCCCCTTGGCGGTTGAGCACAAGGCCCCCAGTTCGGGCGAGCCCGGAGCTCCCAGGCCGGTTGAGTCTGAGCACCGTGAGGTAGCAGCCAGTGCGGCATATCTCCTAGTTAAGCCAAGCGCGAACTGGGATGAGGAGCCCTAGATCCTTTATGTAGATGGCTCCTCAAACCAGTAGGGCAGCGGAGCCGGAATATTTATTTATGGCCCAAGTGGCACAAAACTGGAGAACGCACTATGTTTCAAGTTTGCATCATCCAACAATGAAGCAAAGTACGAAGCGTTGATAGCCGGGCTAGCTCTAGCCAAAGAAATGAAAGCCAAGCACATTATCATCTGCAACGATTCCTAGCTCGTGGTGAATCAGGTCACAGGAGAATACGAAGCTCGCGAACCGACTATGATTGCTCTCTTAAGCAAAGTAAGAGAGGCTCTGCTCGATTTCCAGTCACACTTCATCAGGCAAGTCCCGAGGTTGGAGAACACTGGGGCCGACGCCCTATCCCGGTTAGCCAGCACCAGTGATAACACCATGAGAACCGTGTACATAGAGAACCTGCCTCGACCTAGCATTCTCAGGGGGGCAGAGGAGGTTGCTCCTATCGTTCAAGCAGAGCCGAGCTGGATTGACCCGCTCGTGAGCTTCCTGCTACACGGGACCCACCCTATAGATCGCAATGCTGCCAGAAGAGTAGAGCGTTAGGCGGCTAAATACATCATGACAGACGAACGACTGTACCGAAGATCCTACACACTCCCCTACCTGCGTTGCTTGCGACCTTTCGACGCTGAGCTCGTACTCCATGACACTCATGAGGGCTTGTGCGGCGGAAACTTGGGGGGTAGGGTCGTCGCCCAAAAAGCACTACGACAAGGATACTATTAGCCAACAATGAAAGCAAACGCTATTGAGCTCGTCAGAAAGTGTGACAAGTGCTAGAAGTATGCCAATATCCACCATCAGTCCGTTGCCGATCTCAAGTATCTCACCAGCCCGTGGCCTTTCGCGCAATGGGGCATCGATATATTTGGACCGTTTCCACCAGCGACAGGCTAGAGGAAGTTTCTAGTGGTAGCAGTTGATTATTTCACCAAGTGAGTAGAAGTTGAACCTATTGTAACGATCACAGCCCGAAACGTCCAGAACTTCTTTTGGAAGAACATGGTGTGCCGCTTCGGGTTACCTCGGGTATTGATTTCTGATAACGGTAAGCAGTTCGAGGACATCAAATTCCAGAACTGGTGCCAAGACATGGGGATCCGATAGAACTTCACTTCGGTCACACACCCTCAAGCAAACAGTCAAGCAGAGGTCACGAACAGAGCTATCCTCCGTGGACTGAAGGCACAGTTAGACCGAACTAAAGGGCTATGGGCAGACGAGCTACCCAGTGTTCTATGGGCTTACCGAACCACAGAGAAGACCGCCATGGGAGAGACTCCCTTCAACCTCACCTACGACACTGAAGCCGTCATCCCAGCTAAGATCGAGGTTCCCTCGCTACGACTAGAAGCGTATGATGACAAGACAAACTAAGACGAGCTACGCACCAACCTCGACCTACTCGACGAATTAAGGGACCTCGTGTATATCAGGACCGCAGCTTACCAACAAAGAGTAGCTCGGTACTATAACGCCAGGGTCAAGAAGCGGAACCTCCGCGTCGGTGACTTGGTCCTTCGCAAAGTTATGGTACCTGAGCCCGACGTTGACAAGCTCAGACCGAATTGGGAAGGACCTTACTGAGTGAAATGGGTGCTCGTGGAAGGAACGTATGAGCTCGAGACCCTTGAAGGGAAACAAGTACCTCGGGCATGGAATATTGTCAACTTAAGTCAGTATTACCTATAACTATTGAGTTGACCCCGAGTCACTCCCAAAGCCTAAGGACCGAAATGCCGAGCTAACACGATCTCGGCGGAATAAGACCCAGTCGCCTCTATGGCATGGGCGAACTACTAAGTAGACCATGCGTCACTCTCAGAGCCTAAGGGCCAAAATGCCGAGCTAACACGACCTCGGGGCAATGAGACCCAGTCGCTTCCATGGCATGGGCAAACTCCAATGGTAGACTATAAGTTACCCCCTCAGCCTAAGGGCTAAAAACACCGAGCTAACCAAGACCTCGGCACGATGAAATACTTAGCCGCTTTGCCAGCGAAGGCAAAGTATGAAGTATTAGAGGCGTAAGCAGTTCGGGTCTGAACCCTACAAAGCATAGCTCGTCTAAACACATCGGTTGGACCGGATAAGGTACAACCTACAAACATACAGTTCGTGCATGCACGGTAACTACTTTGCGGTATACTATCAAAATGCCTTGAAACACTAAGGGATAGCTTGGGGTAATAATTACCGAAACACCCTATTTCGGGTATGTAGCTCTAATAGCTCGAGTGATGAGGTCGCTTTGGCAAAAAATAAAAGAGCACACCATACTTAGCAGAAAAGAAAAAGTTCATTACTATTTCATAAATAAAAAACCGAGCTAAAAAAGCTCGGGAAGGTCCAACAAGAAGTAAAAAATGGCACAACCGCCCAAGAAGAAGATTTTTGAAAACCGGGTTCTGGCACCTGGGAACCATCAGAAGTCAGACAGAAGAACATTAAATCAGAAGGGCCGCTAGCCTCAAGGGTCCACCTCCTCCACCTCGTCCTCCGGGGAGTCAGGTTCCTCCTCCTCCGCCTGGTCCGCCGTCTCGGGAGCCAGGCCCTTCATTGTGATGCCATCAAGGTTGAGCCCAGAGAACTTCTTTCGAACCAACCAGTGGCAGAGCTTGAATCCGGAGCGGTACGAGCTTGAGCCATACTCCACTTGGAGGTCTTGATACTCCTGGGAGTCCTTGAAGTCCCAAACTGCCTTAGCCCGCTCGGCCTCCACCATGGTGTCGAAGTTCCGCGTTCGGTCCAGAAGTGTAGACTTCAAGTCCTGAACTTGATGGCGAAGGAGGTCTCTCTCTGCTGCCACCCTCGACGACTCCTCCCTGCTGCCACCCTCGACGCACTCTCCTCAAAAAGCCTGGCGATCTGCGCCTCTTGGTCACGGGCGAGCAGCTCTTGTGCCTCGCTCCCCTTGCAAGTTTGAAGGAGCTCACCTCGGGCCTGGTCGAGCTCGCCCTGGAGCTTCTAGATGTTGGCCCTCTAATTGCGAGCGTTGCCGGAGTGGATGTTGGTCTGGAGGGCCATGGCGTGTATGGCGGTGTTCACCTGCCAACAAGAGACTAAGGTCAGAAAACAGGAAAAGAAAAAGAAAATACCACTTACCACCATACAGTGAGAGGCGGAAAACGCGACGAGCGCCTTGGGCTCCATCTCCCCCCACCTTGCGATCTCCTCGTGGCAGATTGCCCTTCGGCTCTTCCGCCCAGCCACGGTGTAGTCATTGACACCCTCCCAGTTCCCTACTGGGAACTATGGGTCGGGGAATGGGCGGGAAGGACCAGGAGGAATCACCCCTTGCCTCGAGATCTCGCCCTCTTCGAGGCCACCTTCTCTGGCGCCTCCTTCAGATGGGGCCGGTGGAACTTCAGGTGGTGGAGAAACAAAGTATGGCTCAGCAGACTCAAACTTTGTGCCCCCATAAGTGGGAGTTCGGTCAGGACGCGACCTCTTAGCCTTACGCTTTTGGTTGTTGGAAAGAAGGCGGTGCACGTCAACACTAGACATGATGGTTGCCAAAGAACCACAAGGCATTAGTCCAGTAAAAAAGAAAATATATATGTACACATATGATATATTTTTACAAGGCACTACACGACCTAAAAGACAACCTACTCGGACTCAGGCCAGCCTATGCGAGCTTCTCCTCGGTCAAGTAATCTGAACAGAGAAGGCCTACAGCTGCCCAAGACAGCAGCGTTTTCCGAGTTTCTGGGTCCAACTCAACCCCGGGGTCCTAGATGGCGCCCCTCCAAGAGGTTGGGAAGGGCCACCCCTCGGGGTTACGGACCACAAAATAGTCTCGCTTCCAGGCGGGAACCCTGTTTGGCAGGTCATGCAGGAGCTTAAATCCGCGACAGGGAGAAAAGTAATAAGAACGCCTTTCCGGAGGCACTCCAGGAGTGGCATTCTTAATGCAGAGAATGGAAGAAAAGATATCGAGATCAAGGGGGAGACAATACTCATAGCACAGGGAAATAGTCCCAATTACATTCCGGATGGCGTTGGAATGGAGCTGGTCAATGGTGATGTTGAACTGATTAAACACCTCCACTATTAGAGGGTGCAGAGGAAGACGCAGGTCAATGTCGAGCTGTCTTGGAAAATCACTATGTCATTGGGACCATGCTCCTAGGGAAAGTTACCAGAGGGGAGACCGTAGATAAGGTCCCCAGGAAGGTTAAAGTAGCAGACAAGAGATCTGAGTCTCTCCATCGTCATAGAGGAGGGACCGAAGGTGTCGGGCTCTTTGCCCCGAGAAGTAGAAGCCACATCGCCGGAGGCCTCCCGAGCCTCCGGAGCCTGCTTCCAAGCTCTCCTTGAGCTCGAGGGGGCGTCGTCGTCCAGGTTACCGTCCCGGGGATAAACGTGGTACGGATACCCATACATGATTGACAGAATGAATAAGACTCACCGGAATGATGAAACGGTGTGAACAAAAGAGCTCGGGCAGACTAGATGGATGCGCGACCTCAGAATCCGAAGACAACAAGTTAGCATGAAAGAAAATGAGGCATGGGGGCCCTCCTATTTATAGCCACTGTGCCTCTAGATCGATGGCCCAGATTGAGACAGATCTGACGGTTCGCAGTCAAGCTGATCGCACGTCTTCTGAAACCGAAATGTGACTGCCTGCACGTCTCCCATGATTGAGGTAATGACGGTTGCACGACATCCAGAGTTAAGAGCCGCTTTGGCACGTTTCTCGGTGTTCAAAACGTTAGAAATCCCCTGACTTCTGTGCACGCATTTAATGCGAGCAGTCAATCAAGTTTGAACTTCGGTCAAATCCACCCGTTGCACTTCATGAACTCCTCACGCTAAGGTAGCATTGTTAGCCCGAGGAGTGGGGGGCAATTGATGGAGGATGATTTGACCCGACTCCTTGAGACAATGACACGTGGACCTGACTCAGCACGAGCAACAGCTCAGCGCCACAGCCTGACTGCGACTAAGTAATGAGCCTACAAAACAGCTCGCTACGTCCTAGCTCGCTATAGGGGGAGCTCGCTACAACGCGAGCTCGAGGTCCCCCGAGCTACTGAAAGGGAATACTCCAAGACTATCCCAACTCGCGAGCTAGGGTATCCTGCTTGCTCCAACACTTAGATAGAAAGACTGCCCCAAAGACAATCTCGATGAGGATCACCTCAATGTACCCCTGGGAGCTCGCTACAAGGTATCTTGCGACTAAGCGACACGATGCTCTCAGGAAGCTTCTATCTGACAAGACCGTACCCGTCAGACTGCGCCACGTCTCTTGACTGATGGCGCAGTCCCTGCCCATTTGACAGACTGTACCCACGTCTCTCGATAAATGGTGGCGTGCTTGTCCTCCTGGGATGTGTCACCCATCCAATTGGGTAGTACCCTGCAACGGTCACTGCGCAGCCCTGGCATGTAACGGCTGCGACAGAAGCCCAGTGGCGGTTACGCTCGATTTGACAAAGAACGCCCCTATAAAAGCTCCTTAGTCGAAGGGGAGGGGAATCTCTGATCGAATCTGATTTTGAGTCATCTTACTTGCTCTCGAGCTAATCTTGAGAACTTAGTGATCTAGCGTGACCTACACTCTTATCCATGAATCATGTCTAGGTAAAAAGCTTATACCTCAATTTAAATTTTCAAGTAACAAAATAAAGCAAAAATTCCTATCCTCGGCTTCCATCAGGGCAAAACCGTGCCCAGACCATTCCAACCTCCTTTTGCAATCTTATCTCCCCCAAGCACATAAAGAACGGAGAAGGCTGTAAAGGCTGCTTGAAGCCGAATTGGCATGATTCACGGATACACCAAAGCTCAGGGAGGTACAATTATTTTACCTTGATAATTTGAGTATTTTAAAAAATCTAGAGCAATAGATTTATATTTTTGTTAAGTTTCTAAGTGCAACTAACCCAAAGGTCAATAAGCAGATATTATTGACCTTATCAGAAACGTCGAGGGAGGTATAAGTATTTTACCCTTATAAGTTTTGATTCAGGCAATAATGGGAATGGAAATTGGGATAGGAATGGAATTTTATTTCTATGGGAGGGGAGGGAATGACCATTCCCTCAAATGGGAGAATGTCATTTCACCATGAATGAGAATGAGATTATGATTTCGCCTAACCAAACAATTGGAATTGAAATAATCCATTCTGGTTCTGATTCCAAACCCCTATTTCTATGAACCAAATGGGGCCTAAGTTTTCATTAATTTTAAACATACCCTGTGTATTAAAAACTTAAAAATACCTTGTAAATTGGCCCTACTAGACTTAAATATACCCTAGTGTCTGTTTGGTTTGTATGAATAAGGGTTTGGAATCCAAATCACCATTTTCAATTCAAACTGTTTGGTTGAGCGGATTTGAAATCTTATTCCAATTCATAGTGGAATCACATTTTAGGAAATGACCATTCTCTATTGTTTTCAACTGAACCGAACGGTTAGACTAGAAAAACCAGGAACCAATTATCTAACTGATTCTATTTTACCCCAAAACCACTTTTTAGCAAAAAAAAAAAAAAAAAAACCATTGATTTGGGCAACGAACCACTACCTAGGCAGTTAAACTGTTGATCCAAACAATAGTTTTTGGCAATTTTTGTTTTTTCTTTTTTTTTGTCAGAGCGAGCCATCTGTTCGGATTGGATGGTCGAACCGTTCGATGTGGGAACTAAACCCAAGAATCTACTCCTCTGGGAATGAAATCCCATTCCAACTGATTTTAATTCTCATTTTGATTCCTGCCTTAACCATACAAACTATGGGGATAGACCATTCTGATTCCAAATTTGACATATTTCAATTTTGGTTCCAGTTCCAATTTCTATTCTGACTACAAGTTAAACAGGCCCTAAATTAAAATCAGACTTTGATTCATGGGTATTAACTAGAGAAAATTCCCGATTAGTACCTTGTACTTTGGGCCTAATGCCACTTTGGTCCCCAAACTTTAAAATGCGATAATTTAGTACCCAAACTCTTAAAACGTGACAATCCAGTACCTGCCGTTAACTAGTTGTTAACCAACTGTTAAGTGACATTTAAAACTAGCACAAATGCCATCAAGTGTTATTTATTTTTCTTTATCAACCACCTAAACGTTGACAAAAAATTAACAGTCCCAAATCTTTGCCTTTTCCATTCAAGAAAATTGGGGTGGCGTTTCAGTGGGCATTATGGTGACCCCAACTTTCTTGAGTAGAAGAGAGAAGGATTTGAGATTGTTAATTTTTTGTCATTGTTTGGATGGATGATAAAGAAAATTAGATGACGCTCGAAGTTCATTTGTGTCTTTTTCAAATGCCACTTAATGGTTGATTAATAACTAGTTAACAACAGGTATTAGATTGTCTTATTTTGAATGTTCAATACTAAATCGTCACATTTTAAAGTCCGGGGACCAAAGTGGCACTAGGCCCAAAGTAAAGGGTAGTAATCGGGAATTTTCCCTATTAACTATCATCAATAAATTAAATGAAAATGATAATAATTTCATAAATTATTAATAAATCCAAATAGAAAGGATTAATATAATATTGTATTTTTTTACAAAAAAAAAATAAAATAAAATAGGGTGAATTTACAAAATCGGATACGATTTAAAAAATAATGTGAAAACAATGTTCAATACATAAAGCAAAATTTTTTGACCAAATTGACCCCTCTTAAAATAGACGATAAATTATCGTACATCGTCTTCCTCATGGAGAAGCAAAGACTTGTAGAGCCTCTGTTATTCCTAGCTAGCAAAAGCCGCTTCTCAATTGTTAAGAGCTTTGTTCTGATCTACAAAAAGCACAAAATCAGGACATGTAGCTGCATCATTTGATGGAGTCCCTTGGAAGAGCTCAAGTGGACCACCTAGCGTCACTAACCCATTTTATCGTGTTATATCTGGTTTCCTTCTCTGTTGATATAAATTAGATGCGGTCTTGTAGGAACAAGTATTGTTGGTCTTTAACTGCCTTTCCTGCGATGGACATGAGATCTTTCGACACGAGATCCCGGTTTTACCTTGGTCGTCTTGCTCTTGGTACACACAACGGAGCGTTGTGTCATCGGCTCCGCACTCCGCAGTGGGTCCTCACGACATGGAGGAGCTTGTATTTCGCCCGGCGCCTGACTGAGGACTTGTTCGACAGCAGAACCGCCGATCCACCCACACGAAACAAGCAATTAGCTAGGTATCAGCATTGATTGATTTCTTGTTCCCTAAGTACCAGTTCTGGAGCATGTCCTTGGCCAAGTCGATGGCGATCACCGCTGATAAACTGCATCCGAGTTAAAGCTCCTAATATTACCTCTTAGCTTGTACTTGTTGATAATCATGGCGGACAGCGACGGGTTCGGATTGAACAAGCTACAGTTCAACACTAATATACTAATGCCCTTAGGTTTCACGGAGGCATTGGCGAAGAGGTTTTCTAGAGCGCCAAACATGACTTGCTCCTTTTCCTCCCTGGTCTTAAGCCTTCGTCAATCGTCAGCCGTGGAGGAGGAAGATGATTTGATTTGCTGATTTAATACGGGGCAATTTGGTCAAATTCAGTTATTTTTGTCCCGCTCATTGTGTTTCAAAACGTATCTGATTTTGTAAATTCATTAAACTTCATTATTATTAATATTATAAAAAGTCCATTTGAAAATGATTCATTGATTCATATGATAGCAGAATGTATTTTTTTCGTATATTTGACAAAAAATCGACCCAACCTACGAGTATGACCCGATCCCACGACTCCCACCCAAAAGAGCGGGTCAGGGTCCCCCTATCTAAGTATCTATAGTCTAGCAACTTGAACTAGAAAGTGAGATGGGCCAGCCCAACATGAAAATAATTTGGGTTGGGTTACCTCTTTTCAAACCAGTGTTGATCTGGATGTTCGAACCATTCGAGCTGGATGATTAAACTTAAACCCGTACTTTTGGTAAAAAAACATCAATGACTTGGTCAAAGAACAGCAGATTAACGATTTACTTGTTTGACTCATGGGTCAACAAAAACATTTGGCGACCCAACCCGAAAACTAACAGACACATATGGAAGGGATTGGGTGGGCCACGAATGTGGATCCTCTTAATCGGATCGAACTCGTATTTGAATTTAGACAAACGGGTACCATCGTTCGCCCAGGGCCCCCGACTAAATTCTATAATACTATTTCTAATGCGGATATCCTACATCCAATAGAAATTGAGGAATCTCGAGTCTCGGTCTTGGACCCACAAAGAGAGGAGAACCGCTCACTAAGTACGCTATCAATGATGACGTGCCACTAGATCCGTGGTTGATGACACGGTAAACACCCAACTATAAAATATGTGCGATGTGCGCCATCATTTTAGAGAGACCAACGACAACGAGAGACCTGCTGCTTCTGCTTCTCCCTCCACCTTACCTTCTTCTTTTTCTTTCTTCTGCTCTCTCCTTCTATATTGTGTCTTTGTTGTGTACACTTCTGCTTCCTTCTCCCTTTCACATTTGACTCTACTTCTACTTTGCTACAATGACTGATATAACGGACGATATTGCAGAGGAAATCTCGTTCCAGGGCTTTGAGGATGACTGCAGGTTACTTGGAAGCTTACTTAACGACGTCCTTCAGCGCGAAGTTGGGACTGAATTCATGGAAAAAGTCGAAAAATATCGAGTCCTTGCTCAGGTATCCAATACAACACAATTAGCCTTGTCTACTCGTTGGAAGTTATCTGTGCACAAACTGCATAATATACGGTTCTGTTACTGTTTATTTGATCTGCAACGGATGAAATGCTCTTTTTGTACTTCATCAGTTCTGGGTATTGTTTCTTTTGATCTGCTCGTCGCTATATGCGCTTAATTTACTGTTTTGGGTTCTGGGTGCTTGTTGTTTTTACTCATTTCATCATCTTCATTTATGGTATTGGGTTGTATTTAGAGCGCTTGTAATATGAGGTTCTCGGGGATCGAGGACACGGCTGAGTTGATCGAGAAGCAACTGGCTTCAGAATTATCAAAAATGACTCTCGAGGAAGCGCTGTCATTGGCTAAGGCGTTCAGTCACTTCCTGAACCTGATGGGTATTGCCGAGACCCATCACAGGTGGTTTGGTGTTCCTGTTGCGGTCTAATCCATTATTACTCATTTCCATTGATCCTGATATATTTCACCTGACACCTTCCAACAATGAGATTATTTACCTTCCACGAAACGATTTCTTGATGCAGGGTGCGTAAGACTCGCAGCGTGACCCATTTGTCGAAATCTTGTGATGACATTTTTAACCAGTTGATACAAGCTGGTGTTCGTCCGGAAGAGCTCTACGATACCGTTTGCAAGCAGGTGGTTGTTGATCTTGTGGGTACTTCATTTTGACGAGAATATAAACTCTTACTGAATTTTGATTGGTTGTTGCCACAGGAAGTTGAGATTGTCCTTACTGCACACCCCACCCAAATCAACCGACGTACCTTACAATATAAGCACCTTAGAATTTCTGTAAGTTTCTGTAACAAGTTTACTGTCCACTCTCTTGAGGCAACCATGTAAAGATACTTTTCTACTTTCGCTCATTGCGTTGTTTCTGAGCGGGGCTAAGCCATTTCTTGCAGCATCTCCTGGAGTACAAAGATCGTCAAGATCTCAGCCATGAAGACAGAGAAATGTTGATCGAAGATTTAGTATATAACTATTCCTGTAAACCTTCTTTTCTATTTTTTTCATCGTAAACCGCAAATGACTATTAGTTATTTGGAACTTTTTCTAGGTGAGGGAGATTACTGCGATATGGCAGACAGATGAGCTGAGGCGCCACAAGCCTACACCCGTAGATGAAGCTAGGGCTGGTAATCTAGTTGATGTACCCCCTTATTATTATCAAGAATTTTCACTTTTGGTGTTCCTTCACTAACGGTTTTATTCCCTTCCTTCTTAGGCTTACATATAGTGGAACAATCCCTTTGGAAAGCTGTACCTCATTATTTGCGACGTCTCAGCAATGCACTGAAGAAGGTTGTGTCTTCAATACATTGTATTGGATTCTTTTTGACCATTCCATACTTATGTCTGGGTTTTGTTGATAGTTAAGGATTAGAGGGTTTATGTATGAATTCTCCTACTCTCATTTCCGTCAGTCGGTTTGCTTTTGATTGTGCACTTCCCCAAGACGGGATTTCCATTGCTCACTGCTGACATACTAGATCCCCTTCCATATTTGGATGCATATATCTATCTATTCTTATGAAGTTCTATTGTGCTTTCTTTCTACAGCATACAGGAAAACCACTTCCATTGACTTGCACACCAATAAAGTTTGGCTCTTGGATGGGAGGTGATCGAGATGGAAACCCGAATGTAACAGCAAAGGTGAGGCTTGTTGTTATTGATTACTGAAAATTTTTGCTTCATACTTCTACTGAATAGATTACATTTTTTTTTACACAATTGGATAAAGCTATATGTACAAGGAAAAACACTATTCAGAAACAATTATTGATTTATCAATCATACCATTAGTTTTATCAAGCAAAATCCAACATGTTAGAGAAATGGAAGATTTGAATGATATCTTTGGCTTCTGTCAAAGTTGTGGCGTTAAATTTGGAACACTAGAATACACTCTTCATCAAAGGTGTTGTCCAATTACTATCATTCAGGCATATTATTTTCTCCAAGTAATAGAGGAAAAACATTGAAGGATGATTGTTTCATTATCAATTTATTATGAAGATTAGATCCTAATAAAGAAAGTTTGTTTGAAGGACCGTTGCCTGTGTTAAAACCCGTGGTTGAATCTTCCTTGATAAAAGAAGAATAATCTAGTTATCCTCTAATGATGATAACTTGATAGCCAAGTATCCATTGTCTGTTGTTATCTTCAGCCTGTTGGGAATATTCTCTTTTCCTTGCAGTATTAAATGCATTCGAATTAAGCATAAAAAATGTCCGTGAGAGCTTATATAGCATGCCCCTGTACAACACGTGCTATACTGTGGGAGCCCTGTATAAAAATTTGTTGGGTTTAATAATTATTTAGAATTTAATCTAAGTTAGCTTAGATGGTAAGGTGAGATTAATTAGGGTTTTACCCTTATACGAATAGATGTTATGGATTACCCCCTTTGCAACATTTTGGGGCATTTGGAAGGAGAACAATTGTAGAATTTTTGAAGGTAAAACTCACCCATTGCACATAATATGCAAATTCACATTTGTGCAAATAGTTGTCAAGGTGACAACGCTCCCATGGAGGGTTTCCTTGCTTAAGTGCCTAGCTATTTTGTAAATGGCACTATAAAATATTTTATATTCATTATTTTTGAGATTATAATAATAACATAGACATCATTGTACTAAATTATTCATTTTGTGGGTTTGTATACTAATTTTTTATTATTTTCTTATTTGTAGGGTTCATTCAACATATATATGTTGGTGTATGCTGTATTTAACCTTCGAATACCTCAAAACCTGAACCAATAAGCAAGGTTCAAAGTATCAATACACCCTAATATGGTGCAAGGGGTGTATCGATACTTTGTACCATGCCCTACTTTTTTTAGTTTCTTTTTTCAAAAATAGGTCAGGGGATAGGTTTTAGGTTTGTCTACCCCCTGAAATAATGCCTGAAACATCTATATTTCATGTATCAGTGACCCACCGATACGATACATATTGGCCAATACATGACAAAATTTTGAACCTTGCCAATAAGCAAGAAAGAACTTAAAATATAAATTTTGTTCAATCAACACATTCTTCTTCTTCTTCTTCTTCCACCCTCTTTTCTTCTTTTCCTAAAGCATAAACAGTGGCTCAACACCTACATTTTCTGAAATTTTATTCCTTTTTTTTGCTTCTCATGAATATGTTGATTTTCTATGTTTCAATATGAAGATTATATTTTTAAAGAAGATTTTTGATAATTACTAGTGAAAGATGATTACTGCTTTATATGGAACATAGGGAATTACTCTAGGATTCAAGGTTTATTTAGAAAACCTATTGCCTGCGTGACAAGGCATGCCCCCTGTTGCCTAGCCTCACCTCTGCACCTTGGAAACTATGTTATAGTGGGTGCCTTTTATTCTTAGTAATGAATTACTTTTTTCCCTAAACCAATACTTCCTGGTGGGTGGTCTTTTAATTTCTCTTTTTGGTATCTTTTTAAGAAGTTTAAGATCCATAGGTTATCATCTTGCAATGCCTACAGAAATATGTTGTTGAACCAAATCTAGTTAGCCTTATTGTCATGGAAGCATTCTGCATTTTACTCCATGAGTGAGGCTGCTCCATTTTCTTAAAGATGACCATGCCAAATACCAAGTGTCAAAGATATCCTGAAGTTTCTACTCAGACAAAATTTATCTTTATCTAACATAAAATTTGTCACCTTACCAGTAAATTGTGTATTCATGAGTTATGTGGTTAATTGTTATATTTAGGATCTTAGGGTTAACTTTTTTTAAGTACCACCATCACTGTTTGTTTTTTTTTTGTTTTTTGTAGGACTTAAATCTACTATAAAATACAGTTTTCATGACAACTGATTTTTGGTTCTCCTAGTATGATGTATGTTTTCTTCCCCCGCCCCCCAATAAAAAGCCCAATAAAAAAAATCCCTTTTTTTTCTACTTCTGCTTTTAGACTCCTTTTTGACATACGAACTTTTTGTCTTTCACTTCCAATATGTAAACATTAAAGGACAACAGCTAGGAGTTTGGAATTAGGATTTGGATATACAACTATATGGAACTAATGAAAGAAAAGAAGAAATGATATAATTTTTTTATTGCACTTAGTTTTACCTCTTTTGGAAGTTAGAATATAAACATAACTGGTTGATTTGTTTTCTCTGTTTGATTTCTTTGCCTCTGTACAGGTGACGAGAGATGTGTCTCTATTGTCTCAATGGATGGCAATTGATCTCTACATTCGGGAGATTGATAGTCTTAGGTTTGAGCTTTCCATGAATAGGTGTAGTGAGAAATTGTCAAGACTGGCAGATGAGATCCTTCAGAAAGGTTTGGCACATCACATCCTAATATGTTTAAGTGGAAATTGGAATTAGCTATGACTATTATCCTACTTCCATTTGCTTTATTTCCTTGCTATCTGCCATATGAGTTAAGCAGAAATAATCAAGTAACACCTGGTGGTTTGAACAGCTTAGGAAGGGAATGAATCCTTTTCTTGATTATGATTGTAAATCCATGACATAAAAAATATAAACTTGTGTTACTTAAAATATATTGCTTTAAATATTAATATGCCTAGTAAACAAGGACATATGTATGATCAATATTCTGTCCAAGACACTGGTTCTCTGCATGATCTATGAAGAAGGTATTGCAAGGATTATTTCTCCATCACAAGGACCATTTGTGCATGGGTGACAAATACTAGATGGTGTACTTTTGGAGAAACCTGGAATAAGTGGGTAACAACCTGCATCAAGACCCCCAAGTTTTCAATTCTCATTAATGGGGCATGAAGAGTAGGCTTAGAGAACTCCACATGAATCCAGCAAAGAGATCTATTGTCTCCTCTCCTATTTATATGTGCAAGGGAACAATGGAAGACCTCATAATGTTCAGTACAAAAGCAGTAGGAATTTTTCTTGGTTTCTTTTAAGTAGGCAATGACTCCGAAGAAGTCTGCTTTATCCTTCAATTTTCTGAACACTATATTCTTTCTGATGCTTCACAAGAATAGATGATGTACCTCTTTTTTTTCTTAGATGGTTTGACACAGTTTCTACAAAAGACAATCTCACCAAGTGAGAATGGCAAGGGGGACTGTGCAGAACATAGATGGTGGCTCTAGCATTGGGCTTCAAGGTGGACAGGTTGCAATCCATATACTTGGGATTGCTGTTGGGAATAAGATGTACCTCTAAGTTAATCTGGAATTCTAAGATTGAGCAGGCAGAGAAGTGGTTAGCCTCATGTCAAGTCAGTTGCATGTCAAGGTGAGGTAAGCTCACTCTTATCAAAATTGCACTGGAAAATATTCTTATGTGCTTCTCCATATTTCTAATTCCATATGAAATAGCATATACTTTGGAAAAACTCCATATAGATTTTCTATGGCAAGGATGGAGAGATGAATTAAAGTTTTATTTGGTGGATAGGGATAAAATTTGCACTCTGAAGGATATTAGTGGATTAGGATTGAGGCATATTCTAGTGGTAATCATTTCTTTACTTGGAAAATGGTGGTGGAGGTTCGACCAAGATCTGTATAGTCTTTGGAGACAAGTTATTTCTGCCAAATATGGATTACACATGTATAGGGAGGCATAGGAGGTACAAATGACCTACAATTCTGGAGTTTGTCTACGAATTCAGAAAGCAAAGGTTTCACCGAAGGAATTGGATATAAATAAGGAGATTAGTCTAGAATCCACTTCTGGACCTCTACCTGGTATTATCTATACCTTTGAGGACATTTCCCTCATTTAAATGAGATCTTTGTCCAGAAGCCAGATAAGATACTAGTATGAGATAGGCATGATTAGGTGGACTGGAAACATGTCTTCATAAGTAGCCTGAATGACAGTAAAATAGATGAAATGGAAAACTTGCCTTCGAAGCCCCAGGATAACATGCCCAGGCATGTCAATGCTGATTCAAGGGTATAGTTATGGGATGCATCAAAGGACTTCAGTGTTTGGTATTTCTTTTAAACAAGTTATCCATGACTTGAGAAAATATTTTCCAAGTTTGAAGATATGAAAAACACATGCCTCATCTAAAGTGGAATTCATGGTTTGAAGTGCACATTGGGGAAATTCCGTGCAAAGGGTAAACTCTGAACTAGAGGTTATGGATCTACCAGACCTGGACCGTGAACTGTGTCGAGAATGGGAATATGTAAGTCATCAATTCATGCATTGCAAGTCCATAATTGTGTTCTAGGCCTATTTCTTGGACATATTTGGCCATTAAGTGGTACCTAGCAGGCATTATGGATACTTTAGAGATCTCACAGCCTAGGAAATTAAGTAAGAGAGGGAAGCCATATGAAACATTACATCCATAGTAATTATTTGACTGATATGGAGGTAACTGAACTGAGGGAATTTTTAGAAGTGGTCCATCACAGTTGAAATTGTTCTGAGAAGGCTAGTAGGCATATCAAACTCATGGATCTCTACAGAAGGATTTTAGGGAAGAAGTCTTGAATAGCTTTATACCTCATCAGGGTTCTGCTTATTATTTATATAACCTAGCTCCAAATGTATTGAATTTGAACCTAGTTGTACAAGAGCATACTTGTATGCACTTCAGTTTCTTTTTTACTACAAAGTCTACAATACAATTACACGTTACCATTTCAAAAAGAAAAAAATGCATATAGAACAATATATGCATTCTCCATTTGAACATAATAACAAGAAATAATGATCCTTGCTCCATTTAACATTTTGGATTATAGCGGGATTCCTTGGGGTGGTTTTTATTTAGTTTGAGTCTTATGTATGGTTCAAATAATGGATCACTTTTCAGTAAAACTACCAAACGGATTTTGGCAGTCAAAAATGAAATGTGAATTTATAGTTTCTATACTTGGTAATTGAGACAATTATTTTGATACAGATTGAAAATATGAACTGAATGTGGTTTCAGTGATCTTTTGATTCTGAACTCTGAATACTTCATTTACTTTCCTATGTTGAAGTTTACTGGAAGTATTGAAATTCCAACAATAATCTAGGAAGTGTTGGAGACATGGCATGAGAACGGTTTAAATAAAAGAGGTAGGTTGATAGAGTGCTCCTTTCCAGCAGTAGTTTGGTCAGTTTGGACAGAAAGAAATAGGAGAATTTTTTATGGCAATAGTACTCTAAGATGATGACTGATGAGATCATGAAGAATGCTATAAGAAGGATATTTTTCTTGGGTTATGATGAACAAGAAGTTTATAAATTTCTCATGTTGCTCTGAGATTTCAGAAATCAATTTATTTGAGATGTAACTGGAATATGTTTCTGTTTTTGTGATGTTTAGATCATTATGTATTAAGCTACTCTCGCTATATGGGGTTAAATTAGCATAGTGGGCTAATTGTATTGTACTTTTACCTTTCTCATTACTAAATGGTTTACTTTCACAGAAATGTTTCTTTTAGGATCATTGGTATTATTTAAATATCGAGGTTACCTATTTGATTATCTTTCTTCACTTCTGTACATCACCAACTAAATGCTACATCTATTGAGATTTTGAAATTTGCAAATTTCTTTACAGAAATTGCAACAGAGGATCGGAATGAGAGTTGGAACCAACCACCAAACAGAAGTCAGTTCAAGAATCACAACCAGCTAGCTCCAACTTTTCCCACACAACTTCCAGTTGGAGCGGATCTGCCCTCTTGCACTGGTATTTTGTCTTTACCTTTTCTTATTCTGTTTAAGATGGATTTTGAGGGAATTTCTCCCTTTTCATGTTAATACAAAGCTTACCAACAGGTACAACAGAAATATTCTGTCTACCCATTTTCCTTTAGTAATTATTTCTCTTCTAGAAAGTTCCCTTGTTGAAATTAATGGCAGCTATTCCTTTCTCCACCGCTTGCTGGTTACTAGATTTCAACTTAGTAATCTGTGATTGTGAAGTTTATGTTTCTGATATGCATTTTTTATTTGACTACATCTTAAAGCATTCAACTTCATACTCCTCTTAGCTATCTTGTTAATTACAAATATATACTTTTTCTATTCATGATTTTTTGCTTTTAAATGATGAAATTGATCTTGATGGTTATTCTGTTTCCTTGTAGAGGGGATGATTTGCCACCTGGAAACATCTTTTGGTGACAGTTATTGCCTCAATTAGATATTTGGATGCAGCTAATAACTTTAGTTTGGACAAAAGGGCTCAACCTACACAAAATGCTTGCTAAATATCTCCTCATGTTTTCAACAGTTCTATATTTGGAAATTTCCAATCAGTTTCTGTTTATTCTTAGTTCTTCACTGTTTGTATGATTACTAATCCCAGGGATTAAACTTAACTATTGTATAACATGTCTGATAGTTTTCTTTTGGTGGGCTTTATCTCATGTAGAATGCAGTGATGGTGACTCCCAATATCCCAGTTTGGAGATTCCTGGCATTCCTGGCGCTAATTTCAAGCCATTGAAACGTCACGTAAAATCTACTTATTTTACTAGTTTGATGGTTTAATTTAAACTTCCTACATCACATTTAGCATTTCATTAATATAAAATTAAAAATTACAGGATGGTCAAGCTTGTTCTAGTTCAAACTCTTCATCAACTCAAAATTCGCATAGTACAATTGAAGATGGAAGTGTAGCTTCAGGCAGCAATGTTGTGGCACCTCCTACTAGGAATCTTCAGCCATCTATGATGCAAAGGAGTGCTTCATTCAACTCTAGTCAACTCATTCCTAAGAGGAAACTATTTGCAGAGTCTCAAACAGGCAGGTCCAGCTTCCAGAGGCTTCTAGATCCAGGTCTAAATCAACGTCCCGGAATAGCGCCTTATAGAGTTATTCTTGGGGATGTAAAAGAGAAGGTATCAATATCTTGATCAGCATAAATTATATGTATCTTCATTTCAGTTAATTAAATGGTAGAGCTAAATGTCCATAGTATATGTTCCAAGTTCTATCCCATTTTCTGACTTATCTGCTTTATTTATGCATGACCATTGTCATCATTGCCTTTTCCCAGTTATCTGGGTTTGACTAATATATTACATAAGTATAAATATAATATAAAAGCACAAAGTAGTACTTTGACCTTGAATTTAGTTTTTCTATAATATGATGACAAACATATACTTGTATCCTCTGAACTCAGCTTATGAAAACAAGAAGGCGGCTGAAGCTTCTCCTTGAGGATCTTCCCTGTTACCATGATCACTGGGATTACTATGAAACAAAGGATCAATTTTTGGAACCACTACTTCTATGCTATAATTCCCTGGTATTTGGATGAATAATCTTTATTTACTTATTTTTCTTGGATGCTCTGTTTCTTTCTACATGTGCAGAATATGTAATTTTTTCTTTATTGCTGTGATAATCAATCTTTACAGCAATCATGTGGTTCTGGGATCCTTGCTGATGGGCGGCTTGCAGACTTGATCCGAAGGGTTTCTACCTTTGGGATGGTATTAATGAAGCTTGATTTGCGCCAGGTGAATCTTATTTAGGATTCTGCTTTGAATCTGTTTTCCTCTTTTAATTGATCTGGACTTAATTTTCTTTTTTCCATGTTGCCAGGAATCTGGAAGACATGCTGAGGCTTTGGATGCAATTACTACATACTTGGATATGGGTGTATATAGTGAGTGGGATGAAGAAAGGAAACTTGATTTTCTAACTAAGGAGCTGAAGGGAAGGAGACCTCTTGTTCCACCAAGTATAGAGGTCAGATGATATTGATTATCACACTCTGAACTTTTATTTTCTTTAGGAGACTGAAGGAGAAAACACTGTTTTTTGGTTCAAATACCATTTAAAGTAATACCAACACCAAGACAGGTTAATCTGATTTCTCTTTCCTTACCTTGAGTTGCCTTCTTATTATGCTAAGAAGGAAACCACTAGAGTGTGTCTTGGGGGGCTGCTAGTTAGATGACTGTTTTCATAGAGAAAAGGGTTGAATATAGCCTAATGGTCTCTCTTTTTTGGGGAAGGAGGCTGGTTAAATTATATACCCTGAAAAATCTGACAAAATCATAGATTAATCCAAGCTAGTAAGTAGAACTAAAACAAAGGAAACAAACAATGTTTGATTCTATATTTGCCTGCTTATGAAAGTAATGCTGGTTTTGTCTAGGAATTGGGCCAGTTTGGTTGATCTAGTAAGCATCAAAAGATTGGTTAGGAAAAAGTTGAGTGCTACTTCAAAACTCTAACTGGCTAGATTTTCTGTCAAGATGATACACTAAAAATGCTGATTGAAAAGATCTTCAATTGTGGTGTATTAGGAACTGCTATAGGGATTTGTTAGTAATATACTCAGGACCTATGAGTGCTGGAGGCAATGTTGTCAAAATCTTATGGATTTACGATACGATTCATGATTTGAATCATGAATCCCAAGGGTTTCAATTCAAATCTTATGTCTGAATCATTTTTTACAAAAAATCTTACGTTTTTTTGTTTCAATCCTACGATTTGATTCATAAATCTTACGATTTTTACAATTGACTACAATTCAAATAAATTCAATTAAGAATTAGTTCTCTACTTTGTTTTTCTTTGTTTATGTTTAGTTTTGCCATGGGAGACTTTTTTAAAGCCCTTACTAGAAAATGATTTATTTACTAGAAATTGAGTTTATTTTCTATCATATATAAGTTAAAGGACCATTGTATGTAGATTTGTATACTTTTCAATTTAAACTTGATTATATCATCTTAGGCTTCTATTGTATAAGTGGTAAATTCTATTGTTTTAAGTACATATATGGTAGATATAGATTAAAAATAGGGTAAAGTCACTTTCCTATATATATATATTTTGACAAGTTTGAAAAAATAGAAATAATCTTACAATTTATGATACGACTCACACTTTGATTTGGTTCAACTTTCTCTACAATTTATGATACGATTACAGTTTTCAAAACATTGGCTGGGAGTACTACAAGAGCTGAATTGCTAATAATCCTACTGGAGTAGTCTGGGAAAATCTCTCAACTTTAGAAACATTATGGTGGAGGGGTGCTCTAGGGTGATTGGAGGGGATGGTTAAAGAATGAAAGTCAAGGGTTATGTCAATATTGGCATATCGTGAGGGAGATTAGATTTTTGGATAGGGAAGTGGGAACTACATTTTTATTGGTTCAAAGGTCAGAAAATAGTTTGGCTGATGCAATTCCTAAACTAGGGTAGGGGTAAACAGGGTCAGTGGTTTTGGGGGCAATTGCTCAATGTATGGATGTTTTATTGGGGAAAAGGGCTAGGTAGCAGTTGCTAGCCTACACTTCTGGGATATTTGGCATTTGTTGTATACATTTCATTCTTTTTCATACTTCCTGCCCCATTTCTGTCCAAACCCTACTTTCTCTACTTCCTATTTCATTTTCTTATTTAACTTGCCCCCCTCAAAAGAAATTCCCTGGTTCCGCTGCTTCTGTCAATCACCTGTATTTTTTATTTCT
Source organism: Nelumbo nucifera (assembly GCF_055504915.1). Lineage (NCBI taxonomy): Eukaryota > Viridiplantae > Streptophyta > Magnoliopsida > Proteales > Nelumbonaceae > Nelumbo > Nelumbo nucifera. The sequence goes on along the minus strand of NC_142652.1, from coordinate 24,053,476 downwards.
TAGTTTAGAGCATAACTATTGAACTTTTGGCAGCTCCTTTTTTCTGTGACATAATTCTGGGAGTCTATGATATTAAACAAGTGTTGCAAATTGAAAAGCTTTTTGAAGGGGCTTGTTTTCTTTAATATGTTTTTGTGTTTATGAACTGGATCAAACTCAAATATCTGGCGTTTTAGCAAGCTCAAGAATTTTGTGTTGGCACATAGATGTTCTTCTATTATTTATAGCCATATCTCCCATACTGCAATCACAGGAACCATACCCACTACCAAGTTAAAAGGAGATTTATTTTGACTGTCCAAAAGATAGGAACAATTTTGACAGCCAAATATTCAGATTTCCTATGCATCTTTACTATGAGTTATATGGCTGTCAAAAACACCAAATCTAGAAGCAATTCAGGTGCTATCAAGGCTTCCAAGCAAAGTATCCAAATTCAAATAACATATTTTCTGATATAACCTTACATACCCAAGAAATAATTACACAAGGTGCTTAGGTCTATATCAGGAACTTTTTCATGTCATTTAACAATTCATAGAAGGCTGTGAGATGCCTAATTAGATCCATTTGGGTTCTATTAAGTTGAAATCCAGTCTCCACCAAACAAAAACTAGTGGAAGAGACAGCAAATGCATGGTACTAATATAGTGTTAAAGTTAGGCTGCTTTTGAAGTTTGGAGACATTACCGGAGGATCCCTGTCCATAGTTTGTTTTCCCCCATCACACCCAACCTATTTATAGTTCCTTATAAGTTAAATTCTTGTACTATCACATTTTTTGGTTTCGGTTCAAACATATGTAATTTCTCAGTGTATAAGACATAGAAAAAAGATATATGTTGCCACTCATTATATTTTCAAATGTCAATCTATGTTTAAAACAGAGATATGGCATTCCTAAGAAGAGATGCCATACCTTTTCTTTTGTTATTCTCTTGTATTATCATAATTGAATAATAAGAATGCACTGATATGATGCTGAAACATCTTATTAATAAACAGACCTGTTCATGGGCCGGGCCGGGCCGGGCTCGGGCCGGGCTTTGACTCTTTATTAACAGAAAACTGTTAGGCCCGAGCCCGAGCCCGGCCCGACCAACGGGCCTACAACTTGGGCCCAAGCCCGGCCCTGATGAAAAGCCCGAAGCCCGAGCCCGAGCCCGAAGCCCGACCTAATAAAAGAAATTCAAAATTTTCTGACATTTTCTATTTTAATTTAAATGTTTTTTTCCCCTATTTAAATGAACAATGGGTCTACAAGTGAATCAATGACCTCAAATCAAAAAATTTATTCAAATAGACATCACATAGGGTTTTTACTTAGGTTTAATTATAGGTCGGGCTGGATTTACTTAAGTTTAACTATAAGTTGGGCCGGGCCGGGCTCGGGCCAGGCTATTTTAGCAAAGCCCGAGCCCGGCTCGAATTTTATGCGGGCCGGGCTTTTTGGCCTGAGGTTAAGCCCGCGGGCCAAAAATCCTGTTCAAGCCCGTCCGGGAGTCGGGCCGGGCCGGGCCGGCCCGTCAGGCCACCCGGCCCATGAACAGGTCTATTAATAAATTTTGGGGAAAATCAAAAGTTAGGCCGGATAAACTAATAAACCTTAATTCTATCCATGATTTTTGTGATAAAGTTATCATGTGCTTATAAATTAAAATGGCTGGGTTCCTTTCCCTCTTTCCTACATCTATTTACTCTGTCACTTCTGGGTTCCGTTAATGATTAAAGTTTGTTGATTAGGAGGTTTTGTCAGTAACAACCAAAATTTTTTATTGATGTAAAGAAAGGAATATTGCTGCACATTTGACCAGTGACAGGGAAGAACCGAAGAAGCAACATTTTAAAACTACAGCATGCATCTGAGATAAACAGAAAAGTTCAGAAAACATAACCTAGGACTATATATTCCGTTCACTGTTTAGGAATTACATTCAAGAGAACATTTTCATTTTTAGGTTTTCAGTATACTGATTCAACTTAATAGTTTTTTTTTTTTTTGAGAAATAGGATAGTTAATGAGATGTCCTGCCTGGAACTTCCCTTGGTGTTACAGCAATTCAATACCATGCAACAATAGTAACTTTTCTGCCCTGCTTTGGATTTCTCAGGTTCCTCCTGATGTGAAAGAAGTATTGGACACCTTCCGTGTTGCTGCTGAACTAGGGAGCGATTCTTTTGGAGCATATGTGATTTCCATGGCCTCTAATGTATGCATTAATGACTGATATTGAATTTATAGTTTCACGGGTTTGAAAATATCTACATCTACATGCAAATAGAATGGTTTTTTGCAGCCTCACTATTTTCCAAATACATTACAATTTGGTTTTCATTGTTACCTTTTCCCCCTATGGAAACAAAAACTATATTGGATCATTTTGATATTTGACAGGCGAGTGATGTCCTTGCTGTGGAGCTCTTCCAGAAAGATGCTCGACTTGCCCTTAGTGGGGAGCTTGGGAGACCATGCCCTGGTGGAACGTAAGATTATTCTGTTCACTCTGAACACAATCACATACACAGATCCCACAATGTGCCCATGTTGCAAACTCTCAAGTCTCAACACAGTCACATGTACAGACCCCATCCCCATGATATCAGACTGATGTGATGTTGGACAGTCACATGTACAGAATGCATTTAACATACATTTTAGGCAATGTTGGGATGCTGTCCAATAGGTGAAATACCTGAGTAAAGCCATAATTCATTAAATCAAACTTTCATTTATCAATTAAACTCTTTTTCTTCTTTATAGTTTTTGTTGGAGCCTCATAATCTCATACAGTCTTTCCATCAATCAGTCTCAAAGTGCAAGGTCTTCTTTCATCCATGAGCTGCATCACTATGATGCATCATACATGTGTAGTCTGTAGACGCTTTTGATAAAACATACAAAGGGAAAAAATAAATTTTTACCTCTCAAGTCCATCACCATTGACAATTTATGGCCCCCCAAGATCGAGCGGACCATAGATCAGATAATCTAAGCCTGATAAGCCTGTATAACCAATCACTGCCTAAGTGCCTATATTATATTGGTATGCCGGCAATTTGGAGAGTTGGGGTTTTCTTTAGAATGATTTTGATCAAATTATCCAAATAATTCAAAAAATAGGAAAATAATTGATAAAGAAAATAGAGAAAGTATGATTACAAAAGATATGCTGAAAGTATTCTAAGAATTGAAGATGGCTTCATGACAGAGCTTACAAAGATACTTAATTCCTTCCTAGAACACTCAGATCTAGCTTAAGCTGAAAGTAGAATATGGATGGAGCTAATGTGTGCCAAAACGTTGACATAAAGGGGGCATTTAATGATGACTCATAGGGGAGAGTGGTGTTAGTTGATCTCTTATGTCTGCATGCTTCTTCTATAATCTCTTTTAGAAAATCCTTGAGAAAGTATATCTCAACAGTCCAGGATTAATCTAGGTCTTGACATCTTTTTGAAAATTTGTTTTGTAATAAGATTCTTCAACATGAGTTGAGTTCTTCCCCCTTTGTTGTTTATTCTTTCACCTTTTGGTCAGACTTGAAAAGGTAAGGACTTGCTCAGTGATACCTTTCCTTTCTAACTTTTTTTCTAGGAGAAAAAGTAAATCTCTATCATTCCTTATTTGCTTTTAATGCTTTTTCCAGGGAGGAAATGTCTCTTAGATGAGAGATTAATAGCTTTTCAAATAAAACAAAAACCAACTAGTAAAGAAGTTTTACTTTTCTTTTACTTAAAGAAAACCAACTAAGAAATGACATGGGGCACTATACCTTTTTCTTTGAGTACAGAGTATGTGTCAAAAAGTTGCATGGTGCCTTAGAATTGTTGCAACTCAAATATTATTCAAGCATATATTGAATTCTTAGACATGTATAGAGCTTTAATGAATGCTAGTTAAATTGGTCTTGAAACAGGTTGCGAGTTGTCCCTCTATTTGAAACTGTAAAGGACTTGAGAGGAGCTGGTTCAGTGATAAGGAAGTTGTTATCCATTGATTGGTACCGGGATCATGTAATAAAAAACCATAATGGACACCAAGAGGTGTGTACTACATTAAGAAAGGCATAGTGATTCTGTTTGCCAAGTCCTAGTGCTAGTGAAACTTACAATGTTATTGTGGATAGGTCATGGTTGGGTACTCAGATTCAGGTAAAGATGCTGGCCGCTTTACTGCTGCTTGGGAACTGTACAAAGCTCAAGAGGATGTCGTAGCTGCCTGCAATGAGTATGGAATTAAAGTTACATTGTTCCATGGGCGTGGTGGGAGTATTGGTCGTGGTGGTGGCCCTACCTATCTTGCCATACAATCCCAGCCTCCTGGTTCTGTGATGGTAAGTTTGACTAGTTCGAGACTTCCTATTGTCTTTGCTTCTTCTTTGTTGCCAATAAAACTTGACACAACCCATAGATGGTAGATGCTGTGTTGTCCTTAATTTTCAAGTAGTCAGGGAATTACCATTCCACTTATCTATTTGTTTGGATGCAAAATTTTCTTTCTTTTCTTTGAGCTTATTAGTTTTATTTTGAGTACATGAATGAAATGTTCTTATACTATGCTCAACAAGAGAAGAAAAAGATCAAATTCTTTACTATCACATGGGATGTCTTAGCCCATTATTTTCTATTATCTCACCATCTTCAACACCTAGTATCCATATCTGTTACCAATGTGGGTGCATATTTAAGCTGATGAGTTATCAAAAATCACCTCCATCTTTTATGTCTTGGAGTAACTTGGCTGTTTGTTTTTAAACTGGCAGGGAACACTTCGCTCAACAGAACAAGGTGAGATGGTGCAAGCTAAGTTTGGGATGTCCCAGACAGCAGTGAGACAGCTGGAGATCTATACCACAGCTGTACTACTTGCCACACTTCGCCCCCCACTTCCGCCTAGAGAAGAAAAATGGCGTAATCTTATGGAGGAGATCTCCAAAATAAGTTGCCAACATTACCGAAGCATTGTGTATGAAAATCCAGAGTTCCTTTCCTATTTCCAAGAGGCTACTCCACAGGCTGAGCTTGGTTTCCTTAACATAGGAAGCCGGCCTACAAGGAGAAAGAGCTCAACTGGAATTGGACATCTCCGTGCCATACCTTGGGTGTTTGCATGGACCCAAACACGCATTGTGCTTCCTGCTTGGCTTGGGGTTGGTGCTGGCCTCAAGGGTGCTTGTGAGAAGGGATATAAGGAGGACTTGAAAGCAATGTACAAAGAATGGCCTTTCTTTCAATCTACCATAGACCTCATAGAAATGATATTGGCAAAGGCTGACATTCCTATAGCCAAGCACTATGATGAAGTTCTTGTGTCAGAGAACAGGAGGCAACTTGGTGCAGAGCTAAGGGGGGATCTCTTGGAAACAGAGAAGCATGTATTGGTTGTTAGTGGTCATGGGAAGCTGTCTGATAATAACCGGAGCTTGAAACGGCTGATCGAGAGTAGGCTCCCATATCTCAACCCAATCAATATGTTACAGGTAGAGATATTGAGGCGGCTGCGACATGATGATGATAACAATAAACTAAGAGACGCATTGCTCATCACCATCAATGGGATAGCTGCTGGAATGAGAAACACAGGTTAAGTGTGTAAACAGAGGTTGAATTCTTTGATCAACCTCTTATCAAGTGAAAAATAAACTTGTGTTTTGTTTTTCTCTTTCTCATTCCAGTGAGATTTGTATTTGGCATATGACATCTCATTGTTGGAAAGTGGATAAATCATGGAGGAAAAAAAATTCATATAATTACTGTGATTGTTTGAATTAGAAATATTATCTTGATCTTTGTTATGATGATAGAAGCATTTCCATCATTACAATGAGATTCTCCATTTTTCAAGGCAATTAAGGGATGTGAATGTTCAATCCACACTTTGCACTAACTTCATGTTAGGGATAAATAAGTAGAAACCTATCTTTGCAGGACCCATTAGAAATTCACATATTGAAGTTAAATTAAAAGCGTCCTCTCATAATTTACTGTCCTATAGCTAGACCAAAAAGTGGTATTAGATGAAAGGTAGGGTTATGTTTAGATTCTCGATGGGCTGGAATTAGCGGTGGTGGTGGTGGGGAAATAGATTGATGGTGTATAATCATGGAAGCATACTCCTCATTTTCTTCTTTCCCTTTCCTTTCCATTCCAAGGCAAATAACAAAAGTCTATCCATCTCATGACTTCATCTCTCTTATAAAAACAACCCATTCTACTTAGCATCCTACGCTCTGGTAAGAACTGTGCTTATTTTTAATTTAAGTATTTATTTGTGGGTCGGGACCACCACACCGATAAGCACTTGTTTGCATTGAAAAATAAGCCTAAATAAATGCTTATTTATGAAAATAAACACTTATTCAAGAAGCCCAAACTTTGAGCTTATTTTCTTTTTGGCCGGTCTTGGCCTGCTACATCATTTTGAATAGGGATGCAAAAAGATTTGAATCAGGGTATGTCCGAAGATGACTGGATCTCACAAATATTGATTTGAATCCGAATTTGTTAAGGGTGTCAGATATATTCAGCCTTACTTAATTTCTGGCATTTTAATAAATTATTAAAAAGAAAAATATAACAATTTATATAAAAACACAAAATAGAAGTATTTTTTCCACTATTTTTATCATATATACATGTTTTTTATAAAACAATAAATAATATAAAAAATTAAAACAATAAATAATATATATACCAACAAAAGGGAGGTATCTGAATCCATAAAATAAGATTGGATTTCAGATCGAATCGGATCATGATATGATACATTTGCACCCCTAGTTTTGAAAATACCTTCACTATCCCTATTTGAAGTGCTTTTTAATCAAACACCTATAAATGCTTATCAGGATAAACACTTATCTATCAAATAATCAGCCCCAAGCGTGGACTAAGAAGGTGGCCATTCAAAAAGAAAATGGGAAAAAAAACTAACTGCTACCTTTCGTATATAATCTATGTTATCGTTAATTATAAGAATTTCCAAGAACTACAATGAGACGATGAATAAGAGAAGTTATTAATTCTTGCATGCATATCTGCTGTGCTAGCTAGTTCAGGGTGCACGTGAGATCTACTGTTTTTATTGGAGGTGCAACTTTTATGGGTTAGGGTTGGGATTTTGTCAAAATTTCAATAGGCTCAACCCAAAATCCGATTCCAAAACAGTGTAAACTGTTAATTCGGGCCAATCCAACTTGCACCCCTAGTTTTTATCAGCGAGAGCATGCATTTACATGCATTTGATCTCATACCTCTATATTCGGAAAAGTGACCATCTCAGCTATTGCGCCATCATCAATTCATCATCATAATTAGGTGTGCAAGTCCCGTTGGCTCAAGTTAACAGTTTACACTGTTTCATCCCGTTGACTCAAGTTAACAGTTTACACCATTTTGGACTCGGGCTTTGGGTTGGGCTTTTGAAAATTTGACAAAATCCCAACCTCAATCCGCAAAAGTTACACCTCTAATCATAATCTATATTAATTGATCAATTTTTACTAATAATAAGATGATTTCATGTCTAGTGTTTTCAACCTGCTATTAATCCAGCCGGTTGAGTCGTTCAAACAGTCACCCGTCTTTTATTTTGGGTCCAGTTATGCTAAAACCTAGTATTTGGTAAAAAACATTGACCTGATAAAAAAGCATACAACTTGGGTAATTGAACCATTGACACATTCAATCCGGTCACTGGGTCATGGGTTGCATAGTAAATGTATTTACAAACTTTTGGAGGTCATAGTTTGTACTCCAATATTTGATTGGGATGATCTTATTTTATTTTGGGTAATTTTTCATAATCTATGTGTCCCTTGTCCGCTATTTTCGTAAAAAAAAAAAAAAAAAAAAAAAAAAAAAAAAAAAAAAAACATTTTCTTGAACCTCAAATCACAAATTTTAACAATTTTTATAAATAAAAATTAAAATAGAATAAAAATATAAATTAAATATAGAGTAATATTTACATATACATATATTACATCTAAAAAATAATTAAATATTTTTATTGATAAAATACATATTTATACATAATATAATACAGTCTAATCGATTTGACCAGATGCTTGAACCGGTGACCCGCAACCCAGAGGCAAAAACAGCTCTATCTCCGGGTCGATACTTAAAACATTGTTCATGTCTAAATACTCGAAGCAAAACAGTGTGATTATGTAATTAATTGCATCCTAATTTTTTTGTTCTAAATGTAATTTCCTTCAACTTGATCTTTGATGAGTCAATCTTGGTGAAACTAGAGCAATGATACTGGTAGAATCGCAGGTGGGGCTGTCGGTAGTATCTGATCAGCCTATACCGAGTTTGAACTTTGAAATTTGATACAATCAAACCGGATTTGGATTTCAAAAATCAGATCCGTGTAATTGGATCGGATATAGGTTGATCCCAATTGGTTCTATTAAGATCCGTGTCCGATAATAATTATATAGCATATATGTCTATATATTATATAAAATTAACATATATTTATTGATAAATTTGTTTTAAATTTCATGTTTTCATTAAAAGCTAGTAAGTTCAGGTTTCAATCAAGTTATTTTTTGATGTAGGCGCATGTGGCCTTGTCCAATAACGGGCACCCATGTGTTAGGTGGCGGTGTTCAGAGCGGACCCAATCAGGGTATGCGTGGAATAGAGCTCGGCGGGCTTTCCAAAACTAGTAATACGGAGTCACTTGGCGACCTTGGATGACCGCACTCCTCATGTACAAACTGCATCCGAACCGTCTGAGCTCAATTCGAGGCCTCTAACGTTCTCCCTCCTTTACTCCGTGCAGGACCGGTCTACTAGTCCTTGGCCACCTTGGACCACGGACCGTTCATCAACACCTTGGCTTGGGAGCAAATTTACAGTGTTGCCCTCATCCTGTTTTGACCGGCAACATTTTTAGTTCATTTTATTAATAAAACAGAGTATTTTGACTATTTATTAATATTATACAGCTTCAACATCATAATCAATCAATTGTTTCTTACCCATTTATAAAAACAGAAATGGATGAGCGTCCATCGTCCAACACCCTGATTTTACATGTCCAATTCTACCATTCCTTGATTTCATATTTCCAATATATTTCCAAATCCTATCCCCTCTTAAAATGCCTAAATTATATATATAATATAATATAATATAATATATCTGTATCTGTAGCATTTATAAAAATAAGGATGGTGACAATGTTCCATCAAAAAGCCTGATTTTTTACTTTCCATTTTTACCCTTTATCATGTTTTTTATTTTAAATCTTGATTTTCACTTTCCATTTTTACCCTTTATTATGTTTTTTATTTTTCCAATTTTATTTAATAAACAGTTAACACTTGTAATTGTATAATCTATGTATCTCATCATTTATAAAAATGAGGATGGTGACAATGTTTTGTCAAAAAGCCTAATTTTCATTTTCATTTTTACCCTTTATCATGTTTTTTATTTTAAAGCTTGATTTTCACTTTTCATTTTTACTCTTTGTTATATTTTTTATTTTTCAATTTTATTTAATTAACGGTTAACACTTGTAATTGGATAAAACAAATAAAATAACAATAAGACTACTGTGGAACCTATTCCTCACCTTATCTGATCTTCTCCCGAAGCACCTACTTAATTAATGAACCTCTTCATTAATTAGAGCTAATACATGTCAAGTATTGAATGGTTTGCCCAAACCATGAATTTGAATTGAAGGGAAGAATAGATTTTTTCAATCTCTCTCTTTTCATCAGGGAACAATCAGATGATGAAATAAAGCATTTTTTTCTCCCTATTTTCTTCAATTGTCTCTCTTAACATAATAAGTTGTATTGGATCAGGAAATGTTCTTAGGTCCATTATGCGTCTGTTTGGAACCGTTGTTGTTGCTCCAGAAAACGACGTTACATCAGCACCATGTAGGAAAAAACGGTGCTCTAGGAAACAACCATCTATTTGGAACCATTTTTTCATAGAAAACGGTGCTCCAAGCCACGCATTGGAAATCAGGAAGGCATGGTTTGGAGTAATGCCAAATTTGGCATTTCCTAGAGCTACAACTTGTTGCCAACAGGGCAGTGATGTGGCAGTGGATAATGGGTAGAAGTGCAGATTTGAAGTGTAGTGGTGTGGCATTAGATAATAAAACCGCTATGGAACCTATTCCTCTCTTTCCCCTTGGGCCTTATTTGATCTTCTCCCCAATAGGGCTACAATCGGATCGGGTTCTGATTGGATGTAGTAAAATCCGCATCCGATCTGAATATTAAGAACCTATATTCAAATTTGATCCAAAATTAGATTGGATTTAGAGGTTTGGATTCGAATTTGAATCCTAACAAACTCATATCGGAATCGGATTTAATCCGACTCCACTTTAAATTCTCTAAAATACCAATAAAATTAAAATATTATTTATTTTTCAACTTTTATATATAATAAATTAATGTAAATATAACACACTAAATTTATTATATATAAATTCATATATAATATAATATTTAAAATATATTTTTATAAATTTTAATATAATTATATAGAATTTATATATTAAAATAAATAAATATTGTAATATAATCATATTTAAATTTTAATCAAATCATATTGGGTCAAATCCAAATCCAATTTGATTATTAATTGGATGTAGATTGTAACATGTGAATCTGATCCGATTACATAAATATGTAATTTGAATCCAAGATAATTAGATTGGATGTCAAATTGGGCCTTGGATTTTCAGGTATCATTGACAGGCCTACTCCCGTCAGGCCTACCTAATGAACATCTTCATTTATTAGAGCCAACATGTGTCAAGTATCAGATGGTTTGCCCAAAACCCACGAATTCAAATTGAAGGGATGAATGGATTTTTTCGACCTCTCTATTTTCATCATCGAACAATCAATTAAATGATTAAATGAAGCATTTTTTGGTTTTCTCCATATTTTTTCAAGTATTTTTTCCCATTTCCCCTCTATTTCGATTATCTTTGTTAACATAATAAGTTGTATTAGATCGAGAAATGCTTTCAAGTTCATTATATTGATTTGTTTTAGGGTGTTTTTTTCTTGACGATCATCAGGCCGGTCCAATAATCTAACACCTACCAACGTAATACAGTAGGGGTTTGGTACTTGGTAGGGTCGTAGGGGTTTGGAATGTGTTTTGTTGGCAGGAGATCTAGACTCTTCTACAAAAATTGGACAGATGTTCAATTCAAATCCGAATATAAATGAATCAAGATCAACCTATATCCAAACGCTAGCCGTTAGATATGCAAATAACAGCCCCACCATTGTATATCAACCTATATCCAAGCAAGCAGAACGACATGAAGCAAAATACCAAATATTATCATTCACACATGAAGCGAAAAAATAAATTCTAAAACCCCAGTTCTCTCCTTTAAACCCCTCTCTGTATAGTGTATATCTTATCCATTCCCCTTACTTCACAATAGGAATGAGGAAATAGATATGGTGTCTCTTTATCCTATGCACCTTTCTCCTCAAAATAAAGAAAACAATATAAATTACAAAAAGAAAAACAAAGAAATACACAAGCATTTACAAAAAAATAGAAAATCATAAAAATTTCTATACCATGCTAAAAAAATGAGAATGTAAAATATAGAAAAAATTTACAAAAAAATATAGAAAATCATAAAAATTTCTATACCATGTATATCTTATATCTTATATACTAAAAAATGAGAATGTTGCAATTGGTTTGGTCAAAACACCTTGATTTTACTTTCCAACTTTACCCTCAACTTTCTATTTTTTCCATTATATATATTGTCACTACAAAATAATTATGAAAAACATAAAATGAAGAAAACAACATAAATTACAAAAAACAAAGAAATATATTGAAAATTTACAAAAAATGTAGAAAATCATAGAAACTTATATATCATACTGAAAAATGAGAATGGTGCAATTGGTTTGGTCAAAACACTCTAATTTTACTTTCCAACTTTACCCTCAACTTTCTATTTTTCCCATTATATATATGTTATTGCAAAAATGATTATGAAAAAACACATAAAATGAAGAAAATAATATAAAATATAAAAAACAAAGAAATATATAAAAAATTATAAAAATAATAGAAAATCACAAAAATTAAAGAAAATAACATAAATTACAAATATATACCCAATATATAAAAGTATAGTCAAATATCACCACCAATATCAAATACTCCATACATTACTCGGGCCATTCCACTAGTTATCATAAAAGTGATAACTAAGAATTCGGGCATATGACCAAATACCAAAAGAAAAAAAAATCAGGTGGCTTTTATTTCATTGGGGGTTTTGATTGGTCAAATTTTTGGTATCATACCATCATGTCCTAGCATCATAGATTTTTCTTATATTACAACATCTGAATTTGATCTGTGTCCGATCAAAATTGAGTTGGAACATTAATAGGAATAGAATCAAATCCAATCCTTGAGCATTGTTGCATAATTTCATTGGATCATCAAGTTGGTGTGAAAATGGGGATATGGGATATCTTCCATTGCTAGGGGTGCAATTCGGGTTGATCCGAATTAACATTTTACACTATTTCAGGTTTGGGCTTCGGATCGAATCCACTGAAATTTTGACAAAATCCCAACTATAACCCACCCAAGTTGCACCACTATCCATTGCCCATGTAAGTTTGGGTGGCCTACTCTCTACAGTCTAAAACTTATTTGTTTTTAAAACATAGGATTAGGACCCACTACTGCTCATGCATCCAAAATTCAAATATGCTCCATGACTTTGGAGGATGATATCGCTTTCGGCTTTCTCACAAGTCACAATGGGTCTCTGATTTCCAACACTAAAAAGAGGAACTTGAGGCATCGCTATCGAGAACGACTGGCTGACCTCCCGTCCACCCTCTAGGCTCTCTAGCCTCTAGCCCTCCATTTTTAACAATAAAAGAAAAAAACAAAAAACAAAAAACAAAAAAGCTTTTCTAGCTTTTCGGGCCTCTGAGAAATCAGATTATGTAAGCATCCCCAAAAGTGCTTTTAATTTTTCTGGCAAAGAAGCAACGAAGCGCCATATTGGAATATTTACAATGTTCACACTTTCCATTAACTGATGGCGAATGCCTTGGAACATCCTGCTGTGGCATTTGTGTTGCATCAGTTGCTGAAAGGATGAAGGAAAGGTTGATTTCAATTTTCAACTTTTCTATGTAGGAGCATATAGACATGGATATGAAACCTGTCTGTCATTTTCCCTTTACATAATTCATAGAAAGATACAAAATAAAATGCAAATCTACTAACGGTTGCTGCATCTCCAAAGGCCTTATGTACAGACTACAGGAGATGCAAAATCCACATAAACAATCAAGCATGCTGGCCTACAATTCAGGAAAAAGAAAGGTCTTTAACTCTCCAAGCCCCGGTCAGGTTCTGATTGCTTGGGTATGGCCACACCACCATTCATTCTAGCACGTGCCTCTGCAAACATCCTCTGTTGCTCTGCCAACGCTTCTTCCTCAGTCATCATGGCTCCACTGCCCCACTTACCACCTTTTGGGGAATCCTGTTGCAGAACAATCCAGAGAAGAACACAGATAACAATCTACATCATTCACAAATCTAAACAAGCAGGGAGAAAAGGAAGAATCATTAAGAAACAGAAACACACCAGAGTCTCAAGCTTATGTTGCTCGTATGCAGCATAAACTTCTTCAATGTAGTCATGAAACCCAAGAACCTGATGCAATTTTGTCATTACATAGAAAAATATACATTCAGTCGACAAGGTTCAATTTTCTATGCTTTTGACATTTATGCTGAATAAGCTTTAAGCAATCAAGAAGACAAACAATGATTTTTCCAAATTCATAGGTTTTTCAATACCCTGAACCATGTGCTACCATGGTACTCAACAAAAGAAAAACAAGGATAGGGAAAGGGAATACAACTTGAGACAATATATATGCGCATGATATAGAGTAAAGAATTGTTAAGATTGGATAAAAAAACTATATACAAAAACAAGTACAGGCATGAAATTTCCCTTGACTATGGAGAGGAAGATAGACATTAAGAGACAAAAGTAAAAGCAAGAATGACTCTAAATTGGTATATATTAATGAATCGTTTTTAAGAAAATGGGGAAATCAAATCCAGGTCATTGATGACCCAGTAGCTGAGATGGTCACTCGGCATCCCTCCAAAGTCCAAATATGGAGGTACAGGATCAAACCCATATAAGATATAACTGCAGCCTCTCCATACCAAGGCCAGTAAACCTCACATGCACCCTGCTCTGTCCCCATCCTTTAATCCCTTGTAATGTGTGTAATATTATTATGTAATACCAAAAAAAAAATCAAATCCAGGTCCAAATTTTGCCACTTGTGTAGAGAGGATGATTTCCAACTCTCTGGCTATTGATTTATCATTGGTAAGATTATGATGGATTAGGTTTTCCGCTTTTGGGTGGCTACAAATGTATAATAAAATAAAAGAAGAAACTTGATCTTAATTTTCAAAATAATAGTTATGGAAAGTTTGGTGCAAATATCTGATCAAGAAAGGAAAAGAAAAAGAATGATATAAGCCTGTAGTTTAACAACAGATGCTCAAGTGACATTTAGTAAACATTTGACAGCACCAAATTAAATAACCTCTTTGACATGATTTCCAAATGAGCACTTAGAAAATACATGTTTCAGAAGACCAAAGAAATTGAAAAGGTAGTGTCCTAACAAGCTGTGGTTATCTAATCCCAAGGAAAACCTGAGGTAGAGCCTATGAACATGGGATATGTAACTATTTTAGAAAGAACAATCAAGTTGCATGCAGTATTATCAATGTGATAAGGTGATGACTAGTTTTGGCATCACTAGTTGATGTGATGACTAGTTGGTGCCAAGGCGCTGACTAGTCGATGAAGAAGACATACTTTAAATTTAAGATAGAGATGCAACAAAATGAACACGGAGTGAAGCTTCCAAAGATATTGTATAACCTAACTTGTTGAATCCCCTTGCTGATCAGAAGACAACTACACAAACTAAGTCCCCTCGTATGACCCATTTCTTTCCAAAAAACCTAATAAAATGGGTGTATACCTTCACTAAGAAGCTACCATATGGCAAAAGATGTGGCAATGATTCTGTAATTCCTCACAAAGACAAATGTTAGTTACAATATGATTGCAAGCTTATTTTATTGCAGTCAGGCTAGAAAAGAGATCAATAGGTCAGTCTCCCAATCACTCACATCCTGTCAAAGTCATCACACATCATCTCACTTCATTCTTATACTACCCATAAAAGAAAACTGAGGCATGCATGTGTATGATCATTCGTAAGATGCTAGAATTTAAAATGAGTGCTCAAATAGGAATTCTAGGCGGAAGATACATTAGCAAGAATACCAAAAAGGAGCATGATCCGGAAAGAACTTAAAGTCACAAATGGAAAATGAAGTGAGTAAGAACCTCTAAAGCCTTGAGAACATGCTCAGGTGCAATTGTTCTTTTCTCTTCTTGGCTACATACTTCATTTGATTCAGAAGAAATTAAGTTGATAAATTCTGCAAAAGAATAATCAATAGGAGGCTTACTAATCCAAGAAAAAACCCAATTAATAAGAGACTCTCTTAGTGCACAAGTTGATTCTACGGAAATGAGGTTTATAATTCTGCAAGGATATGCAATGCATCACTGGAACTAATTACACTGAATATGTTATGACACCGAACAGGAACACAAGGACAAAAGGACAGGGAGAAAATTCTGATCACAGTAGTCTGCCTCCCTCCCTCCCCACATTCACCATCCACCCAAAGGGGAAAGAAATAAAAAGAGAAAATGAATGGTATCTTATTTACAGGCTCTGCCTGCAGGGTTTGGATTTCCTGCAATTTTGGATACCTTACATAGCAGATCCAAACTATCCATCTGATAAAGGACCCTCCAAATTAACCACCTCTGTGGTGTTCCTGATCCATGGTCACACCATATAATGAGGGAACCTCTAGATTCACTGTGTACCTAGTGTTCTTAACCACATCAACCCATGGCCTCACACCACATTGTTTCCCTTCATATAGCAGTCTTATAATCTTTATTTTTTGTTAAGCAAAGGCAAATGACTTATTCATTCTGCAACATTGTAGCATGGAACTTGCAAATTGCAACATGGAAATCAGGTGACGACTATGTGGATTCATTGAGGGATGGGATATGTAAATATGGTGTATGTGCAAGATGGATGTATATCTATACACACACACACACACACACACACACTGAAGTTGCACATGTTATGTAACCATGCGTTTAAGAATGTGCATGTGTGCTTGTGGGTGGGGGGTTTGGTGTCTGGTGATATGAATAGGTTTGGGTATATATATATCACTTTTTGTTTTCCTTAAGAATTAATAATACATATACTACGTGATTTCTATCCTGTTTTATCTATTAATTGTGGTATAACCTCTCAAGAGTGCAAGTAATATTTCAAATTTCAAAATTTCAATAACAAAAACATGTGTACATTGTGTAGTACAGCCATGTAAGAACTGCTCATGTATGGATAGCTGATATAAGTAGCAAACTAGCAAAAACATATGTAAGAACTGCTCATGTATGTATGCTAAGTTATGCCTTTGAAGGTTGTAGTTTCAACCCAGTAGTTCGGAATTTTTCTAAATCTGAGGGCGGCCACTTTGTGCACAAAAATGCCAAAGGTTAGGACCATGCCTAATCTACCTCTCCCAAGACCCCAGATAGCTGGGAACAACATTGACTAATGGATTTTTTAGTTTAGAATTTTCTGAATAAATTAGGTCAACAAAGAATCTTTGGACATAAAAGTCATTCTTAGAGGCGACATTCTGATGACCCTAAGAGAAAGTAATTACCACAACCATGATTTACCTCCAAAATGGTTACTATACAATTTCTATGAAGCAATAAACAAAAAACATAAAGGAATGATTGCAGAAACCATGAAAGATAATTTATTGTGTTCTAATTTTGGATTACTTTCTTTCCCCTACATCACATGCATCTCTGATATCGAAAACTTTCATTAAGAAAATCATCAAAAAAGAAAAAGAAAAACAGAAGGACAAAAAGTCATGAAAGTTAAAATTTATCTCTAGGAGTCTAACACATAAAACATCTTCCTTCTGGTGATAGAAGATATTCATTTTAGCATGAGCAGCAGCAGTTAGATACATGTGCTAAGAAAGAACTACAACAAATTGTATGCATCTAAATCAGAAAACTGACAATCCTTCTAATGTTCACTTACCTACACAACACTCGACAAGAAGATCTTGAGCATCTCTTGCAACACGAACATCTGGTGGCAGCATCTCCTTGATGATCTTGAACATAGTTGCTGTAAAGGAATAATAAGTTAACATGAATAATATTTTCTAACAAGAAGTCTTGAATTCATTATATCACATGCATCCAATCTCAAATAATATTGGAAGTAATGCCAATATACATAAGAGGATTTCATTTTCACATGTGTGCTCCACATGCATGTTTGAATAGAAAATGAATTTTTACACTTGCCTCCTATATGATGTTCAAATAAATGGTAAATCTGCAAATTCTCTATTGTGCATGGCAATGTAATTAGGAGATTCAATATCTTGTCGAGTGTTATGCATACCACAAGATTAAACGTTGACAAGATGTAACTAGGAAAACATAAACAGAAGTTTGTTGGCAATGTCAATTTGCATGCAATTTAGTAAAGACCTAAAAAAAGATCAGTATCTGGTGAAATTTTTATTGATGAAAAATGAAAATGGGTTTGGACATTAAATCTGAGGTTAAGCAAAGATACTAAGACCCAAAATGTAACCCTTGTTTTCTTTTTCTTTTTGGATCAACAGGTGCAGTGTCAACATTTTAATTTAAAGAAAACCATGAGGCTTCTATTGATATAAATTCCTATAGAGAAAGGTCAACGAGTAGTGTTTATTTATAATTTCTGCATTGGTGAACACAAATAACTAGAAAGAAGGAATGTGAACGGACAAACTCAAGTTTCTGTCTAATGACCATTATCAAAATAGCCCACAGAAAGCACATGAAACGACACACTAATGACTACCTAGTTTATATTTTCCTAGAAAATTACAGTCCACTTTTTGTAGTTTAGATCACCTGAAATAGCAGCAAGACATTTAAATACCAGTAAATGAAATCATTTTTCACACAGATCAGAATACAAAATTTAAAAAATGGAAGCCCCATAAAAAAACTAGCCCAGAAGAAACCTAGTTCCTATTTTCCTAGGAAAGTACAACCAAGTCGTCCTGGTTGGATTGTTCAAAACAGCAACAAGATATTTAAAACTCAAGGGTAAGAACACACACACACACACACCAAAAAAGAAAAAAAAAAAAAAACTCAAGGGTAAGAACACAAATACTTACCTAATTATTCAACATGTAACTTTGGCAAATCTTATGGACAGAAGATTCAGATTGGAAGAGATGCATAGAAACGATATAGCTAGCATAACAAAAGTTCTAAAAAAAGTGAGGACTTCAAAATAAATCAACAATAAAAGATATTTATTTCTAGATTTGGGACTAAATATCTGCACACGAAATGTGTGTCCTAGACAATAAATTCCTATTAACGGTATGACCTTGCAAAATAAATCAGCATATAAAGTAAGCATCGTCTTCTTGTTTGGCCCCTTCATGAGGGGGCAAACAATTAGTGTTAAAGCAAGTGTCAATTAGACTCTCAAGTAAACCTAGAACTGGATATCTTTAACATTTGGTGTTAAAACAAAGAATTATGGATTCATAGATATTTAGAGACTATAATTAATACCTACAAGCAGGCTAAGCAATCATTCATATAATAGATTTCATCAGTAATTCAAAGGAACTAAAACGAGGGAAACACCTAACAATTACTTCTTCATATTTTCAAGTTAATCTGCAGAAAGATATAATAAAGATCACCTTTTGGTAGTGAAACATCCTCTTTCGATTTCCCGACGATATCCATCGGTTCCATCCTAAGAAAACCTTCAACCAAGGAAAAAAAAACATGAACACAGAAACCAACCCAAGTAACAGATCGAGAGGCTTACACAAGCAAAGAAGAAAAATAATATATCTTACCCAGTTGTTGAAAATTAACAAGAACAAATAGTGTTGCCGACCACCCACGAAGGAGAACCAGAGGTATTGAAAATCAATCAATCAATCAAAGAACAACGAATTCGAACCAAATACAAAGAAACCAGTTGCAGAAAAATCTGAAAAAAGAGGAAAAATCATAGCTTGGTCATATTAAAAGGGCGGGAGATTTGGGAAAACCCGGTGGGAGGGGGAGATCGCAGGCGATTAGGGCACAGAGAGAAGAGATTGATTTCTTTGTTAAAATTACAGGATTGCCCTCAGTTTCGATAAAGGCGAATGTTGGCATCACGGGCATGGCCGCCACGGAGCTCTTAAAATCACATAGTGAAAACTGAAAACTGAAAAGGTAGGCCTTCAACAGTATCCGAAATTCTGAGACCCGATCCGATTATCCCGGATTCGGATTGTTTATCATCCGAATATAAATCGGGTCGAAGTCGGATGTAACCCAATCCGATCCAGTAAACATCCCGCTCCGATGAATTATTGTACATATGTATTTATATATAAAATAATATAATATATTATTATTAATTATTATGATCTTAAGTAAATGCCTGATAAGTGTTTTATTATAATTTTAGAGATAAGCCCTCTATTTAGATCGAACGAAACTATTTATCCATTCCCAAATGGATTTTTGGCTCTTCATAACTCTTGCATTTTGCAAAAAGGTTCATTTTCATCTTAAGGCTGCGTTTGGTTGCACTTTAATTTTATTTGTACAAGTACAAATGCATGAAATGATGGAAGTGCAAATGAAAAAGAATATAAATTCTGATTTAATTTTGTCTCGGTTTTTGCTTTATTCTGGTTGAGATTTTATCTTCATTTGTAATGCAATCAAACAAAATAGAGAAAAACAAATCAGAAATTGCACCTAAATTATTTGTACTATCATAATTTTGCAACTATTGGCACTGAAATCAAAGGCAGCCTAAAGAAATAAAAAAAAAGGTTATTTTGGCCCCCAAACTTTGGTAAAAAAGTCATTTGTAGGAAGACAATACAATGTTTTAAACAATGGTTTTTAAAACCAACTTGGTGACCGAACGGGTCAGGGGTCCTGTTACTGGGTCGAACGGTTTGATCGTTTGAATCGAACATTCGGCCCGTTTTGATAAAAAAATAAAAAATAGTCAAAACCATTTGAACAGTTAGTTGTCTGATTCAGCGATTTGTTGACCAAAACCAACGGTTTTGGGGGAGAAATCCAGTTTTTGGGGAAAACGAACCGACTGGTTCCCGATTTTTCTAGTCCGACCATCCGATCCGGTCCGGTTTCGAAAACCATGTTTTAAACAACTTTGAGGGATCTATTAGAAAATGAATAAAATAATAAAAACATGCTTATGTGGTATTAATAAAGTTTGAAAAGGCCACTTTAGACCCTAAAAACTCTGTTAGTTAAAAAATAAATTTTATCAAAGTAGAGTCACTAAAATAACAATAGTTAATTTAATAGTAAATAATTAACAACAATTAAGAGTAAATTATTACTTAAAAACTAAATTAATTAGCCTAACTAATAATAAATTACCAATCACTTAATAATTCAAATTTCTAATTAAACTAATTTACTTGATTTCTTTAATTACTTTATTTACTTAATTGACAATAACTTAATTTGCTTATTTATCAATTTACCACTTTAGCCACGGGTTTTCTGGGTCAATGGTTTAATCGTTTGATTTGAACGGATCAATCCATGTTTTGAAAAATAAAATAATAAAACGACCCAAAATACATTTACTAGATTGAACAATTTAATAGTTCAGTGGTTGTTGATAAAGTAAATGTTTTGCTTTTTTTTTTTTTATAAGAAGATTGAGGTTGCAACTTGGGCTGGATTAGCCCGAACCCAACCCTAATCCAACCTGAGAAAAGTTAGGTTGGATTGGGTTGGGTTGATGCTTGGGTTAGGGTTAGGGTTGAAATTTATGAACCCGGATTTACTTTGAATTGGGTTAGGGTTGACCCCTTGAGCAACCCGACCCAATCCGAACCCGACTCTATAGTATATATCATATATAAATATATGTTATATACATGACCATACATTGATTTGTTTAGATGCATAATAGTTGTATAGCCATTACCACATACTATCATTTATTTCATTTAAGATAATCACTTCACTTAATCCTAATTAAAAATACTAAAACCTTAATAACATATTTTATATTTTCTGAATATTTTATTCTTTATCTCCTCTCTGTTGTTTGTCACCCATAACTTACTGCCCATAAAAGATCTATTATAAGTCATCATAATAAACTATAGTCATTTCAAACACTTTTATTTTTCTGAATTTTGTATTTAAAGAACCGATAAAAACATCAACAAACAAATACTAATAAAATACAAGATTAATATATGTAATGAAAGTTGAGTTAAGATCTAAGATTAAAAAGTTCTACAAGATTTTTAGGGATGGGAAGAGGGTAGGGTTGGGCCCAACCCAACCTGAAGTTGACTTTGGGTTGAATTGGGTTAGGGTTAGGGGTTTAAATCTTAGGGCTGAGCTAGGGTTGGCCTCAACCCGACCTAACCCAGCTGGACTTGCAGCCCTAAAGAAGATGTACTAAAAGCTTTTGGGGTCTGTCTAGCTTTAAAGACCAAAACTGTTTGGTTCGTGTCATGAGGCTATTAAAAACAGTTGTGAAGGCTATTTTTAGCGTGTATAGACCAAAATCTTTATTTGAAAGCTTCCTGATTCTTGCTTCTGTTACTACTTAGTTAGTTGGCAAATTGTACATCCATATACATAACACCACATGACATATAATTTTTTAAACCCAATTTTACCCTTCATCCCTTTCCCTCCTCCTCTTCCTTCACCATCTTCTTCCTTTCAGCAGCAGAAAACCTAACTCTTCACACCTTATTCTTCACAGTAGTCGTTGGGATCTCCGATAGTAGCAAAGAACACGTTTTTGCACCGCCCTTTCGTGCTCAAAGTCGTGGAAAAATGCAGCATCCACTGCAAATTCGACGTTGATTTTCATGTCCGTTGGGAGGTTTCAATTCTTTACCGTCTCAACACCCTTTCCAAAAAAAAAAACCATCTTGCAGGATTTGCTGCTGTTGATGATTTATTGATTTTCTAAACAGCCCATCTCTGGAGTTGGATGAAATAAACCTCATGTCATCTTGTTGTTGATGTGACGATGATGATTCGTATCTCTCAGCTTGAACGACTATAGTCCCATACTAGATGATTTACTCGAAGAAAGAGAGTCAAAGTCTTTGGCTCGGCCTCTCGTTTCCTTCACACAGAAAAACGCACCTCAGCGAGGAACCGTCTACCAGTAGTCTATTGTCGTTCCGACCCGATTCAGGTGTAACCATCAAGTTCTCACCCATTGTTTTAGAGAACCCGGTTAGGAAGCAACAGGTTTGTTGCATTCGGGTTGGTAGGAATCGCTTGTATGGCCGATCATCGTCTTTGAAGAGGATGCCCGGTTTCTTGGTTTGCTGAAGAACCCTTTCCACAAAACCGAATTATTGTCTATTTGCTGTAAGTTCTTGAAAGGAAATCCTAACATGTCTATACCTGATGCGGCATGATTCGAGTACTCCTAACTGGCTATGGATTGGTTCCTTGCTGGTAATGGACGACACCTGAGAAGACGGAAAAGAAGGATTCCCGAGGGTTTACCTAGTGGGAATACTCCGATGCTTAAGTCAGAACGCAGGGGAAAGAGAAAAGAAGAGCGTGAAAATTAAGAGTGTAGGTCGTGCTTTATCACTGTGCTCGAGAGATTAGCTCGCGAGCGAAGATGTATTCAGTTAGAGTGTGAGAGTGCGAAAGTCTTCAAAAGTCTGAAGATCCTTTTCCCTTATGCCTTAAGGGCTTTTATAGGGGCGTTCTCGTCAAATCGGGCGTAACCGCCACAGGGCCCCTGCCACAGCCGTTACCTACCAGGGCTACGTAGGTGGCCGTTGCGACGTACCCCTTGCTCGGATGGGTGACACGTCTCCAAAGGGTAGGCACGCCTCCGCCTGCTGAGAGACATGGGTGCAGACTATTGAAAGGACAGGGACTGCGCCGTCAGTCAAGGGACGTGGAGCAGTTTGATCGGTACGATCTGTCAGATAGAATCTTACTGAGAAACGCCCGTGCTGCTCACTTACGAGCTATTTTGTAGCGAGCTTAGGAATACTTCAGGGTTACCCTTCTAATGACTTATTTGCTTAGGGGCTTGAGCGAGTTGGTTGCCCTATCTCGCGAGCTAAGGTAGCCTCGGAATTCCCCTTCGGGGTAGCTCGGGGAACCCGGAGCTTGTGTCGTAGCGAGCTCCTTCTTCAGCAAGCTGCTTTATAAGCCTGTTACTTAGCCGTTACTAGACTATAATGCTAAGCTGTTGCTCGTGCGGAGTTAAATCCATATGTCATCGTTTCGTAAATAGGGCCAAATCATCCTCCGTCAATACCTATAGTTAGGTTGAAAAGCTCTGGACTTATTCGCAAGATGGCTTTGAATGGTAGGGCTGCTATTTGACGAGGAAGTTCGGATCGTCTATTTCCTACGGACAAAATTTTCTGTCCTATCCAATACTATTCGACCACGTCATGTTCTGTCATTTATTTTGAAATTAACGGAATTAGGATGCTAACTGTTGACTTCAGATTTTATCAAATTTGTTTAACCCCTCCTCCCTTTTCATTCCATCTTTCGGTCCCACCCGAGTTCTCTTCTTCTCCCTCCCCTATCCACCCACTGCCTCTTAATCGAAGACGAAGCTACACCTGAGCCGCTGCAAATCTCTCTCTCTCCCCATCAACACGCTGCATCACGGCGCGAATTGCAAGATCAACAACTAATGTGTTATCATCCAGGAAAGACACGAGTGCCTTACAATTGAATGAAGTCTTGGGCTTGAAGCCTCTTGAGTTGATGCAAGATAGAGTAAGCTTAGGAATGGTGGTTGAGCTTTCACAGTTGAGCTGAGATGCTGGTGTTTGATTCAGTTTTAGGAAGATTTCTATCAAGCACTTGATCAGAGACTATTTGGCTTTTCCGTGTTGGTCTCCTCATCTGCTAGAAGGCTCTGCTTTTGACTTCTCGCATTGCATCTTCTTGGTATTTCAGCAAACTCATCTGTTTCGACACATATGTAATCTATCTTATAAGCAATGGAAAGTTGGAAACATAACTGATGGTAATTAATTCTCCATAAATGAGATATAAAGATATGGAACGTTAAGTTTGTGGGATCTCAGCTTCAGTTTTTGGTTGGTTTTTTCATTTTGGGCATAAGATATCTCGTGGGTTCCACCTCCACCAGTACAGTGGGCCCAAGGCTCTGAATGTCATTCATGGTGCTTAAATATAATTCATGCTCTGTTATTGTGAGAGCTTACCATTTAAACTCGTGGAGTTCATAGTCTAGAATTCTGAAGCAGGAGCAATAGAAGCTTTTAGTTGTTGGCTTCTATAATCTTCTGCACCATAGGGTGGAGGTATGGGTGATATTTCAATGTCAGTCACCCCTTTTAGGCTTTCTAATCCATAAACCAAAATGTTTCTCTTTTAGCTGTCTCCATCGATGCTGTTGTACCCACCGCAGTTCACATTCTCTGTTCTATTTCTTTTCCTTGCGATGCGAATCGCAACCCTCTCCCATAGGGATCAACAACTGATGTGTTATCATCCAAGAAAGACACGAGTTGTGATTTGCGTTGCAACGTAGTGTGACGGTGGGGAGGGAGGAGAATAGAAAAGAGAGAGAGAAAGAAAGATTTGCAGCGGCTCAAATGTAGCTTCATCTCTGATGAAGGGGAGGTGGGTGGAGAGGGGAGGGAGAAGAAGAGAAGGGAGGATGGGTTAAAATCTGAAGTTCACACAGCCTGTTAGCATCCTAATTTTGTTAGTTTCAAAATAAGTGGGAGAACATGACGTCATCGAATAGTATTGGACGGAACAGAAAATTTTCTGTCCCCAAGGGACAGACGATCCAAACTCTAGACGAAGTACCCAAGTAGCAAAAACAGTCGAAGACACCATGTTCTTGGATTTATCTTGCAGAGATTCATGAGCCATACAAGAAATCGTTCTTTTTGTTACTGTCGTCCTCTACATCTGTCATTGGTTAAAACAATGTCCACGAATCTGCAACTGAAATACCAACTGAATTCACGAGCATGGAGCTTAGATCATCTTAGCCTGGGTAGTCCCTTATTGATCATTTCGTCGCTACTAGCATGGAACTTTGGTAGATCAAAATCGTCCTTCCCCTTTTCCAATTCTTGAACACAATTCTTCACTCCACCTCCCTCTCCACCTTAGCACCACCTCCTCCATAGCCTGTAGCGGCAAGAAACCTCCAGCATCTCGTCGCCGTGTCATAGCATCCCGTTCATGTGCTGGTTGAGCAACAACAAGCAACGCTTTTCAGTTGTGGGGCTTTCTGAAATTTCCTCGGAATGAGAGAACTGTAGTGCTTGAATTTGAAGGGTTTTCTAAAATTCATTGTTGCCCGGTAATTTGGTTTCTCCAATGGATTGACAGAGCTTGCTTTCTGGGAGATTTTTTTTTTTTTTGGCGATCGGAATCCGATCTTCACACCTAATAAGAACTAAGCAAGGGAAGGACAATTTGGACTATCGATTGGTTGAAGAAGGCTTGTGATAGAGGATTTGGACGATTTGGATGATTTGGGCGTCGAAATTTTGATCTGGGTATACAAATTTGAGGTGATCATAGCTAAGTATCTCTCACATCTACAAGGAACCCAGATATGAGATCTGAGCTCATATCATCCCCTATTCTTTGTTGAATTTCTAGCGTGACCAAAGTATGCTATGTCAATCCGACTCCGTTTGTACCCTCTTTTGTACCCGGACTTGAAATTTTTAGAAGAGAAATCCAGTTCACTTTTGTGGTGCGCCCTCAGGACTAAAGGGGGAAACACTGCGAACACACTAGGTTACTGCCATCTTCCTTTGCTTTCGTTGGAGAGGATGACGAAGGGAGATGTATGGAGGGAGAGCATCAAGATTAAAGGGGGAATAGTAACCTTTAATTCTCTACGGAGTTTATTGCCACTCCTCTCTTCTCCTATGTCACTCTGTTCTTCGTTGAAGACGATGATAGTTCAACAGCTAATAGGGATATGGGTTACGGTAACGATGATAGGCATGGAATCAGGACGCAGGTGCTAGATTTGATGGAAGGGTAAAATTGATTTTTCATCCTTTATGTTAGAATTTAATGACGATGAGAATTGATAGAAACAATAAGTGAAGACAATTAAACAGTAAGGGCATAATTTATCAATTAGTTAAATAGTAGGGATAGTTTAAAAAATTTGCCCTCCGGTTTTTTTGTTTTTCTGTGTTTAGGTCTTTCATTTTACACAATGCCAAACGAAAAAGACCATTTTTTTTTGTCTTTTGAACTTTCTACAAATCGAAACACATGTCAAAAAGATGTGCCAAACATCACCTAAGTTAACAAAGTTAATTAAGTAAATTAAGTGATTGTTAATTTATTATTAATTATGTTAATTAAGTTAGTGTTTAAGTAATAATTTACTCTTAATTATTGTTAATTAGACTCTATTTTAATAAAAAAATCATTGAATAATTTATTTCAAGGTGAATACAATTTATTTTTTAATTAATAGATTTTTTAGTAGGATTGCCACCAGGTCGGGTCCAATTAGAAACAAAACTGATCAAACAAGAAATTATAATCAGGACTATGTGGAATTGGTTTGGGACCCTATGGAATTGATTCCGAACTGATAATAATCAGGACAATACATATGGACCCCAAACCAACCCAATCGGTTTGGATCTATTGGGCTGGACTTTATCCATTGACAATCCTATTTTTCAGGGTCTAAAATGGTCCATTTTCAAACGTTAGGATATGAAATAGCCTCACATACACATGTTTTTATTATTTTATTCATTGTCTAATTAATTCATTAATATCATTTCAAATATTGTCTATTTTTACTTATAAAGGGCATTTTCATCAAAATTTAAGGTTGAAAATGGCTTTTTTTTTTATTCCTTAGGATCAAAATTGGTCTTTTGGCAAAATTTGTTAGAGCCAAAAAATCTATTACTAAACGGCTAAGCCTAACTTCCAATTGGTTACAACCTATTCTCCTCAACTTGCCATTGCTGTGAAAACGAAGTCTATTAAATGTGAATATGCCGCAGTGAAACCCAAACTTTGTTATTACAATTAATCTATCCATACTTTATGCTGAAATTTAATTAATTATAATGGGGTTATAAAAATTGAATACTAAATCATTTGGTCAAACCTAACCCTGATACCATCTCAAAGAACGGTTCTACCTAAAAGTTTAATCTGGTAGGTGAGATCTTTGAATAGGCTGTTATTCTCTAACACTAGATTTTGCTGCCACAATGAAATCCAAGCTCCACTGCCGTTAAACCCAAGCTTTGTCGTTGCTTCCATCAAACCTTACGCTATGCTTTTGCTGTGAAACCCAAATCTGTTTCCGTGAAATCCTAGGTTCTGCATAAGCTCCACCGTTGTTAAACCCAAGCTCTACCGCTGTGAGGAAGACGCCACAACCTTGGTGCAGAAATTGCTTATTCAAACATGTTTTCTTTCTTCCAATATTCAAAGATGTTAAAAAGGTGTTTTCTTTCTTTTAAATCTTATTAAAACTTCTCTTCCCACTCTGTCTAGACGAACAAACCCACATTTTCACGTCTCTTCCTATTTTTATTTGTTTGTACAATCATTTTATCAAGATTTCAACATTAATTTCATGGTAGAGGAGGGGGATTCTAACTCAAGCAATAGCACTTTTGTTTTGTTCTCTAATCTAGTTATAATATTCTTATCCAAGTTCAAAGTTCTTAGATGTGTGTAAATAATGAGTTCACATCTGGGGCGCCTTACAACGTTTCACAGTACATCCCCACCATGTATTAGGAATATCTCCCAATAATGATATCATCATTTCTGATACTATCATTGGAAGATGTTCCCAATACATGGTGGGGATGTTATGGGGCGCCCCCCTTGTAGGGCGCAGATCTGAACTCGTAAGGAATGAAACATGGTTACAAATACAGGCTCAAACTAACTATTAACCAGAGTGGTATTAAATCCAATAATCCGAGATGTCTGATGGATTGGAATTCAAACGCGCACTTCATAGATCCAAGCAGATTTTGGATTGAATTTGGATGTCTCATATGTTTAGGTGGTGTTTGGCATTGATACCATTGCCTCAGAAAACTGCTCCACAATTGCAGACTTGTTTGGGACTGTTTCTCTAAAAAATGCAAAGAAAAAGATCATGCCTTAGAACCATTACTACCAATGGTACAATGACGTGACAATGTAACATCATATGAAGTGTTTGGATAATGTAGACCAATGCTGAAAATGATTATATAGCATTAGTACCAAACAAAATGACTGTTTCCTGAAAAACATTATATGTGACAGTATTGATGCCAAATAAAAAAAATCATCCGTACAACACAGTTTTCTCATAAAATGGTTTTGAATACTTAGTGGAATTGAATTTGGATGGAGATGAATCCCATATGATTACAGCCTTACACATACATGCCACCCTGACGCTGTGCTGTATTACACACAAATGAAAATTTTATTTAAATTTTATCCGTGAAGAACACGTTCATGATTCTAGCATCTTTCATAATTCTCACAACTTAGACAGTTAGACCAGCATTTGGAGTAACGCGATTTTGAAAAAGCATTTGGCTGGTAATCATTTTTATTCAAAATAACTTCTTGCAAATATAAAAAAGCTAAATGAAATTCTTTCTGATTTTTCCAATGGTTTTTTTTTTAATAAAAAAACCGTTTTAAGAACATTTTCTACTGTTATATTATATTTATATGCATTATATGCTAATTCATGATTCATTTCTCTATTTACATGGGATACACATACTATATAGAAAAAAAGGTAGGAGAATTTATGACTCTCTGCTTTATCGGTTGAATAAACCAATCCTCCTCGCCATCCATGTAAAAGTTCTTTACCAAGCTTTCTGAGTCAAAAAAACAAACCAGGGTTTTTAAATTCAAATGGTGGGCATATTGTATGCCATGCAGGAGGGGCCACCATTCAGCTTGGAGTGGGTTTTGTTAAAATCCCAATCCGAACCCATTCAAATTACACCCCTAATAAAAAGACTATTGAAAAAGAGATCAAATCAGCCTCCCACAAAATTGCCCCCCATAATGTCTCACAGTACATCCCTTTCCGCCGTCATGTATTAAAAACATCTCTCAATAATAATATCAGAAATAATGATATCATCATCAAAAGATGTTCTCAACATATGATAAGGATGTGCTGTAGGACATTGTGAGGACAATCTTGTAGGGGGCTGATTTGAACTCATTGAAAAAAGCATTCCCAAAATTATGTAGAAGCCAATTAGATATTATTTATTAAAATTTATGAGTAGATTTTGATTGATCAAAACTTGTTTTTCCCACGTCGTGATCGAAAAACACTATTGATTGTTTTAAATCAAGTGTCATTTAACGGTTGGAAATTAGGCTCATCGTTCTGGTAGTACCAGTCATAATCTTCCTTTATCTGTTGACTCTTTCTTCACCGAGACATTAATTAAATTAAATTAACAATTAAACAATGAAGCCTACAGCTATTAGCTAACGAACGAGTAACAAGGGATGCAACATGGGCTAGCCCGCTGCACAACGCACGCTTTAACTTCTGTTTTTTGCTTGGGCCGTTTAAATGGACTGAAGCTATTACCTGTACGAAGCCTTGAGACTAAAATCCCGGCCCGGAAAATTTAGGTGGATTTTCTCCAATCTAAATTGTATTTCCTTGTGTAAGTTTTAAAAATAAATCAAAACCAAAAATCATGTAACTGTGTCTTGATTTTTTTTGGTTTAGCGACTACGTTTTCCTCAGGTTCTATAATTATTATGACATTTATTTTGTTTTAAAAATCATGGTTTCAAAAATTTGTATTGCTTTTTGGAAACAAAATCAACTTAAATTTATTTTTTAAACAAAAATAAAATTTAATGATGTTTTTAATTCTTGTTGATGTAACAGTTCCAAAATAAATGAAGACAAAAACATTTATATTTGTTTAATAAAACCCCTAATGTGTCACAGAAATCAACATTTTTCTTCATGGGCTAAAAAAATAATGATCAAGATGACTTTTAATCATTGAGATCTTACTTCTCTTGATTTTGAGCTAGAGGTCACATCAGCCCCCCATAACGTCCCACAGCACATTCCAGCTGTATATTGGGAATATCTTCCGATGATGGTACATGAAATAACGAACCATCATTGGGAGATATTCCCAATACATGGCCGAAATGTGCTATGAGACATTGTGGGGCACCTCCTTGTGGGGGGCTGATTTGAACTCTCAATAAAACTTCTCTCCACTGTCTAAATATAATGCAACAAGCTAACAATGTCAGAACCACATGATTAATCATAACTCGGGTCTTCTACCCACAAG
This sequence comes from Nelumbo nucifera, assembly GCF_055504915.1. Lineage (NCBI taxonomy): Eukaryota > Viridiplantae > Streptophyta > Magnoliopsida > Proteales > Nelumbonaceae > Nelumbo > Nelumbo nucifera. The sequence goes on along the minus strand of NC_142652.1, from coordinate 24,022,825 downwards.
ACATTATAGCCATACATTGGAAACTTCTCTCGAATGGGTGAGTGCCTGAGTGGCAGATCTGGGTTAGATTGATCATGATTCAATCTAATGTTGGACCCATTAGTTGTCGTGTGGAACTTTGTTGAAAGGCGGCTCTTGATTTTCTGTAGACCTGACAATTGGGTTGGGTGGATTGGGTTCGGGTTGAGTCATGATATTGTGGGTTGATTCATGTTGGGTCAGCAAATGCTAGAACCTAATCCTAAATGTTCGGGTTAGGGTTGACCCATGGGTCAATTGGGATAATCCTTAAAAATAACAGAAAAAATACATGAAAAGTGTCCAAATTAAAAGAATTAACCTTAAACTTCCAAACATAAAATAAAAAATTTGCATATTCAACAATTCAAAAAGTAAGGATAAAAAGTAAAGACTAAATAGTAAAGACAAAAGAGAAAAAACTTTTAAGAATAGTTAAATAGTGTCAATTAGACTTAACAATCGGGTCAGCAAATTGACCCATGACCCAACCCAACCCATTTCAGGTTTTCCTGGGTTGAATCGGGTCAGGTCATTCTCAAATTTAGAAAGCTAAATATCAGACTTTAACCCTTTTTTTTATGGGATTGGATAGGTTTCACGGATTGAATCAACTTTTTGGCAGGTCTAATTTTCTGTTTACTGCCAACTGGCAAGTCATGTCGGACTGTATACCGGTCCAATAAAGCCCTGATCCAAGGTTTTGGCTATAAGATGTAGTCATCATGTATCCAAGATGAACAAGCGAAGGCCCAAAGGCCAAGCTCTTCTGAGTAGACCATCCAGATGCTGCCCACACACTACCCAATGTACATCATCAGCTGTGGAGAATATGATAATGCCCCCAGCCAGTGATAAATTATATAGAGCCACAGTAAAAGGTTAAATGATTGTGGGCTATTAATAATGACTGGTGTGGAATATTAATAATGGTTTCACAGCCTTTTAAACAGTTAATGTATTCAGCTAAACCTATCTCGCTGCTTTAAGGCCTTGTGGATACAATGTGTGGGTAGTCAGTAGTGTTTTGTGACTAGCAGATCCATGACTTCGATCCATTAATTGGACATTTTTTTTGAAGACTTGAACATTTTTATATCTAGATTGGCTGCTTGTATTGGCAGCACATAGTTGCTAGTGTTTCCATTGCCAACCCTTTGGATTTGAATACTTTATTCTTTTCTATAAATATTTCATGTTTGATTGGTCTACTCTATCACCAAGTTCCAATTTGTTTAAATGTAAATTGGACGGGTAAAAATTTCAATTATATTTGTGCTTATTTTACGGTCAAAAAATTTGCTGCACCCTTTTTACATTGGAAAACAAATGGCATCCAGCCACACATAAGGAACATCTGCTGTTTATGGGAGATGTTCCCAATGTGTGTGTGAAATAAATGATATCATGCTAAACAATGAAAACTAATTCACCTGTCCGTGAGCCGGGTTTGGGTTGAGATTTTTGCAAAGTTTAAATGGATCCAATTTGGAGCCCGAGCCCAGAGCAGTATAAAATGTTCATTGTATAGCCCAAAAAAGTAGAAAAAAAATAGAGGAGTTTTGTGTTCCTAGACCATGCATGGGATTTAGTTAATTGTTCCAGAACCAAAAACCTATTCTTCAACGGAAAATAAATGCAGAAAGCAGGAATCGGATCTCAAGTCATCCATGCATGTTTTAAACTTTAAAAAAGCTTTTTTACTTCTCAGAAACCTCTCAAATTCAACCAACATATGAGTTGAAATTGAAATATAAACAAAACCTTTCAGAAAGGATTTTATTCTTCACAAACATATACGATTTGAAAAAGAAATGAAACAACTATCATTTTCTGATGTGATGAATCGATCCCATGGGTAGTAGGTATTCTAAATCTAGGATAATCATTCTCTCCTAAGACAGTCCTGGTTCAATGTATATTAGGCGACCCAGTTTTCAAATATACCTACCGGTCGAACCATGTTCCACTGGTTCAAATATATTTGATAAAAATCTGAGAAGTCGAAAAAATAAACTTGTAGAAGTCGCAAAATCAATGTGGCGTACTCAAGCAACACAGAACTACAACAGAAGCCCTCCCAAGTCCCAAACGGTCTCCAATGCCTTGAGAATTGAGACTCGACGCGTGAGGCACGGTAGTATCTTGCCAGCTGGCTGGACTATCCAAATTGGTTACTTCAAATTCCAATTGAGACTTGAGATGGGTGGTAGAGCAATTGCAATTATTATAGGACCATGATATTTTCATGGGATGTGAAAAGCATAAGACCAGAGGTGGAGAGTGGAGAATTGATGAGAGCAACCATCCAACAAAATTCATAACGGAATTTCGTTAATTGGGAGAGCTCCATAGTCAAAGGAACAATTAGTGGGAATAAGCATCAGGGATACATCAATATTTGGAGACCGTTCACCTTGTTCCTTACACTACTTCATTTTAGTCACTAATAATAATAATAATAGTCTAGTTAGATGCCTCTGCACTAATTCTGTGGTGGGGGCAATCGTCGCATGGAATCACCCTACACGCCAAACCTTTTCCTGGACCGGCCCTGTTGATCCAGGTTAGGTCAATCTCGAACGACCCTATCCACATCAATCATGACCAATATGCTTGTACCCAATTGACCTGAATAATTATAATTGTATCCCCATTGTAAAACAGAATTTGGGCTTTTCTAACCCCAATTGACCCCTAAGACAATATCTGATTGAGTCAGTATTTGGGTAACAACTTGGGTTGAGTCAGGGTTGTTGATCTGACCTCAGCCCAACCCAAACTAGCTAGGGTTGTCTGAGAAAAGAAGGGGGGGGGGGGGTCTTTCTAGGAGTGTCGGTAGGCACTTCCATTAATGGCTTCTTGTTTCTTTACAATAAGTTTTCCCTTTTGGAGGGTCTGGGTGATGATATAATTCATCAATTTCAACCGACATAACAAAAATGAACATTTGTGTTACTTCTACGGCTTTTATGGCCAACGTCAGATGAAGAGAAGAACAGTAACAAAATGAAAATAAAAGAAAGATTTGACGTTTGCTTTGCTCCTCTTTTTGTTCCCTCTTATCATCAGAGTTTATCGTCAACAGACCCAGAGCCCAGTCAAGTATCTCAGCTCATTTGTGCTGCCTTTACGTCTTTTATGGCCATCGTTGGAAAAAAGAAGGGCCAATGACGTAGAAAGCGAGCACGAGCTCGGGCTTTTACGTGCGCATTTTGATCTCTCAAGTCTTGTAGACACGTTATCTTTGATATTATACAAATCTACTTCTTTTTTGGCAAAAAAGACGTTCAAAATAGCCATGTCACTTGTTAAAAAGAATTCAAGCTCGGGTAAGTGAGGTTTCAACATTCTTGTGTAATAATACATGTTATCCAGGTAAAGAAAGAGGCAGGAGGGAGAGTATGTTATTAGCATGTGCGGATAAGTTATTTACCCATTTTCTAAGAAGGTATTAAGTACTTAGATAATTAATAGTCTTCTGGTATCTTGGCTTATCATGGGACCCAATATTGAGACATACGAACACAAGGATTCTGGTCAATTGTGTGTTTAACCAATTTAACCCTTGACAAATATTGGTGACAAATAAATGGGGCCTAACATGATTTTGTAATAGGGTTCTTTTGATTATTATATGAGCCATTACATTAGAATGAGTTTGGAAAGAATACAAATATATACACTTGTACTATGCAAAGATGATGACCCTACTGCTGCAATAAAGATGTTGTGAGGCGATAAACCAACAAAACCAATAACAGCACATGAGTACTGTGAGCATGCATGATTTGTGTGCCTTCCTTTAAGTAGGGGTGTTGAACCGATATCTGGTCCATTAACTGAAGATAAGAGTAGAGATGTTAATGGACTCGGTTTGGATTGTACCCAATTTAAACAACAAGTTGGAAGGTCCAATAAGACATTGAATTGGACCATTCCAGACTTAATGGTCCATAGTATTTATAGGACTGAATTGGACTTAGTCCATTCATATTAGACTGGATCAAATTGGACTCATAGATAGGCCCTACCTGTACCTGTAAGTGATTTATGTTTGATGAATCATGTAGTTTATAAAGTCTAGTGTGGACTTGATATTACAAAGAATTGAAGAGAGCATTAAGTGAAAAAGTTGAACTTAATCTACTGTGATTCTAGGACTGTATGTGGGATGATTGATTATAAAAGTATTTTTGGGGCTTCAATGGAGCTTCATGGAGACCTTTTTCTATATTAACCGAGAAGTACAAAATCAATGAATTATAAAAGAACAATGATATGGGTAGAGTTTTAAAAAAAAAGTAGCCTATATTAAATGCTTACTGATTTTTTTAACTTTACTATGATCTACATCAAGCCATTATAAATATAAGAAAGTAGAAGAAAATAAAACATTATAAACACGAGTACTAGAACTCCATCTTTGAAGAAAGAATAAAAGAAAAAGAAACCGATCTTTACTTTAGAATTCCATATCTGAGTGTCTACTTTTGCAAAAATTATATTTTCCATTATACCCCTTGATTAGTGAACCCGACCACTCTTTGTCTTTGGATGGGTTAAAGTCCAAGAACATAATCTGTCTTAACATGCCAAAACACCACAAGCTGAATGGAGTTGTAGCACTGTTAGGCAGCACGAGGATCCACTCCAACTGACCTAACAATGAATTCCAGAGAGGGAAACTACACTGGAAATGGTGTAATATTGATTATGGAATTACCAAAACAGAAAGCACTTGTTGAATTGTTAAACAGCAACAGGAGATGAGGAGATACACTCGCTCCAAACACCCTTCTCGAAAAAACAGGAGAGGACATAATTAACCCACCTTACCCAAGGACGTGTCTAGTTTGTAATACCCACGCTTTGTTGGAATAAGATAACTAACTAATACGTGGAAACCAGTTAATCGCATATCTAGAGTATTGATACTTGGAACCTTGGATCATTTAGTATATCAACTTTCGATCCGCCTTTCCACTAGAATAACAGCACAAGGATATATAGGGTCATGTTTTCCTCCAATTAAACTACACACGCAAAGATCACTAGCTCTACCTTTTAACTCCATGCGAGGAATCTGATGCTTAGTACCTGTAAGCTTTTCTCACACATTGGTTAATTTCTTTTCTTCATTATTCCATGCATGAATACAAGAGGCCATCCTTTACATAAAAGGAGATGCCTTACCGACGGATATATGGGCAGGGTTGAGAGAGCTTTAAGGTTTCAATCATGCATTCATGTCCAGATACAGCCTATAATCGAGGGTTTATAGGTGAACACGTACGAAACCCTTCGGTTCCTTTGATATGTTCCTACAGTAATTCTAAAGTGAAGATTAATTAAGGATTTAAATTTCGTTAGTGTTTTTGGATCCTTTGATATGTTTCCACAGTAAGTGTAGTAAGTGTTGGAAAATGGGGTTACTGTAATTTTGGAGGAGAAGTTTTGAAGCGTGTCTGAAGACACTGTCTTTACAACGTTATTTGTCCCCACTCAGTTTTACTGAATTTGCTGTTGGGTTACAAGCAAATCCGTTCCCAGGATACAACAGAGTCTTGGGCGAGAATCTACAACCAGCAAAATTGAAGAATCTCCGAAGAAACCTTCTGTGAGACTGTAACAGGCCGGAATGAGAGAGAAATGTGGATTTCGAAAATGTGTGTTTCTGAAGTCTGATTCATGCTCCTTAAATAATTTTTGAAGTCTAATTCATGCTCCTTAAATAGTTTTGAAATTGTGACCGTTTAAAAAATAGTTAACAGTTAATGACGGTTAACTTTGAATTGTGCCTCTTGATCACACCCGATCAAATCGTGACCATTAATCTCATCAACGGTCAGCATTGCACCAAAACCAAAGCCGCCCTTCGCGAGCCACACGGATGCAAGCAAAGTGTGCCTCATTGCGCCACACACACGCATGCACGCACATTGCGTGGTATCAAATCCCCATACTCTCCTCTACTATTTATAAGGAGTGTAAATCAAATATTAAAATACTGAAAACAAAGATTATAATTTTTCAATGTGGGACAAGTTCAAAACTAGGTTTTGTAAGAAAAAAGTTAATTTTTCAATCAATTGTGCAGATGCAATTTTTCATGTAATTGACCAATCAAACCCATTGGATTTAATCTCTTATGAGACTAAAATCCAACAGTAAGTATTTTAGGATCCAATCTGTTTTAAGCAGTAGACAAACCTTAAATTGATCTTTCTGAATTAATTTAAAAAAAAAACTAAAAAAAATTGGTCAAATATATAGGCCATTACACCCTATCCAACGTATCAACTTGTATGAATATTTAAAACCTTGGTGGAGACCAAAGCACGCACAAAAACTAGATTGGTTCTTGCAAAACCCGGTTCAACCATCAGTTATAACTTAGAACACCAACTAGGCTCAGAAGCCTCATCAGATGAAACCTTCCAAACAACTGGATTTTACGCTGAGGGCCGGCCCATCAATGGAGTTATGGAGTTAACCTCTAAGCTGGTGGTGTTTTGACTATTGAGTAATTATGCATGAAGAACACTGAATTGATTATTGATCAATTAATATGACCATCACTAAAAGAGTGTCTCGCAATATGATTATTGATCAACTTTTACATCACCAAATACAACATAAATATATTGGAGAAGATCCCTTAAAATTGAATGGTTTCATTTTAGTCAGCTTCGCTATTTGGACCCACCAAATATGCATCCAAGGTTACAATTGTCAAACAAATTTTATAATGGTAAAGGTTATAAAGGGCTAAAATGGAATTTAGGAATAGCTCAACAAAAAATAAAATGAGAAAAAATAGATTAAAATGGTTTGATTACATGCACAGAAAATCATTACAAAAAATGGAGTTGGATGAAATTATTAAGAAATGGGAATAATCTGTACTGCTGGAAAAATATGTTAACACCAAAACTTTGACATAAATTTTGATGTCCATCTGATTGGTTACTGATTTTATGATGCTGGTTGATCGTTTATAAGTTTTTATCGATATCGTATCTTTCTAGCATTATAGTTGAACCCTAAAAAATGATTTAAGCGTTCATAATTTAATTAATAAGGGATATAATACTGAACAAAATGTCGAAACAGGAATTATTAGGCTCACTCCTGGGAAAGGCTTAGATGATTGATGACACGTGAAATGGTCGGTCTATACCCCTAGGGGTGCAAATGGATCTGATCAATCCGATCCTATTTGAGTGAATTCGGGTCACTCCTGTTCTGATCTTCAGATCGAATAATAGGATATTATAAATATATATATATATATATATATATAAAATATATATATGTAAAATAATTAAAAATTATTTATATATTTATTTATAAATATATAAAATAATTAAAAAATACTTGTATTTTTGTTTTTCGTTACTTAAATTGGTGTATTTTATTTTTCTTTTAATAATTTATTAATTTAAAAAAAAAACAAATCAGATCGTATCAGATCCGAAAATCCAATTTCCTGACTGGATTCAGATCCTTGCCTATCAGATCCATCAGATCTTTGGACTAGACCGGACTAGATCCACCATGAACAGTGTTAGATCGAATATACCCTTATTCGTATATGATCCGATCCGATCCGTTTGCATTCCTACCAGGCCCCCTCCTATAAAGTTGACACACCAAATTCAATATTCACAACAAGACCGGATTTGTATTGATACTAGAGGGTACCCGTGCAATGCATGGGCTATTATGAGTGAAGGTGAAATAATGGAAATGCATAATAGTAAACACATGTTTTCTATTTTCCATTGTAACACTATGAAGTTATGAACTAATATCATCATAGGCATAGATTATAATATTTAAACTAGTAGGGACCCGTGTGATGCACGGGAAAATCTGAAAGATTTAGTAATTTTATTTTTCATTTAATGGTGATTTATAAAAAATAATTATTGTTAATTGAACATGAACAAATATTTTTAATAAATTTAGTTTTATTAATAAATTGCAGTAATTTTAATAATTTTTATTATTTTTAAATGAAATTTTGATTAATTTTAAATAAATAAAAATAATTATAAAAGCTAACTTTTTTATTAATTCCACTAATAATTAACAATTATATAGGAATGACAACAGGGTGGGTTCAAGGCAAGGCACCCCATCCCTTTCCCTACCCCATAGTCAAGACACTCTACCCCATCCACACCCTGCCCCCAATGTCATGCGGGTTCAAGGCAAAGTAACCACTCCTAAATGTCGGGTGAGTTCAAGGGCAAGGCACCCCACTCCTCGTCAAGGATGGAAAATCCTCAAATTTCCCTGCCCCAACCCCAATACTGGGCAGGTTCAAGTAGAGGTGTAAATCGGGTAGTGTTGGGTCGGCACGACACGACCTGCATGTGGCCCGTACGGGCCCATGCCATGCCTCCCTCTTCTAGGATAATTTGGGGGTCAATTCAGCATGGCTCATGGCTCGAGCCAGCATGGGCCCGTGCCGTGCCGTAGGTCGGGTTGGTCCATGGGCCGAACCTTGGGCCAAGCCATGCCGCACACCAAGCCAAGCTCAAGGCAAGGCACCCACTCCCCGTCCAAGGTTTTTAAAATTGGACCGGATAGGGAACTGTTCTAGGGTTAAATTGTCTGATTGTTCTGTTTGAACGGTTAACCCGCTCTAACAAAAAAAAATAAAAATTAGAAAAACAAAAGAAGGCAAAAAACTATTGTCCAAGTTCATGGTTCGACCGCCCAGGTCAGCGGTTCGCTAACCAAATAAATGGTTTTTGGACAAAAAGCGGTTTTGAGGTCAATCAGTGTTCAGTTCCCAACTTTTCAATCTAACCATCTAGTCTGATCCAGTTTTGAAAACACTGTCCCCGTCAACCTAGTATTCATTTGATGATAGAAATGATCAAAAGGATATATTGAGTATCAGCCACATGGTAAATTTCTAAAAGTACACTAAATTGCCTTTAATATTCAAAAATGTAATTTTATGAAAATTTTGGAAAATTTATTGTATTTGTGTAATTTTGAAAATTTATTAAAATTTATTTAAACTTTTATTAAATAATTTATTTTCTTTCTAAATGGTTTACTTACAGAATTATACTAATTTATCTTATAATTTCTAATATAAATTAACCAACAATTTCCTTTTTCTAATATTAGACTAATTTATTTTAATAATTTGTATAATTATTTGTTCAAATTATAGTTTTCCATTTCCCATAGTCATTTATCTTTAATAATTTTCAATAATTTGCAATGAAAATTACATAATTTTTCAATGGTTTTTCAAAATCTATCAAATGTAATAAAATTTCCAAAATATTCTAATAATTTTCAATAATTATTTAATGCATTTTAAATAAACTTTCAAATACTTTATATCTTTTAATTTCAAAAATGTTATTTTACGAAAGTATAGTATTATGAAAATTTTTGAAAAGTTTATTACATTTGTGTAACTATGGGGATTTATTGAAATTTTTAAAATTGTTATTAAATATATTTTTTTATTTGGTAGTTAGTAACAAAATTACACTAATTTATTTTTTATTTTTCAATATAAATTAATTAATAATTTCATTTTCTAACCTTATAATATTTTGTTCCCTCATTTGTATTTGGTTATTAATTATAATAATAACAATAACTAAAATTTTATACTTTTTGATAATTGTTAAATATAATTCTCAATTTTATAGAAATTAGCTAAAGAGTTTTCAATTTCTATGAAATGTTGTTGATGAGTTAATTAATAACAATATTTTTTTAAATTTTGGTAATTCACTAACCGTACTAATAAGAATATTTAATTTTTTGTAATTTATTAACTTTTGGTAATAACAATATTTAATACTCATTGAATATGGGTGGGATTAAATATTAATATGAATATTTTAAATGAGGGAGAGTGGATATAGATTAGAGGGGATGCATTTTAGGAATTGATTAGGGAGTGGGGCGACATGATACTTTCTTATTGGTTTAAATGAGATACCTTAGGAGAGAGATTATAGGAATATTTTTAGGTAATTGGGTGACATGGCTTAATGGGAGTGGTGGGAAGGAGAGAGGAGAGAAAGTCAAAGAGAATGCAGAATGGGGATAATGGAGCAAGTGGAGGCATGGTGATGGGGACCTGTGATTTGTTAGGCGAAAGTTAAACAATAGACCCAAATCGATACAACCCGTGTTGGTGGGTTTCGCTAATGGTTAATCTGTTTCGAGTGACAAATTGAGGACTTGATCAGATTGATTTGATTGACGAAAGAGCCTGCAATTGAACTAAACCAACCATTGAACACTCCTAATTTCAACTAAATTTATAGTCTAATTTTTAATAAATAACAATATTTTAATCTCCAATAATTATTGAGAATTTATAGCAAGCATACACAATCATCGAAAATAAGTTTATAATGAAAATCTAATATATATATATACATTTATAATAAAAATACAAAAATATAATAAATATGGATAATATACTAAATTAGTCAATAAATAGTTTAATCTTAAATAATAGTTTAATCTCTAATAAGTATTAATCTATAAATTATAAAAAATATATATAATTAGTAAAAATAAATTTATAACAAAAATACAATAAATTATATTTCAAAAGTTAAATTTTAGTTGTTTAATCTTCAATCATTATTGATAATTTTATATTAAATAATAAAATTACATTTATAAATAATTATTGAAAGTATATTTATAAAAAAACAATAAATAATTACAGAAAATAAAATAAATATTATATATAGTATATATAAATATATAATGAACCTACACTATTACTGTAAAATTAGTACTAATAAATATAATTTTGTTGATAGTTATTTTCTATAATTATTAATTGATATAAGTTAAATTAGTTATTTGAAATATTATTTAGTTATTGAAATAATATTTTTATTTAAATTATTAAAATATTAATTACTTATTGAATTTAATAATCCATAAAATTATAATTGTACTATTATACATAATTCGTTATTAATTTTGTAGAACATTAAATTATTATTAATATGAACATTATGAATTCTATTATAATTATTGTTCTACATTTAAGATTTTTTTAAATTTATTACATAATTTCGTTATCTTAACTATTTAAAAATTTTCATGTTAAATATTTTGGTATTAAAATATTTAAATAATATGTAAAATGTTTAAAATTTTTCATTATTTGAATTTTAGTTATTTTAATGCTATTACGTAATACTAAATATTTTGTTATATTATTTAGCTATTTTTAATGTTTATTTTTTAAGTTTTTTAGTTATTGAAATATTTAAATAATGTTTTATTGTTTAATGTTAATTTTTTAGTATTTTAATAACATTTAAATTGAATAATTCGTAAAATTATAATTTATATTGTCACTACATAATTTCATGATGAATTTTGTAATAATATTGAATTATTAATAATATGAATATTAATAAATCTATTGATTTTTGTGTTTTGAATAAATATTTTAAATTTAGTATATTATTTTGTTATAACGTTTAAATAGTTTTGGATTTTTTTTTAATTGAAACTTTCTTTAGATAGATATAGATACAAAGTGGGGTAGAGGATAAATAGGAATTAGAGATAGTTTAGGAAAGAATCTATCTACTAAATTAGAGATGATTTAAGAGATAATTTAGGAGATAAATAGGAATTAGAGACAATTTAGAAGGAAGTTTGGGAAAGTGGTGACATTAGAGAAGCAAATCCCTCACAGCCATGGGATGCTCAGTTTCTGGTCTCGGGAGCCTTTGGGGCCCTTTTAGGGCTAGCCGTTTCCTAGATAGCTCAGTTGTTAATCGGCGGTCGTGTGGAGTTCCACGACCGCCCTCAAGCCTTGGTAGGCGAGGGCGTTCTTTCTCCATGTTTAGGCTTAGTTGTGGTCAGTTGAGTCATGTAGTTTAGTCGGTGATGCGCTGTCGATCTGGGCATTATAAGCTCAGTCGTCCGGGGGTTGGCGGAGTCGACATGGTCGGTAGTGCAGCTTGGCCTGTGCATGTGTAGTGTGTGTGGTGGGCATGTGTAGGTCGGAGATGTAGCTTGAGAAAAGAGGTTTTTATTGCTTGTAGATTTACTGGTAATACATCCTGAGATTTCCCGAGTTCTATCTCCTCGGTATTGGTTGGCCTTCGAGGTTTTCAAGTCTATAAGTACTTGGTCCAAGGACCTTGGTGACTCTGTATGGCCCTTCCCAGTTTGGTCCGAGCTTGCCCTCTCCAGGTGCGGGGACTATGACTCTGCGTAGAACGAAGTCGCTTGTCTTGAATTCGCGTCTTCTGACTTTGGTGTTGTAGTGCTTTGCCATCCTTTGCTATTGTGCGGCCATTCTTACATGTGCCCGGTCCTGGGCTTCCTCTACTAGGTCCAACTCTGCACGTAGATCTTTGTCATTTTGCCCCTCGTTGAATAGCTCGGTCCAAATAGTTGAGGAGCCTATCTCCACGGGGACTACGACTTCGGCTCCGTAGGTCAGGCTAAAAGGGGTCTCTCTAGTGGCGGTCCGCGGGGTCGTCCTATATGCCCAGAGAATGCTCAGCAGCTCCTAGACCCATCTTCCCTTGACTTGATCTAGTCACATTTTTAGGTCGTGTAGTAGAGTGCGGTTGGTTACCTCGGCCTGCCCATTACTCTAGGGTCGGTGCAATGTGGTAGTCCGATGATCGATTCTTAGGTCGGTACAAAGAGCTTCGAACTTCTTGTCGGTGAACCGTGCCCCATTGTCCGTGATGACCATGCGAGGGATGCCAAAGCGGCAGACAATACCCTGCCAGAAGAAGTTCTGGGCATTATGGATGCTGATGCATGCCAAGTCTTCGACTTGCACCCACTTCGTGAAGTAGTCCACTGCTACAAGAAGGAATTTCTTCTAAGTAACCGCTGGTAATCAGCTTCAGAGGGCTGTAGGCTGGTGATAGAGATTGGAGTGCCGCTGACAATTGTCACGCTTTCAAACTAATTGGGTGGCATCTTGCTTCATCGTCAGCCAGAAGTAGCCCTACCGGAGTGCCTTATGGGCTAATGTGCATGCATCGGGGTGATTTCCGAAAATGCCCTCATGTATCTCCCTGGGGACGTAATCTGCTTCGGCTAAGGAGAGACACTTCAGGTATGGGAGAGTGTGGGAACGATAGTAGAGTTGGCCCTGTATTAGGTAGTACCGGGCCGCTCTATGTTGGAGCTTCTTCGCTTCTAGTTGGTCTTCTGGGAGAGTGCCTTCTTGAAGATACTCGATTATGGGGTCCATCCAAGATGGGTCGTGCTGTACTGTAAGGACGAGAAGGGCTGTTGGTGCGATGCTCAGCTGGGCTAGTATATTCAGTCGGACGGTTGACTCAACGTCGGTCTACGACGAGCTAACTAATTTCGAGAGGGCATCAGCTCGGGTGTTCTCGGCTCGAGGGATCTGCTGAATATTGAAATGCTCGAGCTACTGAATGAGCTCCTGCACCTTTTGTAGATAACTCGCCATTAAGGGGGTCCAAGCCTCGAACTGGTCATGGATTTGGTTTACCACTAGCTGTGAGTCACTAAAAGCCTCAATTCTTCGAGCCCTGAGGTCAAAGGCAAGGCGTAGCCCAACAATCAGGGCCTCATACTCGGCCTCCTTGTTGGACGCCATGAACTCGAACCCGAGGGCGTGTTCCAACACTGCGTCATCTAGGCCAAGGGGGATGAGGCTGAGGCCGCTGCCCTACTGGTTTAACAAGCATTCTACGTGTAAAGTCCATACTAGGGGTAGTGGGGCTGGTTCCTCGATGGTGAATGTACATTCTGCGATGAAGTCTGCTAGGGATAAGGCTTTGATCATCGGTCGGGGTGCGTACTCAATGTCAAACTCACTTAGTTCAACGCTTCACTTGATCTACGGTCGGGCCTTTGTAGTATTTGCTTAAGGGACTGGTCGGTAAGTACTCGGATGCTGTGGGCCTAGAAGTTGGGTCTGGGCTTTCTGGCGGCTGTGACGAGAGTTAAGGCTAACTTCTCCACATTGGAGTACCGGGTCTATGCACCACTGAGGACATTTTTGGTGTAGTAGATCGAGCTCTGTACTTGGTCTTCTTCCTTAATTAGCACCGAGTTGATGACCTCGTCTCCAGTCGAGAGGTAGAGAAATAGATCGTCCCCTGGGTTCGGCTTAGTCAGGAGGGGCGGCGAGCTCTGGTACTACTTTAGCTCCTGGAAAGACTGCTCACATTCTTCGGTCCAACGGAAGTATTTTCGCTACTTAAGGGCTTTGAAGAAAGGGAGACAACGATCAGCGGATTTGGACATAAATCTGATAAGGGCGGCTATTCTTCCAATGAGTCGTTGCTTCTTTTTATGTGTCCAGGGAGATGGCATGTCAATGATGGCCTTTATCTTCTCCGGATTTGCTTCGGTCCCTCTCTGTGTCACCATGATCCCCAAGAACTCGCTAGAGCCGACCCCAAAAGCACACTTGGTTGGGTTTAGCTTCATCTTGTATTTTCTGAGGGTGTTAAATGCTTCGCAAAAGTCGACCAAGTGATAGTCGTCTTTCTTGCTCTTTACGAGCATATCATTGACAAATGCTTCTACATTTTGGCCGAGCTGTTCTTTGAATACCTCGTTCACTAGCCGCTGATAAGAGGCGCTATCATTCTTGAGGCCGAAGGGCATTACTCTATAGCAGTACATGCCATGGTCGGTGATAAAAGTTGTTGGTTCTTGGTCATCTGGGTGCATCCAGATTTGGTTGTAACCTGAGAAGGTATCCCTGAAGCTCAATAGCACATGTCCCGTCGTTGTGTTGACGAGTTGGTCGATCCTCGACAGGGGGAAGTTGTCTTTGGGGCAGGCCTTATTTAGGTCGATGAAGTCGATGCAAATTCTCCACTTTCCGTTGGCCTTCTTCATTCTTCACCATTACTACGTTGGCCAGCCAATCAGGGTACTTGACTTCCCGAATAAAGCTGGCGTCGAGCAGTTTCTGTACTTCGTTGGCTATCACTTGCCACCGCTTTGTGGTGAAGTTCCTCTTTTTCTGCTTTATAGGTCGGTAGCGGGGGTCCACGTTTAGCCAATGTGTGATAACTTCAGGGTTAATCCCGGGCAAGTCCGCTGTCAACCAAGTGAATACGTAAGCGTTGTTCCTTATTAGTTGCACGAGTCCATCTCGGAGGTGGTCGTGTGGTAGGGAGCCGACTTGGACTGTCTTTTTGGGATCTTCTTCAGAGAGGGGGACCTGGACGAGGTCTTCCACGGGTTGGCCGCGTTGTGCCTTTACCTCGTCGCGTAAGTCATAGGCCTCCACCATCAGTGTCTCGGGGGTTGGATGTGGTCCTCGGTAGGAGAGCTAATAGCAGTGTCGGGTTGTTCTTTGGTCTCTGCGTGCCACTCCTATGCCGTACTTGGTTGGAAACTTCATGGCAAGGTGGTATGTCGACACTGCAACCTACAAGGCATTGAGGGTCGGCCTTCCGAGGATTACGTTGTAAGAGGAGGGGCAGCGCACCACGATGAAGTCTATCATGATCATCGCCGTGTCTGATCAAGAGGGCATGAGTTATTCTCCCAGTGAGCAGGAGGGACTCTCCCGAGAATCCCATCAAGGGCGTGCTGACTGGCGTGAGCTACTCTATGTCGATGCTGAGCTTTTCAAATGCATCTTCGAACAGTACGTCGGCAGAGCTCCCTGTGTCGACTAGGATCCGCCGCAACTCGAAGTTAGCCACCTCGGCCGTGATGACCAAGGCATCGTCGTATGGTGTCTGGACCCCTCGAAGGTCATCGTCGGTGAAGGTGATAGATGTGTTGTGCTTCTTCCTGTGATCTTGGTCGTCGATCTCACACATCCGAGAATATCTCTTATGACCCGAGCTGCTCTCCCCTCTGGCGGCGGTTCCTCCTGATATGATGTGGATAACGCCGGCTGGGGGCCCTCGGGGCGGCGGATGTCGATCTTCACCCGTTCTCCGCTCTTCTTGGGCTGGCTTTTCACTTCTGTCAATGAAGCCGCTGAGGTAACAATGCCTGATCAAATCTTCAATTTGGTTGTGCAGGTCGAAACAGTTCTCCGTGTCATGGTCGTGGTCCTTGTGGAACTCGTAGTATTTGTCTCAGTTCCTCTTGTTACTTTCCGTCTTCATCTTCTTAGGCCACCTAACGTAGTTTCGGTCACGGATTTGCATCAAAATTTTAGACCGCAGAATATTAAGTGGCGTGAAATTCCGGTAGGTCAGTGGAGGGGTCCGAGGTCTATGCTCTGGTCGACGATCCTGTCTCTTGTGATCTCTGTCTGACCTCTGAAACTTCCGCTCGTTGGTATCTCTCATCTTCTTGTCGGGCTTCTCATCTTCATCTCTGAGTTGTGCCTGAGCCTCTTCACCGTTGATATACTTCTGCGCATGGCTCATTAGTGTGGCTAGCGTATGAGGAGGATTTTTGGAGATGGAAAAGTTAAACGGGGAAGGGTGGAGTCCGTGCTGTATGGCCGTAACTGTAATTGATTGGTTCAAGTCCCTGACCTGGAGTGCTTCCCTGCTGAATCTTGCCAGGTAATCTCTGAGGGATTCTGCCTTTTCTGTCAGATTTAAATGAGGCTGGCCGAAGTTTTTGAATGTTTCTGGCTAGTGGTAAACTGCGCTAGAAACTATGTCTCCAGCTGGTTCCATGACGTTATGGAGCGTGATGGCAGAGAGGAGTACCGCGCCAAAGCTGGACCTTGCAAGGTGGCTACAAGGGCTTTGCACATCAGTCCTTCCAACGCGTCGTGCAACACCATCTGAGCTTTGAGTGCCACGACATGGTCGAAAGGGTCGGTGTTCCTATCGTACTTGTCGAACTGGGGGGCTCACCATCCAACAGGGGGCATCTCGTCCATGATGTCCTAGACGAAGGTGGCTCCTTGGCGGTATGCGCGGTAGCCCATGCGGGCTGGTCCACGGTGGGCGTCATGCTCTTGTGGGTCTGAGTGTGTTATAGTTCTTCTAAACGTTGCCATAACTCTCTGATCTCAACATCTCTATCATCCGGGGCCGTAGTGTGGGTGGCCTTCTCTTTCTTAGGTCGCACAGGGCGGTCCTTTACTGAGCTTGACTCGGCAATGGAGACCACGAAGGGTGGCATCCTCTTGTCGAGCCTCTCTTTGGCGGGGATTCGAATTGACTGGCGTGTCTGGCTATAGTGATCCTGCTCACGGGAGCGGGCAATAGGGGTGGGTCTTCGGGTCGCGTCATGCCTCTCTCGCTCGGACCGCGCTCCCCTCACATCCGACCAACGTACTTTGGGGTCCTCGATCCGAGGATCGTCCTTCGTGCACGTCAGGGCATGAGGGGGGATGACCCGGTTGAACTCAAAGATCTTGTCGACCTTCTCTTACATAGCTCAAAATTGCACTGAGTCCACTACAGCTGAGGGTTGCAGGGCTTCCTGATGCGAGGAGCTGTGATGTTGGTTCTCCCAAGATATGGAACGACTTGCTGATCGTTTAGACTGGTTTTTAGGCATCTCGATCGGTTTTGAGGTTACGCGGCAAAGGATTTTTCTTGTTTTCGGAAAGGCTTTTTGTGCGTTCCCACAGACGGTGCCAATCTGATGCTGCTCAATCCGAGGTAGTACACGAATTGAGGAGAGCAACCAGATAATCCTTACTGACTGGGCGGTGCCGCGCTATGTAACCTGTGATCAAGAGAAGTCAGAGGCCCAAGGAGTTGTACCCAGGTAGACACTCTGACACTCAAGTCAGTGAGAGGGCAGTGAATGATTGGGCTGAGCAATGAGGGTGTTGGTTCGAGCAAAGTAACAGAATGGGTGCTAGAAGTTGGGATCCTTTACCTTGAGCATGGAGTACCTTTTTATAGCCGGGGGTCTGTCTCCTAGTCGGATTAGGGTTCTTGGATAATCGGGATAGAACGCTCCGCCGAGGTTACCGGGGTAGAGTCCTACTCCTTGGTGGAATTGTCTTACCACCCTTATCCGTAGTCGGGCTTATCCGCGTGGCGTGTAGCTGGCGTGGCTGGAGGGATAAGGTGGGGGACCACGATAGTAACATAGCTTGACTGGGCTGTGCTGATGTGGCCGAGCTGAGCCAACGTGGTCGAGCTATGCCGTCGTAGTCGAGCGAAGACTGGGCGGCCACGTGTCTCTTTGGGTCAGCTCAGCTAGGACCCCAACAGTTATATTTTTTTTTTTAAATTTTGGTAATTTATCATTTTTTATTGGAAATCATGTTAATCCATTTATGGTAATTTCTTAAACAATTTTTGTTAATTATGACAAAGTTATTGGTACTTTATTTTTCGTTATTTTCTTGGCTAATTTATGTTCATTAAATGTAATTTTTTGCTATTTAATATAATTACTTATATTTATAGTTTAAAATATAATTATATTGCTTATTGTTTCAAATATAATTTAAATGATGTTTAAAATACAATTTAAATTATAACTCACATTGATTAACAATTTAAAAAACTGTTAATTAATGAATTAATAAAAAATATTAATATTTTTTAATAAATACAACATTTTACTAAACACTATTAATTAATAAATACTGTTAATAAAATATACTATATCAAAAGTACTATAATTATTAAAAGTACTATATTAATTAAAAATACTATTAATTAATAAATTTAGTAGTTTAATAAATAATTTTAATTAATTAATATTACTATAATTATTAAAAATACTATATTAATTAAAAGTACAGTTATTGATTTTAATTAATAAAATACTATAACTATTTAAATACTGCTAATTAATAAATATTGTAATTATTAATACTATTTTTAATAAATTATAGGTTATATTATATTTATCAATAAATACATTATTTAATACTATTTTTAATAATATTGATAATTATAGAAAAATATTATGATTATTAAAAATACCATTTAATTAATAAATACATTATTTTTAATAAATACAAATAATATTGTTAATTAATAAAATTATTGTTAGTTATTAAAAATATTGTAATTATTATTAATACTATAAATTTCAGAATACAATAATTATTATTACTACTCCCTCAATCCCTCCCTCCCTCCCTACCTCTCTCTCTCTCTTTCTCTCTCTCTCTCTCTCTCTCTCTCTCTCTCTCTATATATATATATATCTTTTAAATATATTTTTTAAATGTAATAATAACATGCATTAAAATAAGAGGCTTTGGAAAATCCAAAGGTCTCTCTCTTTCTAATAGTGTGCAACTTTATTGATATACTCAAAATGGGCAATGGTTACTTTTTATATTTTTAAAACAAAGGAAAATAGAAAAAAAATGCAGAAAAGGAGAAAATATACAAATAGCTTCTCTCAAAGGAGAGGCATGCTCACATGGACCGTCCAGTTTTATTATATACTAGTAGGGACCCGTGCGATGCACGGACTTTGTTAAGCGAAAGTTAAACAATAGAAATACATAGGAGTATATATTTGGTTTATATTTTAACTTTTTAATAACCAATACAATCGAACTCGATCCAAGTTGGTCGGTTTTCTAGTATTTTCCAATCGGCTTTGGTTTAGCAATTTTCCAACTCAACCAAGTTAGGTTAGTTTCGATTTGGCCATTTGTAAACCGACCAAAACTAAACCGAATCGACCATAGTTATATATTACTATTTTATATTTTAAATATAATTTTTTATTACAAGAAAATGGTAAAATTCCCTTATTTCTTAGTCTAAAATATTTTATACCACAAATTTATTTTTTTAATAATACTACTATAATTTATTAAATTTAGATCTTTTGAACAAACAAACCAAACCGAAAAATAGACCCAAACTAATACATCCTGAGTTGGCGGATTTTCACTAATGATCAATTAGTTTAGGGTGACAAACTCCCAACCTAACTAGGTCGATTTGGTTGGCGAAACAACTTGCAATCGAATTGAAACAATCATTGAACACTCCTAATCTTAGCTAAATTAATAGTCTAATCTCTAATAAAAAACAATAGTTTAATCTCCAATAATTATTGAAAATTGATTGCAAAAATACATAATTATTAAAAATAAATTTATCATGAAAGTACAATAAATATCTAATAAGAATACAATAAATACTGAAAATATATTAAATTATTCAATAAATAGTGTAATCTCAAATAATAGTTTAATATCTAATAAATATTAATCAATGAATTATAAAAAATACATAATTACTAAAAATAAATTTATAACAATAAATATAATAAATATGATAAATTAAATTTCAAAAGTTAAATAATAGTTGTTTAATCTCCAATAATTATTGACAAATTACTGTTAAATAAAAAAACAAAAAATAGATTTATAAATAATTATTGAAAACATATTTATCAAAACATACAATAAATATTTACTAAAAATAAAATAAATATTAATTTTATTATATATATGAATATATAATGAATATACACTATTATTGTAAAATCATTACTAATAAATATTTTTTTGAAAGTTATTTTCTATAATTATTAATTGTTATCAGTTAATTAGTTATTTAAATTATATTGTTATTTAAAATTTTAAAATATTAATTATTTATCGAATTTAATAATATGTAAAATTATAATTAGTACTATTATTACATAATTCATTGATAATTTTATAAAATATTAAATTATTATTATTGTTATTATTGTTATGAAATCTATTATGATTATATTCTACTTTTAAGATTTTTTCAAAATTTATTACATAATTTCGTTATTTTAACTACTTAAAATTTAATCATGTTAAATATTTCATATTTTAAATATTTATATAATATGTAAAATATTTAAAATTTTTTTCATTATTTGAATTTGTGAAATTATAATTTACATTGTTACTATATAATTCCATGATGGATTTTGTAAAAATATAAAATTATTAATAATATGAATATTATCAAATCTATTAGAACTAATTTTTATGTGTAGATAGTTTATGAAGGAATCTTGGTATTACATGAGATAATTTAAGAGATAAATAGGGATTAGAGATAATTTAGGAATAGGAATTAGAGTTTAGGAGAAAGTGGAGGAGTGGTGCCACTGGGCTAAATGTTAGAAAATTAAATTCGTTGTTTGAAATAGTTAAGCCTATGTTATTTCTTTGTTGGTTTAACCAGTGAATGACCCCTTACCAAGTACGAGAAAGTTAATCATATATATATATATATATATATGAATATATACGAATAAACATTAATGATTTTTATTACTGTTTATAAACTGCCATTTTTTAAGACACTCATGCAATCTATGGGTCCACATAAATTGACCCTTATATGTGAAACCCATTAAATCATACGAGTCATTAACATAAACTTGAAACATTTATTACTTTTATTTAACAATTATTATTATTATTAATTTATTTTAGTGTTTAATTTAAAATTTTGTTATTTAGTAATAATATCAATGAAAATTTTAATTATTTAAATATTTACTTAAAATAATTTTTTTCCAACCGAGTATAATTATTAGATAATAGATTTGTTAATTCATATTTTCTGTTTAAGAATAAACATTAATGATTTGACTTAACAATTTTAATGACTATTGATAAATATTGATTCTTATTTAAGGTTTAATTACTATATTTGGTAATTATTATGGGGCATGCTTTGAATAAACACTAGTGATAACTGATGATTGTTATTTCATTTTTTATTATTTACTTAAATAAGTACTTGATGATTGTTATTATTATTTATTTAATTAGTAATTTTGAGTAAGTAATTATTTGATTTAATCTGAATTATTTCATTTTTTTAATTATTTATAATAGACATTTAGGGTAGGCTCTTTATTTGATTTAAGAGACTTACCATGTTTTATCTAGACAATGATCTCATACTAAGGGTCAATTATAGTATCATTTAATTTGAAATTTACTATTTAACAATAAAAAATCAATGTCCTGTTAAGCAATCCACCCCTAAAAAAGTATCACTAACCTTGAAATCATTAATCTATTTATAAAATACTAAACTTAGATGGATGTTTACAATAATATCACCAATACTGCTTAATATTTAGGGACATATGAATGGATAAAAAACATTTATGATATCCATTCAAAGAGGCAAAGAAGGAAGAAAATCATTCAAAGAGCTGCTAAGAAAAACAATCCGTGCCAAACAACATTTGCAGATGCATCGGTTCTCTAAAGTAAGAGATGAAAAATATATGATTACAATCAAATCATCATCATGTATGGCTACATTCAACTGATAATATAATTAAGATTCTGAAGCCCATCCAACAGAGGAAAAGATAGGGAAACCTGTATATAACCTAATGGTATGTTTGAATTATGGGAATTGGGAGATAGAAATAGAAAATGTAGGTTGAAATTATAATGTTTGGGCATCTTGATGTGTCAAATTCTAGTCAATTAGAATACTCCTAGATTTTTAGTTCATTCATTTAGTGGTAATTTGAATATTTTTTATTCCATGTCTTTATTGAGTAAGATAGATTAATAGTATATTAATAATTATGAAATCACTAATAATAATAAGTATATTATTATTACTATTATTTAGTAATAATATATTCTTATTATGTATGTATTGATTTTGAATTCAGTAATATTAAATTAATAATAATAATAATAATTACGATTTTAAGTTAATTCCTGAAATAATAATTGCTTTTATAATTATTTTAGTTTAACAATAATGAATAATTGAAAGTTTATAATTTAACTTTCACTAAATGAAATATTTATTGGAGAACTATTAATTATAATTACCTATAATAATAAAAATGTAAATAATTAACACTAATTATATATTTATAAAAAAATTCATATGAATTAATATAAACATAAAATGATTATATCCCGATTAATAATTAACATTATTAAAATGCTTATTAATTATCATTAATTAAATAACACTTCAAAGTAATAATTATCATTATTATAATTAAGGAATTAATTATCTATAAGTAATTATAATCAGTAATTAATTTTATCAGAAATCATTATTTTTAGTAATAACTAATAATAATTATTGATGATAATAATAATATAATTATATTAATTAATATAAGTATTAATTATAATTACCGATAATAATAATAATATAATTAATTATTTCATATAAATGTATGAATTATAATTTTTTATAATAATTCTAATATAAATAATTAACATTCAATATTTATTTTCAAAATAATTAATATGAGTTAATATAAATATAAAATTATTATTTTGGAATGATTAATTACTATTATGAAAATCATTATTAATTATCATTCTGAATTAATAATGAGAAATATTATCAGTACTTAGTTAATAATAGTGGTTAAGTATTAGCAATAATTATTATAAGAAATTATTGTCAGTAATTAATTATTATCGGTGAGTTATTATATTAGTAATTAATAGCTGAAATTAGTTAATTAGAAGTCATTAATTATTATTAGTACCCCTCTCTTTCAAAAAGTTGACTCATCATTATCGCCATCATCAATGACAACATCTTGATAAAAATAGGTAAATATCATTAATTTAGTTTTTTTTTATCTTTTGGAAAACTTAATAAGAGAAAAATAAAATGGTTAGCATTGCAAATGAAAAGTTATTTGGATTTTTGCAAAAAAAAAAAATTATTAAACATAAAAAACCAATTACTCAAAAATAAGGTCGTCAATGAAAGTGTAATTAAAATTATTCTGTAAATAATAATTTAAGAAATTAATAGTTTATAATTGTCTGAATTAAAACGGGTAATTTCAACAAATAATTTTAACTAATTAAATTTTTCTATTAACATTTTTTAATAATAATCAGTATTATTAATAGATTAATAATATATTAATAATTGTTACTATATAATTGTAAAATTATAATTTGTATTGTTGCTATATAATTTCATGATGGATTTTGTAAAAATATAGAAGTATTAATAATATGAATATTATTAAATTTATTATAATTATTTTTTTTTGTTTTGATTAAATATTTTAAAGTTAGTATTTAATTTCGTTATAATATTTAAATAATTATGAAAATTTTTAATTGAAACTTTCTTTAGATAGGTGTAGATAAAAAGTGGGAGAGAGGATAAATAGAAATTAGAGATAGTTTATGAGGGAATCACTATACTACATGAAATAATTTAAGAGATAAATAGGGATTAGAGATAATTGAGGAATAGGAATTAGAGAAAATTTAGGAGAAAGTGGAAGAGTGATGCCACTTGGCTAGATGTTAGAAAAGCAAATTCGTCGTTAGAAATAGTTAAAACTATTTTATTTTTTATTGGTTTAATGAATAATTATATAAAATTATAAAAATACAAAATTTAGAAAAAAAATAGAAAATTAAGTAGAGGGTTTAGAACAAGCAGAGGAATGATGACTTGCAGTGTCATATATATATGAAGGGTTACAGGATCGATGGACGCGATGGATTTCATAAAAGGGCTTGATAGAATTTAGAATTATGGGCCCCATTTCTCTATTAGACTCAAATTCCAGTATGGGCGCAAAAGGCGATCACAAGTTCACAACCCACAACTCCACAAGCATTCTTTCATTCTCTGTACTTTGTTGTTAATAATTAGAGAGCATTGGGGGTAAAAAAGCTTTAAAGCCGTGAGATATGATCACGTGTCCCACATGATATGACTGCCACCTAATCCAAGCGTACAAGTAGGCGACCGAAAAGACAGAAAGATCTTTGACATTAGATTTCGATGGAGGGAGTGGGAGTGGGACTGACAATATAAGCATCCATCCACACCCGTTCCGGTTCATCACCACCCACGTGTCCTTGTACGGTTAGCCCATGAAAAGGGACACGTATGCGTAATTATTTTACACTTTGGAGGTTCAAGGATGCAATAGCTCAAGAGGCATAAATAAAGTTAGAAAGAGAAAAAAGGTGAAGAAAATAAATGAGGTCAACACGTCAGCTACTTAGCTTACTTAAGTTAAAACCTTCAAAAGCACCACGTGACACATCATACGTGTCATCAATGATGTGGCCCTGCCTGCCTGAACGCGTGCCTTTGACTATTGCTCCCAGTCTCCCACTCCTCTTCTGAGCTATTATGGCAACCAGCAAGGAGGTTGGAATTCTCTTTCTTTTTGAAACAGCAATAGAAGTTTGACGTGTGGAAAGTGAAGAATCAGAAATCCACAATTACCAATCCCAATCCTCCAATGAATACTTTGGAGTTTGGATCATTCTGGACTGTCCAAACTGTTGAAATTGGTTTTAATTTAAATTAAGTCCAATCCAAACCTGGTCCATGTATTCTTATCTTACGTCAATGGAATGAATGTTGGTTCATCGATATAATTCATTACAAATGGATCAGGTCCTATTCAATCTAATAAATATTTTGAACCATTAAATCTAAACCGATCTAATTCAACGTGTCTTATTGGTCCATTCAAATTCAAACAGATCAAACTAATTTTAATTCAAACGGGGTCTAACCGAAACCTGCATGGCTACATGCATATAGTAGTAGCACATGGTCGATTTTCCGTGGACATGAGATCCAGATGGTGAGCTCTACTTAAGAAATTAATTGGGCTGGGCGGGCTTGAAATCAGTTTGCCCATTTGTGTTTTATTTTTCTATACCATAAATTTATGGTTTGTCCGGTTGTCCCACCTTACAATTTTTATTGATTTTTTGGTTTTATTTATCAAATCAAAACCCCTATTTATGATACATATCCTCTTTGTGTTTTATTAGGTTTCCCTACTTGCCACTATTATCAACTGAACTAACCAATAAAAATTTATGTGAGGGGAGTCGGTAAAAACCCAATAACTTATCTGGAGAATGCTAAATTTATCCATCCATTTGTTCCATACATATATATGTTTAGTTAATACAGGAAAGGAATAATTACCAGAAGGAAACAGAAAAAACAATGGAGACCGCTTGATTAATTATAAGCTCAAATTTGGCATAGGCAATAATAAGATTAGGTGAGACCTAAGAGGCTAAGACCTGTCTGGTCTGGTGTGGTGGTGGGATCGGGTCGGGTTCGACACCCAACTCAACCCGAAAACGATTGTATTATTAAATGGAGAGAAGCCTGGGATCAGTGCAGGTTTAGGTTTACCACTTGTCTCTTCAATTGTTCATAATCATCTCTATTATTGACTTTTATCATCCCACACCGATCGACGAGCCGCAAATAACCCAAATATACACTTCTTTTAAAGCTTATGTTGCTTATGCAAATTTGCAACTGATGCTAATGAGTTTGAGTGGTAATGTGCAAAATGCACATGGACGGACAATAATGCACCGCAATCTTTAATTCATTAAATTTTTATTTATCTTAATTTAGTAGTAGATTTTGATTTTGCTTCTCAATGCAGTGCAAATACAATATATAGTAGTGGGTGCGCGTGGTGCATGATATGGAGCCGCAACTTTTGAAGTTATTTTTTCTTCCTCGTCACTTTATAATAAATAAAACAATTTATTTTACTGGAGTCTTTTCCAAAACATTTTCCCTTCATATATAACTGTTGGACCTTACTATGTATCGCATGTTTACAGGATCAGATTCTGATGCCACTATTCAGCCGGGTTGGTCCGATTGAAGTAAACCCTTCTGGGCCACTGGTCCGGGTCTATAACAAAGTGGGGTTCTGTATGTATATATATATATTCTGTAGGTGATTCACTTCAATGAATAACATAAATCTCGTTATCAATCCATCTATTCCATTTTCATTAATATAATTAGTTTCTGGTTTGAAAATTTTGGATACCCTTATGATGTTAGGTTGACCCAATTCATAGAACATTCCAGACTGGTGATTACACATAATGCAAAGTCGTCAATGCTCGATATTGACACGTAAGCTCCCCCCCCCCCCCCCCCAACAAATAATTCTGAACATGTGGAGGAGTTGAAAGAATCGCATTCTAATAGAGTTTCAGATGAGATGATAGAGCAGCATGCAGCTTGAAATTCCTAGTTGTTCTTGGCCCATTTTTCTTAATCTTTTTCGGTTCGGAAGATGAACATTCATGAACCATGCACTCTCGAGCATGCTATATAATTGCCAAGCTTTAAGATTGATCCATCTAATTCTTTGCTTCTTTCTACGGTCTACCGTCCAAATTGTCATGCTCAAAATGTTCCACGATAGTGGGTGGCCAACCCAAATTGAACCACTAAATCACTAATAGTTCACTCACTGTACTATAATAGCGACCTTAGTCGACTCATTTTAGTTTATTCATTATGGAGAGAGAGAGAGAACATTTGTAAGCACACTTTGTGCTACCCACTAAATGAAAAATAGTATTGGTCGGTCGTCCCATCTCTTCTACTGTATGTTGTGCGTTTTTTGTTGCAACCCAACGCAAAATAAGTTGGGCTGGAGCAATCTCCTTGTGTCCCTTAAATCTGCTCATAGCTAGCAAGATAAGCCAATTAAGGTTTCCTTTTTTTTTTTCTTTTCAATTTGAACTCTTGCTTGTTGATCTCTG
The DNA here is from genome assembly GCF_055504915.1 of Nelumbo nucifera. Taxonomy (NCBI): domain Eukaryota; kingdom Viridiplantae; phylum Streptophyta; class Magnoliopsida; order Proteales; family Nelumbonaceae; genus Nelumbo; species Nelumbo nucifera. The sequence continues at coordinate 23,995,368 of NC_142652.1, read as the reverse complement.
CTTGCTTCCTTGTTGGTGTTGGCAACTACTTGGGTGGGTTTCTTATTTGGGTGCTTTGTTAAGTGCCTATTTAATTATGTACCAATGAGACCTTCTTTCTCATAATTTTGTGTACAAGTGAAACCTAATGTCTTGTGATATGCTTCACCTAGAATGGTGGGTCCATCCAATAATCTGGTTTAATGTAGGCAACCCTTGTTAACTGTTTTAAGCCAACCAATTCCTAAACGGTTCACCTAATATATTAAGATGATTAATTAACTTAAATTGGTTCATATATGTCAAAATTGATAGCTTACATAGAGTGATAAAGAATAAGAAGCGATGAGATCAAATATTAATTTGGAAGCAGATGAGGAAAAACAGTAGCACAGGTTCCGGAGTGGATGACGATCAAACCAAAAGTTAGGAAAAGAACCCGATGGATTGAATATTGCTCACTGTAATCGGCAATGAAGATATTTGCTTTCCGAAGGAAAAGAAGAAATTACTTTAGTTGGTCGGAAGATTCCTATAGCTATAGGTTTGGACCCTCATTTTCTTCTTTGAGATGTTCTTTAGCAATATTATATTCCTTACTCCGTAACAGCCTAAAATATCCAAATTAGCATGATTAAGACAGGCATTAGTGGTTACAGCGTTGTGCTGGCAATGGAACAATCTTAATTTCTGATCTTTTTACAAAAGGCATAAATTCTTTATACTTGGTATAGGAATAAACAAGTATTTATTACGTCCAACTTAATCTAACACTAATAATCATAGAACCCTTTAATTTGTGCCAATGGGGTCGATTATGAACGGACAGATATGTAACTAAATACAGTGACTCAACAGTTAGGTGTAGATGAGCCAAATCGTAGACAAAGCTGACGTCGATCGAACGCATAAACTCCAGGTGATTAGTGAACTAATTAGCTTATCACAATGAAAGGGGTACGTCTTATAGGCTAACTTAAAAAAATAAAATAAAATTTGGTACATACTTTTCATGTCTTGAGATGATTGTGCAACTGGTAGACATACAACACTCTACTGGAACGTTTTATCAAACACTTGGAGAAATTCCCGCAACTCTTACTCAATTGATCGCATAAATTCTGTCTTTGGATGGAAAATCATTTCATTTCCTGTATTTTAGGGCAGTCGGTTCAACAGGAGTTGGCTGGGTTTGGACTTGGGACCAATTAAACCATTTTATCTGTGATCGTTTTCAAACAATATTAATCAGAATTCAGAAACCAGAAGTGGGACCAGTGTGTCTAAAATGGATTATGATGTCATGTGTTTGCATCCAATAGAAACTGAACACGACATTAACATCATCATCAACAATCTTATGAATTGTAATTCTCACAAAAAATCCAATGAGTTTACCTAATAAATCTTTTTGACTCAGTGGATTAAATAACGGAGAGGAAAATTCCGGCTTCCTTGCATAGGAGCACAAGGGGAGGGGAGGGGTGCCTACTATTGATTCCAATATATATTATTTAGAGCACGAAGGGATGAACTTTCGTTGATGCTGACACCACCTTGAACCCGGCCTTTTCAGGAAACACGACACGATCCTGGCCACTATCTCCCTCTGGAATTACCACACGCCACGTAGAAAAGTCAGAGAGGGAACCCAGCACTTTCGCTTTGGAGTTTGGACACCCATAAAAGTAGAGATACCATCCGTCCAATGAAAATAACTAAAATCTAAGGTTACATGGACCAGAAAAAGGTGCCGTGGCCTGTACCCGGGTCGGTTCGGTTCGGGTCTGTCCACAGCCACTAATGACTAAACTATCAAAAAAGATTCAAAACCCTGACCCAAAGACCAAAGTTAAGCGGGTCAGGGGGGTCACCGAGAAAATTGGAAAAGCACATGTTATCCATTCCCTTTATTTATCTCCCTACCCCCTCCATGCTTCCAGTGCAACATGCTTCTCTTGCTCTCGTCTACTTCTCAAGGCTGGTGTTATGACTTATGAGTCAGACGGACCTGATGACCAGATGACCTGATCTCGTGCCCCTTCCTTCACTTTAAAAAGCTCACGTGTCCTGTTTGTGCATGTGACCCTCTACAGCTCTACTACTGGGGTTAATTAGGGCATTTAAGCTCTCTTTCTTGATCCTCTTCTACTCTTCCATCCACCACCACCACCACCTCTGGCTTCTCTGCATATATATACAAGGGGTGGAAATTAACCTCATTACTTCATACTTGTCATAAGCCCACCTGTTTGTCACTGCTCTAGTCTGCAGAGAAGATGATGCCCCCTGAGCAAGAGACTAGAGCCACTAGTGGGTCGAATATTGTTCTCGCTGAGCTGCCTGCTTTGTCCAGTAACGTCAGCCCCTGTTTGGAGGATCGGATGGCCGAGCAGCTGAAGGCAAGAATGGGTGAGTGCTCGATTCTACGTAGATCGTTGCGCCCTGTCACCCTCAAGGTAATCTTATGTCTTGTTATATCAATTATGGCTTTACTTGTACCCAGTACCCAGCTAGAATTTGGAATTATCAATTGTATGGATCCTTGGATTCTAGCTAACTGTGCTCGCACATTCATGATTCATGGTTTCTCTCTTTTCCAGTTTGAAGATGTGGTCTATAGTATAAAGCTGAAGAAGTCCGACGGATATTGCTTCTCGTCGCCGGACCCCAAGCCTGAACGTACCATACTCAATGGGGTTACAGGGATCGTCCGGCCGGGCGAGCTCCTAGCAATGCTCGGCCCATCGGGCAGCGGTAAAACCACTCTCTTGACAGCCCTTGCAGGCAGGCTTCCAGGAAAGTTCTCCGGCAGCATAACGTACAATGGTCGGCCCTTCTCCGGCTCCATTAAGCGTAAGACAGGGTTTGTGACACAGGACGACGTTCTATATCCCCACCTCACTGTGCTGGAGACGCTGACATACGCCGCTCTGTTAAGGTTACCCAATAAACTAACAAGAGAAGAGAAGGTTGAGCAAGCTGAATTAGTGATCGCGGAGCTTGGGTTGATGATATGTCGTAACAGTATCGTGGGTGGACCTCTATTGCGTGGCGTATCGGGTGGCGAGCGGAAGCGGGTGAGTATCGGGCAAGAGATGCTGGTGAACCCTAGTCTTTTGTTGCTGGATGAGCCAACCTCTGGGCTTGATTCCACCACGGCACAGCGTATTGTGGCAACATTGCAAGGGCTGGCAAGGGGCGGAAGAACGGTGGTCACGACGATACATCAGCCTTCGAGTCGGTTGTTTCGGTCGTTTGATAAGGTGGTGGTTTTATCGGATGGGTACCCGATATACAGCGGTAGTGCGTTTCGGGCGTTGGATTATTTTGCTTCTATCGGTTATGCGCCGGGGGCTCATCTTGTCAATCCCGCCGATTTTCTGCTAGATATTGCTAATGGTATGCACATTTCCTCTAGTATCTCCTGGTTGTTTGATTTTTTTTTTTCTTTCCGAGTGAAAAAGGTTAAAATGATATGAATGTAGGATCTGGAATGACCAAAATACCCTAAAAATTTGTTGGCTAGGGTCGCTGTCAGTGTCTCCTATAGAGAGTAGAGGTGCCCTCAAGAGTTGGCCACCTGGCCTGTGTTCATGGTTACGGACTTTTCCGGTAACCACCAATCACAGATCAACACCCCACTGAATTTTAGGGTTTGGTTTTATGTGGGCCCGACTGACAATTGAAGGGTAGGGTATGGGAGATCACATCATTCAGCGCCTCACATGCACATCACAGCGTCCTTTTGAAAATATTCCCACTACACGGTCGGGATGTGCTGTGGGGCGCCGATATGAACTCGTGGTATAGGTGTTATCACTTATCAGGATAAAAAGCATGGAATGGGTAACTGCAGATAACAGACGTTCTGGTAGGTTGTGATTGGTGGGGTATAGGTGGTGCATGTAACCTTGGTTACATGACAGGAGGATGAGACATGACATGCATAGATGAATCTCAGTACCGAACTTTTTAAACCTCAACCATACGTTTGTGCAGAGCACATTAATTGCTTTAGCAAGTTATATCTGGCCAGAATGTTCCTTCACATGAACAGTAGAAGTGCTTCACGGGCATGTGCTGTCATCATCAATTAAGAGAAAAAAGGTTGAACAGGGTTGGAGTAATCGAACCCCAAATGGTTTTTTAATTAAACATCTAAAGTGGGTGGTAGTTGTTCAATTGAAGACATTGAGTTTATATCTGTAACGTGTAATGTCGTCCAATGTCATGGATTCATAGAATCTTCTTCTTCTTTTTTATTGAAAGTTTCATCGTTTTAATTTTCATTAGCGTTGGAGGTGCAGGTGTGGCTCCTGAATCAAAGCAAGGTGATCAACCGGATAATTATGGTCGGTCGGACCATGGGGATCTTAATTCTATAAAGCAGCGTCTAATATCATCTTACAAAAAGAATCTACATAGCATGGTGAAGGCTGAGTTGGGCCTCACTTCTCAGGTTTCAGAGTCTCTTCTAGCAGGAACAACATCATTTAGGGGTATGTGGATTCTCTCTCTCTCTCCCCTGTGTAATGGATTGGGCCAAATTAGGCATTATTGGCCAGATTAAGCGATTAATTTTAATTTTTACAATGTAATTATAAAACCGACCACTGAAGCCTTGAAGCGTATATATGGGCTGGGCCATGGCCAGATTGGGCCTTCCAAGGCTTCTAATATAGATCTTGGCCCCAATATATGCAGAAAAACCACATGGCTATAATGATGTTTCATGTTGGTTTTTCTGTCCAATAAAATATCTATGGTGATTGGTGGACCCAATAAATAGCCTCTGAATATACATGTGACAAATTATGGGGGCCCAAGGCCCAAGCAGTATTAGACATGTAATCTATGCGAAATATGACTCCACTTGAATTAATTTACACAGAAACTTAAAGCCCACCATGACATCTATATATAATTGGGACCCTCTTCTTATTCACCCCCTTTAAAATTTAAAAAGAACGATCAGTTGATGACTGTCGGGGTGACAAGAAGGCCCATTCAGACCCACTTGGACAGAGGAACGAGAATAGATTCTGACCAGAATCCCTATCATTCGGGTCATGAACATGATCCAGATACCCACTGATAAGACAGTGGTTTGGTGTGAATCGCATTCTGTAGCTTCTGTTACTACATTTTCTTTGATGAGTAAAAGATAAACATTACACAACAAAGAAATAAAAAAAAAACAGTAAAATACAAGGGTCTGTTTGGTTTACAATTGGAATCGGTATCAGAATCTGAATCTTTTGGAATTGGAATCGGAATCAGAATGATCTATTCCCCTCACCTGTTTGGTTCAATCAGAATTAGAACCACAGTTGACTGGAATGGATTCTCGTTCCCAAGGGAGAGAGTCCCTCAAATGGGGGAATGCCATTCCACTAGGAATGGAAATGAGATTCTGATTCCGTCTAACCAAACAGTTGGAACCAGAATGCACCATTCCAATTCCTATGGTTCCAGACCCCTATCCCCGCAAACCAAAGATTATGTTCAAAGAGGCTTATTCTAACCAATGTGACTCTCTCAGGTTCTGAGGAGCAGTGGATGACGAGCTGGTGGGAGCAATTCAAGGTATTGTTAAGTAGAGGTTTGAAGGAGAGAAAACATGAATCCTATTCAGGGTTGCGGATTTTTCAGGTCATTTCAGTTTCTATACTTTCGGGTCTATTATGGTGGCACTCTGACGTTTCTCACATACAGGATCAGGTATTCCTTCGAAAAATTGGCATAATTATATGATTCTTTCTATATTAATTATGTTTTTTTTTTCAATTTAATTCATGAGTTTTATGGGTTGAATATTTGTCACCTTCTGCAATTCCTTTTCTTTTCCCCTTCCTTCACTGGACTCATTACCCTTTTGATCTTTTCTACCTGATCCAATTTGAAGCTGATACACTGTTTCTGCTAATTTTATATCTATAAATATGCCCAGTGTGTGTCTCCAAAGAAACAGAGTATTTCAAGATAGAGGAATATCTTATCTAAAAGGTTACTTGAATTCCTAAGGAGATGAAATTAAGAGCTAAGTGCAGCTTAATTACTTAACCGAATATCCATTCTTTTTCTTTGCCACAGTGGATCTGTCTGATTAGCATAGTATGAACACATCCAATCTTTCACTTCTCTTTGTTAACTTGTGTAGAATCTAATGGAGAAATAATCTTATGTAATAATAAACTACATCTCTTTTCTTACCAACTTCCAATGACAATGAACTTGGGCAGGTTGGACTCCTCTTCTTCTTCTCCATATTCTGGGGATTCTTTCCCATGTTCAATGCCATATTCACTTTCCCTCAAGAGCGGCCAATGCTAATCAAGGAACGCTCATCGGGAATGTATCGCTTATCCTCTTACTACTTTGCGCGAATTGCTGGGGATTTACCAATGGAACTTGTGCTCCCAACCATCTTTGTATCTGTCACATACTGGATGGGTGGTCTCAGGCCCTCCCCTGTCAACTTTCTGCTGACCCTCCTGATCATTCTCTACAACGTTCTAGTGTCTCAAGGACTAGGCCTTGCCCTTGGCGCCATTCTAATGGAACTGAAACAAGCAACAACCTTAGCTTCTGTGACCATGCTTGTGTTCCTACTAGCCAGTGGATACTACATTCAACATATTCCAGCTTTCATAGTTTGGTTGAAGTACACTTCCTTTAGTCACTACTGTTACAAGCTTCTGGTTGGAGTGCAATACACAGAGGATGATTATTATGACTGTGGGATTGGGCTCCATTGCAAGATCTTCAACTTCCCTGCTGTAAAGAATCTGGGTATCAATAACATGGGATTAGATGTTGCTGCCTTAACAGTGATGTTGGTGGGATACAGGCTTATTGCTTATGTAGCCTTGAGGATTGGGCAACCTCATTGATCGCGAAAGATAACCGAGATAAGGGACTGAAGGTGTACTTATCAATGCTACAGAAAATGAGACAAATGTTCTACCAATTTGGCTAAATTGCCATGCATCATCCTAAGCTCGTATGGTCGGGCCGCCTGAGATTTCTGAAGCTGACTCTCTTAATTAACAGATGTAAATTCTATTTGCATCAAAGAAGAAATGTTCATCATGTTGCTTTTGCTTTCACTGTACTGAATTTCTGTTATGGGACTCAGTTCCCCACGAAGTCTATGCTTTTTAAATGAATGTTTGTAATTTTGTCAGAGTGTTTCTTCTTCTGCAATAAAAAGAAGTTTAAATAAAGGTGAAAAAGAAAAAAAAAAAGAAATGATTTAAGAGGAACCTCAATTACGAAACATGATCGATCCATTGTTGTCTATATCTCCAAGAATCAGCAAGATTCTCTTTCTTTCTCTGTTAAAATCTCTTTTGTGGTGTAAAGCATTGGCAAAGAAAAGGAACTCCATACAGAGCAAATCCTTGAAAGTATTGGCTTAGATTGAAGAACTGTACCCTTTAATTTTCAACCAACTGGGATATTGCTTTTTCAGGTGAACTTTCAACTACATATCCTAGTGATGTAAATTAAAAAACAAAAAACAAAAAAAACAGATCACGTTATCACTTTTGTAATCTTCTCATCTCCATCACCACAGCATGACCTGGAAGCATAACTCTATATCATTTCATACTTACAGTAAGACAATAATGGATGTTACAGAACTTGCACTTCATTTCAGTGGGGGAGGTGAACCTGGTCAGGTTTGGGTTGGGACAAGCAAACCCAGGCTGAGCATAACCATTTACCAAGCAAAACTCTTAGGGGGTGTTCTTTTTTTGGATTTGGAGAGGGGGGAAAGTTGGTCAATGGAATTTCCATTGACCAAGAACCCCATGTTCTTTTTTCAGCTTTATGTGGGAACCAGCGAAAGTTTATTTTCTTGGGTATCACTTACCCAGGAAAGTAATACCCATTTCCTATGTGGGTAAATAACTTTCCCACATAGGGAGAAAGTTGCCAACAGTTGAATGGGTCAAAATTGCCCCTTTTAATAATAGATTTCTATGGCTAAAATGGTCATTGCCTTATTTACCTGAAAAATAAAAGAATATAGGTAAATGCACTTACCTAGGTAAGTGTTTCCCGGGAAAAACTTATCCAGGTAATTGCATTTACTCGGATAAATAACTTACCGAAAAGAAAACGGGGCCTTGAGGTTATGTTTGATTTGAGAAAATAAGAGAGGAATAGAAAGTTGAGGAACTTCTTAATAAATTTCTCCTTGACTACTTCCTGCTTCTCTTTTTTTTATCAAGCTAAGCACAACCTAAATTATAGTTTTATTTCCTTTTAATCTTGTTCTAGATGTATTTATTAAGATAAATGGATATGCTTGAGCATATTTTCAGTCCTACTATGGTCAGATTCTTTCGTCCGACCACCTCTTGGTTTTTATATAGAAATCCTAAATTTTAAACCCTAACCTTGAACCTTAAACCCTAAATTTTAATTGAAAAATGCATTTGATTGGAGACAAATTCTCAGTCCAGGTAGGAGCCAACAATTCCTGGAGACGCTTGGGTGTTATGTAACTTGGCTACTTCTAAGAGGCATGGATAAAAATGTTTTGGATGAATAGATAAGAAAAATAGGTAATTTGTGATGTTGCATCAGGTCATGAGTTATGTAACTTTGAAACTATGACTATCATAAGGTAGTTTCATGAATACATAATAAATGAAAAATATTCACAGTGACATTTATGAAAAACTTTTATCAAAGGTGACGTGGTGAAACTGAAGAATCTCTTAGTATAGCCTCCAATCAGGATCCGTAGTTCTATTTCGTTTTAAGTTGGTTTCAGTTCGATAGCATGTGCCTCTGTGTCTATAAATCAAACTCAAAATAGCCAAGGATTCTGACATCTCAAAGAGGATTCCCACATAGAAAACCCAATAATCGTAACATGGAATATAAACTGTGCACACCCTGAAACCCAAAACTAGGGAACCCTCCATAGAGAGCCTGGCCCATAATTATCCATATTATACACACAGCCTAGCCTGGATGGGCCTGGGCTGTAGCCCTTATCATAGGTGCTAAGCCCAGCCCGGTCCTGCAGCCCATGATCACCCCTGGGTTCAAGTCTTTCACCATTAGGGCTGTTCACGGGTCGGGTTGGGTCGGTTTATTGGCGTTTTTCCAACTGACCCGATTTGGTCGGTTTACCTAGAAATGAAACCGAAACCGATCCAGTACTAAGTAAAGCCGACATGGTCGGTTTGGGTCGGTTTTGTGAATGATTCTCTCGATATAAACGGTAAAAGATTCAAGTTTAAGAAAGCAAAGGCTGGATGCCTGAAAATTAAAAATGATTTGATGGGTTAAAACTGATATTTTATATATCAGAAATTTTATATATAATATGTATATTTCTGAAATAAAGTTGATATATATATATATAATATCTGAAATATTATATATATAATATATATCTAAGTCGGTTCGGGTCAGTTCGATTTCGATTTTCACACATGAAAACCAAAACTGAACCGAACCATCGGTTTATGTTTTTTTGTAACCCGAAACTGACCGATGATGAAGAAAAACCAACCAACTCGGGTTGGATCAGACCGAGTTGATCGGTTTGGGTCTTGTTATGAACAGCCCTACTCACCATTATCACCCAAAAAAAATGCCTGAAAACTCTTTTTCTTATACGTCAAGAAACCCCCAATCGTTTTACTAAATCCCAATCATTTTAAATAAAAACGAGCTTCAAAAGACAGTACATTAAATTATATTCAAATAGTTGGAAAAATATTGAAAGAAAGCCAAGCACTACCTGATTTCCTCTTCATTGTCCTTCATCTTTCATGCTATAATCACCACAAACCTGCATAACTCTTTATCCTTAAATCCTTGCGTCGTCATTGTTCTTCATTGCTCCAAGGATTAGAGGCCAAGTCTGGGCTTATAAATGGAAGCTTATAATAGAGGATTAATTTAATAGTGCAATGATGATATGAAGTTGAGTGTGACTTCTGGGCTGTAAAGTCTAAATTGCTGTTTAATTGAAATGCCTGAAACCGACTTGGTACTTGTAATATTGATGCAAATAGCCAGAGTACCTTTCCGCGTTTTGATTAGTGATATTCAAAATCTATTTTCTATCAAATTTGTTAAAGCCCAGAATGAATGTGTCGCCTTTGAATCATCATCAGTATGTAACCATTGTTCTGTCTCCAAGTTGTGTCCCATTCATTGTTCTGTGTGCAAGTTGTTGTGTCCCATTCAGTATGTAACAGTTGTTCCCTTGTGTCAATGTGTTTTTTTCTCTTCTAATCCAAAGTCTCCCTTGGAATCAGCTTATGTTTTTCTTTCTTGACACACAGACACAGTCACATACCACTTGGTCTAGCCCCTATGGAATAGAATCTGGTGGGGAGAAAACATGGAATGGTTTCAGTGCTAATACATTGCTATGACGTGTTTGGGCTCAAGAAAAAGCTACCCAGATCCAATATAGACTGTGGATGGAAAAATTCAGCAGTTCTGAAAATTTCAGATTTCTAGGGGTAAAGGTTTCTTTTCTTGGAGAGGGAATAGAGATCCTGGATCAATGAAAAGTCAAGTGGATGGTGCTGCTCCTCTGTTCAGGCATCACAACACACCTTTAGTGCTTTTTCCCCAATCTGAAACTATTACGTGTTACACTTGGAATGGGTAATGAATGAAATGAAACAACATCCAAACAGAAAACAGGGTAAATAATGCAGCAGCACAGAATAAAGTATGCCCATCTTATTATATTCTTATTCTGGTATCTGAATAATACTGCAATCTTTTCATTTGGGTTAGTTGAAGGTTGAGTGTTGAGTTGTTAGTGTTAACCACAACCCCTCATAGTTGCACACTTGCACAATTACTACTTGTACAAAAAAAGCAAATTCATTTCTTTCTGTTTCAGAACGCCTAACAATCTTATACCATTTGAGTGAGTAGTAAACTGGAAAGGAATAAACAGATCCTGCAACTGCAATCCATCTCCACCCATCAGTATAAGCTTTAAGATTGGGCGATGGAGGAACACTAAATAAGCATCTTATACCATATTCATCTTCCCTCCACCTCCTCCATTTCAAATATTCCATTCCCCGACATCTCAATTTTGTCTAAATCACCTTTATCGTTGCTTGCCACAACTCACAATGGTGAAACTCTATAAATATAGGTTGGTGATACTTGAGAGAGAGCAACAAGGTAGCCAGCTTTCTTAAGCTCCCTGTGTGATCTATACAATCGTGTGTATTGACTCTTGAATAGAATGGCATCAATGAAGGCTGAGAAACCTGTTGGTACACAACTCTTTGGGCAGGCCAAGAAGGAGCCTGCCAAAGCTAGTCAGGGTGCTGCTGCCAAGGCTCCGGCCTCCAAGGCGGCCCCAAAGAAGGCAGAACAGAAGCCTCGAGAGCCCAAAAAGAAGGTATTTATAATTTATATACTCCTTTGCTTTATATACCATTGTACATGAACTTGCTTAGCAAGAAAAACATTATAGCATCACTGGGTCATTTGGGCCAAACAGGGTTGGCCGGGTTACGCGTTTCCTCGGGCAAGTGATTCCCGGGAAAATGTTGCCCGGGTACTTACAATTTACAAATACAATGTTCGGCTAGGCGAAACGTTACCTAGTTAAGACATGAGAATCCATGTGGTGGGTAAGTGCTTTGTCACCCTCTAAGAGAGTATTAATTATAACAACCTCTCTCCCCCTTTTTCCGAAAAACAAACAAGCCAAAATCATACTTGGCCTGGATTTTGGCTTGGCTCCATAGTCCATAACCAGTCAATAAATTAATTCAGGCTGGATGGTTCGGTGGCAGGCTGAGGTAGATTGTAGGAGGTCGGGAATTAATTGTAACCTCTTATGAAACCTGTTCTGTGTTCACTGGTAATTGGTTTTGATATGATTTTGCCATTTAATGGGTTTTGTAGGCAAAGGGTGGCAAGCCTGCAGCAAAGAACTAAGTAGAGGGATGAAATAAGGTGGTCTCCGGTGCCCGATGGACATGAGAGTTGAGGAGGAGATCGGGGAATTAAGGCTGCATGTCCTTGTTATTTTAAGGGATTACTAATTACTGTAACTGTTGGATTGCTATGTCTTTCCTTGTACTTTGCTTGTTAGGCTCAGCCTAATGTAATAAGAAAAAAAAAAACAAGCAAAACAAAACAAAAGAAACATTTACTTATATAAGGCTCCCACTGTAGGCACAGATGGAAAATTGGCATGACAATATTGATATTTACCACATGATTTGATGATGCACTTTATTGGGTTTTCCAAAGGCTTGTTGCCCTGATATGCGCATCAAAACCACATGGCATGGCTGTTATAATGTTTCATACTGGTTTTAATTTTCTGCCCAATAGATATCAATGGTGGACCCAATATGCTGTGAAGGATTCTGGGTCTGGGGGCCCAAGACCCAAGTGATATTAATCCATGCCAAATAAAAGCCAACCAAGATCCCAAGGATACTAATAAACGACCAAACAACCAACAAAGAGCCAAAGACAGCAGAACAAAACTAAGACACACCACTAGGACAAATGACAACAAACCACAGCAAACATATCATTAGGGGTGAGCAAGAAAAACCGAAAAAACCGAATCGATTGAGAAACCGAAATTTTGGTTAATCAAATCGGTTAGTTTGGTTTCAGTTTAACATTTAAAAAAAAAAACCAAAGGTATCAGTTTGGTTTCTTTTAACTAAAATATAAAACTGGTGGTTAACCGAATCGACTAGTATACATATATTTATATATATTTTGTGTATGTGATATTTATTATATATTTTCTATACATTATAAATTCATAAATATGAATTATATAAATATATATATATATAATATAATATATTATTTTATTTTTTTATATTTTTGTTTTTCACTATTAATAAGATGCAGATTGCAAAATTCGAATCTGATTATGTAAGCACCTCATATTGAATTGCAAAGTTTTGGGTATCATTGACAGCCTACCTACTTGGCTGGATTCTTCTTTTTGTAATGTTTTATCTTTTTAGTGTATTTTTTTTTCAGTTATAAAAAAATGTAAGATTTAAAGAGAGGGAATTGAATGAGGTGAAAATTATAGTTCAAACTACATTTTAAATATCACAATTAAATAGGGATTAAATTCAAAAAATGGGTATTCTAGTTAAAAAAAGTTCCACAATCTTATTTATATTTTTAATAGTAGTGTAAATATGGAGTTATAGATGTGTTCAATTTTTTCTATAATTTTTTTTTCTACGTGTGTAAAAATAATACTGTTATGTACACTTATTTTTTGTTTAATATGATAAACATACGATATTATACATGTGCCTAATTTTTTTTTTGTAAAAGTTATGTATTTTTTTTTTTACTTTTGTGTTTTTTATATTTTATTAATTTTATTGTTTAATTATGACATTAAAGATTAACAGGTTTGACCCAAAAGTTGAACTATTGGTCTTTGCTAAATAGAGAAATAATTTCATTTTTGGTTAGTTTTAGATTATGTATTTCATTTTCATCATTAATAAAAATAATTCTTGTTTATTACACTTATCTTTTAATTTGATTAATAAAAATATCATAAATGTGTCTATTTTTTCTAACAATTTTTTGTAATTTTCTATATTAATTTCTATTTAAAAATTTTATTATCTAACTATGACTTCACGAGTTGACCAATTTGATTTGGATGATTGAATTCCTTAGTCATCACATGGGTAAAGAATGGTTTTGTTTTTGAGAAAGTTTCAAAACATATGAGTTTATATTGTTAAAAGTTTTAGACATAAATCTAATTAGTAGCATTTATTAGTGAAAAGATAACTTAAATATTGAATTTAATAAGAGGGAATGCGAGTTAATACCTTAAATATAAGAGTTAATGAGAGGGATTAAATGAGGTAAAAAGCATTAATTGAAACTACATTTTCAACCTTCATAATTAGAGATAAATTAAATAACAATTATAGACATTTTCATAAAAAAAAAGTTCCACACCCTCATTCATACTTTTTATAATATAGTATAGACTTTGATTTTTGAACTCTTGGACCGTGGGATCAAAAACTGAACTAATAAATGTTTGAACATTTGGTAAAGGTTGATTCTAAAAATGTAATAATCTACATTCAAAATACAAAATCTAATTTTGGGGATTTATAGTTTTGGTTTTAAAAGCACAAGTTCTGATGTTTATCCAAATAGAACATTAGTTTGCATATTTGACAAGGTGTTTTGGCATGAGGTCATTACCTCCCATTTGCATCTTGTTTATAAAACTTTCAATAAAACCTAAATTAATCTTTATTTCTTGTTAATTGGCGAAGTTTGTTATATTTGGAATTTGAAAGTACGATTGCGCTCAGGCATAATTTCATAATTAAGCAAGGCTATTTCCTCAATATCATAATAAAACCCCAATCATCTAATCGTCGATTCTTGGATACCCATCATATTAGAAAAAAAAGCAACATAGCTATATAGAGAGAGAGAGAGCACCGAGACATAACCTACATAGCTTAATTTGTAGAATATATCAAAGGTAGAATAGAACAACATTGGAATAAGAGAAGCTAAGAGACTATGCTGCTTTCTACTTTACTACTACATTGCAAAGTGCAAACGACTTATTATTAATAACAATATAGAAAGGAGGGTTGATAATTTCTTGGGCTTCCATGAAAGTTAAGCCCTAAGCTATCTCTTATTTTCTTGACGGTGGTTCGCAATTGTAAATCTTAGAACATGGATAAGGGCTTGCTGGTGGCTCGCAACTATAAATCTTAGAACATGGATATGGCTTTGGCGGTTGTTTGCCTCCATTCTCTTCTGCAACAAGAAATTGAATATATTAATTAATAAAAATAATGGCTATATAGTCATTTAATTAATAATAATAGTATAGCAAAACAATACTAATTATATCCTTTCAATCATTGTTTTCAAAATCGGACTGAATCGGACCGGATGGTCGGATTGGAAAAATCGGGAACCGGTCACCTGATCAGTTCCGTTTTCCTCCAAAACCGCTTTTTCCCCCAAAACCGTTGATTTTGGTCAATAAACCGCTGAACCAGTCGGTTAACCGTTCGAACGGTTTTGATCGTTTTTCAAATTTTTAAATTTTTTTTTTATTTTTTTGTCAGAACGGGCTGGCCATTCTGGTCGAACGGTTGGACCGTTTGAATCGATAACCGGACCCCTGACCGTTTCATTTTTAAAAACCATGCTTTCAGTATTGTTATTTTTAACAACATTGCTATTTTTACGAAAGCACTTTTACGAGAACACTTTTATAAAAATACTTTTGCATGAAAGCACTTATATGAAAGTACTTTTATAAGAGCACTTTTATGAAAATACTTTTACAAAAGCATTTTACAGAAGTGTTTTTATGAAATCACTTTTATGAAAGCAATTCTATTAAAGTACTTTTATTCATTCACTTCGGATTAGATATTTTGAAAATTTGAAAGAAAATGAAGGACAAAAGAGTCATAAATGCTTATTGGAGAAAAAAACCACCAAACGTCCAATATAAAATAAGTGCTTAAAAGTGGTTATTCGAATAAGCGTTTGTTTTTAAGAACTTATTTTTAACATAAACACTCCCAAACATGGCCTTACTATTAGATATATAATCAAGGTCAGGGTAGGAGTAAGCCACTCCCCGAAAAAATTGTCATCCCTAGAGAACGCATGATATCTTAAAAAAAAAATGAACCGATATAAGAAAAATTCTCTTCACTGCATCATAAAACTGATAAAATGAAGTCTACTTCCCTACTCTTTAATCATCATGATCACCATCAAAGGTTCTCTAGAAAGAGAAACAAAAAGCTTAATTTTAATTGGAGAAAGAAACAACAACTTCCGTTACAAGATGCTTTAATTTTAACAAAAACATAACAAGGATAAGGTGGCAAGGATTTTTGTTTGTTGTTGGTTGTTGCGAAAACTTGAGGTCAAATCCCGTCTGCTGGTTCTGTGTAAGCCCCATATGGAGCGAAATAAAATAAAATAAGGGAAAAAAATATAGAGAAACAATTAATAATCACCTGTGTATCGCACCACTGCTAATTCTCTACCCCTTGTTTCCTTTGGGACGAAAGCAATTGAAACCAAAAGAATTAAAGCAACAAGAAATATCTTAATTTTGTTACTTGAATTTCTTCAGTTATTAAATCCTTATTTATAGAGGGAGAGAGAGAGAGGACGTAGAAAAGTCGGGAGGAATGATTTGAAAGACATAAATACCCTTGATATGAACGCATGTCAAATAATGGCGCATGCGATATATTTTATTTTTCTTTCTATTTTGATAATGGTTAATTAATAATTTTTAAGATGATGACTGTCCTCTGTCCTTCCACCTGCATTAAATTTAGGGGTTTACAAAGATGGTAGCTTTGGTCTCCCCTACGTATATAACAAATTGTAGTATGGTGGCTCAAAATCAAAAGTAGCCCAACCAAACATGTTTTTTGAATGATTAAAGTCAAATCATCTATACAATGTTTATGTGAAGTCAAAACTTGGCTCTTGAGTAAGCCGCTTAGGCTGTATTTGGTTTGAAGGAAAAAGTAGGAAAAGAACAGGAAAGGGAGGGAAACCTTTATACACTATGTATAGTTTTTTCCTACCGTTCCCTTCCTTTCCCTACATTTTCCTTCAAACCAAACATAACCTTACATGATAATGGCTGCTCTGGGAGTCTATGAGAGAGGTAAGTAATGGTTTAGTTGGTGTGTTTGGTGCTCTTAATTAGGTCTTTGTCTCTAAGGAAGGGGTTCTTGAGCGAGAAGAGTTCCTTCTGTGTTGCTTGGTAGTTTTGTTTTCAGGCTATTGTCCAGATTGTGAGGACTGCATTCCGGTTTGGTTCAACAGGCACCTGTGTCCCTGTCTTGTTGGAAACCAGCAAGATGCCTAGAAAGATAGGAGTTTGGGTATGGTCGTTGGTGGATTCGTGTGTTTGGTTCTCTTGCAGGTTTGGTGCCCCTCTATCTTCAAAGAGATTGGAGATGTAATGGGAGGTTTCATCACAGCGGATCCGTCCAACCTCTCTTGGAGAAATCTAGAGTCCCTGCATCTTCTTATTTGGTGCAGAGCTCTACGGGATGTTCCCAAAACCCTAAAGTTGGTAGTAAAGGGTGTGAGGTTCATTCTCAAGATAGTTATTGAGTTTGCTGAAGGTGTTGAAAGGAAAGGGGTGACCCTGCTTCTCGGTGGAATGGTAAGTCGCAAGTCTAAGCAAACACCACCTCAAAGTTTTGAGAAACTAGATTGTGCAAACCTCTTCAATCATGTTACACCAATGGCTGGGAATGACGCTGCCTCTGGTGAGCAAACCCTGCTCTTGGTGAGATTAGATGTAGGAAAAATTAGAGGTGGTGCCGATTCCGTCACAGGCGGAGGAGGAACCAATGTTCTATGGATCCCATTGCAGATGTATCTGTTCCAGGACCAGTGGTAGAATTGATGTTCTATGGATCCCCTCCAAATGGTTTTGTTCTCCTCCATTGGATTTGGGGATATTTCAACATGCTTTTCAATTTTTGAACAAGTGCCTTCTCACATTCATGAGCGGATTTTAGAGCAAACCGGATTTCCTGCTCACCTCTTCCTCCACTCCTCTCTCTTAACCCACTTAAATCTAGCCACCTGTTCCTATCTATCTGTCAATACATTTAACATGTCCAACCTCCCAACAAAGGTCCAACAAAGGTTAACCCTCTGTTAACCGTTAGTTTTTTAAAACTAAATTATTTTTTATGCTTTAATCTTTTGGGAAAATAGATCCCTACTTTTCAATTACCCACAACACAAGACATTCTTCTTCTCCATTGAAAACCAGTATACTAGATCTGACGAATAAAGCTTAATAGATCCCACGAACAAGGAGAGAGAGCTTGTTCCTTTCTATTGCAAACAAAGTGAGTCCTTTTCACAATCCTAGGTAAGTGAGTGAAACATTTTGTTTCCATTTTTAGAAACAATAAGATCAATCTTGCTCTAATTTTCTTTTACGGCACAAGGGATTAGAGAGTCTAAAAAATATTCTTTTAGGATTGTGGATTTTGGCATCTAGCACATATCTTGATTCTTGACATGAGTCCACTAAATACTGAATTATAATTTTAACCATTGTAAATGGATCTACAATTCTGTATACGGTGATTGTTTTCACAGTGGCCATTTTCTTGGCAATAGAGCTCTATACACAAAGACTATTTTCACAATGGAGCAGAGCCCCAGTTATCATGATGGGTGTTTTCAAGGCCATAGAGTCAATAACTCTGTACACAGTGATTGTTTTCAAGATGGGGCAGAGACTACTTTCACAGCAACAGAGTCAACATCTCTGGGTATAGCAATTATTTTCACAATAGGGTAGAGCCCTATTTCCACAACGACAATTTTCACGACAACAGAGTACACAGCAACTGTATTCACGATAACAGAGTCAACAACTCTATACACGGTAATTGTTTTCACAATGGGCCCCTGTTAAGCTTTATCCGCTGGATCTGGTATACTAGTTTCCAACGGAGAAGAAAAATGTCTTGTGTCGTGGGTAATTGAAAAATGGGGATCTTTTTTACCAAAATATTAAAGCATAAAAAATAATTTAGTTTTAAAAAAGTAATAGTTAATGGAGGGTTAACCTCTATTAGACCTTTGTTGGGAGGTTGGATAGGTTAAATGTATTGATAGATGGATGGGGATAGGTGGTCTGATTTAAGTGGGTTAGTAGAGAGGAGAGGAGGAAGAGGTGAGCAGGAAATCCAATTTGATTTTAGAGATGTTGTCAAGGGCTTTTGTAATGGGTTTTATTTCAATCCAAGTTAATGTGGTTCCTCTTTTAGAGGTGCAACCCGTGTCCCCCACCCTCTCTTTAAAGGTCTGGAGCTTTCTTCTCACTGTGTCCCCCGCCCCTCTTTAAAAGTATAGAGTTTTTTTCTCACTTTCAGACCTTATTCCCTTCAGAAAAGGTTTGGGAAGCAGCTTCACCTTTGTTTTAGCTTCTTTGGAGTCTAGTCTCAAGGCTTGGACAATGAAGCAATTTGAGGGGGGCGCATGGTCTAAAGATAGGTCCTATATTCAGAACTTGAATTTGGAGCAAAGAGTGGTTCAAGCCATTGATTTTAGTAAGTTCTTAGGCGTGTCTTTTTCAAATGAGCAAGTGGACCAAGTTAGTGAATGGTTGAGAGCTAAGGAAGCCTCTGTTATTAAGGCCCACTCTGAAGGTTCTTGTTGTGACTCGGAATTGGATTCAGTCTCTAGTAGTGCTTTGTTTGATCTTTCCTTTGATGATTTAGATTTTCTACCAAGTTGCTAAAGATCCAAAAAGTTTCTGGAATTTTACAATGATGTGGTGGTGCAAAATCCTAGAGGTAGAGGAAGTCACAGTACCAAAGGCAGGGGTAGAAGAGAAAGGGGCAAAGTGGAGTTTGCTTAGTAGGCATTTTGTGGTGGTGTAGGCTATTTTTAGTTTCAACCAGTCTTGTCGTGTGCTTCGTTGTGTTGGTCTCCTGTATTGTAGTTTTTTTTTGTTCCTTAGTGGGTTTGTTTGTTTGTTTAGGACTTGTCTTGGTGCCATTTGGATTTGAGTCTAGATTTTTTAGAGGTTTTTCTTTTCGTTGGTTGGGACAATTTTCTTTCTTTGCCTCCCTTTGTATATGTCTTATATGCTTTTCTTAATTTAATACTTTACCTTCAAAAAAAACAAAGATGCATTACCATTGTTCCAAACTCAGCTTACAGCTCTAATCCAGATAGACAGAGTAGAATTACATGGTATTCCTAAAAAATATAATAACATTTTATTTATGGCTCTGCTCAAGTAATAGATGGCCAAATTTTGAAAAGGGAGATACCTATTACTTCAAACTCCACTCTAACATAGGGTTTGGTAAATCTTAGGGTCTAATTTCAATAATTTATTTGGGGAAAATGGGGTTTCAATTCCCATTCTTGGTGGATGGCATTCCCTAGTTTGAGGGAATGACCCCTCAATGTGTAATAAATCACTTCTTACAACTGGTGTAGACGGTGGTCTTCAATGCATGTGTCTAAATCATGTTAGTCTACTCTTTCTCATTTTTTCACCTATTGAATCTACTCCTATGTTTTTATAAACAAGTTCTTTTCTAATCCTATCATTTCTAATTTTTCCATTCATCCTTCTTTACATTTGTATTTCTGCCATATTGATTTTTTGGACTTCTTGTTTGATGGTTGCCCAACACTCTACTCCATACAACATAGCTGGCCTTACAACTATTTTATAGAATTTTCCTTTTAATCTAAGTGATATTTGTAGATGACGTAAAAGTCTAGATGCACCTATTGATTTTGCCCATCCTATTCTAATTATTTGGGTGACACCCTCCTCAACCTCTCAATTGTTATGAATTATTAATATATCAATAAAATAATGTATAATTAATTATTTTATACATTTAGTGTGCAACCCATCAAGGTTTAGAATTTCGATACGATATGCCCGATACATATTGTATCTTTGAAAAACAGATACGGGATACACATAAAAATCAGAAGTTCCATCTTTTTTCATGTGTATCGGGGGCATATTGACAAAAAAGATACGACAAAAAACTACAAAAATTAAAAGGGGAAAGCAAGCTTCTTTTCCCTGAAATAAGCCTTCTTTCAACCCCAAACGATTCTAAAACTCCAAACTTCATTCCTATAATGCTAAATTTGCAAAAGTTTGCAAGAAACAAGTGTGAATCATTAATATTTTTTAAGAATTTTCAAATTTTGAAAAAAAATATGGCAAAAATAGGTAATTTTTGTTCAATTTTTTATAATATCTTGTGATTTCTTTTCTTTTTCTTGAATGTTTAAATATATGTTGATCTACATTTCTTACATTCAAAATCACAATTTTTTTGTGTTATCAATAGATTTATGGAAATTTCATGAAGATATTTGGGGAAAATATAAATTAACAAAAATTTTGAAAATGTAATTTTTTTATCTGCCTATAAAGACTAAATATGTTTTAGATCTATGGATTTATCTATCATATCCACAGAGCAATTGAAATTTCTTCTTTATCTTTTTTTATTTTTTTTTATATTTTTAAAATTAAAAAATAAATAATAATTAATTATATTTTATCATTTGATCACAACAATTGAATATATTATAATTCCATGGATGATATCATATCCACAGACCAATTGAAATTTCTTCTTTAATAATTATTATTATTTTTTTATTTTTATATTTTTAGAATTAAAAAATAAATAAATAATTAATTATATTTTATCATTTGATCACAATGATTGAATATATTATAATTCTATAGATGATCTATCATATCCACAAAGCAATTAAAATGTCTTCTATAGTAACTATTTTTTGAATATATTATATGATGCTTATTTATTTTTTATAATTTTTGGAAATAAATGATAAATAATAATTATTTAAATAATAAATAATTATTAATTATATTTTCACATAGAAGTTGTGCCAATGCATGTTTTATGGTTGGATAGGAGAGTTGGGTTTTTTCCATCCTATAAAACATTAAAACTTAAGAATTATAATTTATAAATTATAGTTAAGCATAGGATTTTTAATGAAGTTATAATTAGCTACAATATATTTCTTCATAAAACCATTAAAATATCTTAATTTAATGTATATACACCTCATTGAGGTCTTATACTCAGTGTTGTTGATGTATTTTTATGATTTACTAAAGCATTTATAGTGTTTCCAAGCGTATCTATGCGTACCTTAGTTTTTCTCCAATACACATATGTATCTAAGGTGTATCCCGATACGTCTCTTAAAATTGCCTTTTTGATACACTTGACATTTCCGATATTTTGAACCTTTCAACCCATGACTAGGTGACCAGGTTGAACGGGTCTATGGTTCAATTGCCCGAGTTAAGTCAATGACTTTTGACCAAATTCTGGGTTTTAGAGAAATCAGACCTAGAATCATGGTGAGGTGATAGTTCTAATAGTTCAGCCATCTAGATCAATAGTAGGTTGAGAACATTGGTTAAACCTGTAAAACTGTGACCTAGTGAGCTTTTTTATTTTTCTACCAATACAATTCTGATGGCATTGCTTTGTATGGCCAAGGCTAGCTTAGAGTTAGAAAAAGAAGTGGTTCTCTTGCAATAGCTTGTTTAGGATGAATCTAAGACTGGGCTAGGGTTAAGCCCACCCAATTTTCAAATCTAGAAAATCACATAGGAATAGAACTCGATCAAAATAAATTTTGAGGCCTTAAGAGGAAACCAGATTTGGTGCTCACAAAATTATGTTCACACCATTCTTACAGTCCTTTATAGTCATACATAGGGAACATCTCCCATGAATAAAAAGATACAAATATGAAGATATTCTCAATGCACAATTGAAAAGGGCTGTGAGAACGGTATCAACGCAATTTTGTGAGGACTGAATCCACCCTTCCTTGAGAGGAGAGAATGGTTGCATAGCAATTAGCAGGAAATCATATATATGGGTGAAGTTTTAGACATGTTAGCTCTTTGGGTTCACTCCACTACGAAGCCTAGGTGGCGAGGTGTGCACATGAGATGTCTACAAGGTTCAAGCTTTCTCAAATGATACAGATTGGGGGAGATTGAAGTGCACGCATTGGAGAATTTGGGGATAGATCATGGACTGCAAATTTAGAGGGTGTTCTACAAAAGTTCGGATTTCCTATTAATCTATTTCTGCTTTATTCTCTACTAACCCAATTAAACTATACCATGTGTCAAGAATATTTAACATTTCCAGCAACCCATCAAATGTTAATTTCCTTTATCTATTATTATTTTTAAATAAAATATATTTTTAATCTTTTCGGAAAAATAAATCCCAACCTTTTAGGTACCCACGACATTCGACAGTCTTATTCTTGATAGGAAACCAATATACCAGTTGCCAATTGCCAGTTTGAACAGATCCGGTGACCCAAACTTGAAACATAGGGATTTATTTTTGTGAATAACTGAAAAATATTCCCAAAAGATTAATATATAAAAAATAGATATTTTGTTTTGAAAAAATAATAGGTAACGGAGGTTAACATTTGGTGGATTGTTGGAAATGTTAATTGGATTAGTACAGAGGAGAGCAGATAAATTTAGTAGGAAATCCGAACTGGTTGTACAACACGATTCATTTTACTTTTGAAAACAAAAACAACTGTCACCTTACCAAAAATAATAGAATTTTACTGATGTGGCAGTTATTTTTGCTTTCAAATATAAAATCATGTTGTGGAACACATTATAAGAAATAATGAGGAAGCATTAACCCAAAAACTGGTAACCAAAATGATTCCAATTCCGGATTGGGTTTTAAAATAATGAGGAAACAAACCAAAAACCGGAGAGATACCATCGCCAGAGAGAAATCATTGCCGGAAGTACTGTCGGAGTTTAAGGAGAGAAAAATCTTCTTCTTCGTTCAATTGCCGGAGGGAGCGGTGGAGGTGTAGAACACTAGCTAGGTCTTCGAGAAAAATTTTAAAGAAAACTTCAAACGAATGAACGAACCTTTTGATTCAGTGGCTTTGTCCAAATTCGTTGTTCCGCATTATATGGACCACTTAAATTTGAACTGGTCCGAATCCATACGATTATTTAGACCGTCCGATCCGTCCATAATCCATTGACACCCCTAAATGTAAGAAGATTGCACATGACGTAAATGATCAAAATTTGAGGTGCTCATCAAGTCGTCATATCACTTTGTAATTTCTGGGGACCTGCTACGCGCCGTGCTGTGTAGCTCCATTTTCTATCTTCAAGGCTTCAACAAAAAGGATCACGGGTCAAATTAAAATTGATACCTTAATGCTGAAGATAGATTGCAGAAGTCTTCTGCAGACTTTTCATTCTCATAATCGTTTCTTAGTCTTTTTGCAGGAAATAATGCAGCTCATGTTGTGACTAAAACATGATCCCTCCTTGTTCCTGATTTTCTTTACACTATATTGACGAGAGATTCGAAGATGATAGATTGTGATGCAGATAAACCACCGCGGCGATCCAATAAAAAATCGTCCATGTTGGGAGGAACATGTGCAGAAGTCTTGAATCATTTAGCTTTCATCATTTTCTAAAGGACGGACTTTAAGACTCAGCAAATCTACCTACAAATCCAGTGGATATGTGATATAGAAAAGGACGTAGTGGAGAATATAATTAATTAGAGTAAGAGCTGGAGTAGTGATCCTAAATTCCAAAGTAAATATCTTCGTAGAATCTTCTCACAGAATAATGGGCCTCAGTTAGCAACCCAAAAACCCATTATCAGTAAGTGAGTTGATGACCCATCTAACCTGGTTTTGACGCGATCACCAAGTTATCTAGTCCAGTTTTAAAGTTTTAAAGTACTAATCCGAAGAACGACCACAACCATACTAAATTAGATATCTTCGGAGCAAGTGGATAGTGGATAATAATAACAATAAGTTTTTTTTTTTTTCTGATTTTGGTAAATCTCAGGACAATTGATACAACGTACAAACCAATCCAAAGAAACGTATTTTTAATTCATGGAAAAGACATAAATACCCTCCGAGTCTCATCTAATTCTTGTTATAAACCATTCAAATATTGACAAAAAATGAACAGCCCCAAAATGCAACAACCATTAATACGTGACCCCGACTTTCTTAAATAGAAGAGGCAAGGATTTGGCACTGTTCATTTTTTATCAACATTTGAATGGTTGATAATGAAAATTAGATGACACTCAAAAGGTGTGTCTTTTCAAATGCCACTTAACAGGTGGTTAACGTCAGGTATTGAATTGACACATTTTGAAAATTCGGATACTAAATTATCGCATTTTAAAGTTCAGAGGACCAAAGTGGCACTAGGCCCAAAGTACAGGGTACTAATCGAGAGTTTTCCCTTTAATTTAATCTAGAAAAAGAAAAACAGAAAAAAATCAGTTGAAAAAGACTAAAAACCATGATTTGCACTATTAGAATTATGTGTTTTTTCATGTATGAGCCACGTGTCCAGTTTTAAGTCCAGACTTATGGCCATTTTTTCAATATTTTGGTAGATTGAATGGTGATTTAAGATGCTCTATATCTCCTACCCACAAGTTCTTCCCACATTCCTCTCCACAAGACCATGTATTAATAGATATCTCTACGGTTTAGTCTGGAAAGAGTACAAATACAAATATATAGAGTGCAAAACTTTGAATTTTCTATTATTTTGTATGTATTTGTACTGTAGATATTTGTATTTATACTCTTTCTAAACAGGGCATTTAATTGGTTATCACTTTTATGATAAGGTGATAACATTTATAACCTAAATTTCTAAAAAAATCTTGACATCCAACCTTTAGAAAAACAAATAAGAAAAGAGCAAGGTTTTTAAAACAGACCTAGACAACGAACCGGTCAAGGGTCCAGTTCCCGGGTCAAATGGCACGATCGTTTGAACCGAACGGATGGCCCATTCTGACAAAAAATAAAAACTGGCCAAACCATTGAACGGTTTGAATGGTTTGATCACCTAGGTCAGTGGCCTGCTGACCAAATCAACGGTTTTGGGGGAAATAATGATTTTGGGATAAAATGGAACCGGTCACCTGACCGGTTACTGGTTTTTCCGGTCTAACCGTCTAATCCAATATAGTTTTGAAAACCATGGAAAAGAGGTATGGTGCAGGCCGACTCCTTATGTGGGTTGATCTACAAGCCCCCAACCCATTCATTCATTTAAACATGGATTTAAGTGGAGTTTAAGGAGGTGTTCAGAACTGTGTAAATCTTGTGGACGGGGGCCCGTTTTGGTCCCATCCATGGGATTTAGTCTCGTTCGGTTGGGTGTGGATGGGATTGGTCGACGCCACACCCCAATATAGCATGGACCAGTCCCGTCCACACCCCAAAATAGCGTAAACGATAAAATATCATGGATGTGTCCCTTCCACAACTCATATTTGATCCCATGCTTCACAAGTATTTCTTCAACCATTTGCAATCCTATTGTCTGTCATTGAGGTCTCTGCCGCTGCAACTCTCCACCATCGCTGATAAGTTTCTCTCCGCTTGCTAGATCATATTTCTACAGACAACCTGATGAATGTTTCTCGCTAGTTTCTATTTCTCGCTATGTTTCTCTCTACTCATTTATGCAACTCGAAGATGAGAATGAGACGGTTGGAGAGATAGAGAAAGAAAAAGAAATGTAAAGGAAAGGTAAGATGATAAAAAAGAAGGGAATGAACGATGAAGATGGATAAAAAATCCAGGCGTGTTGTCGCTGCTGCTGAGAGTTGCAGTAGTGGCTATGGGGAAGAAAGGAGAAGGAGGGGGCCAGAAGGCCATGAGAGAGATAAAGTGTGGGAAAGGATGTAAGAGAAAATGGGAGGAAATAAGTCCAAGAAAAGTGACCGAAGGGAGAAAAATGCTGCTACTAGTTAGCTATGTCGAGAGGTTCAGGGAGATGAGTAGTAGATCCTTGTATTGGTAGAGAGAGAGAGAGAGAATATGAGAGGGAGAGAGATAAATATTATTTTTAACATTTTTGTTAAAAAATATTAATTATTTTACTTATTTTTTAAATTTTAATGTTTTTATCAAAAAAATAATATTTTTAAATAATTAAAATATATTTTTTAATTTTTAATTATTTTACTATTGTTTTATAAAAAAATTAATATTTATTGGTTAACATTAATTCATTGATGCATTTTCAAAATATTTATCATATAAATTATAAAATGCAAAAATTAAATATTTATGATTAACTGTGTATATCATTCCAAAATGTGCATGAGATACATGGAATAAAAAAAGTGTGGTGGGGGATAGTCCACACCATGCTACAGAACGCCACTGTGGGTGTTGACTGGTCTAGTCCACACAGTTTGTCCATAATTCAGAACAATTGTGGATTGTGGTGTGATGTGGATTGGTCCCTACCACAGGGTGTGGTGTAGACCAGTTCACACCCACCAATTTCTCATCCACACTATAGAACATCCCCTAAATAGGTATGGATCTATGACCCTCTCTTATACACACTTAACCGGTTCAACCCGCACCCATCAACTTGAACTGAGCTGGGAAGAAATAGAGGATAAGAATTTGGAACTTTGTATGATGTGTTAATGACAATATAATGTAGTATTCAATGAATACCTAGATAACCATATCACTTAGCCCATATAATTCACTTAAAACTCGATATAATGGGTTTTCTGTGCCCATGTGCAGCCCAAGCTAGTTTGGGTGGATTAGAAGGGGATGTTGGGTTAGATTAGAGGGAAAACAGAAAGAAAGAAAGAAATGGGTTACAAGTCAAAAATTGGAACTTTATCCCAATGATAGATAACTACAATGCCCCATTCGTTTTTTGGTAAGTTACTCAGGTAAATATAATTATTTTTATAAGTGTTTCCTGGGAAATACTTACCCAGGCAAATGTATTTGTCCATGTTCTTTTATTTCCCAAGTAAAAAAGAAAATGACCATTTTAGATTTTAGCCATAAAAATCCATTATTAAAAGGGGCATTTTGTCCCAAGCAAGTGTTGGAAACTTTCCCCCCTAGTGGTAAAGTTATTTATCCACCTAGGAGATTGGTATCACTTACCCAGGAAAATAAATTTTCCTTGGTCCCCACATTAATCTAAAAAAAGAACATGGGGTTCTTAGTCAATGGGAACCAAAATCCCATTGACCAACTTCCCCCCCCCCCCCCCCCCCCTCTCAAAATCCAAAAACAGAACACCCCACAAAAAAAAACAATCCAAATTTAGAAACTTTTCATTTTGACTGAGAGGCTCAGAGTCTATAAAAGGTCACCCTTATCCCTTAAAATTTGCAGGTTTGAGGTTTGAGATTCATTTCCCAGTTCCCACACACAACTCAATCCAGACCCAAAATGTGTTTGGTTGTAATGCAAATTTATTTGCACTAGTACAAATTTATGGGAGTGCAAATGTAAAAAATGCAAATTCTTATTTAATTTTGTTTTATATTTTACTTTATTCTGCTTCATGTCTTAATTTACTTCATTTGCATTGCAATCAAATAAAATAAGCTAAAATTTGAAATAAAAAATAGGTCAGAATTTACACTCAAATCATTTGCACTGCCATGATTTTGTATCAATGCAAACTTATTTGCATTGCAAGTGGATCCAGATTTAAACTTTCAATAATTGGAGCATATTGCTACGTTGAATCAAGTCTCAAGTTGATCCAATTACAGCCCTAGATTGCAATTTGAATTGCACTTGCACAATTAGATATAACCCAAAATTAACACTTACAATTTGAATTGCAAATTGACAAAGCCTGTATACTGCACGGATCTCAACTAATAAATTCTTGAATGCAACAATGAAATGAATGGGATTTGTCACCCAACCCAACTCAATCTACCCATTTGCCACCCATCACCGAATTAATCCAATCTTACAATTGAATATATAGAATGACACCTCCTCAAATTGCACCAATACCATCATTGCCATATTATTCCAAATACGCATTATTCCTACCCCCCGTTAGGCTCATTTGACTTCTTAGGCTTACTTTTCCTTTCAATTCCTTGATTTCATACCAAGATTGATTGCATTCAGGCTATGAAATTAAGTTGAGGAAAATTTTCTAAAAAATTGTTAAGAATTTTTTTAACACGGCGGTGGGTAGAGAGATGTGGGAATAATAAAACAATGATTTTTAATTAATTTTTAGATAAATTATAAATTATCACCCTATACTTTGGGGTTGTGGCACTTATCCCCCTAAACTTTTATTTATGACAAAAATCTCTTGAATTTTCAGATTCCGACGCTTTCCACCCTCGGTTAGAATTCAGATATATATTCAATCAGTTGCTGCTCATATAGAAACTTCTTACTCAACTTCAGGATACATGCCAAATGATATCTCTTACTCCTTGTATGTTGATGCTTCGGATTAAGTTCTAATTAATACAGATTGCTTGTAAGGTAGTTACAGCATCCAAATGATATTGTAAATTATTTGGATGGACGTGATGTACAGACTTTTTCAAAATTTAATATAATTCTATTTTCTTCCTGCCAAGAAAAAAAGATAATCAAATAGAAGCAATAATTCGATACCTTAAGCCAAAAAAAAAAGTCTTGAGATCATTGTTTTGAAAACAAAATGGAAAGTTAACTGGATTATCTTTGATCCGCTTTAGACACTTGCAGTTGATTCGGTAACCATTTGATTTTGTACAAAAACTATCTGATAACACAAAATAAATATGGCTTTGGAATAAGGGGCGACTGAGTTGAATTGAGAAAAGATTTGGGTACTTAGACTAACTGCTGTGTTTTCTGAAGAAAAGTACTTAATACAGTAGTTCTAACAATTCAAAACTATCTGGGTGATCGAAATCTTTCAGCTGCATGATTCATTGAAGGATCAAACGGGCAGGCCGTTTGGGTTGAATGATCGGACCATTCGAACCAGTAACAGAACCTCTGACCGGTTCGGTCACCAATTCGTTTTTAAAAACCATGTTACAAATCTATCACAGTCAGCGAGTGCAAAAAAGCATGCCATAAACGTCTCTATACTTTGTAGAAACGCGATATGTAGCACAGTACACAACCCCAAGAACAAATAAACATGCAGTTAATTTACATCTGATAACAGTACGGAAGGCTGATGTGTTTGCTTGTGATTGGGATGTGTAGCCTTACACATAAGCATAT
Organism: Nelumbo nucifera; assembly: GCF_055504915.1. Taxonomy (NCBI): domain Eukaryota; kingdom Viridiplantae; phylum Streptophyta; class Magnoliopsida; order Proteales; family Nelumbonaceae; genus Nelumbo; species Nelumbo nucifera. Next base: position 23,965,659 of record NC_142652.1, on the reverse strand, counting down.
CTGGATTCACAGGACAGTTGATGGATCAGGGAAATGGATAAATAAACCCGTGTTGGGTGAGTAGGATTGCTGATCCAAAACAGATTAATCTTCTAACATAATCGGCCTAAGTTACCAAGCCAAAAGCCTATTATCTCCTACTGAGTTGAGGATCCAGCTTTAAAACAGTAATCCGAAAGAGCAACAACAAATAAGATAAATGGTAAAATCACCCACCATCACCAAACACAATAATGCCTTCATCTAAAAAGACTAAAATGATAAACCAACACCTCCAAATTTGGTGAGAGAAGATACTCCATAACCATAACCATGATATATAATTCTTGCTTTCTTGTTCCGAAGCTTTTAATATATACAATACAATTTATAATTTTAGAAATGTGAGTAGAAATAAAAGCATTTTGTATACATAAATTTGAGATATGACAAACACATTTAATAATATGAAATAATTTATCATTTAAACATGATTTTAATTGAGATTTTAAAATGTTTATTGTTAAACCATTACTATTAGAATTATCAAAATTAATAAAAAATTATTTTCAATCCACAAATATGTAAAGTATTTAATACACTACCAACAATTGTTGGACTAGTATATGGCCATTCAAATTTTGTAAAACTTAAATTTATTTTTTGTAAAAGTCAATTTTCATCAATAAAAGCCCCGTAAGACAAATATAACTGATATTATATTTTGAAGTTCAAATATCATATGTAAGTAAAATTTTAGAATTAAGAGTTAACAATGTAGAAATTAAAATATGTTTTTAAAGCATCTGCTCTAATTATATATCTAGAAACTGTTTTTTTTTTTTAGTTGAGGATTTACTAATTGTTATAAAAATCTTTTTGTCCTAAGGTCTTTAACTAATAAAGATGGTTGTTCAACATGTACAATGAATTTAACTAATTATTATCTCATTTTTCTTGGGAATATTCAAACTTACTTAAAAAAAAACTCATACTTAATTTGTGTTTAGTTTTGATTATTTTTATTTTTTAGATAAGTGACCATATGTCTAGCCAAATGGCCAATACACCTTTACTGCTATAACTTAAATCACTTTTGCATTTCACGCAAACAACTTTTTTCCCTTCCCCTCGAGAGTTTTTATAATAAACATTTCCCAAACTAGGCTGGATTTTTTCTTTCCCTTAGTAATAGTACTAGGGGTGGCTTAGTAATAGTAGGTGGATTGTATTTTGGCATACTATGACTGTATTTCCTCAAAGTCAAACATATTTGGAAAACTAAAAGGACTTTGAATGGAATCAACCATTTTTAAAAATTTGTATTAAACCCTAAAAAATGAAAATTAATTGCAACTTACCTAGTCCGATGGTCCGGAATCCCAACTTGATTTCAACTAATGAAGCTTCTAAGCCTCCCAAATTATTAAGTTGAGATTATGAGATACTTAAACAAACTTTCTTCTTGTTGAAACTTGAACAGAGTAATTAGGGACTAGAGAGCAAGGGATTAAGAGAATATGGGAGCATATGAGAGAGTATATGAGAGTATTTGAGTATATAAGAGTATGAGAACTAGTGTAATGAGAATGAGGGAGGGTAAGGGTATTTATAGGAGTTGGAATTAATTCAATTAACCAAAATATCCTTAAAAGTAGTAGGTTTATAGTTTTTGAAAGGGTTATTTAGGTCTTTCAGAAAGTTGATTATTACTTTACCAAAATGCCCCCAAACTTGCTAGGGATCCAAATGCATCAGATCGGAATTGAATTAGGGTATATCTGAAATCTGAATCCGATCTGATAGTACAAAGATTTGATTCAATCCGATTGGATCTCATAAATACATATTCGAATTTGAATCCATTAATAATGTTGGATATCCAAATATGATCCGATCCGATTTAATTTATGAAAATTAAAAAAATATATAACAACTTATATAAAGAAAAAACAAAAAATGCAAGTATTTTCTTTAACTGTTTTCATCACATATATACATGTATTATAGAAACATATCCGAATCCAACAAAATAGGATCAAATCATATCATTATCCAATGCATTTGCACCCCTAAAACTAGCTATTGTATAACTAATGGGGGGCGTTATTGTTATTTTACCTCCCCCAAAACCCAAATACATAAATACCCCCCTCCCCTCCAAAGTAGTCGTTTATAGCTGTTGGGGTGTATTTATATATAAAACCCCAAAAGGCAAAAATTAACCATTGGGGACCACCTTTTGGCATTCCTTGTTTTTAGGACTTTTCTCCTTTTTGAGGTTAAAATGCCCCTATGAACATTGTGTTTTTAACCCACAAAAGGAGATAATTCCTTAAAATAAGAAATGTCAAATGCAACCTTAGTGGATTGGCATAGCCCATATTGTGCAGGCTTTGTGCCATGTTGGCCCACAAGTGTGGCACGACCTACTTTATAGCTTTAAGTATGGGGAGGGGGGATCATTCTCTAGTTTGCTATGAAAAGGGCACTCCTATCTCCAAAATTTTGTAGCATCAAAACCCCTTTCCCCTTAACCCCCCAAAAGTGTCTTCCTCTTCCCTCACATATTTGCTAGTTTTAGTTGTCATTGGAGTGGTGGCTTTGGCCACTTCTTCCTTAAGACACACACAATGGCACTAATCTCCCTCCGATCAGCCCACCACCCCCTCCTCCACCAATGCATAAGCCACCACCATTCATTCTACTTTTCTGTACGATACCACCATTGTCACCACCTTGGCCACCCTCCAAACTCTTGTTGTAGGTTAGTTAATACATGGTTGGATGGCTACTATTATACAAAACCCCTAGTGAATTTTGTTAAAGAATCACCTAATTGGTTATCACTTTTATAATACTGGTTGATTGGTTACAAGTTTGTATGGTGTCATAGTCAAATTTTGCATCCATATCACATTGCCTCAAATTTAGAAAATTCCTTAACCTTTTTTAGTTTTAGGTTTTGCAATAAAATTTCCATATTCTCTCTCTAATGATGATTTTCTGAACTGTCATTTGATTTAGGGTAAATTGTAAATAGGTACTCTACACTTTGGGGATGGTCTTACTTAGAGCCTAAACTTCTAAATGTGCCACTTTAGCACTTGAAATATACTCATGTTTCAACTCTCTATTTTCACTGTTCAACCTTCTTCTACCTTTTGACTTCAGACAAAACCAATAATAGCAAAGTAAGCATCTGAAAGTGAGACTACCCCTAGATTTGGGTAAGCTTACTTTTCTGCCACTGGTTTGCATCTGAAGTCCGAGGTATAAGAAGATGAACATTGAAGAAAAAGAGAGAAAGAGAGAGGAAGAGGGAGAGAGAGAGAGAGCCAGAATATGAACATTTTCAAAACTCTATCCCTCACCATAACATTAGTTTAATGGATGTGAACTTAAATGTATACCTCTGGAAGTTCAGGTACTAATATGGCACATTTGAGTGAGACTACCCTCGAAGAAGCATGAGGTACTTATCTGCAATTTACCCCTTTAATTTATTTGCATAAAACATTTTTTCAAATAATTGAAAGATGGCATACCATTAATATAACAGTAAGTACGTATGACAAACAGAACAGACAAGTGGCCCTTAATAACAGAGAAACCCACAAAATCAGCGCAAGGCTAAAACCGTGAATCACTAGTCTGGATCTGCTCCCAACAAAAAGCACTTTCAACATAATCTATATTGGCACATCTCAACATGTTTTGTATACATTAATGGGGCCATATTTTTGAGATGACAATCATTTCTAAACCCATATATATGATATATCATGTTGGAAGTGTGTTGGAAGCCTTTTTGTTAGCTAGGAGCAGATCTGGACTCTTTCTACAACTCCTAATTCTAACATGAGTTCACTTATGCTAGGGTCTTGGATCTACTATCCACAATTTTCTCCTACATCGATCATCAGACATATATACAGATCCTAATATCTCCCTTTTAATTTATGGGGTGATGTTCTCACTACATGGTCGTAATGTTCTATGAGTGAGGATACGGGAAAAACTTATAAGTAGCAGATCAGGAGTGCGCTACGAGATTATGGTGGCCCATGGCTAAAATAGAAAATTGTAACCCAACTTTTATCGTTATGTTATATTATGGGCCGTTCCCAAAGTTATCTGATAGACGTTAAGATCACAAATCCTCTGCAGATTTACTCGATCATAATATCATACCAACCACGACATGCCATATACATCCTCTATGGGTCCTCACTATATATATGGGACACCACAACTGGCCCAGTATCATCCAGTTCGTATGGAATATGGATATGTATGGAATATGGATATCCTATCTAATCTATAGCGCATGAGCATGTGAAGAAGGTTTGGTAAAGAGCATGGATAACTATCTACCTCCCAGTACCCACCAACCAAAATCCTGTCTTAATCCAAAAGCCAAAGTGAGTACCATCATATACAGTATCAGAATTGAATCCTTTTATGTACGTGTCAATAAACTCTTGTATCAGCACTGAATTCTTATGGGTAAATTTATTTCATTGGCCGACAGAAATGAAAGCAAATATGCAAAGGCAATTCATATAATCATTATGTGAGTTCAAATTTCATTTACTTCACACCTTCATGGTGGTGGGCATGGCCCGTACATAAGCCTGTTTGCAAGTTAATTGCTACAATGTACGTGTTACTATAAACAAATGTAGACACGTGGTAAGCTTATAAGGGCCCATACTCGGTACTATAATTAAGGGGGTGCTCTTTTTCTTGGATTTTGAGAAGGGAGAAAACTTGTCGATGGGATTTTGTTTCTCATTAATCAAGAATCCCATGTTCATTTTTAAGATTAATGTGGGGATCAGGGAAAGTTTCTTTTCCTGGGTATCATTTACCCAGCCCATCTCCTAGGTGGATAAATAACTTTCCCACTTAGGAAGAAAGTTGCTAACGCTTGAATAGGACAAAAATACCCATTTTAATAATGGATTTTTATGACTAAAATGGTCATTACATTATTTACCTGATAAATAAAATAAAATGGGTAAATGCACTTACCTAGGTAGAAACACTTACCCAGGTAATTGCATTTACCCAAATAAGTAACTTACCGAAAAACAAACGTGGCCTAAAAGCTCACCGACCCCTATATCCTATTTATGGCATTGATGTCCATCTCCTTCAACTCAACACTCTCAATATTATATCTTTCCTTTCATACTTGATAGTGTTTTTCGTCGGAGTAGTGGTTGTCGCCACTCGCCACTCCCTCACTGTCACAGGGGGACTACGGCCAGCCTCCCACATAAAAGAAACAAGCCACCTCCATGAAGAAGCATCCTCCACAAACATAGAAGCCACCACCCACTTACAAGCCTCCTAAAGGAGGGAAACCACCATATATACCACCACCTATGGTTGAATATATAGGCAAATGGCTACTATAATAAAAGAGTGCTCTTATGGTTTCATAGCAACTTGTTGGTGATGCTTTAGTTCTCAACCAGTCATCCCCAATTGGCTGGTTGTACTTACTATTTGTATGAAGTGCTCGTGTTATCATTTTATTATACTTTTTTTTTGTTTCTGTAAGAGCTTTTCTGGTTTGGTGTCCAATCCATGTTTCCCATATTATGATTAATTAAATTTAAGTACAAAATGTGGATGGACTTATGTTTGTTCACACTTCAAGCCTGATTGGCTTTACCATGAAGATTGAAGAGAGGTATTAGATAATAAAGTATAATCTGCCCACTAATTAAACAACGCTTTAAGTTTTTAAGTTGAATGATCCCTTGATATATACCACATTTATTAATTACCTAAATGATTTTTCCCAATTTAGTAAGTGTTAATACCCAATTTTTGTTCAGTTCCTTTGCATTACATTTTTGTTCACGCTCCCAAACTTTAAAATTATTCAGATACGTCAACTACTACACACTTTGCTTCCCCAGCCTAACTCCAAAAATGTCCCTCCTTACACAGTTACTGGTGTTGCTCATTGGTGTGGTGGCTCTGCTGGCCACTCCCTCATTGAGTGACTATTACAAGCCTCCCCCTTATAAGAAGCCACCCATATACAAGTTTGTATGGTATCATAGTCAAATTTTGCATCCATATCACATTGCCTAAAAGTTAGAAAATTCCTTAACCTTTTTTAGTTTTAGGTTTTGCAATAAAATTTTCATATTCTCTCTCTAACGATGATTTTCTGAACTGTCATTTGATTTAGGGTAAATTGTAAATAGTTACCCTACACTTTGGGGATGGTCTTACTTAGGGCCTAAACTTCTAAACATGTTTTGTATGACAAACAGAACAGACAAGTGGCCCTTATTAACAGAGAAACCCACAAAATCAGCCCAAGGCTAAAACCGTGAATCACTAATCTGGATCTGCTCCCAACAAAAAGCACTTCCAACATAATCTATATTGGCACATCTCAACATGTTTTGTACACATTAATGGGGCCATATTTTTGAGATGACAATCATTTCTAAACCCATATATGATATATCATGTTGGAAGTGCGTTGGAAGCCTTTTTGTTAGCTAGGAGCAGATCTGGACTCTTTCTACAACTCCTAATTCTAACATGAGTTCACTTATGCTAGGAGCTTGGATCTACTATCCACAATCTTTTCCTACATCGATCATCAGACATATATACAGCTCCTAATATCTCCCTTTTAATTTATGGGAAGATGTTCTCACTACATGGTCGTAATGTTCTGTGAGTGAGGATATAGGAACAATTTATAAATAGCAGATCAGGAGTGCGCTACGAGATTATGGTGGCCCATGGCTAAAATAGAAAATTGTAACCCAACTTTTATCGTTATGTTATATTATGGGCCGTTCCCAAAGTTATCTGATAGACGTTAAGATCACAAATCCTCTGCAGATTTACTCGATCATAATATCATACCAACCACGACATGCCATATACATCCTCTATGGGTCTACACTATATATATGGGACACCACAACTGGCCCAGTATCATCCAGTTCGTATGGAATATGGATATCCTATCTAATCTATAGCGCATGAGCATGTGAAGAAGGTTTGGTAAAGAGCATGGATAATTATCTACCACCCAGTACCCACCAACCAAAATCCTGTCTTAATCCAAAAGCCAAAGTGAGTACCATCATATACAGTATCAGAATTGAATCCTTTTATGTACGTGACAATAAACTCTTGTATCAGCACTGAATCCTTATGGGTAAATTTATTTCTTTATATAAATTTATTGGCCGACAGAAATGAAAGCAAATATGCAAAGGCAATTCATATAATCATATGTGAGTTCAAATTTCATTTACTTCACACCTTCATGGTGGTGGGCATGGCCCGTACATAAGCCTGTTTGTAAGTTAATTGCTACAATGTACGTGTTACTATAAACAAATGTAGACAGGTGGCAAGCTTATAAGGGCTCATACTCAGTACTATAATTAAGGGGGTGCTTTTTTTTTGGATTTTGAGAAGGGGGAAAGCTGGTCAATGGGATTTTGTTTCTCATTGACCAAGAATCCCATGTTTATTTTTCATATTAATGTGGGGACCAGGGAAAGTTTATTTTCCTGGGTATCATTTACCCAGCCCATTTCCTAGGTGGGTAAATAACTTTCCCACTTAGGAGGAAAGTTGCTAATGCTTGAATAGGACAAAAATGTCCATTTTAATAATGGATTTTTATGACTAAAATGGTCATTACATTATTTACCTGATAAATAAAAGAACAATGTAAATGCACTTACTTAGGTAAGTATTTCCAAGGAAAAACTTACCCAGGTAATTGCATTTACCCAAGTAAGTAACTTACCGAAAAATGAACAGGGCCTAAAAGCTCACCGACCCCTATATCCTTTTTTATGGCATTGAGGTCCATATCCTTCAAGTCAACACTCTCAATATTATGTCTTTCCTTTCATACTTGATAATGTTTCTCATCGGAGTAGTGGTTGTCGCCACTCGCCACTCCCTCACTGTCACTGGGGGACTACGGCCAGCCTCCCACATAAAAGAAACTAGCCACATGTCCTTGAATACAAGCCACCTCCGATGAAGAAGCATCCTCCACAAATAAAGAAGCCACCACCCACTTACAAACCTCCTAAAGGAGGGAAACCACCATATAAGCCACCACCTATGGTTGAATATAGGCAAATGCCTACTATAATAAAAGAGTGCTCCTATGGTTTCGTAGCAACTTGTTGGTGATGCTTTAGTTCTCAACCAGTCATCCCCAATTGGCTGGTTGTACTTACTATTTGTATGAAGTGCTCGTGTTATCATTTTATTATACTTGTTTGTTTCTGTAAGAGCTTTTCTGGTTTGGTGTCCAATCCTTATTTCCCATATTATGATTAATTAAATTTAAGTACAAAATGTGGATGGGTTTATGTTTGTTCACACTTTAAGCCTGATAGACTTTACCATGAAGATTGAAGAGAGGTATTAGATATTAAGGATATAATCCGCCCACTAATTAAATCGAGATTTAAGTTTTTATGTTGAATGATCCCTTGATATATACCACATTTATTAATTACCTAAATGATTTTTCCCAATTTAGTAAGTGTCACTACCCAATTTTTGCTCAGTTCCTTTGCTTTACGTCTTTGTTCTCGCTCCCAAACTTTAAAATTATTGAGATACGTCAACTACTACATCCCATCCAAAAATCACGACAATCAAACATAGAAAATGATAAGCCCCAATGACCAAATCTAAATACCTCACAAGATTTAACAACTTAATTTACATTTCAACTCAAAATCTTTGTAGTTGATCATCCCACTGACAAATATTCCAACCGCACCAAGAATTGTAATCCTGAATCCTCTCGGTAATTCCAAAACCCTAAATTAACCCCCCCCCCCCCCCCCCTCATTCAATTTCAACTGTAAATTCCCTCATTTCTTTCCGAAACTAGTAAGATTCTAAGTTGACACCTTAATCTGAGCTAAATCTTCCAATCTAAATCTCTGATCAAAGATTCATCTTTTCCATCAAATCCAAGATGTTTAGTAATGCCTACCCACCAAATTTCACCTTGAGATTCCCTCATTTGACCTACCATCAAGCTGAGGTTCTATTTCAACAAATCTCATTGGTTAGATCACATCATGCTATGGATCTCCATCATCCCAGATTTATTTGACCAATCGGACCTCAGCACCATGTTCATAGACCCAAAAAAACCCTATACGCCATTTTTTACGATCTAACTCCTCCATTTGACCGTTAAACTAAAAAGATTTTATTTCAGTGCTCCAGATTAAATCGCCCTTAGTTGGCCTTGATCTAGGGTTTTAAGGAGGTAGTGGCTGATGCCATTCCTTCACATATGTGAAGCCCCTCTAAACATTTGGACCAATCAACATGCTCCTAATAGGCAAAATAAACCCAAAAACCCAAAAATTCCTTCTTGGACCTAGTAAGTAACATAAAGGCCATTATGAGCATCTCTAATTTATGTTTTCTGCCATTAGCATGCCTAATTCGAGCCCTTCAAGGTCATACACAAAAACCACCTCATTGGGGGGTCAAAAACCCCAAAGTCTCTTCAATCCTTCATGGGGAACCACCGAAAAATGATGATAGGAAGCTTCTACAAGCAAAGTCTTCAAGATTTCATGCATGGAGAAAGCCTTATGAAGTCTTGGAAGCGTAGAGAAGAAGTTGGATACGTGGTTTTCCTTCTATCCTCTAAAAATAGTGCATTTTTTAAGGGAAAAGGAAGAAAAAACGGGGGGGAGAGCACCCACGATTCAAAGTAACTCGTCTAAATCATTCCAACTCTCTTAATCTCATTCCTAACACATAGCTAAGTCTAAGAAACTCTAAAATATCTGTTTCCTACCATCCAAGAACGTTTGGAATTGAACTACCAACGAGGATCACCCTCAACGTGCATTTCAAATGTCGTCTTAGTTGTTGGAAATTTTCTGTCAAGGCTACACTTGAGAGGTTGTCAATAATTTTGCTCAATTTTTAGTAATTTATTTGATTTTTAATTCATTTGCTTGCTTATTGTTGTGGTAAGGTTGAAGGAATTTAAGGTTCATGGAAGGATGCTTTAGCTTTACCAATCATTGTACTTAAGGGAGTGAGGTGAGGGGTTTGGGGAATTCAGTACCCACTCCCTAAAAACATCCCCATTAAATTGACATTTTTTTTGAAGAAATCATTTTCCATGAACTTTACAATCCTTCAGCCCTTCCTTGTGTTCTAGTATTGTTTGTTGATTAAAGTCTAGTTTATTTCCTAGAAGCCTAGATAGACCTCAAACTGGGTTGTGTTTGCAACTAAGTAAAATGAACTCTTGAATTTCTGTTTTTAGGCCGATGAAAGAGTAGAGTCCCTACTTGTCTAATAATCTGAATGGTTTAACATGAAAAGAGTACCCATTTCCTCCTAAACAAAAATGGGTGGCAACTCTATTAGGTCAATCATGAGCTTTTTGGAGCTCACAATAGGTAATATGGGAATTTCATTTTTCTTTTGGTTTATTAATATGGGAATTTCTTTAATAATAAGAAGCATGGAAAATCAAAATGGACAAGTGGCCCTCATCAGTAGGGAGACAAGCACAATCAGATTTTATCATCTCAAACAAGCCAACAGTACGGATGGATCCAAAGGTTAAGATTTGACTCAAAATATTGTTGGTTTAACCACACGTTTCTCATCCCAATGTTTTAAAAACCAACCAAAAAATGGAACTGTTCTAGCTACTGGTTTTTGGGTCAGCGGTTCGACCGTCTAGGTCAAACGGTTTGGATGGTTTGCATTAGGGCAAGATAGCAAATAGTATATGAGAAAGGAGAAGTGGAGAAGAGAGTCTTTTGTCGGTTGAGAAAGAAGAAAAGAATGAAAGAAAGAAAGGGAGAAAAGAAAAAGAAGGTAAAGGAGAGAAAGAAAATGAAGGAAAGAAAGAGGGAAGGAGGGAAGAAGAAGGAAGAGGAAGAGAATGATTCGACGCTCACCGGACAGCGGTAATAGCGCAAATGACAGATCTGAGAAAGATGAAACTTTTTCTTAGATCTCTACAACTTCTTCTTCTTCTTCTTCTTCTTCTCTCTCTAGATATCAGATCTGAGTTTGTGTCTTTGATTCAATGTTTTTCCCCTCTCTGCAGTTTCTTAAACCGCGAATTGCTGTCCGGGTTAAATGAATCGATGGTTTGACCACCCAAGTAAGTGGTTTTCTAATAAAGTCAATGGTTTTTTACTCAAAAACAAATCAGGGGTGAAATGAAACTGATTATTTGAACGATTTCCGAACTAAACAGTCTGACCGTCCGAATCAACCATGATTCAAAAACATTGTCTCATCCTCTGATCGACCAATTGTTTTCCTAGCTAGCATGAGACACACTACTCAATAGTTAAGAATGAGAGTTAATGTTGATTTGGGTTCCATCAAAATTAATTAATAAACATACCAATAATCTGCATACGTTGACCATCCATTTTGGGAATTTTTAGCCTGAAGATTATGATTAATCTCTTTGGTCAAGCTGATCTATCACGTAGGATTAATCCGGTGGTGGGTCGTGGGTCCCCATGCTTGAAACATGGAAGAGGTTGCAAGTTAAAGAAGGATCTCCGATCCAAACCCGGATATGGGTCCATCGTTCCTGCACCCCAGGTTTAGCGATGTATATTAAAAAAAACGTGATTTTGCATTATTTATATATGCTCTAAAGAATGGTAGGTGGAAGAATGTAGAATCCATAAAGCATATTTCTTTATCCTGAACGAATTACAAAATAACAGTAGTAAATTAAAAGGATATCCTTTTAATCGTCTTTCAGTTTTTTTATTGTTCTTTTTTGACTAAAATTTCGACCATATATTATATTTCTTTGAAAAGAATATTTATACATGATATTTTCCATAATGTCTTTTGGCGTATGACAAATGACTATTCACCGACCAGATATCTGAATGGATTCTTGGAAGAAGCCAAGGAGGTAGGGGTTCTCTAGCTTGCTCTCAGCCACGGTATAGCAGTAGGTAGGGGTGTGAATGGGTTTTGGGTTGGACCCTGTGTAAATCAAAATCAATTTGGACAAATTGGACTAGTCTAGATTTAATGGTCTTGTTGGATTGTATTAATCCTGGTCCATCTATAATAAATTTATATTGGACTGGGTTGTATTGAGCCGATATCTGGTTCATTGACAGTAAAATATGCCAGGTGTCAATGAACCAGGTTTGGGTTAGAATTAAACTAAATTAAAAAAGATTTGAATAGATTGGATGGTCTAAACATTGAATTGGACTGGTTCAAAATGGTCCAAAATATTTATTGGATTGGGTTAGACCCGATACATTTATAATGAACTCACATTGGACTGGACTGGATTGAGCCAAACCCAGTCCAATTGACACCCTTAGAAGCAGCTAGAGAAGTAGGTGAGATCTCCTGCCAACAAGACACCTTCCAACAACCTACCAATATGGTCTGAGACCGGTCCAATTGACACCCTTAGAAGCAGCTAGAGAAGTAGGTGGGATCTCTTGCCAACAAGACACCTTCCAACAACCTACCAATATGGTCTGAGACCACACATCTCATCATGAGATTAGGATTCACCATAAAAGTGAGACGCACCATGTATGCAGTGCAGATCATGTTGGTAGGAGATCCGGACTCATTCAGAAGAGTTTGAATGAAAGTCATCAAATGCAATAGACATTCGTGGTGTTGGATTTTGAAGGTTTTTTGAGGCTTCAACACTTAATCCCAATTCACTGGTGGTGCAATAGAGACATGCACAAGGAACGAACTACACAACTTAACCCCAATGCTCCTCAACTCAAGCCCAACCAAAATTTGGACTAAATGTGTTTTTGACGTCCTAAGTGACATAAGGCTAGAAAGAAAGAAAACCTTAGCTCTTTCTATCAAATATCAATGCACCATTAATCCATCACTATCAAATATCAATGCACCTGGACCCGGTTAAATCTTTCTCAACTCTTCTTGAGATTTCCAAAACCTTGGCTCTTTCTATCAGTCGATAATAATCGACTTTGTTGGACCACTAAAAGAAGATTTTATATATATCTTGATTGTTTTATTGATGGAAAACAAAATGAAAAATGAAAATCATTCATTGATACACATGTTCATGAAAAGGAAAGAATCGGGCTGGGATGCTACGATGTATAGAATCGGCATTGCGATAACGTGCATCCGCTACCGCTAGTAGTAGTCCAGGCTCCAGCTAGCCGCGGCACATGAAAATGGAGACCAAGCTAGCTGGAAGAGGGGTCATTGTTCATTGATCATTCAATTCAATCTACTCATTTATTTGCACAAACTTTAGGTAGGTTAGATTGGCCCAATAAACTTCAAACAAAGAAGGACCACCAAGTCATCAACACCTAAATGTGTATATATATATATATAATCAAAATAACGATCTTATCTTGACACCTGTCATGCAAGTAGAGGCCAATACCCAATATAAAAGGGCACCCCCCCTATCTTCTATTTCTTGCACCACTACTACACAGTTTGCTTCCCCATCCTAACTCCAAAAATGTCCCTCCTTACACGGTTACTGATGTTGCTCATTGGAGTGGTGGCTCTGCTGGCCACTCCCTCATTGGGTGACTATTACAAGCCTCCCCCTTATAAGAAGCCACCCATATACAAGTATCCACCAATCAAGAAGCCACCGCCGGTATATCACAAGCCTCCCAAATCTCCACCAAAGTACAAGCCACCTTCTTATGGCCATTTCCCTGGTCACCCTCCAACCTCTGTCAACCCCTAACTTTGAGCGCTTGCTTAATTATATATAATAGATATATATAATAAAGAATGCTTCTACTGCTTCCTTTTCAATGTTATTATGCTGATTGCTAGTTCTCAAGCAGAAGCAAGAAGCCCCAAGTTACTACTTGTACCAAGTAATAATGCTCATGAATGTTATATATTTCTCATCAGTGTATGCATGCTTTGTTTGTTTGGATGAGGATATTATATCTCAATTGCTCTCTCTGTCCTACTTCTATTTCAGTGCTATTTTTTCTGTCGCCCAACTTTGCTTCTCTAACCATGCATGCTACGGATCAGAGAGAGAGAGAGTATAGAAGATCAAGATGTTGGTGTGAGTTTTGGCCGCGTTTGGATCTCATTTGGTTGAATTAAACAGATGCTTTATATGTATATAATTTAATTAATCGCATATGCCTATCAAGTCATGTGAGAGTGCAGTAAAGCTAGTCATTCGCTCGTTAATGGGGTGCTAAACTTCTCCCCAACGTACGCAACTCGCCACCAGAATTATGATCGATCTTGATGGGTTTTAGCTGTCAAATAGATTCCAATCTGACAATATATAGAAAGGCGCTTCCTCAAATTGCACCTCCCTCCCCATAGACTTATTATTTGACTCCTGTCTCCTTATCTTTGTCACCTGACTCCGAATCTCCGATCCGGTGCTGGCCCTAGACTCCTTATCGATTATTGTTGTTCCCACATTTGAAATTTCAAAACTGATATGGATTAATTCAATGCCTTGATTTGATACCAAGATTTATTACATTTACGCCGTGTTTGACAGGACAAAGCTTTTAAGGAATTTTGCAAAATTTGTCAAGAACTTTCTTTATTAGACTTTCTGTATTATTTTTTATCAAACCGAACATGCCTTTAAGTCAAACTGGCCGTTAGACAATTAATAGATGCAGAAAAGGTAAGGAAATTTTTACAAATCTTATATAGGTTTTCTTACTTTTTCTTCCTTTTCTTACCTTTTCTTTTAAATCAAACATAGCTTTAAGTCTTAAAAAAAAAGTCTAGGTGATTGTTTTGAAAACAAAATGGGACCAGATTTATTACTCAGCTTTTGGCACTTGCAATTGATTCGGCGACCACTTGTTTTTTCAAGAAAATTATCTGATAATAATTTGAGATCACTGTACTGAACAAAGATCGGACGACCAGTATGCAGTATGTACTACTGTATCCTTGTATCCTGAAAGAAGAAAAGAGCAGGATTTAATTGTGCCAACTTGGGAGGGTTTTCTAGGCAGCGGCTTAGGATATATTACATGAAACCCTAAAATAGGTTTACATGAATCATTAAATCCATGGTTTTTAAAAACGAATCGGTGACATCAATTAGGGGTCTGGTTATCGGTTTGAATGGTCCGATCGTTTGACTTAAATGGCTGATCCATTCTGACAAAAAAAATAAAAAAATTTAAAAATTGGAAAATGGTCAAAACCGTTTGAACGGTTCAGCGGTTTGCTGACCAAAATCAACAATTTTGAGGGAAAAAACAGTTTTAGAGAAAAACGAAGCCCATCAGGTGATTGGTTCTCGGTTTTTCTGGTCCGGTCCGGTTTTGAAAACAGTGATTAAATCAGCTTTCCAGTGAAGCTATATCAAAAAGCTTCTCTAGAGCGGTTCAGTCAATACAGCTCAATCAACGTAGAAGTCCTCCCAAACGGGTTATCAATAAACTAATCATTGGTAGTATAAAAAAAATTGATACAAATTTCGCACCACCTTTCTCCTATATTGATTCTCTCTCGCAAGTTGAGATTTTATCATTTTGCTTATTACCTAATTTCTCCCAAACAAATAGTCTTTCTCCTAGAGTCCTAGGTAGGGGTAAGCAAAAAAAAAACCAAAACTGAATCGAAAAATTGGTTAATCGAACTGATCGGTTTGGTTTCAATTTGATGTTTTTAAAAAAGTCAAAAATACTGGTTTGGTTTTGGTTAACCAATATAGAAAATCGGTGATTAATCGAATTTATCGATATACACATATTTCTATATATTTCTATATATTTATATATATTATATATTATATATTTTATATATTATAAATTAATAAATATACATTAAATATAAGTGTATATATATAATATATAATATATGATATATTATTTATTATTTAAAATATAATATTTTATATATAAAAATTAAAAAACCAAAAAATCAACAAACCGAATCAATCAACCGATTAACCGATTGACTTCAGTTCGATTTCGATTACCGGTTTTTTAAAAACTGATATTCGGTAAAAAAAAAAGGCCTATAACCGAACCGTGGGCACCCCTGCTCGGTTTCTCCTCTCATATTATGCCATTTTACTTTCAAATAAACTCAAATCTAAAGCAAAAACAAACCAGAACTTGCACTCCCGTGCATTTATACCAATTAAAATAAAATTCGCACTGCAATTAATTAAACAAACTCAAACAAGCCAAAATTTGTACTCCTATATACGTAAGTACTAACCCACGTCATTATGTCCAAAGATCATCCCCGGACAAAGTGGTATAGTATAGGGCCTTTAACTTCTACAAAGTACCAACCTAGCCAGCTGAATTGCAACCGTACCCTATTTTGATTTCATTAATAAATATCATCGTCATTATACAAGCTCGGCTACATGAATCCCGATTAGTCACTCGGTTGTGTTTAATGTTATTTCGATGTTCTTGCAGTATTAATTACAAATCAGTTTTAAATTTTTAATAATATAGAAAAGCAAGATTGCTTATATGATTACATATCCCAGGGAATTTGATCCGTTGCATCAAAAGAAGCTTGGCACCCGCATTACCGACCTGGAATCTCAATTGGGTTAGGCTCAAGAAGAGTTGAAGAAACTTGAAGAGGAGTTAGGCTTCTATAGAATCTACCAAGAGAGAATTTTTCAAAAACTGATGTTTTCGAAGTTCCACTAGATAAGATCCCCCTGAACCCAAGAGCGAGCTTACAAACATGACCGAGCAAGAAGAGAATGAAGCCTGTGAAGCTAAAGTTGGATGTGACATTGATGAAACTGATGAAGCAACACTAGTGCTAGAGCCGGTGAAACCACCATCAGATGACTTGGGCTTGGTGAATGCAGAGATCAAGTTGCTCAAAGAGAAATTGGCTGAGAAGGAGAAGCAATTGGAGGTGGTTCGGGAAGAGAAAGAGCTCTTGAAAAGGAAAGTAAAGGATGCAGTAGTGGAGTTAGCTGCATTTAATTTCTAGTTATGAGGGAAGAAACTGTTCTAAAGTTGGATAAAATGGGGAAGGCGCTAGAACAGAGTAAGGCAAATGCGACTCAACTGAACCAGCAATTAGAGGAGGAGGGAGCAAAGGCAGCATTAGAGACAGAAATGAAGAAGCTGAGGGTGCAGACAGAGCAGTAGAGGAAAGCAGCAGATGCAGATGCAGCTACAGTTGTGCTAGCCGGTGGAGTGGAGATGAATGGGAGGGTACACTGGATTTGTGGACTCTCCAATGATGGGAAATGATTTAGATGATGGATTTGGAAGGGTTCCAGGATATGAATGTTTGGAGATTTGTGGAAGAAGGGGTAGAAATAGATCATACCCATGCCTCTCTCTTTCTCTCTGCACTAAGTTTGTGCTTGGTGCTTTAAGCTTACTGCTTGTGTCTTAACTGCGAATTAGTTGCTTATATGGGCAGTTTCTGTGTGTTGCTTTACCAGCTGAAGCCCAAATCGAAAGAACATTTTTTATCATAAAAGAAAAGGGAATTTTTGAACTTTTTGAAAAAATATATCAACCACGTGATATCACATGTGAATTGTGTGTGGCGGAATAGTAGGTTTTAGACAACTGTAAAAAAAATTTGGAATACTTTAGGACAATATAATAGTAAGGGTAGAGTTAGTCAATTTTTAGGAGTAGGGGTGTCAATGGACCGGTTTTGGGTTGGATTCCGTCCAAATCAAAATCCATTTGGACGGACTAATAAGACATATTGAATTTGGACGAACTAGAAAGACCAATATGACATATTGGATTGAACATGGTCCTTCCATAATGAATTTATATTGGATTGAGCCAATTTCTGGTCCATTGATAGAAGAGTAGAACATAGGTGTCAATGGACCAGGTTTGAATTGAGACCAATCTAAATTAACAGGAATTTGAACAGATTGAACAATCTCTAGATTGGTCCAAAATATTCATTGGACTGGATTGGACCAGGTCCATTTGTAATGGACTCACATTGGACTGGACCGGATTGGACCAAATCCAGTCCAATTGACACCCCTACTTATGAGTACTTTAAGAAATTTGTCCTTTAATATATAGATACCACAATTTAGAAAATCACTGACTTTTCTTTTGAATATTCATTCCCTATAGCCTACAAAATATCCACTTTCATTTTGTTTTGCATGCATCTAGACATAGCGTTAGCTTGTAAAAGGTAAAAACTAAGCTGGTGCTAGATGAGCTCTCCAATTAAAAATGATCAACTAGAGTAGGATTAGCATTCCTCCCACAAGAATTTAGATTTGCTCCTCACTCCCAAAGTTCAAAGTATAGACAATGTATTTATCAACTATCGGATGCATCATATCGAATCAATATGTCTCCGGTATCTCAAATAAAAAGAATTTTATGGAGCCCAGATTTCTTACAAACTTTTCCTACCCACTCTCTATCCGCTGTGAATTGGAGTTTAAGAATAGACATGCATAAAACTGAGTAGGAAAAGTGAGTTTAAGAATTTTATGAATCAACATGTCTCCGGTAAGAAAAGTGAGTAGGAAATCCCGAGTGCATTTTATGGGATAGACATGCATAAAATTGACCTCTTGAAACAATTTTGAAAAAAGAAGTTATTAAGCATTGAAACACCTGATTGGGATAATCTCCGCATGAATGATAAAATATATGATGTACGAAAGATATTCCCAATGCACAGTTGAATGCATTGTGTGGTTGAAGTGAGTAGAAAATCTGATTTATTTGTGTGAGTGTTTGGTGTAGGCTGAGCCACCTAACTCCTCCGACTAATATCACCATTGATGTTATACATGATTATGTCCAATTGTCTAGTGTGATTTTATCTTTTTGGGATTATAGCTGATAAGGACAACTTTTGGGCCCTAATATCAATAAAAACAATACTTTTAATATAATTTCTAAAATATGTTAACTTTTTAAAAAATATATCAAATAAGGGTAAAAATATTGTCATCTTCTTCCTCCTACCAACCATCCATCAGCGCCACCGCCTCCGGCAACTTCTGGCAATGCCTCCACCCAATGCTGACAATGCCGCCTCCCCCCACCTTCGCCCCAGCCTTGCGAATCTCAATGACTACAAGCCACCAACGCCGCCTCCGCCCACCTCCGCCCCAGCCCTGCAAATCTCAATGACTACCATCCACAAGCATTGTCTCCACCGCCACTGCCGCCTCCGCCTCTGCCCACCTTCGGCAACGCCAATCAGATGACATGAGGTGGTCGGTGGCGTTGCTGGAGGTGGGCGAAGGCGTTGTCAGAGGCGGCGCTGGAGGATGGTGGTCATTTTTGCAGGGCTGTGTTGGGGCGGAAGTGATTTGGAAGAGGAAGAACAGGAATAGTGTTTTTGCCCTTATTTGATATATTTTTTAAAAAGTTAACCTATTTTACAAATTATATTAAAAGTATTATTTTTATTGATATTAGGGTTCAAAAGGTGCCCTTATCAGCTATATATAGGCTATTTCATTAATTCTCAATGCATAGGAATGACAACACGGGTGGGGTAGGGATGGGGAGTCCCCATTCCCATCCCCATGAAAATCCCTATTCTTGTCCCCGTCATGTATAAAGTTATCTCTATCCCTGTTTCAATGGGGATTCCCACTCTTCGTGATTTTTTATGATATCAATCATTTTGTTTTTGTGTTTTTATTTTATTTAAAAAAATAAAAATAAAATAGTCAAAATTTACAATCCCACAAATGGGAATGAAAAATTCCCCTATCCTATCTCTGTAAGTGAAAAGTCATCCCAATTCCTACCCTCGAATGAGCAGGGCTGTGAGAATATAAAAATGGGAAAAATTGCTATTCTTACCAAAGCATAGGGGTGCTCACGGTTCGGTTAACCGAACCATGAACCTTTTTTTTGTAGCCAAACCGGTACTACCGATTTGAAAATTTGGTAATCGAAACCGAATTGAAACCAATCGGTTAACAATTAGTTCGGTTTGTCAGTTTTTTGGTTTTTTAATTTTTACAATATATATTATAAAAATATATAATATTATATTTTAAATAATAAATAATATGTCATATATTATAAATATATATTTATATATACTACATATTTATTAATTTATAGTATATAAAAAATATAAAATATATATAATATACATAAATATATATAAAATATATATAAATATATGTATACCGGCCGGTTTGGTTAACTAATGGATTTCTATATTGATTAACTGAAACCGAACAGGTACCTTCGATTTTTTAAAAACACCGAACCAAAACCGAACCGACTGATTTGGTTAATCGATTTTTCAGTTCGATTTTGGTCGATTCGTTTTTTTTGTTTTTTGTTTTTTTTTTGCTACACCCCTACCAAAGCATCTAACAAAGTACATATCTTGGTTTCTGCCCGAGAGTAGGAAATCTGTGTTCACAATTGAGAGATGTGTGACTTGCAATTCAAAACAGGGAGAGTGGGTAGGAAAAGTGAGTAGGAAATCTGTGTTCACCTGCACCCACTTAATCAAGGACGGCAATTTATCCACGGTAGGGTGTCAATGGATCGAATTTGGGTTGGATCCATCCGAATCAAATTTAAACTGAACCTGAACGGATTGAGGATTCAAAATTTTGTATTGGGTTGAATCGATCTACACAGACTACAATAATTAACGAACCGAGATAGAACCGGTCTACAGACTACATTTTATGGTCCGATATAATTAACGAACCGAGATGGGCAAACCCGATTAGTCCACAACCCGACTGAAATCGATCTAACGACAAACGTAAAAGCTCCGGACTCCGGTCAAGGTTTTCTGAGCAAACTATCACTCTCCGGCGGCTATTTCTTCTTTGCTCAAACATCCCGGGAAACAATCATTGGAAAAGGTAAATGAAACCTACTCATTTTTTTCGTGTTTTTAGGTCGATTTAGGGTTTTAATTGTTACTAGACGTGAATGAATGTGATGTAGCATACAACCTGAGCTGCATCAGAATGGCATCCTTTCTGTATTTTGCACGTTAATCCGCTCGATTTAGGATTTAGGATTTTGTCTTCCATGGTAATGAATGATCAGTGCTGACTTGGAGTTGATTTAGTATTTTAGTTTTTACAAGACGTGAATGAATAGCTCATTTTTTTCCATGTTAAAAAGGAAAACTGTAAAAACGTAGGTAGGAATGATCTCCATTCTCTCTCAGATTGGCTAGATTTCCTTTTCATTTTTTTCAACCAGGGCACGGTTCTTCGTTTTTTCAAAATTTTTTTGGCATCTCTCAAGTCCTAATCACTTGGCTCACCCGTACTGCAGTGTGTGGGTACATGAATGTTTGTCTGCTCTGCTCCGATGATCTGATGTTTTCAAACGAATTATTTAAACCCGCTTCCTTGCGTTCTTTCATTCTTTGATTCTTGGTCTGGGATTAAACTAAGCCCTTTCCCCCCACCCCCCCTCTCTCTCTCTCGGTATTCATGGAGTTATTTGGAAATTGCTGTAGTTTTCTAGTTGCTTTCCTTGTTCATTCTCAGAGATCCTCTCCGGTTCGCTCGCTCACCTAAGCTCTGAGAACCCCCTATCTGCTAATGCTAATGTTGTTTTTTCATTCTTCCTAATAAATGATATTTTCTAAAGGGTAGCTAAAATTGTAAAATTATTTTCGTAGATATTAAGAATTTAAGACCCTATTACCCTAACATGCATTTGTCTGGGCTTGACTTGAGGGCTTGGTACAAAGGCGGCTCATAGAATTAAGAATGAAATATGTTTAACATTATATTATTGGATTATTTGAAACAGCGCAATTAAGAAAGAAATAAAGAAATTGAAAGTTTGTCATACTTGAATATCTTTTATATGCTATATTTGATTTTATTGTTTGCTTTTTCACTTTGAATATGTTTTATATGTTATGATTATGTATTTTAATTTGAGCTAGTAAGTTTTTTAAAATATTTAAATTAAAACCAAAGTTTATATTTTAATATTTTCTTAATTTATTTTATTTTTTACAATTTTACAAAATTTTACATTTTTTTAATTTTCTAGATTTTTTTTTTTTTTTAAATTTGTGCCTTGCTTCAAAAAGGCACACACCTCACCTTGCCTGATTGTGCCTCAAGTGCAAAATGCCCTTTGTGCTTTTTTTGTGCCTTGCACTTTTAAAACATTGGGATTACTAATATGTTGCATTTTTCTGTTTGTGGGCAGGGTATAAGCATTTACCTATGTCACAAGCTATTTGGTGCTTAACACACTCAGTTTGAAATTTTAATTTGGAGAAAGCTTGATGTTCTTCCTTAGCTTGATTGAGCATACTTTGCGTTTGCCCCCTCATCTACTTAAACTTCCTTTGGATGAAGCAATTAAAGGAGAACTCGAGGCACTTTTCTTGGATAAGGTTTGTCAAATTTCTTTCTTGACTCTTTTTCTTTTCATATTGTTATTGAAATTTCTGCTATTTGAAGTTATGATCAATAATGCAACATTTAACAACTTGCATCATATGTTTTGATGAAGGTTATCCCGAATTTGGGGCTTTGCATCTCCATTTATGACATTGGAGATATTAAAGATGGCTTCATCTATCCTGGAGATGGTGCTTCAACCTATACGGTGTTTATCTATCTATAATGTTCCCTTCATTATTAATTACCAAAAAAAAAAAAAAAACAAAAAAAGATGTTCTCTTCATTAGTGTTTCCTTTATTTCTCATTGTAGTTCTTTCATTGAAACATTATTGATGTAATGGTTCTTTTGGTGGATCCTTGGATATCTAGCAAAGGGCATGCTATTTGTTTATCTTCCTCGTTAAAATAATCTTCTTTGATACTTTACATCTTTCAATATGCTTAGAATGCTGACTTTTGTTCAGTTAGTATATGTGAGTTACAGTGGCATGTTATGATCTTCGTTGTTGGACATTTTGCATCTATGCCTCTATATCTGGTTAATTATTTTGTTTTTTGAAACTGTAAGACAGTATTTCATTTATATATAAATCCAGAAAAGGACAAAGATAGCCTCTGGACAATGAGATTCTGTACAAGGATAAAATATATCTGACCCTTTACAAACATCCAAGTACATCAAAAGATCTTTCTATGACCTTACAAAAAGATAATCCCAATCAAGATAAATTTTAGTGTGTCTACTTCGAACGAAGAGTGGCTTGGATGCCCCTGATACAGGGAAAACCGCCTACTTTTGTTCTTTTTTATAGTGCAAATGACAACTAGCATTAATCATTGACATCATTGTAATTTTAGTATAAAAACTAAGGTCATTTTGGTTGTTTGCACTTTACAATCCTAAAGCAATGACATTTAACTGTCTTTTTTGGCATTAGGTGGATATGCAATATCTTAACTTATGGGAATGCATACAAAATTTGACAATGTAACGGGATAAAAGCAACAACGCAAGATCCTTTCTTATGGTTAAATAAAATTTAATTAAAAGGAAATAAGATATCCTTTATTCTATAAGGAAAAGTGCACTTCAAAGGATTCTATGAGGTGATCTCAAAATTCCTTCCGTCGAATTTATCCTTACCAACTTTGTCTTGGGATTTTGGTTTCCGTAGAGGATTAAGAGATGAGGGAATTGAGTGTTTGTCTACTCTTCTATGTCTCCTTGATAAGGTTTGGTTGGATCCCTCGAAACCTGATAAAAGGATTTGGACCATTCACCCCAAAGGGTCTTTTTCTTGTGGTTCCTTTTTCAAGTTCCTCTGCCAATCTCCCTCTCATCAGAGTTTCCCTTTCAAAGAAGTTTGGTGTAGGCTGGTCCCCCCCAAGGTTATGGCTTTGTGTTGGGAAGTGTGGCATGGTAAAGTAAACACGATGGACAACCTACAAAAGAGAAGACCTGTCCTTTGTATTTCACCAAACTGGTGCATTCTTTGCAGATCTCATGGTGAGGATTGTAATCATATATTTTTATCTTGTAGTGTCATTGCAGAGCTCTGGGCTTGGCTTCTATCTTTGTTTGGGTCTAGTTGGGATATGCCAGCAGAAGTAAGCACAATCTTTAACCCTTCTTTCTTCTCTTGGCCCCATAAAAGAGAAAGGAAAATGTGGAGATGCTCATGAGCAGCATTGTTATGGACAGTATGAGAAAGAAAGGAATGCCAGAATCTTCCAAGAAAAAGGAAGAAGCAGTCAAACCTTAAAGGACTGCATTTTGTCCAGGTCTTTACATTGGTTAAAGACTCTAGAATTATTTAACCATTTTACTTTTGCTGATTGTTGGAAGGATTGGAAGTTGGTAGCAAGCTGTTCCTCCTACAAGGGAAGGGCAGTGACTAGCTGGGCCCCCCTCCTCTTGGTTCTTTGAAGCTGAATTTTGATGGGAGTAGCTAGGGTAACCCGGGTCCCTTTGGGATGGGAGGTGTACTGAAGAATGAGGCTGGAGAGGTTGTCTTAATCTACTATGGCCCTTTAGGAGTTGGGAACTCTATCCGGGCAGAACTGCTAGCTGCAATACAAGGAATACTTCTTGCAAAAGAAGTGGGCGTGGAGCAGCTTCTGATTGAAGGAGGAGACTCTAAGACAGTGGTGGACTGGTTAAATAATCCAGAGGATGTCATTTGGGGC
Source organism: Nelumbo nucifera (assembly GCF_055504915.1). Lineage (NCBI taxonomy): Eukaryota > Viridiplantae > Streptophyta > Magnoliopsida > Proteales > Nelumbonaceae > Nelumbo > Nelumbo nucifera. Next base: position 23,941,087 of record NC_142652.1, on the reverse strand, counting down.
TACAAAAATGAGTTAAAGAAATTCAAATGGCTGACAAGAAATATGTCTATAACAGTACAATGGGTTGGGAGATCAGCTAATGCTTTTGCTGATGTCTTGGCAAAACAAGGGATAAATAGGGAAACATTGTTCTGGGCACAATTGTAACTATTGTTTTAATTTCAACATTCATGTTTTCTCTGTTGTAGTTTGTGTATTTGCTGTTTGGAGAGGCTGCTCCTCGCGCCTCTAAGGGGATCTTCTTGTATCCATTCATTATTTTAATGGAATTGATGTTATTTAACAAAAAAAAAATTGCACTTCAAAGGAAAGAAGATATCCTTTATTCTATAAGTAGGTAAATTGCCTAAAAGATATTTGGGCATGTCATTGAGAGAGAAGTGCACTTCAAAGAAGATTTGGGAGGCGGTGGTGGAGAGGGTGGATGGGAGGCTGGCATCCTAGAAAGGAAAATATTTGTCCAAAGGAGGAAAAGTTGATATTAATTAAAAACGTTCTCAAGGTTTAAAATGTCGGTATTGGTGGAAATATCGGTCGTCCAAAATATAAGAAACATGTTAGAAATGTCTAAAATATCGTATGGAAATATTGTAAAAATTATAGACATGGTGGTAACATTGTAAAATATGCAAAATATAGAATGATAATTTATGGAATAATAAAGGAAGCATAGGCACACCTTTTTAGATTATTATCTTGTTCCAATTCATTAAACAAAGCTAAGAAACTAAGGTTATAGACAAAAGAATACGTTCTGAAATTGCCCTGTAAACCTTAAGATTCAGAGCTTCATGATAGGATGGGTTAAAGCAAAATTTAAACTCATAGAAAGTGTAAATGGTTGTAATAGATCAACCAAATAATCTATTACACAAATAAAAACTAATATTTAACTTCATGTAATGAATATTGAGCTAGCTCAAAGTGGTAATCAAGTTAGGCGGGCAATAGCATTGTTATTCTACATATATACAATATTGTTACCAACTTATGTTATAATACTATCTCTTGTACTCTACATAGTGCTGGTAGTGTTCATTGGGGAATATGTTGATTCCAATAAATTTCATGTTGCTATCCTTGGAAGTGGAAATGGAAATATGTCGTGGAAACTATCTCTTATACTTCACATAGTGCTGGTGGTGCTCATTGAGGAATATGTGCATCATGTTCATGTATTTTCTAAGAATCTTTCATTAGTTAAGAAGGACAAAAATTCTACTTTGTAGTCTTATTGTAATACTCTTTGTGGCAGAATGCAAGTTTGCATGAAAAAATAACAACCAAGGGGTTTGTAATTCATTTTAGAAGGGTAATACTGCACTTGTTAGAAAAAGGATTGGATCTCTCATTTTACCCTGATAGAATCAAGAAACAATTAATATTTTGCTTATTTTTTTTCCATTTTCATATGACTCATCATGTCATTATATCTTGGCAGGTGCAGTTCAGATTGATTATGTTTCGGCCATTTGTGGGAGAGATTATTGTTGGAAAGTTAAAATCATCTGATGCTAATGGTTTAAATTGTAGGTGGTTTAATTAATATTCTTTCTATTTGAGTCTGCCTCAGTTTATTGATTTCTTCTTTATTAACAAAAAAAAAAAAAACGATTAAGTAGGTACTTCCCTACGCAATTCACCCTATTTTTTCCATGTGGAGGGATGATTGACATATTCAAACAGTCCAGAGTGTCAAGGATCCTTTGGATTGGCCAAGTGTTCAACTCTCCAGGACATAGCAGCCCTATATTCCACCTTGTATTGGTGGTTTCCCAAACATTTTTGTTATCAATTTCCCAAACAAATATTAGCAGTTTGAATTTACAATTTTTTATTGTAAACTTGTCCAGAAAAGAAGATTTATTATTGACATGTGGCAAGTACTTTCAGGCTGAAATTTACCCCATGAGTCTAGTCCAGCAAGACAAACATGTTGAGCCCTTTTTAGGCTTCCAATTGGATTGCCACATGGAAAATTAATGGGTCATTCAGGGAAGCTTACTAAACAACCTGATTGGCAGAAACACACTCCTGGGCCCACACACACAGATATGTATGTCTATATAGGTGTATATGTCTATATAGATATGTATTAATGTATACCTTTGTGTATTTATATATTTATATTGATCAGTAACAGTGAGTTACATTCATAGTGAGAAAAGTACCTGGAAAGAAAGTTCCAGCAATGAACAAGAACCAATACTGGCCTTAATTAGCTCATCATCTATATCCAAAGAAAAGAAAAGTAGAGAAGCTTATGTATGGCCCAAAATACTATCCTGCTAGAGCTAAGCCCCAAAAAGTCTTTAGATCTTGTGAAACCTCACTAATCACACTAACATCTGGTTTTAACTGATCTGGGTTCACTCAGGAAGCCAATTTAGCTTCCCTAGTAAAATTTCACAAATGCCATAATTCCTTAATTCCCTCCCTCATTGATCCATTAAATTACCTATGAGTCCTCTTCAATTTCCATCCTGGTGAAATCCTAAGATAAATCATCTTTACTCCATGAAGAAGAACCATGATCTATGCTCTGATTGAGTCTCCTGAACTGATCTGCCTTGACTAGATTTTATGATTACAGTTTTCTCAGAAACTGAATTCTTCATTGCTTAATTGTTTTATTCAGATATTATTTACTGTTCTGTATTAGCCTAGAATTGTTGTACTTGAACTATAACTTCCATGTGAATCCAATTCTTGTTGTCTTTAGTAGGGATTAGCAGTCCTGGCTTGGTAAGCAAATTTTTGGGTCTAGGCCTATGCATGTATGCTCAGAAAGCCAAGGCTCATATAGGGCCAGGCCCAGGCTTATATTTCAGGTCCAGGGTTCAGGCTGGGCCAGGTCTTGGAATGATTGTCCCTGCTCTTTAGTCTGGCATCGATATCACCCCAAAAATGCATTCTCTGTTTTAGCAGTAATTAGTTTGTTAGACCACTAACTTGCTGTTCAAACTTAAAACTGGTGAGCTAGATGCAATAACCAGTAGAAATTCTTAAGTTTTTCCCCCATTCCATCAATACTTGCCTTAAGTTAAAACTGAGAATTGACTCATTATTGATGGGGACATTATCCATGTTCACTGTATGGCTGTAGTATCTGTGCATGTCTAAGGTCAATTAGGATCTTGTTGAACCTTAGGCTTCCCCCCAAAAAAAAAAAAATCTTGTGATACTTAATTGAACAGAGATACATATCTAATTCAATGTCTTTGGTCATTGTTGAAGACAAATTGTAAACTGAAGGACTAACAGTTGGGCCTTCTAGCGAGTGATCCAAGACTGGTTCAAAGTATCAATGCATGTGATACACAATGCAATTCAAAGGGATGATCATATATATTCCTTTTTTTAGCTCTTCAGTCTGAGTTTTTACAATAAACATGTTAGGAGGAGTTCTAATGTTTAAACACAAAGAGGACCCCCCCCCCCCCCCCCCCCCCCCCCCCCCCCCCCCCCTAAATCCCTGTATTCAGCGTTTCGGTGGGTTAAAAAACCAATACCTATTGTACAATACACATTTATACGTTGTGATATTTTGAACCTTGGATCCTAGCTAGACATTCAGCAATATAAACCTCGGTGGATTTATTTCTTTTCTGTACATGTCTTATCTCACATGGTTTTCTATAACTTCAATTAAACCACAAGACATCTTGTAATCTTGAGAATAGCTACTGTTTTCTATTATTTTATAGTATAGCAATCTTCTGTATGGAAAAATTGAATACAAGTTAGTTAAAAAGATGAATAGTGGTTATAAATTAGCAAGGATCTTACTATGTAGATTTTCTTTTCATTAATTTTTTATTGGAAATGGTAACTTCATTAATACAACTTAAGTATAACTTTCCAAGGTTAAGTACAGCTGTCAACCCCTAAACAGGTGTTGAGCCCCCAGTAATCTTTCTTACAAAACTCCCAGAACATTCTCTCCCTCACAATCCCTTGTTTAGCCAACGTGTCAGCTAAACCATTAGCTGATCTCCTTGTCCATTTGAAGCATGCACCAATCTCCCTTGTTGTGTTGAGGATTTCCCTTATGGGCTGTCTATAAATCCAGGCTCCCAACTTATCAGATTGCAGCCACTCAATCAACAATTTAGAGTCTCCCTTTATGTCAATTTGGTGTAACCCCAACTGTTTGGCATATCTTATACCTTGAAGCAAGGCCATCACCTCTACTCTCAATGAGTCCCCCACTCCTATTGGTCCTGAAAACATAGCCACAATTTTGCCATTTTCATCTCTAAATACTCCTCCTATACTTGAAGGGCTCGGGTTACCTCTAGAACTCCTGCCAAAGTTCAGTTTTACTCTTTGTTGTATTGGTGGGGACCACAATTCCTGCACAATAGGTTTTATGGAAATTGTAGATGCCACCACTAATTCCTATAAATGTCTTCAGTTGAGAAGTCTTTAAACAAATCCAAAGTTTTCAACCATTGAATAGTCAATAATTTTCCTTTCTACAATTTCCTCCTTGGATTTCTCCACTCCTTTAAAGATTTTATTGTTCATTTCTTCCCAAACTGACCATAAGATAGCTTCTCTTGTGGGATCTCCACATTAATCTTCCACATCTCTTCGGTTGCCTGAAAAAGCTTGGGACAAAAAGTCTTGCCATGTCCGGGGGAGGTGTCCACCTGTAACCAAAGATAGAAGAGAACCAAACCCAAATAAAGCACACGAATGGACAAGAAATTAATAGGTGTGTGGTCGTCTGACTATCTGACTAGAGCCCAAGCAGAGGCTACAAGTCTCCTTTGAAGGAAAGCTCCTTGTAGGGTTTGATGATTGAATGAGGACATCAAAGAAGGAGGAACAAGTTAACATGCCAGATGGGGAAGTTTTTTTTTTTGATCAGCATTAGATGGGGAAGGTTTCCAAATTCTACTCTCCAAACAAGATTGATCTAGATAGATTGACCCTAAAAGGTTAATTAATTCGTCCACCATTGCCATTTCCAATTCCCTTAGACCTCTCCTCAAACCCAAGTCCCAAGAATTATTAGTAAAAATTGAGATCACTTTTCTTTTATTTTTTGACAGTGAATAAATAGAAGGGAACTTTTCACTAAGGGGAATGTCTCCAATCCAAACATCTTCCCAAAACAACACTTTATTTTCTGCACAAGCATCAAATTTGAAGTAAGGAAGGACGAAGGTAAAATACTATGAATAGCTTTCCATGGAGAGCATCGAGAAGCCCTAGGGTCGACTCCTGCATCCCAGCCATTGTTTACCAATCCATGAATGCTAATAATCACTCTATGTCAAAGCCTGCCCTGTTCCAATGGCAATCTCCAAAACCATTTCTCCAATAATGTTGTGTTTCTTAGCCTAATATTTCCTATTCCTAGAACCCTTCATCTCTACTTCTAGAAACCACCTCCCACTTCACTAGATGGTCTTTTTTGGTGTCTCTTGGTTCCCAAGGGAAGTCCCTCATGATCTTCTCTAGCTGGTTTGCCACTTTCATCGGTATCCTAAAGGAAGATAGGAAGTACATTGGTAAGTTAGCCAAAGTTGACTTTATTAGGGTTATCCTACCTCCTAAAGAAATGTAGTTTCTCTTCCAGTTCGCAAGTCTCTTTGTAAACCTCCCAATCATTGGGTACCAGAAACTATCTATATTAGGATTTCCTCCCAATGGTAGTCCCAAATATTGTAATGGCCAATCCCCTACTTCACACCCCAATAGTCTAGCTAGTAGAATCACCTCTTCACTCCCTAAATTTACTCCTGCCACACAACTTTTGCTCCAATTAATCTTAAGGTTGGAGATCCATTCAAATTTATGGACTATCCTTTTTAGGTTCATAATTTCTTCTGCTTTCCCTTCACAAAACAGGATAATATCATCTGCAAATTGTAGGTGTATAACCACCAAACTAGTCCCTTCCAACTCTCCAGCCTCTAATCATATTGTTGGCATTTGCCCTTATGATCAATTCACTCAATACATTAGTTACCAGAGTAAAAAGGAAAGAGGATAGAGGATCTCCTTGTCTAAGGCCCCTTTTGGTTGGAAAAAAATCTCTTGCTACTCCATTTAGAAAAATTGAAAAGTGATATGAAGAAATTTATCCCTTCATCCATTTACACCATCTTTCTCCGAAACCCCTACACTTAAGAATGTTCAACAAAAACTCCCAGTCCACCATGTCATAAGCCTTTTCTAAGTTCAACTTGCAAACCAGTCCCTTTTGCATTTTCCTTCTTCTAAACTCTACACATTCATTGGCGATGAGAATTTGATCCATCGTTTGTATCCCAAACACAAAAGCCCCTTGATTTGGAGAAATCATCGACGGAAGTACATATTTTATTCTTAGGGCTAAAACCTTGGAAATGATTTTGTACATGCTTCCTATCAGACTTATGGGCCTAAAGTCCTTTGGCTGGATTACATCCACTTTCCTTGGTATCAAAGCGATGAAAGTTCCATCAAGTCACCCCCAATTATCTCCCACAATCTTGATAGAAAGCCATTGTAAAACCATCAGGTCCTGGGGCTTTAGATCTCTCCATTGAGAAGATTGCATTTTTCACTTCCTAAACCTCAAATTTCTTTTCCAGGGAATCCAACAACTCTCTGTTTCCAACCCTTCAATCCTGGCCCTCTAAATTTTCTCTTGAACTCCTCGGGCCCTCATAGAGTGTTTTGAAATGATTCACAAAGGCTTGGGCTATGTCCTTATCTCTTGTCAATACTTGCCCATTCCATTCCAATTTCAACACCGAGTTTTTCCTCTTTCTCACATTTTCCAACATATGGAAAAAGTTGGTATTGCCATCCCCTTCCCTAAGCCATTGACATCTAGATTTTTCTCTCCAATTAACCTCCTCTTTTCTTAGAATGTCTTCTAGATCCTTTTTCAACCCCCATCTCTCTTTCCTCTCTTCTGAACTCAAACTTCTCTCAGCTTCCTCACCATCTAGCCCCTCTATTCTATTGAGAATTTCCTGTTTTCTTTTTTTCAATCTTTCCAAAAATCTCTTTATTCCACACCTTAATTCTTGCTTTCAGCAATTGCAATTTCTTATAGAATCTAGAACCCTTCCATCTGAAACCCACTTGATCTTCTTCCCACCACTTCTTCACTTTTGGCAAGAACTCAAGGTGCAGTAGCCACATATTCTTAAATCTGAAAGGGTAGGGGCCACCCCCAACCTCTCTTGGGTTGGACTTATTGGGCAATGGTCTGAAATAGGTCTTGGTAGTGCTGTAACTACTAATCTCTGCCATGCCACTTCCCAATCAGTTGTGAATAGGAATTTGTCTAACTTACAGCAAGTGGGAACCTCCTGAAAATTTGACCAAGTATAATTTACCCTTTGAATAGGTAAGTCCCGCAACTCAAAGGTCTCTATGAAGAGGTTAAACTTCCTCATACTCATTGTAATCCAGTGATTTGGGTTGTTTGATTCACTCAAAAATCTTATGACATTAAAATCTTCCCCCAAACACCAGGGACCCTCCCATAGACCTCTCACTGTTGCTAATTCCTCCCAAAGTCCCTCTCTTTACTTATAAGAGGTGGGTCCATACACATTAGTTAAAACCCATTCCCAGTCATCCACCCTCCTCTTCAACTTTATGGACACTGAATACTTCCCAATTAACTCCTCAGTACACTCCAACTCTGCATTTTTCTACAAAGTTATAATTCCCCCTGAAGCTCCCCAAGATTGTGTATATGCCCAACTTATGTCTCTAGCTGAACATATACTTCTTACCCATGTCCTATCTAACTCAGGCAACTTAGATTCTTGAATCGACACAATGTCTGGTTTTTCTCTTCTCAACAGATCCCTAGTCACTCCTCTTTTTCTTGAGCTTCCTAATCCTCTTACAGTCCAGCTTATCAATTTCATGGAGACCGCGACAAAATACTCCCTAAACAAACAAACCACTCACCACTTCTTCCTCTCCTTCCTTCCAACACTCCCTTTATCATAATCCACCTCACTTAACTTTTTTTTTCTCTGCTTTTTTACATCATCTCCTTAAGACCTAGGCTCCTTTAGCTTCTGTTTCCCCTTTTTCTTTCTATTGGAACCCTTTTTGTTTTCCCCTTCTCTCTCTCTCTCTCTCTCTTTCTCTTGAGTCAGCTTCTGCATTTAATCTGCCATAACCCTTTACTTCCTTTTCAACAATAGGACTAGGAGTGTCACCCTCCTCATCCCTTTCAATCTGTTCAGCCATCTCTTCCTCCACTTGAATTCTAAACAGTTCCATAATCAGCTCCCAAATTCTATCCCCGATCTCCATGTCTACAATTTCCGAAAACACAATCACCTCTGTTTCCTGTGTTTGATCATTCTGATTGGCAGACTGCAAGGTTGGGTTAGTCTCCCCTGTAGGCACAATATACATAGGACTAGAAGAAATTAGTAGCAAGAAAAACCGGGTTCAAAAGAGACTTTTGTAAACAGGTAGGATTTACTGCAGGATTTGGCGACCCCTTAACCCCAATGATTGGGGCTAAAGCCGGAGGTGTTACCTTTAGAACCACCCTCTAGATAGTTAGCCGTGGGAACAGGGCAGTTTGTAGCTCTACGAAGAGGTTCTGGGTTGACTTTACAGCTCCTACTAATACCCTGTATTTGGTCTTGTTTTGAACAAAGATCTCTGCTGTTCTTTGTCTTAGATTTTACTTCGTGGTGGAGCCTAATCTTCCTCTTTGTCAGGCTGGATCAAGAGTCTAGGAAGTGTGGTAGAGAGCTCGTCATCAAACAGTAGTCTCAAGCCATTTTCCACTTCTTCCCTATGCCAAGAATGGGACTTACTTTGAACACTTCCGAAGCTAAAACCTTCAGAGTTCTCTTCTTCCGTACTGTCCTCTAAACGTATCCACCCTGAATCTTTTGTTTCATCCCTGTTCTTTGTTCTATTGTACCTTGGATTTAGCTTCCCTGGACTGGTAGAGTAGGAAACCAGTCTTGGCACCCAAGCAAGCCCCAAACTGGAGCTTCTCATCGAGCCTGCCACTGGAGATTTGCGTTTGGAGGAAGAAAATGCTGCTACAACTTTGGTTTGGGACGACGATACACCCAAACATTGGTCCCCCAACTCTCGACCTCTTGTTGTAGTCACGTGATTAGTTAAGTGATCACACAACTTCCTTTTTAAGTCCCCTTGAAACAAACTTAATGGGCCAGGCCTATTCGGCCCAACAGCCCCTTTTAATTCCACTTGAGTCAGATTTGCTAATTTTCTTCATTTTCTTCAGCTACTAGTTTGCTAATTTTGTTTTATAAAGAAATATGACTTGGGGATTTCAACAAGTGGTTGTTGAGTTGTGAGCTTTCCTAGATTCTCCTTAATTTTCTTTGATAATTAGTTGTACAACACAAATCAATGTGGAAAACTCAATTTTTGTAAAAATTAATCCTCAACAAAGCTCCTAAATTAGCCAATGCATGGAAAACAGTCCAAGAAAGGCTCTAACTTTTTTTAATAAAGTATCCAATAATGAACAATGAATTCATAAAAGAAAAGAAAACTACTTATTGTCCATTGCAGATGAAGAATTCAAGGCTGCTTCTTTTAAGCAGTCTTATAAATGACAAAAATGAGATCTAAAGCATCCTCCCATTATGGAAACATTGATGTGTCAACATGTAACAATGTCTATGCATATTAATGTTACTTTTTTATTAAAAAAAGGCTTCATATTGTTCCTAGTTTTTGAGGGAAAAGAAAAGGTTGTCCATGTATGCAAATCATTTTTCAAATGGGAAGGCAGATGGCAAACATCTTCTTCCAATGATGACATGGATTATGCCAAAGAATTGAAACTTCTTGTTAAAGTTCAAAAGAGTCGTGGGATGTTATTTTCTGAAGGAGATGGGAAATAATGAATCCATAGAAGTTGGTGTACTGGGAAATGTTGAGCACTTGAGCACGAATCAGAAAAATGGTGTCTTAGGCACAAGAGACAATGCAATTTACTAGGAATTTATATCTTGTAGAGAACACTGATGTGGGCCCCACGGCTGTGGTCCCCACTGTGTTCGTATGACAGCACATGTAACCTTGATTAGTTTGTCAGTGTTAGTTGGTAGTTATCTTAGACAGCTTGTTATCTCAGTTATTTATTTGTTTTATTTGCCATGTAAGCATTAAGGGCAATTCTGTCCTTTCCTACATTTAGTGAATATAAACTATAAATATTGAGAGAGTGGCGGCGGCAGATTCATTCGATCTATCCCTCCTTTCAAAACCCTTGTGTACTTCTGCTTCTCCTTTCTTCTCCCTCTTTCTTCTACTTTTCTCAATCCGAAATCTGTTGGAATTCAAGACTGACTATAGTCTTGATCGACTATTTGGTATCAGAGCCTATCTAGGGTTTCTCATGTGAGTCTAGTCCAGCCAACCACATGAGAACTGTTTAGGGCTGGAAGCTTACAAAGGACTGTTCGTTGGCTGATTCTTGGAGGTTACCAGAAAAGTTTAGCAGCTGTTCGAAGACTTGTCGAGGCTTGCAGAGTGTTTTGGTAATCAGGAAGAATCAAAGAAGGTTAGGGTTCAGGCCACGATTGAAGGTAGCGATCAGAGTTGTCTGGGTAAGTCTTTATTTTTCCCTTGAGATTGCTGTCAGTCAAGATAGGTTGGACCTATCTAGGAGGAGCGGCCGAACTCTCCTATTTTCTCTCAGAGGTGAGCAGTTTTTTTTTAGGGTTTGTCATTAACCCTACGGCTAGACTTGACTGTGAATTCTTTTGGAAAGTGCGGTTGAGCACTGTTTATGTTCTCACAAAGGTCTTCCTAACCCTACGATTAAAACCCTAATTCTGCTTCAGCATTACAGATTGCTTTCTAAGTTGGTTTCAGACCTGTTTTTGGCTTCCGAGCCTGTTTTGGGGGTGAGAACTGTTATCGGACTGCATATATTCTGATTGCCGATTGGTTTTAGAGCAGATCTGAACTATTTCATATAGATTTCTGATTGTGATCGATTGTTTAAGTGCTGTTTTCTATTGTAGTAACCTTGATAGTTCTTAACTACTGATTCTTGACCAAGAATGGAGTTCAAAAATCAGGGAGGTGATTTTGGGAACAGCAGTTCTGGTAGTATGTCTGAGACTGCGTTTCAGATTACAACTGTGAGATTTGACGGATCCAATTACTTGGAATGGGCCCAATCAGCCATGATGGCTATTGGGGGAAGGGGAAAACTTAGCTACCTATTGGGAGATGTGAAAGAATCTTCCAATGAGGACCCAATGTATACCAAGTGGGTTCAGGAGAACTACTTGGTTATGACATGGCTGTGCAAATCTATGCAACCACATATTAGCCGAAATTACTTGTGGGCAAAGACAGCCAAGGAGATATGGGATGTCATGAAAGAGACCTACTCCCAACCCCTTAATGTTGTTAGAGCCTATGAACTGAAGTGTGAGGTGAATAATCTTAAACAAGGAAAGAAACCAGTCTCTGTTTATTTTTCTACCTTGAAATCCCTATGGCATGAAATTGACCATCTGGAGACTCTTGAGTGGGAAAGTCCAAAAGATGCACAGACCCATAGAAAGCAAGTCGAGACCAATAGGGTGCTTGAATTTCTGGCTGGCCTGAATTCAGATTATGACATCGTGAGACAGCAGATACTGACAAGAGATAGTGTGACCCTCTCTCAAGCATACTCCCTGGTGCATAGTGAAGAGACCAGGAGGAAGGTTATGATGCAACATCAACCCTTTCCCCCAGCCCTGGCAGCAGTTAAACCTAAGTCTGGGGGTGATACAGAAAGGGACATGAAGAAGGAAGATAAACGGGATCTGGTATGTGAACATTGCAAGAAACCCAAGCATACGAAAGATACATGTTGAAAGCTCCACCCTCATTTAGTCCCAGCAAAACTGAGGAATAAAAGGGGTAATGCTCATATGGCTGTGAATACTGATTCTGCATCCTTGTCAGGCACAAAAGGCACGCCCCTAGATACCTTAGCTGCTGTTCGGGCTGCCCTAATACAGTTGGAAAAGGAGGTTGGGAATTCAGCTCAGTCATCTCAGTCACCATTAGCCACTGCCACATCTGCATTTGCTCATTCAGGTACTCAGGCCTCAGCCTACCATGCTTCAGCTTCAGGTAACACTGAACACTGTTGGGTAATAGACTCAGGTGCATCTGACCATATGACCAGCTTGCCATCATTGTTCACTACTTATCACTTATCTTCTGGTAGAGATAAAATATCCATTGCTGATGGCTCCTTGTTCCCATTTCTGGCAAGGGTGACATCAAGTTATCTGATACTATCTCTTTATCCTCAGTCTTGCATGTTCCTAAACTTGATGCTAATTTATTTTCAGTCAGTAGTATTACCAAACATCAGAACTGTTTAGTAACCTTTTTCCCTGACCGATGTGTTTTTTAGGACTTGGAGACGAGGAAGGTGATTGGGACTGGCTGTGAGACGAATGGGATCTATCTGCTTGGAGAGAGTTTTCATTGGAAAGAGCTAGTGGATAAGAAGTCTTTTGTTTCTCAGTTTGTGAGTCCGGTTATGCTTTGGCATAATCGATTAGGTCATTTATCTTTTCGGTCTTTGAAGAGTCTGTTTCCTACTTTATTTGAGTCTGTTGAGATGTGAGAGTTGTGAGCTTGCCAAACATTGTAGAACATCTTATTCCTTGAGTAATAAAAGAAGTAATAATTCTTTTGATATTGTGCATACCGATGTTTGTGGGCCATATCACATCCCTTCTATGGGTGGGTACAGATATTTTCTGTTGTTTGTTGATGACCATACCCGTTTTTCTTGGGTCTACCTTATGCGTTCTCGAGATGAGGTTCTCGCTCTGACCCAAAACTTTCATCAGATGATTTTAACCTAGTTTGGGGTCAAAATCAAAGTCCTCAGATCTGATAATGCAAAAGAATACTTTGCTAAGCCACTGGTCTCTTATCTACTTGATCATGGGGTTATTTACCAGAGCACTTGTCCTCATACACCACAGTAGAATGGGGTTGCTGAGAGGAAGAATAGGCACATTTTGGAGGTGGCTAGAAGCATCATGTTTACCTCCAATGTGCCTATCCGTTTCTGGGGTGATGCTATCCTCACGACAGTGTATCTCATTAATCGGGTTCCTTCCTGGGTTCTTGAATATGAAGCCTCCGTTTGCCCTTCTATACCCAGAAGAGGAGTTGTTTACTGCTCCTCCTAAAACCTTTGGTTGTACCTGTTTTGTTCAACTTCTTGGACCTCATCATTCCAAATTTGACCCTAAGGCCTCCAAATGCATTTTTCTCGGTTATGCACAAACTCAAAAGGGTTATTGCTGCTATGATCCTGTTTCAGGGAAGAGATTTGTCTCGATGGATATCACCTTCTTTGAGGAGGCACCCTATTATCCTAGGGTTTCTCCTCAGGGGGAGAGTAGTGAGAATTTTGGTCTTTTTCCTCAGGGGGAGCGCAGTGAGAGTGGGGTTAACTCATCTGAGGTTGTTCCTTTACCCATTCCATTGAATGAAGGCTGTAATGGTGATGGTTGTCAGAGGGATCAGGAGTTGAAAGTCTATCACAGGCGATGCAGGCAGGTTGATCTCGGTCATCGGCAGTCCAGGCCAGCTCCAGTTCCTTCTACGGATCCAGATCCAGGTACTACAGTCTCAGGGCCCACTGAGATACCTTCCACTGTTGCTTCTTCCCCCCCTTCAAATGACCTTGACCTCCTTATTGCGGTCCGTAAAGGGAAACGGCGGTGCACCACATCCACAACTCACTGCATTTCCCAGTTTCTATCCTATGATCGCCTGTCTCCCTCTTACAGGTCCTATCTCACTTCCATTGCCGATATCCCTATCGCCAGGACAGTGCAAGAAGTCTTATCAGTTCCAGAGTGGAAAGATGCAATAAAAGTTGAGATGGATGCCCTTTTGAAAAATAATACTTGGGAGCTAGTTGACCTACCCAGAGGAAAGAAACCGGTTGGATGTAGATGGGTATTTACTGTGAAACATAATGCTGATGGCTCCATTGAAAGGTACAAAGCCCGGTTGGTTGCAAAAGGGTTTACTCAGACTTATGGTATAGACTACTTGGAGACTTTTGCTCCAGTAGCAAAGATGACCACTATTCGAGTTCTATTAGCCCTTGCAGCAAGTTACTCTTGGCCCTTGTTCTAGATGGACGTTAAAAATGCCTTTTCTGAATGGAGACTTACAGGAAGAGGTCTACATGCAGTTGCCCCCTGGATTCTATCATACAGAGACAGGTAAGAAGGTTTGCCGATTGAATAAGGCATTGTATGGATTAAAGCAATCCCCTAGAGCTTGGTTTGATAGATTCAGACTAGCCCTTGGAAAATTCGGCTATGTACAGGCCCAGTCAGATCATACACTGTTCGTTAAAAGAGTGAACTCTTCTTTGACCTTGCTTGCTGTATATGTGGATGATATTGTAGTGACAGGGAATAATAATAGTGAGATTGAGTCCCTCAAACAGCTCCTTCATCAAGAGTTTGAGGTGAAAGATCTTGGTGCACTACGATATTTTTTGGGTATTGAGGTTGCTAGATCTAAACATGGGATCTTTATTTCTCAAAGGAAGTATGTTCTAGATCTGTTGGAGGAAACTGGAAAGTTAGGTGTCAAGCCTGCCAATACACCCATTGAACAGAATCACAAGATCAGTGCAGAGGGTGGAGAGCCTCTCGAAGACAAAGTTATGTTCCAACCGTTGGTTGGAAAGCTCCTATATCTCTGCCTCACATGGCCAGACATCAGCTATGCAGTCAGTGTTGTCAGCTAGTACATGCATTCCTCTAGAACTACACATCTTCTTGTAGCTGAGAGAATATTAGCATACTTGAAGAGATGCCCAGGTAGAGGTATACTATTCAAGAACAATAATCACATGAAGGTGGAGGTCTATACAGATGCTGATTGGGTTGGGAGTGCTGATGACAGGAGGTCTACCTCTGGATATTGTGCCCTTGTAGGAGGTAACCTTGTCTCTTGGAGGAGTAAGAAACAAAGTGTTGTTTCCCACTCTAGTGCCGAAGCTGAATACAGGTCAATGGCTAACAGAGTGGCTGAAATCCTATGGCTGAAGTCACTACTTGAAGAGTTGGGTATTGATTATGAGAAGCCCTTGATGTTGTATTGTGATAATCAGGCGGCTATTAATATACTCACAATCCGGTGCAGCATGACAGAACTAAACATATCGAAGTTGATCGACACTTTGTCAGAGAAAGGGTTTCATCACAAGAAGTGTCTCCCGTATATTACCTCCAACATGCAGCTCGCAGATCTTCTCACCAAGGCCGTTCCAAGGAAGAAGTTAGAGGCAGACCTATTCAAGTTGGGAATGACAAATATCTATTCCCAACTTGAGGGGGAGTGTAGGGAACACTGATGTGGGCCCCACGGCTGTGGTCCCCACTATGTTTGTATGACGGCACATGTAACATTTGATTAGTTTGTCAGTGTTAGTTGGCAGTTATCTTAGACAGCTTGTTATCTCAGTTATTTATTTGTTTTAATTGCCATGTAAGCATTAAGGGCAATTTTGTCCTTTCCTACATTTAGTGAACATAAACTATAAATATTGAGAGAGTGGCGGCGGCAGATTCATTTGATCTGTCCCTCTTTTCAAAACCCTTGTGCACTTCTGCTTCTCCTTTCTTCTCCTCTTTCTTCTACTTTTCTCAATCCGAAATCTGTTGGAATTCAAGACTGACTGTAGTCTTGATCAACTACTTATCTACTTTGCCTCTTAGGACAAATTAGACCTCTGGTCTGAGAAGTCCAACAGCATAAATGGATGACTTTAGCCAAAGCTAGAGATGTATGTCAGCCTTCATGAATGACGGAAGAGTAGATAAACTAGTGCTTCACCTAAACCTTCAGAGAAAACAGAACAATGAGGAAGATGTATCACCTTATTTTTTGATGTAGAAGAAACCACTAACTTGTATATATGAGCACCTTTAGGTGGTGCTGATCATGGTTTCAAATTAGTATCAGAAGAACAAGGTCATGGTAAACAAGAATTTTGGATGACAATCTAAAAATAGGAGGATTAAAATTATGTATTCTTCTCATGTTGGTTCATACTAGAATTCTGATTCTGAGCAAGTTGCAAATAGGTTGATTCAACTCAATTGTATTAGGATTCGGCCTGCCCTTGAATCCTATTAAGCTGATAATAGTCAAGAAGAAGGAAGAGAGAGAGAGAGAGAGAGAAAGAACTGGTTCGAATGAGAGAAAGAGATCACTCTCCCATTCGGCCAGAATTGATTTATATTACTTATATTGTGGAAAAGACACATGTGCCCCTACTTAAGTAAGGGACACTAAATCTAACATAATCTTACACATCAACACATAAACATAAGTATAAAGATAGAACTACCCCTACGTATTCGACACTAACACTCCCCCTCAAGCTGGAGAATATATATCATATAATCCCAGCTTGTTACATATGTAGTCCACTCTTCCCCGACTCAACCCTTTAGTAAACAAGTCTGCCCACTGGTTCCCTGTGTTAACATATGCAGTATCTATCACTACACTCAGCACCTTCTCTTTCACAAAGTGACAGTCAACCTCTATGTGCTTGGTTCTCTCATGAAACACTGGATTAGAAGAAATATGAACTGCAGCCTGATTGTCACAGTAGAGCTTCATTGGAGTGTCAACAGTGTATCCCATCTCCTGTAGGAGGTTCTTCAGCCACACTAATTCACAAGTAGTATGTGCCATAGCTCTATATTCTACCTCTACACTGCTTCTTGCCACAACTATCTGCTTCTTACTTTTCCATGTCACCGGATTACCCCCAAGAAAAGTGCAATAGCCTGTGGTAGATCTCCTATTAGACATAGAACCGGCCCAGTCGGCATCAGTATATCCTTCTATTTCAAGTTTTCCACCACTCTTGCATATCAAACCACGACCAGGAGCTCCCTTTAAATACCTCACAATTCTTAGAATCGCATCCCAATGTGGAACCAGAGGATTCTGCATGAACTCACTTACCACACTAACTGCAAATGAAATATCTCGCCGAGTAATGGTTAGATAGCTCAGTTTACCTACAAGTCGCTGGTATCTGCCAGGGTCTTTAAACACTTCACCCATATCGCTGCTCAACTTAGTGTTAGTTTCCATAGGTGTTTCAGCTGGTTTAGCACCTAACAAACCTGTTTCTTCCAGCAAATCAAGGACATATTTCCTCTGACACAAGTTAATACCATGCTTAGACCTTGCTACTTCTATCCCCAAGAAATATTTCAATTTACCAAGGTCCTTTGTTTGAAAATGTTCCTGTAGAAAAGTCTTCAACCTGTCAATGCCTATTTTATCATTTCCGGTAATAACAATATCATCTACGTACACCACCAATAGATGGCGAAGAAACCAAGAAAAAACCCTAGGCACTATTTCAGCCCTTTCCCTTATCTCCAACAGATGGCGAAGAAACCAAGAGAAAACCCTAGGCTGGGTGCATAGAGAACAGAATTCTGGGCAGGTCTGATTTACTCAGTTTGGCTCTGATACCATATTAGGATTCGGCCTGCCCTTGAATCCTATTAAGCTGATAACAGTCAAGAAGAAGGAAGAGAAAGAGAGAGAGAGAGAGAGAGAGAGAGAGAGAGAGAGAGAGAGAGAAAGAAGAAGAGAAGAGAAGAAAGAGAGAGAGAGCTGGTTCGAATGAGAGAAAGAGATCACTCTCCCATCCGGCCAGAATTAATTTATATTACTTATATTGTGGAAAAGACACATGTGCCCTGTTATGGTCACACCATCCGGCAGCACACTGCGGCACAGTCATAGGCAGCAGCATGCACAGCAGGCCGCACAGCAGCAAGCACCGCCTGGCAGCGCCGCACAGTAGCACGCACCGCTGATAGTGCGCAGCACGCACCGCCAGGCAGCAGCGCGCAGCGCACGCACTGCACGGCAGCACGCACCGCGCACACGCCCGACACCGCACGGCAGTGGCACCATGAGCCGTGCGCACGCACTGTGCGGCAGCAGCACTGCGCGACAGCGGCACCATGAGCCGCATGCACGCACTCGGCAGTAGCAGCAGAGCAGGGCCCACACGACAGCTCATATGGGTGGGCTTACCCTTATCTGGACACGTCAAGCCAACTCGCCGCCAGCTTATCTTATCCCTTATCCCTTATCTTATCTTATCCTTATCTTATTTTATCTTCTTAAGTAAGAGTTATGAGTTTTAGTTTGAGTAGGAAATTAGGAGTTTTCGCAGTCAAGAAAGAGAGTAAGGAGAGTTCGGGTGATCTCTTGGACAAATCACCCATTAGGAGAGTTCGGGTGATCTCTTGGACAAATCACCCACGCAATTGCCGCAATAGGGTCTGCATGCAAGGGAAGGTGCAAGGAAAAGCAGGGCTTTCGCACCGTGGACCGACCCATGACGGGATCCTACGTGCGGGACCATAACATTTGGTATCAGAGCCAAACGTCATGGGCGATATGGAGCAGCTATCAGTCAAGATCAACGAACTGGAACATAGGCTAGCAGAACCACAGATCACTGCCCCTACAGCCATAGTTATTTCCAAGGATCAGCGCACGGAGGATGAAACCGTAAAGTCTCCTCCTTTGGCCGGGGACAATGTCACGAACATTATAATAGAACCTGCAGAATGCGCTCCTTTGACGAAGACAGGTGGGCTTGGCGATGTTGCTGGGGCTTTACCGAAGGCCTTGGCTCGGCGTGGACATAGAGTTATGGTTGCAGCACCACAGTATGGTAACTATGCAGAAATCCAAGAAACAGGAGTGCGCAAGAGATGTAAGGTGGAGGGGCAGGATATAGAGGTAACTTCCTCTCAAGCTTATATTAATGGCATGGATTTTGTGTTCATAGACAACCCTATGTTCCGCAATATAGAGGTAACTTCCTCTCAAGCTTAAAACGCGTGGTTCGCTTCTGTAAGGCTTCTCTTGAGGTACTCTTCTATAAGTATACCCGGTGCGTTCCTGTGATCCACGACAAAGCACACCGGCGCCGTGGTCTAGTACGCGATTTTTGTTATGTGGATCTTCCAAAAAACTACTTCAAACTATATGACCCAGGAGGTGGGGAATACTTCAATGTCCTTGCGGCTGGACTGAGTGCAGCAGATCGTATAGTCACTGTAAGCCATGGTTACGCCTGGGAGCTGGAAACTAAAGAAGGTGGCTGGGGTCTGCATCAAATAATCCAACTTTATGCACTGAGATACGGGGCAGTCCCTGTTGTTCATACTGTTGGTGGACTGAGAAATAGTGTGCAGCCGTTTGATCCATTCGTAGAGTCCCAAGCCATGTATCCGGAATATGAGCTTGAGGACAAGTTCGTAGTCCGGGAGGGGTGTAATGTTATGGTCACACCATCCGGCAGCGCACTGCGGCGCAGTCATAGGCAGCAGCACGCACAGCAGCAGGCACCGCCTGGCAGCGCCGCACAGCAGCACGCACCGCCAGGCAGCAGCGTGCACCGCGCACATGCCCGGCACCGCACGACAGCGGCACCATGGCGTGCAACACGCTCCGCCAGGCAGCAGCGCGCAGCGCACGCACTGCATGGCAGCACGCACCGCGCACACGCCCGGCACCGCACGGCAGCGGCACCATGAGCCGCGCGCACGCACTCGGCAGCAGCAGCAGAGCGGGGCCCACACGACAGCTCATAGGGGTGGGCCCACCCTTATCTGGACACGTCAAGCCAACTCGCCGCCAGCTTATCTTATCCCTTATCCCTATCTTATCCCTTATCCCTTATCTTATCCTTATCTTATTTTATCTTCTTAAGTAAGAGTTATGAGTTTTAGTTTGAGTAGGAAATTAGGAGTTTTCGCAGTCAAGAAAGAGAGTAAGGAGAGTTCAGGTGATCTCTTGGACAAATCACCCATTAGGAGAGTTCGGGTGATCTCTTGGACAAATCACCCACGCGATTGCCGCAATAGGGTCTGCACGCAAGGAAAGGCGCAAGGAAAAGCAGGGCTTTCGCACCGTGGACCGACCCGTGACGGGATCCTACGCGCGGGACCATAACATGCCCCTACTTAAGTAAGGGACACTAAATCTAACATATTCTTACACATCAGCACATAAACATAAGTATAAAGACAGAACTACCCCTACATATTCGACACTAATAAATAAATTGGTAGAGCCTTTTATTTTGTTATGCCATGGGACCTATTTGTTTCTACATGCATTTCCCTTCTTATTTGCAAAATAAATAGATCTTTAATTAAAAATAGCATGTAAGATAAAAAAATCCATGCCACTAAAAGATCCTGAATTGGTTGTCATTTTTGTAAAATTTGGTTTGCAATTCTTATTTTTGGTTGTATTATATATGCTTCTTTCAAGTTTCTTCCCTGAAAATATATTTCGTTTTGTTACATAACTTCATTTGTGATGAAACAATTCTCATTGTTGACTTGCATCAGCCAGTCTATTTCATGTACCTATGACCTGATATTCAATCTTATCATGGCAGTGTCTGTTGGTTTCTTTGATGACATCCATATACCTGTCCATCTTCTGCCTAATCCATCCAGTCTTACACTCGACCCAGAGAACAAGTAAGAATGTTGTATTACAACTAATGCTGTTTAGGCCTTTATTAATCCTGCAGTATGATCTTTGGTAAGATCATTTCATTTTTATCCTTCCATATCTTTGCTTTTAATAATACAAGTAAACTACTCATCTGGTAATGGGGATACAGGCATGAAGGCATATGGACATGGGAATTTCAAGATGAACAATACCCAATAGATGGAAAAGATGAGGTTTGCATTGCTGTGTTGGCAGTCCTTTTGTCTTAATTTAATCTGGTTCAAAATTTCAAGTCTTTGGATAATGATTTAACTTAGCTTTTGCAATTAATTGCAGATTCGATTCCGAGTTCATAGTATTAGTTATCCTCCAATCCCAATTGAGCAAGAAAAAGAAGCAAAGCCATTTGCTCCTATGGTGATCACTGTAAGTTGATCTTGTTGAACTCATATTCTGATGATTCTTGCTCCATGTGCCATTAATTTGTGTTCTAAAATTAAAGGTGACTGCTAAGAGATACCAAAATCTAAGCTAAATATTTGGTGTAATCTTGAATGATGCCTTAATACTTCTAGAAGGATATTGCCCTAATAGGTATCAATCAGCACCCCTGAAGACTCTAGAAGGAAGAATTGTTGCACAAGTAGTTAAGGAGTTATTGAGTTGTTCTCTTTGAATTAAAGTAGGAAGGTAGCAATTGTATAATTTAAAGTTCCTTAATTTTATGAGGTTTTTTATTGGTCTAGAGTCTATAAACATGTAAGGAGTTTTAAGCATCAATAATTTAAGGAATGTCCGGTTAATTCCCATGCTCTGGAATGATTTGAGGCCCTTGTTAAATGATTTTTAGGTTTTTCTCCATCTCTCTAGTACTGCATGCAGCTATTACAGCCATAACAGCCTACAAATTCTTCATTGAAGGAGTCCATTTAACATGCATAAAGGGCTGAAGTTGATCCAGGTGCCATGTTTCTCTATTTTAAGGGGCCATTTTTTTTGGAAGTAGATAGAAAAAGGAAATTTATTAGGAGAAAGGAGAAAGAGTGCAAGAAAGGCGATAAAAAGTCACCCCTTAAAAACGATAAAAACTCCCAAAACCCTCTCCCTCACACTCGGAACATTCTTACCCCATCCAAACAGAGAAGAGTAATCAACAATTTTTTGATAGGGCTCAGTTTAGGAGTACAAATACAAATATGTACAGTACAAATACATAAAAAATAGTATAAAATATAAGGTTTTGCGCTCTACATATTTGTATTTGTACTCCTTCCAAATGGAGCCTAAATGAATTTCATTAATTTCATTATAATCAAAGGATAACATCTATCCCAGTGTGAGGTGCGAGGTGCAGCCTCACTCTTTAATAAAAAAATATAACAGATTTGCAAATGGGCCCAGTACATCTGATCCCTAGTTACCCCTTGCTTAGCTAGAGAATCAGCCAAGAGTGATCAACAATTACTCATCAAAACTCAAAACCTCAAATAACTGATGCCTCCCTACAACTTAATAAACTACTAATCTTCAACTTAAAACAGCACAGAAACGTTGCCAATTATTCATCTTGGGCTGGCAAGAAGAGTAATTGGTAGCATTACTTGGTGTAATGGTAAAATATAACAGATTTACAAATGGCCTTTAACATGTTTCTCTAGTTTACATAAAAAACCAAAAGTTTTCTGTTTCAGCCATTTTGTCTTTGTGCTAAGCCAAAATGATCTTCAGTTGCTCTTGTATTTGGTCACCTCCATAGGTCTTTATCCCTTATGAAACAGTTTTGTTGTCCTTACGAAGTATAGAGAAGATGGGCCGAATGGCCCATAGCCCACAGTTGTTACTTATCTTTATATTTCTGTTCTATTATTGTTAATGGGCCTTCTCTTACGGGCCTGTTAAACTTTTTTATTTTGTTTAATTAGCTGGCCGCCCAATTAAGGGCCTACTTGTAATTTCAGAAATTAGTGATTAATCCTTAATGAAAAGATTAAGGAAAGGAGGGGCTGTACGAACAACTCTTCTCCTCACCTTTCTCACAACCGAACTCTTCTTCTTCTCTCTTCTTCTTCTTCTTCTTGCTGCTGCTGTCTCCTCTGTTTTCCCCTTTTTTAATCAGTTCTCTTATTCTTTTGAGATTGTTTTCTTCTTGGTATCAGAGTAGGTCCTTTTTCTTTCTTTGCCCTTTTTTCATTTTTTCTTCCCATACACAGTGTGTATGGAGAGCCGAATCAAATGATTGATTGAAGAAGATATTCAGCCCAATTGGTAGTGGTTTTTTTGTTTACCTTGAAGATCAATCCAAGCTTGTGCAGTTCTGTGAAGCCTACAGGGAGCGGCTGCCTTTTTTCTATTTCTCCCAGGTTCTGGGTGAGACACAGTTGGCTGTTAGGGATTTGTAAAGGTTGTACTTGCTGTTTGCTATTTCCTGTCTTCCTTATTTGTCACCAAAAATTGTTTTTAGAGTTGTTTGAGGAAGATGGATGTCTCTGGAGTTGAAAGTAAGTTGGGTTTAGAGTTCGGACAGGTTTCGGGAGAACTTGTAAACTCTTTATTGGCTGTGACCATAATCAAGCTTGATAGGACTAACTATCTAGCATGATCACAATCAGTAAAGAAACATGTTTGTAGTAGAGGCAAGTGGGGGTATATTTCCGAGAGCAAGAAAGCACTAAAGGAAGATAACCCATCTTATGAGAAATGGTTGCAAGAGAATTACACTGTTATTGGGTGGTTAGTGAATTCGATGCAACTACAAATTAGTCAGCACTATTTGTGGATGAATTCTGCTAAGGAAATATGGGATAGTGTTGCTGAAACCTATTCACAGAAACTAAATGTGGCCAGGGCATATAAGTTAAGAAGTGATGTGAATTAATGAATAATCTGAGGCAGGGGGGAGAGACCTTTAGCAGCCTACTTTTCAATGCTGAAATCCTTGTGGCAAGAGATAGATCTCATGGAAACAGTTGTCTGGGAAAGTACAAATGATGCGGAGAAATAGAAAATTAGTTGAGAGGAATAGGGTTTTTGAATTCTTGACATGGCTGAATCCAGAGTTCGATATTATCAGATAGAATATCCTAGCTAAAGACAATGTATCTTTGTCTCAAGCTTATGCCATGGTGAATAGTGAAGAGAGCAGAAGGCTGGTTCAGGTTCAAGGAACTATTCTAGTTGACCATTTTGCTAATATGGGGTTGAAATCTAAGATGACTACAGGTGGTACAAGGAAGAAGGAGGTTATATGTGAATACTATAAGAAACCAAAACATACAAAGGATAAATGTTGTAAGCTACATCCAGATCTTATTCCACCTCGTTTTCAAAAGAAGATCGAAAATGGGAAGACTGGGAGTGCCAATATAGTCACAGTTTCAGATAATGACAGGAGTGCCACAGATGAGGAGGCTGCTAGTGAGCAGTTAGCTGTTATGAAGGCAAAGTATGAGAAATATGGGAGGATGATCAGCCACCTTGAGAGTGTAGCCACCTCCTCGAACTCTTCAGGCGACCCAACTACGTCTACATTTGCTCATTCACGTATACGTGCTACTTCCAACCATGCAGCCATCTTAGGTAATCGTAGGATCCCTTGGATTATTGATTCTGGTGCTTCTGATCATATGACCAGCGTTTCCTCTCTGTTTAGCTCTTATGACTTACTTTCTGGCCATGATAAGATTACCCTAGCTGATGGCTCTCTTGCTCCAATCTCTGGCAAGGGAGTCATCAAGGCCACAAACTCCCTTTCCCTTGCTTCTGTCCTTCATGTCCCTAGACTACATACCAATTTGATGTTAGTGAGTAGCCTAACTAAATCCTTAAATTGCAGTGTAACCTTCTTCCCTTCTTATTGTGTTTTTTAGGACCTAAAGTCTTAGAAAGTGATTGGGAGTGGCCATGAAGCGAATGGAATATATCTACTAGATACTCTTGGACAAAGCCAAGGACAACCTGAAAGAGTTGCTTTTGGGTTTACTTCTTTAGAGTTTTTTAGTCGTGTCATATTATGTCATTTTCGTTTGGGTCATTTATCCTTTTTCTGCTTTGAGCCATTTATTCCTAGAGTTGTTTAAGGGAATTAACTTGTCTAGTCTTCATTATGAGTCTTCTGAGTTATCAAAACATTGTAGAAGCACTTATCCTTTAAGTAATAAGAGATCCACTTTTCCTTTTCATATTGTGCACTTTGATGTGTGGGGGCCATACCACTTGCCTTCTATGGGTGGTTATCGATATTTTATCTTGTTCATTGACGATTTTTCTCAGTATATTTGGTTATTTTTTATGAGATCTCGTGATGAAGTTTCCAAGCTTGTAAGACAATTCCATGAATTTGTTCTTACCCAATTTGATACAAGAATCAAAATATTTAGGTCTGATAATGCAAAAGAATACTTTGAGAAAAACCTCACCTCTTATCTCACTAAATTTGGGGTCATCCACTAGAGCTCCTGTGTTTGTACTCCGGAACAAAATGGAGTAGCTGAGAGGAAGAATCATCACATAGTTGAAGTTGCAATAAGCATTTTGTTTACCTCACATGTTCCTACAAGGTTTTGGGGGGATGTTGTTCTCACTGCAACATACCTAATCAATTGCATGCTATCCAAAGTTTTGGGCTTTAAGTCTCCTTTTGACTTTCTTTATCCAGATAAGGACCTTTTTTCTCTTCCCCTTCGTGTCTTTGGGTACACTTGTTATATACACATTTCTAGTACCCAAAGACATAAATTTGAACCAAAGGCCCATAAGTGCATTTTTCTTGGTTATGCCTCCACACAGAAGGGTTATTGTTGTTTCGATCCTAGTAGTGGGACTCGTTATGTTTCAATGGATGTCACTTTTGCTGAGTTCACTCCTTTCTATGGTTCATCTCAGGGGGAGCATCGCTCATAGGGGGAGTATTTGTCACAGTTGTTTGCACTCCCCCTTCTTGTTCCTGTTGAGTCTTCTTCACTTGAGTTTCCTTCTGTTGAGTCCAGGAGGGAACAATCATCTCTGGACCCCTTCACTATTCCTGTTTCTCCTCCATTGCCTCCTCATCCTCCTCCTATTCACAAGTGATACTGGTGGCAAAAGACTAGGAGTGAGCAGATTGTTTCCTCTATGCCACATGAGCCTCCTACACTTCCAATTGCTGAAGAGACAACAGGTACTAACGTCACACCCTTGCATCCTTCCTTCCCAGACCTTGATGTTCCCATTGCCATTAGGAAAGGTAAACAAAAGTGTACTGCACATTGCATTTCTAAACATCTTTCCCATGGCCTTCTTTCTCCTTCATATTATTCATTTTATTCCTCTATTGCTTCTAACCCTATACCTAGGTTTGTATTAGAAGCTCTTTCTATTCCAGAATGGAGGGATGATATGAGAACCGAGATAGAGGCTCTACACAAGAATCACACATGGGAAGTGGTTGATTTGCTTGAAGGGAAGGAGCCAGTAGGCTGTAAGTGGGTGTATACCATCAAATATCATGTTGATGGCTCTATTGTGAGGTACAAAGCTTGATTGGTTGCAAAAGGCTATACACAAACTTATGGGATTGACTACTTGGAGACTTTTGCCCTTGTTGCAAAGATGACCTCTGTGAGAGTCCTACTATCTTTGGTAGCTCATTCAGATTGGCCCCTTTATCAGCTAGATGTGAAAAATGCCTTCTTGAATGGAGAATTACATGAAGAGGTTTATATGTCCCTTCCACCAAGGATGTATGGCACAAACATGGAGGATAAGTTGTGCAAGCTGAAGAAGTCTTTCTATGGGCTCAAACAGTCACCTAGAGCCTGGTTTGAAAGGTTTAGAGCTGCTCTTGTTAACTTTGGTTACACAGACTCGATCTAACCATACCTTCTTTGTGAAGAGAGGTTCATTGGTGGTATATCTTATATTCTATGTGGATGACATTGTAGTGACTGGCATTGATGTGACAGGGATTGATAATCTTAAATCCTTACTTCATACAGAGTTTGAGATCAAAGACCTAGGGGAATTGAGGTATTTCCTAGGTATTGAAGTGGCTCGGTCTAAAGATGAAACCTTTGTTTCTCAACGCAAGTATGCGCTAGACTTGCTTACTGAAACATGAAAAATGGGTGCAAGACCAGTGGCTACCCCTATTGATACGAGTCACAAGCTTTTTGCCTCTGATGGAGAACTGTTGAAGGATAAGGGAGTGTTTCAAAGGTTACTAGGGAAACTGCTATATCGTTGTATGTCTCGCCCTGACATTGCATATGCTGTTAGCTGCATTAGCCATAGCCAGTTCATGCATGCTCCCAGAGATACACATATGGTAGCAGCAAAGAGGATTTTATGTTACTTGAAGAGTACTCCAAGGACGGGTATTCTTTTTGCTAAACATGGTCATATGAAACTGGAGGCCTATACAGATGTTGGCTGGGCAGGCAACATTGATGATAGGAGGTCAACTTCGGGATACTGTAGTATGGTGGTAGGTAATACTATTTCTTGGAGAAACAAGAAACAATCTATGGTTGCTAGATTTTTCAGCTGAGGCAGAATATAGAGCTATGGCTCATGGAGTTTCTGAGTTGCTTTGGCTTTGATCCCTAATGGAGGAATTAGGTGTTGAGTATGATAGACCATTGATGCTGTATTGTGATAATCGGGCCGCCATTAACATTGCCCACCACAATCCTGTGCAACACGATAGAACTAAACACATTGAAGTTAACAGACATTTCATTAGAGAAAGAGTGGCTTCTGGAAAAGTTTGCCTATCTTTCATCCCATCTGAAGAACAGTTAGCTGGCATTCTTACCAAGGGAGTCTCCAAAGTATGTCAAGCTACAACATGATACAGGCAAGCTGGGCATGATTGACATGTATGCTCAGCTTGAGGGGGAGTGTAGAGAAGATGGGCCGAATGGCCCATAGCCCACAATTGTTACTTATCTTTATATTTCTGTTCTGTTTTTGTTAGTGTCTACTTTGTACTCAAAAGAAAAAAAAAACCCTTGAGTAATTATCTTTAATACATGACATCATACTGTATTATATTGGTTCTATTTAAGATGCTTTAATTTCCTGTGAAATTGCAATCTCAATTAGCTTAGTATGCTTTCATTTATGACAGTGCATGTATAATGTGTGTGTCAATTAAGCAGCATGGTATAAATCTATCACTTCTTTTACTACAATTAAGTTTACTACCTCCAGCCACATTTCCATTTAAAATCTAATAAGGGAGCAACAGAAAGTAAATAGTTGGTAATTGTATGCATGCACACAGCAAGGTGGATGAAGCAATTAGTCGTGTCTGATATTTCTTGAGGGCAACTTTCCCCATCCCATTTAATTTTGTTTTATAACATCCATCTAGGCAAATCAAACACTAAATATTGTTATTTAAAACCTATCAAAATAAATTTGTTTTATTTTTGTATCTGCGTGTGAGGAAGAAGGTCTTGCTGACCGGATCAAGTAGGCAGGTCCCTAAACAACTCCACAAATTTCTGCCATGTAGAGAAATCCTGTGGCTAATCAAGGAGGGTCTAAAGAAGTGGTAGAAAGGGGGAATCTTGAGGAGAAGGGAGAAGGGGTGGAAATCCTAGTGGTGGGGGAAAGATCGAGTGAGAGAGCAGTTGAAATTTATGGGAAAGAGGAGGGATTAATAAGGAAAACACATAGGAAGGAGACGGAAAGAGGGTTAGGAGATAAGATTGAGAATGTTGAAAGAGGCCTTGTTGTTACTACAGACAATTTTTCTGAGAAGGCCGATGCGGGGAAGGGATGGGATTGTCAGGAAGAATTGGAGAAAGGAGGGGTTGACGGAGGAGGGAAGGGTTGTGTATAGAAAGAAGAATGAAAGGATCATGGGGCTAAGGTTTATGGAAGGAAAAGGAAGTATAGAACAAGACCAATCACAGGAGAGGAAGAAAGCGAAAACAAAGGTGCAGATGGGGTGATTCAAAATGAGGATGATATCGCTAGTGAGATTGATAAGGAAGATATTATCATGGATGAAACACATGAAATTGGGAGGTCCATTGATCTGAAGACAGTGGTGAGCACAGAAGTGAAGGCAAGTAAAATTTAGGGTCTGTACTTTATTGGAGGAGA
Source organism: Nelumbo nucifera (assembly GCF_055504915.1). Classification (NCBI taxonomy): domain Eukaryota; kingdom Viridiplantae; phylum Streptophyta; class Magnoliopsida; order Proteales; family Nelumbonaceae; genus Nelumbo; species Nelumbo nucifera. The sequence goes on along the minus strand of NC_142652.1, from coordinate 23,912,431 downwards.
GGATTTTGCTAGAAAATCTTTAGAAAACTGGAATAAAATCTCACCAGATGGTGACAGGTAAAGAGGACAACATTATGAAGTCTGATGCGGAAGTTTCTTTTGCAAAGAATACTGATGTTCAAGAGAAGGGTGCAGGTGGTTGCAAGGACAGTGATGTGAAAGCAGAGTATATTTTTGAGAAAAATGTGATCTTGGAATTGTAAAGGATAAATGCTAAAGAGTTGGATTTGCCTGGGGAGGAGTCGAGGAGAGGATATGATGTAGGACCAGCTCAGTTCTTGTCCTTAGAGAATGTGAATGGTCTTCTTGGATCAGAATTTTATGGCCGTTGATGGCTGTAATGGGTTCTTGAAGGAATAAGAGAGAAAATAGGGAGAGAAAGAAGAGAGAAAATACCTGGAATCACTCACAGGGTGCCTAGAATCACTCTAGGGCATGGGAATCACTCACCATAGATAGCATAAGCTGAAGAAAGCTCAATATAATTCATTGCCTTTGTGCAAAATGCCCATACATATTTATAGACTCTAAACTCGTAATAACCCTAGGAGTCAAACTGTTAAACTCATAATAGTCTTTTAGGAGTCAAACTTTTAGACTTGATAATCCTAGTAGGACTCAAACTAAGCTGTCATATCCTATTTCAATTCAAAGAAGACTCGATAACTATAATCCTACGTATGCAATGACTTTGGAATTTTAAACATAAACAAACTATAACTGGACAAATTAAACCCTATCATTGTTCCCTACATAAAATTGTAAAAATAACAAAAATACCCCTCTGTCCAAAAACACAGAAATACATAAAATTTCATAAAATCCCAATTTTGACTCTCCAGCATCAGGATACCTAACACAGTTGGAAGATTCAGAAGTCAAAAGAATCAGAGAACAGTCCAGGTGTCAAAAGTTTTTGCCAGGTTGAAGGGGGTTTATTCGGGATGGGTCCTGGTAAGAGGTGAAGAAATCAAAGAAGATAATCAAGAAAAGTAACTGGGTATTTTTGGTCTTGTGGTTTTATGGGATTAAGGGTATTTTGTGGTAGGGTTTGTCGATTTTGGGTCAAAGGGTAGAATGTTATTTGGGTTTGGAGAGTTGAATATCTGGGATGAAACAAGTTCTGTTTTTCATAGGGTTGGTTTGCTCCTCTATTGGACATTCCAAGGTTCAATAGGAGGGGGGATGGTTTAGTGATGTGGGTCTATTCTCTTTTCTGTTTTCTATCTCGGGTGATTTCTTATCCCCACCCTTGTAACCTTCTATTTCTTATGAAATAAAGTTTCTTATTTATTTTTTTAAGGAAAAATGCTGTGGCTAATCCAGACTGTACATCATATAGAGGACCCTTCATTTTTAGTTCAACAAATGCCCATAAAAAGGGTTATTTGGAGAACATGGCTAGTTTCTCTGGCTGAGATTTATAACATGATTTTAGAGTATGGAATGGAAGAGAGGAGTCCTTGGGGCCCTAGGGTTTTTTTTTTTTTCATTAGTAACACAGAAAAGATTTCATTAAAATTAGATAAAAGAGGTACAACAAGAAGTTTTGAAAAGATATAACAGACCCAAGAAGACAAATTTAACCCGGAAAATTACAAATGAGCCCCACAGTTTGGCTAAACAAGGGGTACAAAGATAGTCAATGTTTTGGGCCTATATGTAATTTTTGGGGGTTTGGAAATCTGGTGTCCTCTTTGTTTCCTTCACAACTTCTGGTTGTACTGTTTTTCTAATTCTAATGAAATTGATTTCCTGAGTTAAGAACAAAACAAAATTACAAATGAGCCCAATACATAGGCTGTCTCTGAACCCCTTGCTTAGCTAGACCATCTGCCAAATGGTTTGAAGATCTTCTAACCCAATTGACTTGAATCATCATTTCTTTACATAGCTATTTGAACCTTTTATAATCATTCCTTAGATTCCAAGTTATTCCTTCTCCCCTTTTCAGCCAACTCACAATTGTTCTCGAGTGCCTTTCAATAATCAGTCTTTCAATACCCAATTCTTTTGCTTTCTCCACCCCACAAACTGCTGCCAAAAATTCTGATCTGAGTATACCACCTTGTCCAATTGGACCTGAGTACAATGAGAGTATAATTCCTTTCTCATCCCTAATTACTCCACCAATTGGACCTGAGTACAAAAATCCTTGGGGCCCTAGGTTGCCATTTGGATTCCAGGTCATTTAGATTATCTGGTTTAAAGACCTATGAATTTGTATATATAGCAGGAATTTAGGATTTTACAAAATTACACTATGCTGTGTATAATAGATGAATGGAAATTATTTTTCTTCTTCAATGGTGGTTTGGCACAAGAGTCAAGACTACATTGCTATAAAAATGGTGTTTTAAATCATTAATCTTCAATTCGTTGGCAGGGATCACTTGATTATGATGGTTTGGGTCCTATTTCATGGTGGGTATAGGAGAACCTTGAAAATCTTGAACGGATTGTGGTTTTCCAAGCTGATTGTGTAACTCCGAAGAAAGTCAGGGTGATGCCTTTTGTCACGAGTAATTTCTCCTTGGCTATATTGAATGTAACATATAATGTCAAGAGGCTTTTTCTGCTCTGATTTTCTCATTATTTACCCATATTCTAACCTTATTTCTTCTCATAAGATTTTTGAAAGAGAAATGTATAATCTGGATTTGAGTGTATATTGGAATTTATTTATCTTACAATTATGATATTTCTTGCTTATTTTAACCCTGCATATTTGCAGGGCAAATGGCCATTTGATTGAGAGGGATGTCCCTTTGAGGGGGCATGGGTTTGAATCCGTGGAAGGGCAGGTTCTACTATATTTACCTAAGGCAGGATACCCTGTTGCCTGTTGGATCTCTAATGGGTATGCACCTTCCAGCATATAAGAACCAGACGAACACAATTTTTTCTTTCTTGGTAGCCCATCCCCAAACCCGTAAACCCCCGCAACCCAGGTGCAGGCGGGATTCGGTCCAATTATGCGGTCTATTTTTATACGCTCTAACAATCTCACTAAAGGATGATGGGCAGATCCTGATCCAGGTTCTCCACCTAGTAAATGCCAGTGGGCCTATTCAAGCATCCCTACTTTCAGTCTTCCACCAACTCATCCATCTCCACAGGCCAAACCAAAAAAAAAAAAAAAAAAAATTCACTCCTTAGATGAGGACAAATGGGGTCCACTGCAAAAACTGGTGTGTACAGGTTATATAACAAATGAAGATTATTTTGCTTCTTGAATGGACACAACTGTTATTCTAAGGACATTGGCGTGTTCACTGTTGATAGGTTACGGAGCTCGTTTCACACACTTGTGTTCACAGGTTACACTAGATCTTCACTCCCGAAGTCCCGATTACTTCAGTGGTGGATACGTAGTGCCCATTTGAGAAGACTTTCATGCATTAACTTCTAGCATTACATGAGCTTAGAAACCAGGAACATCATGGTATTTTGTAGAATTCCAGAAAGTCAAAATAGGCTTTTATGAACTGCAAAATTGGCTTTCGGGTGAAGCTATCTCAAGTAATTTCTTCAAAGTGGCTGAGTCAATGCAGAAACCCTCCCAGATGGGCTCTTAATCAGCATTATACAAAAACTTGAATTTTCCTTTTTGGGGTTATTATCTAAGTTCCCCGTCACCTTTTCACATTTTCTTAGACATACCCTGACTTTTCAAAACCCCCACAGGCCCTCTGTCAGATATTTTTATTATCTAAAACTTACCTTATGTTAGGTCACCATTAGTGCCCACTAACTCAAGCTTCTCATCTGACTTTTTAGTTATCTTTAATGATTAAATTAACCTTCAGAGGCAAGTTTGAAGCGAAAAAGGAGAGAGAGAGAGAGTTCACTTAAGCCACCTTGACTATCCAACGTGTCTAAATGAGGTTGTGTAAAAAAGATAAATCATATGTCTCAATGAATATCCCAATTGTATTGTAATGGGCTCTGAATCAAAATAATGTACTGCGATGGACACGATTTATTGTCTCAAGACAATGTCCTAGGTCTACCACCATATCTATCTTATACATTTATCTCATTTATGATGAATTTTTGAAACATGTACTTATCCGAATCTCAAAGGATTTATGGGTCGGTTACATAAATCCTTTTCCACCATTCCACTCTATTCAATGTCATATTCATTTTTAAATGGTAGACCCCTAAATCATTTCTAATTATTTTAACCCATCTCTATCCCTATCTCTTTCTTCTATACTCTCAACTTGTAACATATCAGTTTATTCCACTTAATATGAAGAACCATAAGGCTGCGTTTGAAAATGATGCAAATGGAGTGTAAATCTCGGTTCAGGGTAAATTTGCATTCTGGTTCATTTTTGCCTGTGTTTGGCAACATTTCATTTATGTATTGACAAATTACAGAAAACACATTTTCTGATGCAATTTTACATTGATAATAAGATGTAAAAATACATCAATAAAAAAGAAGTAAATTTGTATTCAATTGGGCTTTTGATAAAAAAGGCATATGCTTTAGTGAAATTCGTGTTTGTATCCATTACAACTAAAAGCCTGTTTGGTAAGAAGATAAATTTGTCAATGCAAAATTAACCCAACTTTACAATTTATATGAACCGTTTTACACTACATATTTGCATTCACACTTATTTGCATCATTTCCAAACGTAGCCTAAATTCAAATTCTTGCAAATGATTGGGTTAATTTCAACGTATTTGCAGCCTTAGAGATTAAGTCCAATCTATTTTACATCGACTATTTGGTAAATTGGGTTGGACCTCTGCATCCTCAAATGCTCCATAACCAATAATTAAGAAAACATGCGCCACCTGGGATGAGTTGTGATCACCTGCCAATAAAACAAGCTCCAACACCTTACCAACTTGGTCTGACACCATACGACTTGCTATAAAACTGGGGCCCACCGTAAAAATGAGACCTGCCATGTATAAGATATGAGGTGTCAGATGTTGTTGATAGGGTGTTGGAACAAATTTTCTTGGTAGGTGATCCGGATTTGGCTGGAACACAAAAATGAAAAGTGGTAGACCTAGGACATTGTATCATTGGATACTTTGATGAATGTTCACTCCACATAAATACAATGATTTATTTCATTTAATTTTGAATGGTACAAATTACAAATATAATGATTGGATCATTGGATACTTGAATGAATGAAATATGAAAATGGAATAAATTAATGAAATATAAAAAATATAATATAGTTACAAATTGAAAATACAAAATAGCATTGTTAAAAAATTAAAAAAAAATCAAATAAATTAAATAAAATTAAAAAAATTTACAATAATTTAAAAAAAATCTATACAAGTAGTCAAATTCATGAATCAATTCATGGCTTTCATCTTTTGCTTCAGGTGAAATATCTGGTGTAGTATCATGCCCTCCTTTGTCTTGTAATCTATCTTCTGCATCTTACCAATCCTTGAAGCAGATGCAAATCTCTATGCTTTCATCATTTATGCAATTTCTTTTGTTATCTTGCACTAAAACAAGACTCCGATGGACTGTAAATACTGGTGGGGTTAGTAGATCACATGCCATGGCGGCGAGAACTGGATAATTTTTTGAATGTTCACTCCACCAAGTTAAAATATCAAAATTATTTGATTATTCACCTAAATTAGAAAAAATTGCTTGTAAATAAAAATTAAGTTCAGTAAATGAACTTGTTGTAGAAGTAGTAGATTTCTGCCTTATACTTATTAAATAAAAAAGTTTTTCTCTTCTACTACTGGGCTCAAGGTCAGAAGTAGAAGATGTACAAGTTGTAGGAATATTTCCCATAACTCCAGATTCATATAAACTGTACATTTTAAATAATAAATTATTAATTTCTTCTTTTTTATTTACTATATCAATATTCATATTTTCACAAATGATTAAGTAAAATATATAAACCATCTTTCCTAATCCTAGGGTCTAATATTGTAGCTAAACAATAAAGGGGAGAAATGTTTTCCCAATATTTTTTAAATTTATTTTCCATTATTTCAACAATCATTAATTACCATTAATTGATAAGGTAAATTACAACTAGTTGGATAATAAATTCCAGATAATTCATTAGTTGTATCATAAAAATGATTTAAAAAATCTCTTATACAGACTGTCATTTCCCAGTCTTCCTCAAATATCATATCATTAGGCATTTTTGAATTATAAAAATCAATAAGAATTTGTTTATGAGAAATACAACTTTCTAACATAGCATAGATAGAACTCCACTTGTGCTTTACATCTAATATAAAATGTTTATATTTTAAACCATAATTTTGACATAAATATTTAAATTCTTATTTTCTTGCCCTTGAACTTATATATATATATATACACTACAATTTCTAATTTTTGAAATATGAGTAGAAAATAATATTCAAGGATTTTGAATGCATAAATTTAAGATGTGACATGCACATCTATATGAAATAATTTACCATTTAAGCATGGTCTTAATTGAGATTTTAAAATATTTATTGCAGAATCATTATTGTTGGCATTATCAAAACTAATAGAAAATATTTATTGAGAATTGGAGAATGCACAATCAAAGAATCAACTAATCAGAGTTACTCAAATTGTAGAGAATTGAGAATGTATGAGTATGAGAGAGAGAGAGAGAGAATTGTTGAATTGGTGTGATGAGAATGGTGGAGGATAGGGCTATTTATAGGAATTGAACATAATTCAATTGCCCAAAAAACTACTTATTATTTAGTTGTTAGGAGGGGTATTTTGGTCATTGTAAAGTTATTTATAACTTTACCCTAAATGTCCCCCTAAACTAGTTGTTATATAGCTATTGGGGGGCATTTATGTCATTTTTTTAACCCCCCATAAGCAAAATACGCAAATACCCTCCTAATATGGCAATTTATAACTATTGGGGGGGGGGGGGGGGGTATTTCTGTTTTTTAATTGGGGGTGCAACATGAGGACTTCCCAGGAAGCTGAAACGGGGGAGCCCAACGGCTATATTCCGGGTGGGCCGTGCTCGGCCCATTACGGGCCCCATAGGCCGTGACGGCACGTAGACCGCGGGCGGCACAACACGAATAATTGTCATGTTGTGCCGGCCTATGGACCTCAAACCCCCGGCCCAACACGGCACGAACCTTTGTATCGGGCCTAGCACGGCCCATGGGCCTTCATGCTGTGCTGGGCTGTGTCGGTCCAATTTTGTGTTGGGTCAGGGCGGGCTGAGCGGCCCGATTTACACCTCTAGTAGAGGATATTAATCTTCTTATCTCTATATCTATCGCAAAAGGAAATTTCCAATAAATTCGGTATATACAACTGTATATGCATGACCATAAGAAGGGATCCAGGATGATAGTGTACATAATAGGCATTGCATCCACTAGTAGTCAAGGACTCGAGGCGAAAACTTTTCCAATAGACAGATATAGGGATGTGCGGCTGAGGTCAGGTTAAGTAGTAAACCGCACTGACCCGACCCTAAGATCAGATCAGGTTTAATTGGGGTATGGGTCGAGTTTGGGTTAGGGTCAAATGTGTGAAAACCAACCTGTTTACCTTAAAACATTAAATCATTTCTAGAAATAGCATTAAGGTTGGGTTCGAAATTTCAAACCCGATCCATTCACATCCCCTGCCATCCCTAGACAGACATAGAAGAGGGCTTATTCAATCCAACTGCTCATTCAATAGGAGTGGAGTGGCCCCATTTTAATTTAACTATATAGAGAACCCTAGAAGGACCAAGAAGTCAACAAATAAACATCTCAACTCTTGACACGTGGCAAAGGGATAGAGGCCCATGCCCACTATAAAGGGCCACGCCTTTATCTTGTATTTCATGCACCACACTAAACACTACCTTACTTCCCCAAGGATGGCCCTCCTTATGCACTTACTAGTGCTGTTCGTCGGAGTGGTGGTTCTGGCCTCTCCCTCCTCCTCCTCCTCCTCCGATCATTTCTTTGAATATCTCGATCCTCTTCATCCTCTGATTGGAAAGAAGCCACCCCAACAGAGCATACCTCCTTCATACATGCCCATGCCGCCATCGCCATCGCCATCACCATCGCCATTAGTCAAGGTGAACGATCCTATCTACAGAACTCGTAATCCACCGCCGTCGCCATTAGTCAGGGTGAACGATCCTATCTACAGAACTCGTAGTCCACCGCCGCCGGCGACACCACCTATTTACAAACCTCCGAAGGTAGAGATGCTACCACCGCCGATGTATAGTCCACGTACTAACAAGTTTATCAATCTTGAACCGATGTACAAACAACGTACTCATGGACACTACTTTGGTCGCCCTCCAACCTCTGTCAAGCCCAAGTTTATGGGTTAGTTAAAGCCAGCAGGCTTATATTATATATATAATAAGAAGTGCTTCTACTGGTTTGTTTGTATGAGAATTGAGAAGACAAGAGAATTAATATATGTTTTCCGTGGATATATACGACTCTTTTCTTCAGAACTGCGGCCCTGATGGCTGATGAGACTTTTTAGGTATCAATAAGTAGATTCCAATTAATCTGGCAAATTATACATATATAGAAAGCCATGCATGCATCTCCTCATCATCAAATCGCAGTCAGCTTTCGCCACTTATTGTAGGTGGTGTTTGACAAAACTGAGTTCTGATATCAAAAAATTAGGAAACAGTTTTTATAAAGTTGATATCCGTAAACAATAAGTTTGCTTTCGTGCTTTCCGGAGCCTCTGTGATATTAAAAAGAAAAAAGAAGGAATTTGTGCGATGAGATGGTTTTAAAAAGATGCCCATGTTACATTGCATTTAGGTATCGTTTGGAAAGTCTTTTTACATAACGATCTTCCGGAAAATTTGACAGTCAAAAGATGGTGAACTTTTACATAACGATTTTGACAGTCTAAAGATCATTTGGTTGGAGATAGGCTTTTTTTGTGCGTCTCTGACAAGACCAAAAAATGTAAGAAGCTTCATTTCTAATTTCCCAAAATAAATTCAAATCGAGCTTCTTGCGTCTTTTTGGGACAGTCTTTCAACAAAAAGATCTTGCCCAACCAAACAAAAAAAAAAACCAAAAATCCAAAAAACAAGCTACTAAACTTCTAAAAAACCCACAGCCCATGTAGAAAGACATGCCAAACAGGGCCTCGGTTTCTTAATTGAATTAAAGGCCAGTTTAAAGAATCCCATAATTAATTTTCTTTTATAATTCTTTTATAAATTTTAAAATATAGTATAGATGAGCCATATGAAACATGTCTAAAAATGAAGCATGGACCAATGGACCATCTCTAACTCTAATTACTAAATTAGACATATTATTACCTTTTAATGTATGATTCAAATGTTAACAATGGGATTCAATACCTGAAAAATATCAGACCTATTTTAGCTAGCGAACATTTATAGATTAGATATAACAAAAAGAGTTTTTGTTGATGCTTTGAGTCACTGCATGAGACCCATACCCACCATAAAAGGCACAATAAAGATCTGCTACGTACAATCAAAGATGTGTTGGCATGATACACAACCCAATCAGGAATCAGCATATCAGCGGTCAATGACTTTACCATCCTTCATTTTTTCAACCGTTGGACCCCATTCAAAGATAAAAATGTATCATTTGAACATGGATGGATTATTGAAAGCTAGAATTATTATTAGGGTAAACTATAAAAATCTTCCCCGAAGATTCTGACAACCATAAAAATCTCTCATATAGTTTTATTTTAATAAAAACCTTCCCTTTATTTTTGAAAAAATCAACAAATATCTTCCTTTGGTCAATAACCATGATGGAAAACATTAAAGAAATGATCATTTTTTTTTAAATATCTATTTACCCTTTTACGAATTTATACATCTATTTTTGTATTTTACCCAAAAAATAAGGGGTTTTCTTTTCTTTTTCTTCTCTCCACTCCCTCCTTTTCTCTCTCTCTCTCTCTCTCTCTCTCTCTCTCTCTCTCTCTCTCTCTCTCTCTCTACTCTACATCTACGGTCTGCCTATGCCAAAAGAAGCAAAAGTCCATCAACATTCATCAGTGCTCGTCCTCTGTCAGATCCTACCGTCCGTTCTCTTGAAGCACCGAATCTGGGCCCCCTTCCTCCTCGCCCTTGCGCTGCACTCTCCCTATAGTGCTAGCACCACTGCTCGACCAACCTCCTCCAGTAGAGCCACTCCCTCCAAAAATCACTTCCCATGCTCTTTCCCTCTTCCTGCCATCTTTGCAACTGCTCCCACCTCTGCGTCGATCTCGGTACCATCTCATTACATCTCTGCCGCCAATCATTCTAGCTCCGCCACTATCTTCACCACCTCTACAATCGCTTCCACCTCTTCCGTCGATCCTTCTAGCTCCGCCACTGTCTCCACCACCTCTACAACTGCTCCCGCCTCTGTCGCCGATCCTTCTAGCTCTGCCACTGTCTCCACCACCTCTACAACCGCTCCCGTCTCTACCGCCGATCCTTCTAGCTCCGCCACTGTCTCCACCACCTCTGCAACTGCTCCCGCCTTTTCCGCCAATCCTTCTAGCTCTGCCACTGTCTCCACCACCTCTGCAACCGCTCCCGCCTCTACCACCGATCTCATTACCATCTCTGCCACTGATCCTTCTAGCTCGGCCACTGTCTCCACCACCTCTGCAACCGCTCCCGCCTTTGCCATCGATCCTTCTAGCTCTGCCACTGTCTCCACCACCTTTGTAACCACTCCCGCCTCCACGACCACATTGCCATTGCATTCTGTCAGGCATAATGCCAACAAAACTTTTGTTGTAGGCTTGGCACCTAATGGATCTTTCAAAAATCCTACCACCCCACTCATTACCAACGGCAGGCAGGTGGGGTCTCGGCTTCCATCAGTCGACGAATTTGGCACAAGAGAACGTTCAAGTAGGTGAAGAGCTGAAAGCTGAGCACTGTTAGAGCCAACACAAGAGAACGTTCAAGCAGAGAGCCAAAGGCTGCAGATCCTCCAAAGCTCTTCATCATCTCCATCTCTGAAAAAACAAAGAGATAAGAGATAAGAGAAATCCAGGAAGGCAGGGAACTATGGTTTGACGAGAAGGGTCTACAAGGGTTTTAAAGAGGAAGGGATGACCTTTTCTGCTACTTTTCCGTGAGAACCTACAGATTTCTTGAACGGATTATGGAGTGCACCACTATTCTGCCGCTAGGTGTCGTAAGGAAGAAGATGAATAGTGTTTGAGCTGAGACAGGGTTATTTTAGTAAAAATAGATGTACATTAATCCATAAAAGGGTAAAATAGGTATTTTGAAAAAATATCATCTCTTTAACGTTTTTTGTCTTGGTCATTGACGGAAGGGAGGTATTTATTGATTTTTTCAAAAATAAAAGGGAGGTTTTTGCTAAAATAAAACTATAGGGAAAGTTTTTATGATTGTCAGAAACTTCAAGGAAGATTTTTGTATTTTACCCTTATTATTATTATAGCCCTTGTAAAGAAATGAATGGATGGACAAAAAGACAGTGTAGGAAATGGAAAATAATAAGACAAACAAGGTCCATAGGCTTCTAGAGTAAAAGAGAGTGTGTTAAAGTTTATTTATTTATTTATTTTTTATAATAAGAGAGATGAAACTTTTTATGCATTATATTTATATATCAGTGCGTTTGATCTACATCTTGTTCAAATACAAACTCAATATAGATTTTTTTACCAAAAAAAAGAAAAAACTCAATTATAACGATCCATAATAAAGATATGCTGGCCATCATGCATGATCGATCTCCCTACTATATATGGTCTCACATCACATGAGTCTGATATCCGGGAATGTCGATGGTTACAGAACCCATGACATTAATCCTTTACATTCTGCGACGGGTGATGGGATCATATATAGTGCCCATAAACCATTTCTGGAGGAGGAGGAGGAGACTGGGTGGTTAATTGCCCAGCATGGCGGTGCTGATTATTGTGGCTCTTTTCTTCTGCAACAACAATATATATACAATTAATAGATGATCAAATATGCATCAATCTAATTAAGGTTGATTATCAAAATTAAATATATAATATATCTATATATATATATATATAAATTAAATGAATACAAGCAACCAACCATTAATTAGCAAATGATGAATTTGACATAATCACTCCTACTCACTGGAGTGGATAGATGATGCATGGACTGACTGGCCACCGTCACCATCGGTGCTCCAGCTTATGCCCGGCGGGCTGCTGCCACCTCCCATGGGACGAAAACAACTGAAATTAGAACGATGCAAAGTCTGAAAGCATCCTTCTGATAAACTATTTTCTTTTGCCACCCCTCACCCTTACTTATAGGCTATTGCTAGTTGGAGTCCATGTTAACCGTCCTTCACGTCGTCTGGACTTTCAATGGGTGTGGAAGAATATCAATTATGAAGCGACCGGGAGTCAACAAATACGATATATAGCTAAACACGACTTAAATTGAAAATTAGTAGTCACCAGTCAAGTCTCCCCAAGTTATATATATAGTTGGTTATGGTGGGTGGTGGTGTTAGAAAATTAATGAAACAACGACTCTTGAATGTCAAAACAGGTCAGTTGATTTGAGTACTATCGGGCATGCTTCCAGCTAATAATCAATGAAATAATAAGAAATATTGACGTTTCCTATAATTAAACTTAAAAAAATTGAAAATTGTAAGTGGATTTTACTGAATAAAATAAAAGCTATTTAATGTATACATTAATAAATATTGAACATAATATATTAACGGGTTCCACTTGAAATTTCTTCTTTTAAGAGAAAAATAAATAGTTGGGACTCACTTGAAATTCCTATTTTAAGAAAAAAAAAAATAATAAATAATAGGTGAGACCCACTCACAAGAATAAAATAAAAAATATATAATATATAAGTTAATAAGTATTTAAAAATATATAATATATAAGTGGGACCCACTTGAGATTATATGTGGGCCCCACTTAAGATTTCATCTTTAATAGGTGGCTCTCTCTCTAGAGTCCTTTTGAACAATAAATGAAAATTTTGCAAGTGCAGCAACGGGTCACAACCACCTCACATGTAATAGAACTGATTGTAGTTGTATTTCGAAAGAAGCCTAACTAGATTCCATGGGGTAAACATCGTATCGTTATCCCCATCACGAACCATAGACTCGGTATCTCAGATACGATCCTTGAGATATGGATGGCTAAACGGTGGCCCTATCTGATACGATCCATGAGCTTGGGGAGGGCTCAAGCTGGAGCGGCGGAGACAACAATGGTGGTGAAGGAGAGAGTATGGGAGGAGGAAGAAGGAGAAGTAATCTCAAGTGGGCTCATATTCCACCTATTTACTTTTCTCTTAAAAGAGGAAATTTGAAATGGGACTCAGTTATATATTATTTTCAATATTTATTAATTTATATATTAAATAATTTTTATTTTATTCAATGGGATCCACTTATAATTCTCAGTTTTTTTAATATAATAATGTTATTAATACTTACGTTTTGGGGCTAACAATGGCATTTTCAACTTAATCTGAGATTTAAATTGGCCCCTTGGATTATAAAAGTGCAAAAATAGTTTTTTTGGCAAAACTTGGGAATTGTCAGGACCGAAAATCCAGTTATAATAATTCATATTAGAACTAAATCTATTTAATAGATTTAAATTATAATAATCACGTTATTGTATATGCAGACAAATTATGAACAGAACAACTAAAAAATAAGTATCAAAGCTTTTTTCGAAATCGAATTGGTTCTTTGGTTTTTGTAAAATCTTGAACGAAAATTGAATTGAAATCAATCGGTTAACTAATTGATTATTTCTGTTTTGAATTTGATCAGTTCAATTCTTTGGTTTTTATATTTATAATATATTATAAATAAATACAATATATATATATGATATATTATATTATAAATAATATATACATACCGATTAGTTTGATTAATCGCTGATTTTCTTTTATTTAACCAAAACCGAACCAGTGGTTTTTTGAAAAAATACCAAACTGATCAATTTGCTTAATTAGATTTTTAGGCTTAGTTCGGTTTTTCGGTTGAAAACCCCTATCAAAAATAAAATGCCTTGAAAATTGAACCTTGGTCGGCAACAAGGAAAGCAACGGAGGATTTCGTTGAGCAATCGCACGCACATGACATGAGAATCCGCATATCGTGTTTGTTACTCATTTTGGTGCCTTAAAGCGAGATCACATCTCCACCCCACAAGGAGCCGCCCCACAATGCCCCACAGCACATTCCCGCCGTAGGAATATCTCCTGATGATGACATCATTAGAAGTAGTACTATCATTGGGAGATGTTCCCAATATACGGCGGGGATGAGCTGTGGGGCGGAGATGTAAACTCCCTTAAAGCATGCAGCAATTTGAAAATAATCTGATTATGGCAGCAAAAAAGAAGGGGTTTTTATAGTCCACGCACTTTGATCTTTTTGACCGGGACCAAAGCTTTTATTATTGAGTCGGATTAGTTCAAGTCTAATTAACATCATTGTCTTATTATCAAAAAGAAAAAAGTTAACATCATTGTTTAAATTTCAATCAAATTTAGGCCCCATTCGCTTTTTGGTAAGTTACTTACTCAGATAAATGTAATTATCTGGGTAAGTTTTTCTTGGAAAACACTTATCCAAGTAAGTGTGTTTATCTATGTTCTTTTATTTTTCAAGTAAAAAAGGAAATGACCATTTTAACCATTAAAATTCATTATTAAAAGGGGCATTTTTGTCCCATTCAAATGTTGGAGACTTTCCCCCAAGTGGGAAAGTTATTTATCCACCTAAGAGATAGGTATTACTTACTTGGGTAAGTGATACCTAGGAAAATAAACTTTCCCTAGTCCCCACATTAATCTGCAAAAAGAACATGGGATCCTTAATCAATGGGAACCAAAATCCATTGACCAGATTTCCTCCCTCTCAAAATCCAAAAAAAGAACGCCCTTAAAGAAATATCATATTTAAAAAAATATCCCATTTTTTTAATGCAAGAAATGCTTCATTTCTTTGCATTACCGTTACTGTCAAGAGTTGTATGTATATTTTAGCCCGAGAGATGCAAAGTTCATTTTGTTGGCGTACTTAGAAATCACAAGTGCTGGTTACGAAATCAGATTCAGTCAGTGCAGAATCTGTTCCAACAGCCATTATAGTCTTGCATTGGGAATATCTTCCTATGTTCATTTTAGGTGGCAGTGCAAGGCTGTAAAGGCTGTTCGAATGGGTCTTGCACTGACTGAAGCCAATCTTGCTGGTTACAGTTTAGAAAGACGAAAAAAAAAAAGATAATTATATTTTTTATACATTGGCTACAAAAGAGTATTAATGAATCTATCTTTAGAGCTGTAAAGTGGGCTGGGCCATGACAGGCATAACCTCCTAACTGTAACAAATGGGCCGTTTCAGACCCAACCCGGCCCAAACCCCTATATTGGGCTGGGAGTTTTGAGAACCATGGGCCAACACAGCACAATATGAAGAATCGGGCCAATATCGGCACGAACTGCTACAGTGTAACGACCCACAAAAGTTTGTGGGCTGTACCAACCTTACACCTATACGTATAGCTCAACCATCACCCAGATTATTCTCGGATGTTTTAGGTTGAATAGCTATTGCTTGTTATTATATTTAGTTTGTTCGGAATGAGAAATGTTTTAGGAACCACTAAATTATGCCCCAGAATCTTTTAAGTATTACTAACCAGCCATTACGAAATTCTAGACGGCCCCAATCTGATCTCTGTTGTACACCAGACTTTCGGCTAAAATTTGTGCTTCAAGTTAAACATACAATAGATTATTGTCTTTATTGATGCTTGGACAATTACTGATATTTATTCTCTTTTGGGGGTCATTATTTTATCAAGAAATCTATCATGTTTGAAAATTTATGGGGCTAGGATAGATAATTTTGATTCTATATCAAGCTGATCTCTTTGCTGTTTTGCAGGTTTTTGAATGGGTGCAGCAATGAAATCATAGGAGTGTGGTTGTGTTCTGATTCACAAAGGGTGGTGTGCGCACTTCAAGAGAAGTTACTGTTGTTGGCTTTTGATGAGACTAGGACTCTTGCTATTAAACTTAGCAATGTTTCATACTGTTATGTAAATAAAAAATATAATGTCAGCCCATGCTGTGGCCCAGTTGGCTATAAATATCACCCACAGAGAAGCGGGATCTGCTCCACGCAAATTGGTGCTTCATAGGCACATCCACGTGCATTAGGAACATCTCCCATGATAATAAAGTACGGGAGATGTTCTCAATGCTTGATAGGATGTGCGTGTGAGACACCTGTGAGGCGCCAGGTGTGAAGAGAAGATCCGGTCTCATCCACAGTACTCCTTTTGTTTTGATGATTATCCCACTGGGATACCGGTGGCTCAGGACTTTGTAGATATAATTGTTGTTTAATATAGAACTTTTATCCTTCAAAAAAAAAAAACCATCACCCCAGATTGGCTATGCATGTATGTTTTGTGTGTTTTGAATGAATATGCTGTATATAACAAATAGAATTAAATTAAATAATTTTTTTGCTGAATATACCAAGATGTCATGATTTGGCCTCTTATTCCGTTCAAAACTTTAGATATAGTATAAAAAGATAATTAAATAAATGACATAAATTTAAACCGACAGAATAATAAGAAACCTTTAATAATAATAATAATAATAATTTGTCCAAATATTTCACCAAAATTCAAAAAAAAAAAAAAACATATCGTTTCTTGACATAACCTCTCTCTCCCTCTCTTCTACATGTGTGTAACATTAAATGAACTCCAAGAAAAACTGAAGACACCTAAGAATGAAAATTTATATATATAGAATGTATCATCTAGCATTATATACAACAATAGAGGAGTTTAAGCAAACAAGGAGTTTATGCAACTCTTGGATATATCATATATCATGCAAAACATGATGAGACTCATGAAAATACCACTAAAAAAACAAAATTAGGCATCCATCTCACATTTCTTGAGGTACCAAAGACTTGCATAAACTTGTTGTTTACTTCCTGGTAACAATATCACTAAGTGCTTTTGAGTAGGCAGTCTGCAATAACCCTTGAAATCGAAATGCCAAAACCTAAAAGGGGCTGATTCTACGAGCCAACTGCAACATGCATTCAGGAACAAGGCGTCTACTTGGAGGTGCAGCTGCATCTTTAGCCAGGGTATCTGCATCACCCGCGTGAATAACAGCAATTATATTTTCGAGCAACTCGTCTTTCCCACCTCTCATAGGATCCTGCAGCAGCAAGTGAAAATTTAGCAAAATCTTGCCATGAACAGCCTTTGCAAAGAAAGAGTGACAGCCCCATGTATCAAGCATCTAACCGCATAGGGGCATCTACATACTATAGTGCAAATAAAGGTTTGCATCTATATCTAACTACTATCAGACATCAGGGGTAGGAGTGCTCATCAAAAACCAAAAAACTGAGATGATGAAACCAAACCAAACCGAAAAAATCCAGTTAACCGAATCAGTCGGTTCAGTGTTTTAGAAAAACTGAAGGTACTGGATCCGTTTCAATCAACCAATATGAAAAACCGATGGTTAATCAAACCGACTGGTGTGTATACATATTTTACATGCATATATATAATTAGAAAAAAAATACTTTTATATAAACTAACAAGCATAATATGTATGTATTTGAACATGTTTGTGCATGGTTAGTGTTGGGCAGTTGAAAAACATGTTAAAAATGAGCAAAAATGCATATGCTAAGATGGATGAGCGAAAAAACTAAAAAAGATAAGGTCAGAAATGAAGCCATTTGAAGAAACCTATGAATAGCTCAATTAGGTAACAAAATGAGGGAAAATAGAATAAGATGGTTTGGTCGCAAACATAAAGACCACTACAGCACCCATGAGAAAATGAGATCTGGCACAATTGTGATTAAGCTTATAATTTAACAATGGATATGGCATTAAACAGAACTGGTTGGCAAAACAGGATTCATGTAGCCAACCCCATATAGTTGGGATAAAGCTCAGATGATGATGATGATGATAGGTTCAGGCCAGGTTCAAGCTAAATTTAGCAAGGCCCAACTTTTCTGGCCCAGCCCCAGTCTGGAGACCAAAAACTCAAGCCCAACCCATGTAAAAACTCAGATTAGGGCGGACTGGGCTTACGCTGGCACTACCCAAGTTGTAGTCCTACCAAGCACACCAGGAAGAGACAAATCAAGAGAATCAATGAAATTGTTGTCAATTTGGCTATCCAATTGGAATCTCATAACTGCCCCTTGTACGTTATAGCCAGGAAAGCTGGATGAGAATTAAGACACGTCAATCTTAACGTGTAGGGAGGGGAATGAAACAAGCAAGTTATGGTAATGTTGCAAGATTTATGATGTTAAGACCATGAAATTTCTGAGTTCTGACAGTCATAGTAGGCATGACCATGGGTTCATTCAGACTAACTCAAGTTATTGAAGAGCAAAAAAGAATATGCTTGAACATACAAAAGAACAAGTAAATATATTACTGAAAAAAAAAAAAAACTGAAAGCAGGTAGATTTCAAGCAATTCCAGACTCCTAAACATGATCAAGTGATGGAAAATATTTTTTTACAACTGCAGTTCCAAAGATTCATCTCGTCCTCCCATACCATTATCCCTATCTTCATATAGCATCTATTTTCCCTATTACAATATTAAGGTCATCACAAGAGATCAGAGTGCTATAATAACATTTCCTAACTGAAAGTGCAATGGAGAAAGACAGGATAAAAATTGAAATTGATCTTAACCTGAAGAAACAAATCTGTGTGTGTTTTTCCTTCATACAAAATTAGTTCAGCTTGACCTCCAACTATCTGAAGAGTCTCCACAAAGGTTTTGCTGCATAAAGAAAAATGTGATTATCTGGAAATCACTGTGAATCCATTATATATCATGTACAAAAGGCAAACATTACAATGAAAATACTAAACGAAGTAAAAAAAAAAAAAAAAAAAAAAGATGACAATCAACTACCCCTCAAAACAGTCAACCAACACATGGGTTTTTGCCACTCCACTCTATAATAGGCCACATCCTTTGCCTTTTTTTTTTTGATAAAATGAAGTAATTTGATTAGAAAGTGGATGAAATCAGGTACAAGAGTCTCAAGGAGAAAAGTGAGCTGTGACCTCCCCACACAATCAAAACCAAAAACAGATTACAGCTGTGCCCAATACAAGTGTTCCCTGCTTGACCAAACTATCTTTTGTCAAATTGTGAGACCCCAACTCATTTTGTCCCTTCAATTGATTAAATGATCATTTATGCAAAGCAATGCTGTTAATTATTCTTATAAGGCATAGTCATCAAAGATAAATAAGTTACAAGTAAAAGGCTTTTCAGTAGCAACAAGATTTCTTTTTTTTTCCCTTTTTAGTGGGGGATACCTTACGAGAAACTGCAGGCAGGAATACAACTTTCTAACTGGCATAAGTAGCTATATTTGCAATTAACACAAAATTCAAGAAGTTCATTAAGGAGATTCAAACCTGAAATTCGATGGTATGGAATAATCTGCAGTTCCATGGAAAAGAATAACACGAGGAAGGAGAGAAACTGCAGTTTTAAGATTTGGGTCCTGCACCATTACTTCAGGAGAAACTCGCCGCAGGTATTGCTCCCCTTCCATTATGCTGTAATGACATTTCAAAACCATTATTTCCATGAGATTAAGGCATGACAAGTATTAACATACAAGAAACCACAAATTTCAATTAAAAAAATGGAATGGTGGGTACCTGAGAAAGATGGAACGGTATAGGCCTCGTCTATGGAAGTGATCAATGAGATCAAACAAGTTGTAGCTGTTAAAAACGAGGAAGAAAGAAACTATTAAATACACATAAGCAAATGATGACCAAAGAAAGGATAGCAACAGCACAAAATTATTGACAAGATTCACAAAATTCAGCATGAATTGTACAGCAGAAAAAGAAATGAAGTTACAAGGATAACATAGTATTCTTCAGTTTATCCAGGTTTATGCACTGCAGTAACATTTTCTAATAACTAGACCATGCTTCCTCAATTAAAAGTGGACAAGTTATATGCTTTTACTTTACCAGAATCAATAGAGATAGTGCAGCTCAAAAAGTAATATTACTTCAAAGCATCATTATTTGGACTGCAGTAGTATAATTGTCAATAAAACCACAAAATCATAACCAAAGGACAGACCCAGAGCTGTCAGACTCAGACCAGACCAGATAGTTGATCTGGTCACCCAGTGGCCTTGCTAACTCCCAGTTATTTGATGGTTTTCTCATCTAAATGGTCCAACTAGCCAGTTAACCAGTAAAACCATGAGCCAGTGAGCTTTCTAGTTTTCTGTCTCATCCAAGTCTAACAACATTGGAACAGACCATTGTCAAATGATCTACCCTGCAAACTAGAATCAAGTTACAACCTGAAAGACAAATACTTGTAAATGAGCATTTAGGCAAGGAAGGAAAAATTTTGGAAGTCCTTCAGTCCATTGTGTGCCATATACTGGTGCACATGCAGATGGGGCACAATCTACATTCCAATGTATCCTAGTTGGGAAATTGCAAATCAACCCTCTTGAACAGGCACGATCGCATCCAATGTTTGTCCAAACAATTCAAGAAAGGAGCAATAGCCTTATACTTCATGGATTCTAAGTACAAGGTAAAGTGTGCAGATGCAAGTTTAGGAATCAGAACTGTCTAAACTCAAAAATCTCGGGATACAAAGACTCAGATGGGATTGATCTTCCAATTGGTATGAATATTCGGGAACATTATCTATTGGACAATAAACATTTAATTCTTCAATAATCTAAATGTTATGCTTACCATTTAGATGCATTGAGTTACTGATATCTAGGAAAAAATATGAACAACAAAGAAATGCAAAAAAAAAAAAACTTGTCTAAAATGTTAATTAAAATTCCTCAACATAATAACATATTGAAAATCCACATTTCATTAATTGTCAAGGGGCATTTATTGGGTATTGCATATAATTTAAATTTCAACTGTTAATGGAAACCATTTCTTTATTAGCAAGTTAATAATTTCTGTTCGGGGCATGCCCAATTAAGTAGAATCCATCAAAACTTAGATTTAGAAAACAGATACCAACTTGTTGAGTCAGAACTATCCCTTACGCATACCCATTTTGTGTCTTCTCCAACAAAAAAATTGTTTAAAGTGATAGGGCCATATAACAGATTTAAGTACGAGAATGCCAAATTCAGGTGTCATTGGTCACATGCAATGATAAACGAGGCAAATGGATCAAAAGAAAGTTGACAAGGTTGCACAGCAGACAGACACAGAGAGAGAGAGAGAGAAAGAGAAGAAAAAGTCAAGAGATTAATGGAAAGAACATTAACAACTAGATACATGCAGGCACAGACACACACACAGAGAAAGAGAGAGGGGAGTCAAAAGATCAACATCAAGAAACCCCCCTTATTCACTAGCACAGACATTACTCAGTGCTAGTGAACGGGACAGTGGTAGATTTCTTTCTAGCCAGTAGGGGTATAAGACAAGGAGACCCCCTTTCTCCTTTCTTGTTCATTCTAATTGCGGAGGTTTTGGGGAAACTGATTCATAGAGCAGATTCTAGGGGGCTCATTAGAGGCTGGAGAGTCGGGAGGATGGAAACCCCCTTACTCACTTACAGTTTGCTGACGACACGATTCTGTTTTGTGAAGGCGGTAATGCGAGTTTTATTAGGAATTTGAAGTCAGTGATACAATTGTTTGAGAAAATGTCCAACTTGAAGGTTAACCTTGGGAAAAGCTGTGTTGTGGGGGTGAATTTGGAGGAGGGAGAGATCAGGGAGAGTGCTGAAATGCTGAGGTGTGAAGTCTCGGGGTGGCCTTTGAACTACTAAGGGTTGCCTTTAGGTGATAATCCCATGAGAGAGCTTTTGGAACCCAGTGGTGGAAAGGTTTGAAAAAAGACTAGTTTCATGGAAAAAGAACTACCTCTCTCTTGGTGAGAGAATTACACTTATTAAGGCCACGCTTGCTAATTTACCTATCTTTTTCCTGTCGTGTTTAAAATCCCAGTGAAGGTTGTTAATAGATTGGAGAAGATAATGAGAGATTTCCTGTGGGAACCGAGAGAGGAAAAAAGAGATCATAGAGTTAGCTGGGAGATAGTTTGTAGGAGTAAGACCTGTGGTGGTGTGGGACTTGGGAATATTAGGAGAAGGAATATGACTCTGTTGGGAAAGTGGTTGTGGAAATTCCCTTTGGAGAAGGAGAAGCTATGGGCTAGAATAGTGGCAAGTATACATGGGCTGGAGCATAATGGATGGGACGCTGGAATCAGAGCTAGGACCACAAGCAATTCTCCTTGGAAAGCCATTCATGACCTGTTACCAGTTTTCTCCCCTAATATCAGGTATGATTTGAATTTCGGTAACTCTATAAATTTTTGGGAACAAACCTGGGTGGGGAGTGCCCCTCTAAAGGATCAGTTTCCGTCTTTGTATGCTCTTTCTGATTTGAAAAATGAGCCAATCTCGTCTTTCACCACCCCGTCCTCTTCCACTTTTGGGATTGGGTGGAACTTGGGTCTAAGAAGGGATTTGAGGGACTCAGACTTTGACAATATTTTGAGCCTTTTAGCACTTCTTGATAACGTTGTCTTAGACCCCACTAGGGCGGATTCTAGAATTTGGACACCTACCCCCAACGGCATCTTTTCTTGTGCTTCTTTCTTCAAAGTCTTAAGTCAGTCCACCAGTCCTACCTTCCCCCCTTTTCCTGTTGATGAGGTTTGGTGCAGAGCAATACCTCCTAGGGTTGGTAGTTTTTGTTGGGAAGCTTATCTAGAAAGAATCAACACTGGTGATCTACTCCAAAAGAAGAGACCCAATACTTGTTTGTCACCCCAATGGTGTGTTCTTTGTAAAGCGGATGGGGAGACTGGTTTTCACCTACTGGTGTCTTGCCATTTTGCGAGGTCAATTTGGGAATGAGCTTTGTCCCTATTTGGATGTGGCTGGAATCCCCCATCAGACTTGCAGGGCCTTTTTTCCCCTTCTTTTTTCAGGTGGCGGATAAAAAGGGGAAGGACAATGTGGAGAGGACTAAGGACTGCAGTATGTTGGACACTTTGGGAAGAAAGAAACTCCAGGATATTCTCAAGAGCTCAGAGATGAGCAACAGATCTGAGGGCTTTCATTCATATTAGGGCGGTACAGTGGCTGAAATCTTTGGAGCTTTTCATAGATTACACTGTGGATGACATGTTGAGGAAGTGGGGTGAAATTGCAAGTTGCACATAGCCCAAGTCAGTTATGAGTGTGGCTTGGACCCCTCCACCTGGTGGATTCGTGAAACTAAACTTTGATGGGTGTAGCAGGGGAAATCCGGGACAATAGAGGATTGTGGGTGTTTTTAGGGATGAAAATGGGGTCATTTCTGCCATGTTCTCAGGCCCAATTGGAGTGGGTGACTCCCTTAGAGCTGAGATCTTTGCAGTTATGGAAGGAGTCCAAAAAGCTAAGGAGTTGAACATCAGGAAACTCTTAATTGAAGGGGTTATAAAGGTGATGATAGGGTGGCTGATTAAAGATCACAATGGCTTATGGAAGTACAATAATGAGAGGAGGAAATTCAAGTGGCTGGTGCGGGAGATGGAAGTTAAGATATGTTGGGTTAAAAGATTGGCTAACTCCCTAGCTGACGGTTTAGCTAAACAAGGGGCAGAAAGGGACTCACTGTTTTGGGCTAAGCTGTAACTATAGTGTGTTTTCTTTCTTTCTTTTTTTCCTTTTCTTGAGGTTCTTTGTTGCTCTTGGAAGATAAGCGTGTTTGTCTTCCTATTGTAAATATTCTATTGATGAGTTAATGAAAGTGTTATTGATCAAAAAAAAAGAACATCAGGAATATCAAAACTATTTACCCTCCAGACAAACCAAAATAAGCTTTTATTTGGGAAACACTCCAGGAAATTCTCTCTCCTCCAGCTTCTTTAATTGCTTGTTCCAATAGAGCACAGGCAGCAATGTGTGCACCAGCTGATTGCCCCATTAGATAAATCCTACAAGAAGAAACATGAACAACAATGTCATATCCAGTGAAAATAAACTGACATGATAAAGAATGAGAAAATTTTTACCTATCAGGGTCACCTCCATATTCAGCAATATTGTTGCATATAAATGAGATCCCTTGAGAAGTATCTTTCACCATGTCACTAATAGTCCCCTGAGGAAAATTCCTAGGCACAAGTATAATGCATGAGAGGTGTGCATATGCCATAATATGGGTAGGTTACTTTTATGCATATGTCTCATTAAGTAACCTTACAAAGTTATTTGCATGGATGCAGAAAATGACAAGGGACAAATACATGCACCAACCACCAAAGAAAATGCAGTGGACGATACATATCCCCATCACTTTTTAATTTCAATGTGTTCATTGAATATGTTAAGAGGTTCTTATACATGGATGCTAACATTTCATGTTGGCTGCATTTGATAGCATGTATAACAAAGGAAAACAAATGATTCCCTTGGAAAATAATCTTCAATAGGAAACAAATCATTTTCCTAAGTCTTCTCATGTTTAGATGAGAAACATACGAGCGTACAAAAAGGTACATATGTACAACATTCCTTTTAGAGAGATGGAAACTGCTACCTCTGCTCTTTTTCAGTTATAATTGCACCCAAAACATTTGTTCTCTCCCCACCCCTTGCTTCTGCATGCTGTTAGCAACCCTCTTTACCCAGCTAATTCTCACTTCAATGTCTTGAGTCAGCCACTTGAATTTTTTAATTCATTACTATATTGCCATAATGCAGCCTCTCTAAGCTGCAGACATCCTGTTACCAACCTTGAATCACCCTCAATGACTATCTTCTTAAAATTCATATTCCTTGCACATTGCACACCTTCCATAACAGCCATAATGAAGATATTAACGTTAATTTAATAAAAAGTATAATTTGCATGTTCTTTTTGACAAGAAGCAGTGGCCCTTATGAACGAAAGGCCCCAGATGCTCCCCATCTACATTCTGGAGTAAAAAGCCATGTTGAGAATGGAGATTGCAGCTAGTTGGCCACACCATCCACAAACTGATCATTTTGAGATACATTAAACAATATAGGATACATTATAAAATATGGCCAGGAGATGGCAGAATAAAGACTAGGATGGAAAACTGTTAATACTTTTGGTGTTTTGGGATAATGGCACACTTACAGAGAAAACCAACTCAGACAGATTTTTTTCATGCTCTCCATTATATTTCTATAGATGGTATTTTTATTAGCTTCAGTTTCACTTGGACCTTTGCTACTATATGGGCCAATAAGCCGTCTTTCCAATTTAGATGCTTCATCCAAAACAGGGTAACATGCATTTCAACTAATAGCTTCAATTAGGATATATTACCTGTAATCTATACATGCCACTATAATGTCTCTTTCTGCTAACTGCTTTCCTAAAAGAGAGCCCCATGCTTTGTACCTGCATCAATAAAAACAGTGCAACAACTTAATGATGGAAAACGAACAACTTGAGATGATGCAAAATAATGTTACAGGACCAGCAAAGACAGAGACATATACGAATTCATTTTTGTCTCACAACAATCAAGTTTTCTCTATTAACTCTTTCAAATTAATACAAACCCCCTTGAAAATTTGTTCACTCCAAACAAATCCGCCCAGTCATGGCCCCTCTCTCTTTCTCTCCCTCTCCCCTCCAACCATGATCTTTAGTAGCACCTCAATCTCAAGTCATCAGTCAACAACATCCTTCCATGCTTCCCTCAACTCCTTTTTTTTCCTACTAAACCCTAAGGCACTACCTGAAGATGATGTTTTTTCCTCATTTTCGAATCATCTATCACAGATGCATCTGTCAGCTCAATTTTAGCTATCAGAACCATCGAAAGGCCTTACTCCCTATTGGTCTATTGCTCCACATGTAGTAAATGGGAAATATGGCTTCTTAGTTTCTAAATTATACATAAGAATGTTTACAAATTTGGGAACATGAATGTTTCTCTCCTACCTGATATGGAATTTATACTACCCGATACAGCATTTATGTACTTCATGTCTGATGTTATATTTTTACACTTCCATCTTATGATTGAGCTAAAATTTCAAAAGAAAAGAAAAAATATATATATAAAGAAAGCTCTTTTGCATGAAATAAATCTTCAAATTACGTAATGCTTTCAACCATGCTACTAAAGCTTTTAAATATTTAAAATGAAAATAAGCTTCGAAAGAAAGAAGTAAACATAAATTAAAAGTCTAAACGACTAGTATATCCTTCCAAGTAATTATACTTTTCACTTATGTCCTATCTTCTTGTAAAAAGTCAATCAATCAATTACAAAGTACATATAATTGCTTATGTATATTTATAGACATGTTAGCACAAGCTTAAGTGATGCTCCAAAACTTTGGAGTTTTCAACTTTAGCACTGTAATGACTCAATTCTACTTTACACTGGAACTCCATCCCATTGTTTTGTTTTTAAGTTCTAAATACTACCTTCATAATCATTAATCCAACCACCACCATCACCACCACCACCCAGAAAAAAAAAAAAAAAAAGAATCTATATGCTTAAAACAATCACTAGTTAATTGCTCACCCAATAATCCAGGCTCCACCTGTAACAAATGCTACAACTGGCTTTGGCCGATTTGTATTTTTGGGTAAATATAGATCAAGCCTGCCAAAAGAACAACCCCATAAGCTATACACTACAGCACTCTAAGAAACAAAAAGACATGCAAGTAATTGCATCTGATGAATGTCAACAAATGGCTACAGAGAAAGGAAACTATACCTATTTCTTGGTTGATCTCCATAAACTATACTCCTGCGAACCTGACTTGAGAAGAAATAGTAATA
This sequence comes from Nelumbo nucifera, assembly GCF_055504915.1. Lineage (NCBI taxonomy): Eukaryota > Viridiplantae > Streptophyta > Magnoliopsida > Proteales > Nelumbonaceae > Nelumbo > Nelumbo nucifera. The sequence goes on along the minus strand of NC_142652.1, from coordinate 23,885,540 downwards.
TCCAACTGTGAATGTCTAAGCAGGTTAGTTATGCCACAAAAAGTAAAAAAAGAAAAAAAGAAAGGCAATAATTATGGCCTATACAAGATCTAATATTCATCAGAGAAATAAATGTAATGATCAGTCATAAATATTAGAAAAGTTGGTGTGAGCAATCACTAATGCATCAAAAACATTTTGGGCAATTGAGCCTCCCAAAAACACACCTTGAATAAAACCCGGCATAAGCAGCATAGCATAACAACTAAGGGCAAGAAATCTTGTGATCCACCTGTAGCCTACCCTGAATAAAAACAAATGATCAGAAAATCTATCAAACAACAATTACAAATCACAGATCTGAAATATCAGTTATGGGAACTACTTATCTAATGTCAACAAAAAAGAATAGTATACTTCATGATTTAATTGTTTTAAGAAATTCAACTACAGAAGTCAATCTGTTATCCTGCTTTGGATACAGCTTAGGGACAGCCCTAGCCAATTTAGCTGCCATAATCATATGATAATCTTACTTGAATACTAATAAAAACCATAAAAAAAAAAATTGTCTTTTGTACTATCAATATGACAAACATGACTATATCATTATGTGTTAAATTCGTTCCTTCTCTAAAGAATAAGCATCTCCAAAAGCAATGCAAGTGGGAACTTCTGCAGTTAACACAAGTACTTGTTCTTGTATCTTTTTCCTTGGAAATTGTAGCTTCCTAGGTAAATAACTAAATGATACATTGAGGCCAGGCAGATTTAGTGGTGGTCCCATATGATGAGCAGATAAAAGCATAAAAGGCTAACACAAGGTTTTTGATAGTATTAAGAAACTCCTATCAATCAACAAGACAAAGTTAAGTCACAGGAACTGAGACTTTTGTTCAATCATCAAATACAAATTATAAATCTTCCTTCCTAGGGCCATAAGTCCCAAGTCACTTGTCAGAGAACATGAAAAAGAAACAGATTGCAACAGGAGCTGCAGGTTGGCATTTTTTTTTTTTTTGTGGATCAGCAACACAACCACAGAGTCCAAAGAAAACTCAGGTGAAGGTGATTGAGGAGAAACACCAATTGAGATCCCACTGACCCCCTTCAATTGTTTTTAGGATATCCCTGTAATATTCTTCATGACCTTAGCAACCAAGCATCATATTTCTTGGACAGTCGTACATGGGCATTGGGTTCGTGGCAGAAAAAATGAGCTAAGTGGATCACCAGATTTTCTTACATTAGGAGTCAATACTTCCCAAATAGATATTACCCACACATATATCTCAGAAACGTCTGCCATGAACAACTTGCTAAAAGATGAGGAGGAAGTCGTGTTAACCAACGATTAACAATCTTCCACAGGCAAGTGGCACATCAACAGCCATCATAAAAGTCACCAGTTCTCAGCACATACGAGCTGCCCAATGACCATTTTTTGTTTTAAAATATCAAGTACTCTCTTTCCCCAGACCTATGTAAGCCTTGCATAAGGTTAGGTCAAGACAACTAAAAAATTCCTATTAGGTTGTCACTGGAACCCCATGGGTTCAAATAATTTGTACCGGAGCTGAGCCATGCCAGCCACTGTGATCAACACCGACATATACAGGCATAAGTTTACTGTAGAAGAACTTAGGAAGGGAGACTCTATAGCCGCAAGCATTTCCACCACGGAACTTCCAACATTGTTTCGATAAGTTGTCTTCTAGAGCCCTTTGAATCTAGTAGCAAAAAGAAAATGCAAATAAAATTGCAAGTGCCTCAAATTGCAAACCAGAAGATATTTGTTGCATTAATATTACAATAAAATCAGTTTGTCGTACACAAATTTCTCCATCAAACTCCAGACTGTTGTACCCACGTATTTCATCAATGCTGTCAAGTCTAAACACTCGATGCAAGTTTTCTAAAACTGAGAATCCTTGAATCGTTGAATCAACAGGAAGGTGTAAAACAGTTATCTAGATTCAAGCCAAGTGGAAGAAGTATAATCACAAGCCCATTTATAATTTTGATTTGCCTACTCTAATTGTAAATCAATTGCCTGTTCACTCTCCTTCAATGAGAACCATTTCTCCAATCAATCAAAACCATTAAAGCAGAGCATTTGGCAACATACCATATGCCAATCCAAACATAAATTCTATCAGATCGAGGAATCGAACCACCGATATTGGAGGTTAGCATTCAAAGAAAAAAGCCAACAGAGAAAGAAGAAAGAACAAGAGAGCGAAAGAAAACAGAGGAACAGGGGAAGGAAGGCGGTAGTACCCCAGATAACGCAAGAGAATGAAAGTAAGGCGAGTAAGCAAAAATGTCTCGGAAGCGGCGTGGGTGACGTCGTCTCTAAAAGAGTGTTGTCGCCTGGTTGTTGAAAGAGAAGGAAGAGAAGTGTCGCTTCCAACTCTCCGCCTCCTTTGCTGCTGTTGGTGTAGTTGGTTAACGGTGCCGTTAGTTGTATAACTAGAATTCCGAAAAAGAAAGGGTCTCTTTTCAACATTCTTCTCATCTTCAAATGACGAAGAAGAGAGGAAGGAAAGACGTCTTTGATCTTCCTCCCCTCTTAACACCATGGTTGCCGTCGTGGCCGTCGCCGCGGGCATCGTTACAGAAACTAACGAAGAAGAGGAAGAGGAGGAGGAAGAAGAAGATATAGGAAGGATCTGAGGTTGCATATGGAGATGGATGAAATAGGCGCGGATATGGGTTAGAGGAGTACGCAGAGATCGATGCGAGCATGAATGAGCTGTCCTGTTGTTTTTTTTCTTTTTTTGAGTAGGAGAGCTGTTCTGTTGATTGATGAAAAAGTGAAAAAAAACCAGCGAGAATTCTCTGGCTTCTTTTTGTATTACTATGTGGTGTTGCTTGCTGATTTGCTTTGCTTTGCTTTGCTTGTTTTTATTTTATTTTCATTTTGGGAGGTTTGTTTTGCCTGTTAATTATTTTATTTTCTTTTTTCCTATTTTTTCCTTGTTTTGTGGGTCTTATTATTATACAAAAGGAGCACGTCTCTTCTCATCATTTTCGTGCACTTGATGGCTATGTTAAGTGCTGTTTAACCAATAACAAGGTTTAACATAAGTACAAAACTTATCATCAATTTTTCTCTCGATTCGCGTAGATGAATGACGTGGGACGTTATTATTGGTTCAACGGTTAGCAATTGCAGCGATGGATTGCAGGGTCTTGTAATTATGCCAAAGCGATTTATGAGAGAGAAAATATATCTAAAAAAGGGAATTTTATGTGACAGAGAAAGTAAAAGAATGATTTGATTGGATTTGGAAGTGGGACATGAAGGTGACCTATCGGCTAGTGGTGCAGCGCCACACAGAATCATGGATCGGTGGTTTCAGGCTTTCAGCTTTTCCTTTTTATTATGTTCTGGTCCATTCGCTAAAATTGGGGATCTGCTCCATACACAACGCGCCTCACATCGACCTCATATCCATATCTCACTCTCTGCGCATTGAGCAGGGGAGCATTATTCGGTTAAAACCGAAATATCAAATTAAAAATTTTAATTTCGGTTTTTTCAGTTTTTGGATAATTTGATTTTTAGGAAATTAGGTTTTCGGTTTCAGTTTTCAAAGTTAGAAATTTAATTAATCAAAAAAACTGAATTAATTAAAATTTATTATATAACATTTAATATATAATATGCTATATATTTATATAATATATTATATAGTGTATTATAATGAAACTTAATTTCATAATATATATATATATATTATAGGTTATAATATAATATTTTTTATATATATTAATTAAATTCGGTTTTTAACTAAAACAATCGAAAACCAAACTGAAATGTTTGATTTCGGTTTTCTTGTAATCTGGTTTTAGTTTTTATTTTTTTATTTCGGTTTTTAAAATTTCAATATATTCTATTCGGTTTTTAATTGGAAACATCTCTATAAATAATAAATACAAGTAAAGAAGATATTTCCAATATACAGTCGGGACAAACTGTAAAGTCAGAATGAGGCATGCTCTCAGAGGATCAGATCCGAACTCTTCATTGAAATCCTTTTGCTTCATTTTAAATTCAACTTTCATACGCAAGATTTGTTCCCGTTTCAATAATTTTTACAATATACTTATGTATTTTATTTCATGGGGAGATATTAATACAAAGCCATAAAAGGAGGCCTTGAACTGACTGAGTCATAGAAAAATATTTCTAATACAAAATGTGGGCACAGGTTTGCCCTGATGAAAGCCGATATCGTCGGTTTTGGCGAACGCCCAAACCCAATGAGAAGGCACATGGATGCATGTGCAAGCCCTAAACGCCATTCTGTACACACCAATAGAGTAACACCACTGGACTGGAACAGAAGGGAGCTACCCTATGATTCTGAATTCTGATATCATCATTATATATAACTATAATATCCCGTAGGACCCACCCCCGCCTTCGGCCAATAGTTAAGCAATTGTCTTTTCCCTTTTTTTATTTATAAGGTACCAAGGAACAAAACATGTTTTCCATGGGCCCAGCTGTACCAGATAAATTGCAGCTGCTGCTTGCCTGCTCCGGCATCCAAAAATCAAAACAAGAGAAGATGCATTGCAGAATCCCCTGATTTACAATTGTTTGCTTGGTCAGTGGTCACGTAGGTAGAACGCGAAGGTAGTAGAAGTTAGAAGGGCCCACCCAGCACCCACAGTGGAGGGACAAACATCATGTTCGAATCTAGTGCACCAATTATAACATGACACATCGTCAGTTTGATAAACAGAGCCCACATTTGATGGAATGGAGCTCACGCAGGACGCAGTGTTTTCTGATTTATGATTGGCCCGACCCGACGTTACGCGTAGAACCGTGGACGCACACCCTTCGAACATGGCTTGACACTACGGATTTCATATGAGACTGGGGGCCGGCCGGACCAGCCAGGCATGAAATGTGAGCCCAAATCAGCCTCCCATAAGATTGCCCCCCTGCAATGTTTCGCAGCATATTTTCGTTGTGTATTGGGTGACAATATGACGATTTTATTATTAGGAGATATTTTCAATATGCTGCCGAAATATGCTGTGACACGTTGTGGGTGAGATTTTATTGAAACGTATTTTGTCGGGCCGGATTATTTCAACCCAATTTGCAAATGTATCTGCCGACCAGTTGATACCCGTTGCAATTAAAGTGGAGCGGGTCCGTGTCAAGAGGAGTAAATATTATCAATTCACGGGGATGCTGCTTATGGGGGGAGGGATAAATACGTTTGGAAGACTGTAAAGCGGCGTTGATTCAAAACCCTTGGCAATACAAACTATGGTTATCAAATTTTTATAAAGGGTAGTCTCAAGTCTCAACAATGTACATGAATTTTAGCCTATCAGAGATATTAGACAAAGATTCATCAGTTCCATATGTTTTCATTTTTATATTATATAATAGAAAGCCATCAACTACACATTTTACTATTCTAGTCTTAAAAAATAAGTTATATATTAGAGTGAATCTTCTAAGTAAGAATCAAATATTTTAATCTACAATTTGAAGATGATTGTCTTATTTTTTTTCCTTATTTCTTCAAATTTATCATCAAATAAAATAGAACTTAAAGAAAAATATGCTCTAGCTTCATGGTAGAATATTAATTTCAACAAATCAACTTTATTAGGAAATGCGTCAAACAAATTAAAAAAAAAAAAAGTCATTAGCAACGAACTTGGGCATCCCCATAATGGATAGACAATATAAATTCGTATCTAATAGCTCCTTTTTTGGAATGGAAAAATAACAAAAAAGACATTCGACCAATGTGTGGATAGAATAAAACAAAGACTTGGTGGAAAGTTGAGACTCTTTTCATAGTAGGAACTAGGAAGGTTCACTCTTATTAAATCAGCGCAATTCTCGTTCATGCCGTCCCCCAATTCCTTGTGGGTTATTTTGACTTCTCAAAAAAAAAGAATCTTGATGAGATGATAAAAATTTAAAGAAATTTATTATTGGGCTGCAATCAAGAGAAAATTCCTTTTGCCCTAACAAGCTACAAGAAAATTCGCAAACTTGCCTCAAATGTCAAAAAGAGGTTTGAGCATTATGAGAGAGTTAAAAAAGATACTAATAATGCATGCCAATGTTTTCAAAATCGGATCGGAAAAACTGGGAACCGGTCGTTTGAACTGGTTCCCATTTGACCCCATAACTGTTTTTTGGCCAAGAACTATTGGTTGGTCAGCAAACTGCTGATCCAGGTGTTTGAACCGTTCAATAGTTTTTGGCCATTTTTACTTTTTTTCATTTTTTTTACTTTTTTTTCGAATGAGCCATCCGTTTGGTTCGAATAGTCAGATTGTTCAACCCAGGAACCAGATCCCTGAATGATTCATTGTCTGATTCAGTTTTAAAAACCTTGATACATGCATATTAGTAAGTTGGGTTGAAGGGTTGTGCACTTTCTAAATAATATATAGGTAAACATATATCTAAAGAGTGCAACATTACCCAGCAAATTTGGATGCTAATTGAAGATAATTATCATAGACCCAATAGAGAGGACAGATCAATTAAAGGTTGTAGCAATAACGAAAGAAAAATAATGAAAAGTTTGTCTTCTTACCCTAGGCCCAATTAGGGGAGAGCTAATGGGTTGGTTCTGCCAAGAACTGATTGAGCCGACCTCAAATTGCCTTAGTGTTTAGGTAGGGTCTAGTTCCAAACTCTTACAACCAACTGGAAGAGTCAGCCTTAACTATATTGTGGAATGTATGTGAAGTTGTATTAATTATGGATTAGTAATGATTATAATATTATATGATATTGTGTAGGTTGTTTATGGATTATGTTTTATTTCCTTTGGGGTGAATGACTATATATGTGAATTTAAAATGTAGATCATTTATGATAGATTGTTATCCAAATGAAGTCAAAGATTCAAAAGAAAAAAAAAGCATATTATTTTTTTAAAGAATAGGGTCCATGGAATTGACCTTGGAACCAATCTTGATAAAGTAGGTTATGGTTCCAAAAACTTCAAATTGGGTTGGCTCCAGGTTCTACCTTGGAATTGAACCAAATTGACACATGAACAACCTTAGGGTTAATAAATCAATAGAAATCAAATGACATTCAACAAATACTTCCTAATTAAATGACAAGTAGGGTGTAAATGGATTCAGTTCGAATCAAATCATGCAATATCCGAATTCAAATTCAAGTTCAATTAAAAATTTTAATATCCGATTCTAGTCGAATTCGACCAATTTAATTATTTTAGGTAATTAATAAATATATAAAAATATTTTATTTATATAAAGTATATAAAATATTTATATAATTATATATATATTATATAAAATATTTAAGTCTTTTATATATTATATATAAGAATTAAATAATCGGTCGAATTCAGATATTTATCAAACCGAATCAGGTCATATCCAATTCAAATCTGATTAACTAACCGGTATAAATAGGATATTTGAATTTGACCGAATAGATATTCAAAATATTTGAATTTGATTCAATTATGTCGAATCTCAAATTTGAAACCGAATTTTCAAATACCGTTGACATTCCTAATGACAAACATCTTAGAGAAAGTTTCAAGATGGTATTATGAATTTATTGACTTTAATGGACCAAACCCTTTACTTTGGGAGAAGGTATAATAACTTCATATAGATCAGCATTGCAGAAATTGCAACGAGGATCATGATAATATAAAGGTAATCACCATATTACTTGTGATGAGCGTTAAGCTTGTTAGCAAATTTGTTGAGTAAACATGATTGTAGACCTCATGCATTGTCCACAAGTGTTTGTTCAAAGCTTCAGTGAGCAGAGTTTGTCTCATACTCAGCTAGTCAGCTGCAATGAGCGGCAATGACTCGCTTCGTCACAATGATCCAATGGATACCTTCCCAAGATTCAAAAGCTAAACTTAATTTCGATACATAGATTGGAGGCAATGTAATAGGTGTGGTAACAAGAGACTTTAATGCTATGTTTGGTTTGAAGGAAAAGGTAGGAAAAAAAGGGAGACGTAAAATATTCTATATAAGATTTATAAAGGTTTCCCAACATTTCTCTTCTTTTCCTTACTTTTTCTTTCAAACCAAACACAGTATAAAGGAAACCTATGTGAAGCTAAAGACAATTTTTTAGGCTTATTGTCAAGAGATTGCATTTCCTGAGACCCCTCTTTAAATGTAAACATGCCACTGTTTGAAAGAAAAGCAAAACATCATATCAATTGGTGTTTGATTTCACATTTCATAACCACAGTCGCACAAAATGATGTCATTTATTTTTAATATTTTTCTTATTATATTATTAGGGAAGAAAACGTAATTTGCCTTCACTGGTTAACATGTCTCTTGAGGGGTGAAAGTATAAAATTATCAGATACAAATCTAAATAGTTATTTGGGAAGAGTACAAATGAAAAACGGAGGGAGACACTAAAGTTTATTAAAAACACAATTTTTTGATGGATGATGGCTCATAACGAACTATTCATCTTGTCTTGAAAATTTAGTTCACCTCTCAAGTTTCAAAACAATGCTGGCTACCAGTTAAATGCCATCTATTCTCTATTAAGTTTCACCACTGATAAAAATTAAAAAAAAAAAAAGGTGAGTTTATTCTGAGCAATAATATCAATTCAAGCGTACAAACTTTTTACTTAAAAAAGCCACAGAATGAGGTATGTATATTCTACATAAAAATGTATGGTTATTTAGATTAATCAGCAAAGTTTTTTGAATTAAAATTAATCCCATGATCATACAGTCATACAGGTTGGTGAGAGGAGTGCAGAGTCCACAAACTTGCTTCATAGTTTTTTTCAATCAATAATTGTTATTCAAACTCCAAACTTTCACTTTCTTAACGTAAAAAAAAAAAAAAAAAAAATCTAATATTTTTGCACATAAGTAATTAAATATGAGCTTATTTTGGTTTTTGGATACCTGGCAACTTTTGGCTGAAATTTATCAAAACATCGGTTGTTCTTTCCGGCCCAAAAGAAGTTACTACAATGAAGATTCCATCCCCAATTATAATCCATGAAATTCTTTTCTTATTTCTATCAATTCCAATTTCTCCCTTGGATATCATAAAAGGACGAAAAAAAATATAATAATAATTGGACGAGATTAGTTTTGGGCTTACTTTGAATCTTGAAATCCATGGGCCCAATATGAGCCCATTAACCCACATGTTTAATACTACAGAATTGAAGTGTCCCTGCCATATGTTTTCTTTGCATTTGATAATAAACAGCTTAGGTGATAGGACCATGGCAGTTAGAATGTAAAAGCAGCAAGGTTTAAACTTGTTAAGCCGGAGAAAGAAGCCTAGCTCTGGATCAATTAGGTTTCTTCTCTAGATAGCCAGGCCAATTCGATCCATCTAGGGACACTTTTGATTGGTTACTTATTCACTCCCCTAGTCCAGTTGTCCATGTCATCTGGTCAGCCCTATACCCACCCGCCTTGTATAGGAGTTTTCCGAAGTGATATTAGCCTCATAGCTCCATTTTAATTCAAACATGTACCGGGCTTGTTCTGGATATATACTAATGTTGTATACCAAACTTGTCCATGAGTGAGGTTGGACCGTTGGAGAAAGGTGAAAATATGGGCATCTGAAAATCATGGGCCAAAACTGGGTTGGCAGATTCACCTTATTAGATTATAGAAACCCTTCTCAGGATTCTCTTGAAAATGATCTTGTAAGTGATTTTATTGATAAAGAAAGATGAGTGTGGTAGGAGAATAAGATTCAAAGTGTGGTTCCTCTTGATATTTGAAATAAAATCAAATCTACTTTTATTCCTATGGACAATATAGTGTGGTACTTGAACCCGAGTGGGAACTTCTCCTTGAAATCGATTTACAAGTTAAGATGTGGAGCGAGTTGCCCTCGTGCTAACCCCTGAATTGGAACTCACCAGTTTAGAACTTTAAAAGTCATCCAAAAATAAAGGTGTTTATGTATCTCTTCCTAAATAATAGACTTCCAGCAAAGGATTTCCTTAGAAGGAGAGGTCTCAATATTGATGGAGATTGTAATTAGCGTGGTTCCATGGAAGACATCCATCATATTTTCTTTGATTGCCCAATCTCAAAACAAATTTGGGAAATGTCAAATATTAACCTTGCTAGTTCGAATACGGCTAGTCTGAATTTGGAAGAGTGGTGGATTGAAATCCATAATAAAGATGTGATTGAGCAGTCTCATCAAGCGGCGAACTGGCTAGTGAACAAGGCTCCATTCTTTGTCTAGTGGTGTCGCTTCTCTCAATCTTTGTATCCTTCCTAGTGATTTTAGCTTCTATTTGTTTTGGTGATTTTGTGGGGCGTGCTACCCCTGTCTTGTGTAGCACCTTCTGTTTCTATCAAAAAAAAAAAAAAAAAGAAGGAGAAGAATCATGGGCCGAACACAAATAAACAGACTAACAAAACATAATTTAACAAGGGATATTATCCAAAACTTACCATTATTATTATTATTATTATTATTATTATTATTATTATTATTATTATTATTATTATTATTATTATTGCATTTCTCTTTAAACTCACCATGACTTTTAAAAACCTATAGAGAGCTCTCTATCGTTGAGATTTATTGTTTAAAACTCACATTCCATTAAGATTTCTGTTAGATCACCATTAGTGATCATTAGTAGAAGTTGTCCATGTAAACAATTAATTATTTTACATGATCAAATTACCCCTGGATGATCAATTAACATGATTAAATATTTAATAAGATTGTTTAGGCTTAGGTCAGGGATAATTTTGTCACAAAAGAAATATTTAATAAGTTTGACTGGCCATTCATGGATAGTTTGGTCATATAAAATATTCAAATGCTTATGTGGACTTTTGTTAACGATCAGTCAGTAATGATGATGTCCCAAGACATTTCTCCCTAAAGATCAAGCAGATCGAGATTTGATCCCATGATCCTAATACTTGTGATACCTACCCACCAAAAAACTGATCTACCAAGTACCAACCAAATTGGGCCATGGCTAACATTCTACTGGTTCTACTCCTGTTCAACCAGTTTAAGGCTGCATTTGGCATTTCATATTTTAACGACTTGTCTCTTTTTTTGGTGTTAAATCCAAAATATAAAAATAAAGATATGAAATATTCTTAATTTGACTATGGTTCAACCAGCCTTTGATCAAAGCCTGACTATATTCCAGGCGGCTCATCTTTGGGAACCAGAAAGGGATCCGGTTGAAATTGAGCAGGATAAACCACTCAGTCCAGTCAGTTTTCAAACATGGGGTTGCAGTAAGGTCCCTCCATGGATAAACAAACGGGTTCGACTATGATATGGAAAAGATATGATATCCCGAAAACATCTGACCAATCAACTGGAATCATAAATTTGATAACAAATCATATGTTATTTATCAAAATTCATGGGTGGGTTTTGATTGGTCAAAACTCTTTTTATACCATATCTTTTCCATATCATAGATTTTCCCTAAACAAAATGTTATTAATTGTTGAAGATGCATGTAATGATGTAATGGGAAGGGCAGTTCTTAGCGTAACCCATTTGCTTAATTATTTCTTTCTTAACACTATCCTTTAACTTTGCTGATACCCCCCACCACCAAAATAAAATAAATAACAAATGGGTGTTTCAAGGCCCATATTGAACCACATGGTTCAGAGAGGATGGGCCTCACCATTAATGGAGCACAATTAAAAGATGAAGTAGGTCCACAATTATCTTGATCATCATGTGATTGCAACTTGCAGCCATGCATGTATGTGGCCTTTGTGCATGCATTCAACCGTCAGAAAGAAGTCCAACTAAAGATAAAGAGAAGACTCCTATAAAACAATGAAAACGTTATTACATTACCTAAAAGCAAGCTTTATATATACTTAGATAGTACTAATTCATTCGACTCCATGTTGCTCAAATTTGTTATTCAAAAAAGTTAACAAAGAAACGGGAAAAAAAAAAGAATAAACGATATCTCAGGCTAACCTTCATCCCTAAGGTCAACAATTTGCTTTGTATTACTAAGTATTTTCTTTGATACCTTCTCTTAATTAATTACATTTTAGGAGTATGTTTGGATGCCACATAGAATGAAATGATACTATTGTGGTTTTTCATCTCATTTTATAGCATATCACCATTTGAAGGGAGTGATTTGCAAAATTTAAAATCCAAAAAGAAAAACTACCTCAGGATAGTTTAGATAAATGGTTTTATTTTCTTATTTTTGTAAGTTTAGTTGTTCGAGTTGAGGTGGACGAGTAGTAGATAAAGAGATAAACAAGTCGAGTTGGCTTGATGACCTATGCACTCAGATATTCTAAGGTGATTTACAGTAAGAAATACTTCGATTCTCAAGTCAGTAAGAGAAAATGGATGCTCGGATAGGTGAATCGAGCTAATTAAGACAAACTAGACTTAGCTGTACGAGCTGAAGAGATTAGAGAGTATTGAGAACAAGAGAGTTAAAGTGTAGATGCCGAAGAGTGTCATTGTGCTCCTCATTCATGGGACACCTGTTGAGCTCCGCGGTAGTCATTAAGAATGTGTACCACCCATTCTATAGAGAGAGAGAGAGAGAGAAAGAGAGGGATGAGGAGATCAAAGTCATTGGCACCTACCTTGGCAGTTGATGGTGACTCAGCCAGTGTTTACCACGTGTCCCCAGCTCATCAGTAGTTTAATCTCCAATAATTATTGAAAGTTTTTTGTTAAATAACAAAACAAAATAAATTTATACATAACCATTGAAAATACATTTATCAGAAAAAACAATAAATAATTACTGAAATAAAATAAATATTTATTTTAGTATCTATATAAGTACGGATTAAGGGTTTAAAATTATTATTAATAAATATTTTTTTGAAAGTTATTTTCTCAAATTATTATTTGATATAAGTGAAATTAGTTATTTACAATAATATGTAAAAATATTAAATTACTATTAATTTCAATATCATGTTATAATTATTTTTCTACTTTTCAGAATTTTCTAAATTTAAAATAAGGAATGCCAAATGCAGTGTGTATCAACTATGTAAGTAATCAGGTCAGATATGGATTGGATCCAGCCACATCCGATTCTGATCTGATTATTGAAACTTAAAATTCAAATTTCGTCCAAAAATCTGACAATAAAGCAGATTCAATCCTAAATTCCTAATCTGCTTTATTGTCTTTAAAATAAAGAAACATTAAAAAATAAAAATTAATTACTTTAATTTATTTATAATAAATTAATATAAATATAAAATATCAGATTTATCAATAATAAACTTTACATAAAAAAGATTAAAGTGCATAAATGTAAAATAAATTTTAAACACATTGGATGGGGTTCGATCTAATTGTTAAATAGATGTAGGTTCTTAAGATCTGAGGCCAAAATAATTGGATCGAATATTGAGTTGGGCTTCAACTTTTGGAGTACATTGACAGCCTAATATCAACCATGACTTTATTCCTCCACCAAGGGGCCGGCAAACTTTGGATCAAATATGAAAAGAGCCAGCTAGACCACTCTCTAGATATTTTATATGATTTTCTTCTTGGATCTACCCACATGGACACAACATCTCAGCCTGGTCTACATTTTTCAGGTGTCTGCATTTTATTTTGATTTTCATTTAAATAGATCAAAGTGGCAGATAGAGCAGTAAAACACAATATCTTAGCAATTGGGCTGTGCTTGGGTTTTGCATGGTTTTCAAAACCAGACCGGACCGGATGGTTGGATTGGAAAAATTGGGAATCGGTCACCTGACCAGTTCCATTTTGTTCAGCGAACTGTTGAATCGAGCGATTCACCATTTGAACCGTTTGAATAGTTTTGACCATTTTTTATTTTTTTATTTTTCTATCAGAACGGGCCAAGCATTCAGTTCGAATGGTTTGACCGTTCGACCCGATAACCAGACCCTGACCGATTTAGTCACTGGGTCGGTTTTAAAACCATGGGGTTTTGAGGTCTATGGGACGGCATACTACAGTGAGAATGGCCTGCAAAGAGTGGATCATGCTGAGCAGAGTTGAGTTTTTCATCACATGGCAGGGAGGTATTGGTTGAATACTATCCAAAAGGCCCCACTAAGTTATTTTGAAGGCTTCATTTGAAAAGAGTGTAAATACAAATATTTACAGTGCAAAAATTTGAAGGTGCCAACTAATAAAATTTGAAGGTTCCATTGTTAGGTTTGGCTAGTTTAAACAATTAAAAAAATTATTTTGAAGAATGGGGATTTGTTTAAATTTCATTTAATCTATATTATATAATATCGATACTTGTCTTGGTTTCCAATCAATTCATTAAAGTTAATTTAAAGTATTTTATCATATAATGTTAATACTTATATCTTAATTATCTTTAACTGCATACATATATACATAGCACGTTCCCTTAAAGGGACACTCCTTATAAAAGGACAAGCATATTTGAAAAAAAAAATAAATAAAAATAAGAAGACGAGAATACTACTTTTTATATAAAAGAAAAAAGAAATTAAAATTTATACTAATTCACATGCATGGGTGTAAATAGGGTTACCAATTACCATTTGAAGAAAATGGATCCCCCTTAATAAAAAAAAATGGGCTGATTGTGCTCTAACCAACATCCACTGTGGAAATAAACCGTAAGCTTGAACCTAGTTTGCCAAGTGAACTGTGTGATAATTAAAGGTTCTTAACCATTTATATATATAAAAGCTCAGGTGGCCAATGACCAGCTGCTGAGGCTGAGCTGTATAGGGGGGCATCTTAATCAACCATGAACCTAGATGGAAAAAGCCTCAACAGAACGATCATCAGACATCGATTAGATGAACAATTATATAATTATAATAATATCTTTTCAAGCAATCTTTTTACTTGAAATTTTGAGACTTCTATAACGCCCTATATATTTGGAATAAGCTAGCTAGGGCAGTGTTCACATGGCAAGTTGGCAACAAAGTGTAAGCAATGATGGACAGTTTTGATTAGCCACATCATCCTTGCTGTTGTCTTAATGGAGGAATCTAGAAAACCAATCTCCTAACGGAAAAATTAGGACAGGCCGAATGCATATTTCTGATTTTCACTGTAGAGTTATAAATATTCAAAATGTCAATAACTCACATTTTATGCATCAAAACCTGCCCGTGAATTAGCATCAATTCCGAGCTGGCACCTACCCCAACAGTACTTTGAACCTACAAATTTTGACCCTGAGCTAAACCGTCTTTCTCCCATCTCCTAATTATTACCCTTTTGTTAAAAAAAGAGTAAGGGTCTCCTGCCCACACAAACTCTGTTCATGTCTACCTACACAATATTGCAGCTACACATGTAGAACATCTCATCCTGTTATATAGTATTATGCATGAGAGATGTTCCCAATTCACAGGATAGTGTATTATGGGTAGAATGAGCAGAGTTTGTGTGGACAGGAGATCCAGAGTCTAAAAAAGAAATATTCTGTTGCTTGCCTTTTGATAAGCTTTGGCGTGTTGATCAGTAAAAAGGTTAATGCAACGCACCTGCTATACATGATTTCTTTGATCAACAAAAATAAAGTTATTTCGTCTTTTCACTAGGGGGAATGCCCGTAGGAAAGAAGCTCCAAGCTAGCTAGTGACTGCCAGAAAATATATATAAATGTCTGCAAGTCACAACCAAGACACAAGGACAAAATAGACTTCAACATCTTTAATCAACCAAATCCTATAAAGTCTCCTTTTTTTTTCCAAAAGAAATAAATAAAAGCAGCAAATCCAAATCCTACTGACTTTTTTTTTTTATTAATCAAAGTACAAATCGTTTTACTTTCTCCATTCATGATTAGCTTTCTTTGGAGTATTATTTTTCTTATGTGGATTAAATAAGTTTTGGGAAAAAGAATGCTTTATAATGTAGAGGGACCGACCAGCGTTAAGCAATTATTAACCCTATATTCAACACCTAAGTCAGCCATGGCCCATCATCAACATTAATATGAAAAATACTGGGAATTATACTTGTTCATAGACTGGGTAATCTGACAGGTTGGCCCGACTCGGCCAGTTTTATATTGGGTTTCAACAAATTTTTAAATCCACGGGCTTGGGTTGGGTTTTAAACATTGAATCTGATTATTTTTTGGGCTAAGTTTGAACTTTTCCAAATAAGTCCAGCTTGAACCCGATAATATATATCCCTCTATATTTATATTTATTGATAAAAAATAAGGGCAAATAGGGTAATTGGTTCTTGATATTAAATGAGTTGAAAAGAGGAGGTAATTTAAAGATATTCAGTGCATTCAATTCTCTCATTAAATCCAAAATTTAAGTTATTAACTTGCATTCGTGTTCATTGAATCATATATTTAAGTCAATTTTGTTTCTTCTCATCATTAAGTTTTATTACTTAAATACATACTTATTAAATCAATAATTCTAATAACATAAAAGCTTATACTTTTAAAATCTACCTACCAAAAACAGAGTTTCCATCTAGGTGGTGGTAAAAAATTAAATCATTTTGGGTCAAATGGGTTAATCAATGTTGCCACGAGTAAATAATAAATTAAAAATAGATAAAAATAAATAAAAAAATTGTGAACATTTTTAACATACATATTAAACAATTATAAGTATGATGAATAAGAAATTCTTTTATTAATGATGGAAATGGAATGTAAAATTTAAAACCAATTGGAAATAAAAATATTTTCCTATTCTCTCTCATTAAATCCTATATTTAAGATATATTTTTCTCATCATTAAATTCTTGTAATTAAATCCACAATATTAATTTTAATAGTATAAAAATAAATATTTTGAAAACAAAACCATTTTCTTCCCTCCCAGTGGTGTGTAAGCAATTCGATCATTTGGGGTCAAATGAATTAATAAATAATACCATAATTAAATAATAAAAAATTAAAATAAATAACTATAAAATGTAAGAAGTATCTTTATTAATGATGAAAATGGAATGCCAAATTCAAATCTACCTAGAAATGAAATGATGTCATAGTCAAATAATAAAATTTTTAATAATAGAAAATGCAAGGAATTACAAAAAAAGATAGAGAAAATTTTGGGCACATATCTAATGTTATATATTTATTAAAAATAAAATATTGGGTACATCCCTAATATTGTGCATTCATTATATTGAACAAAAATAAGTTTTATACATAAGAAATAATTTTATCAATGATGGAAATGTAATACAAAATTTAATGTCAATCTAGAAATCAAACAATTTTTATTTTTAGATGGTGGGTTAGTGGTTTGAGTCAAATGATACCATAGACAAACAAAAATTAAGTGTGATAAGTAAAAGATATTTTATATAATGTAAATGAAATATATAATTTAAAGGAAAAATTATAATTAAAGTCAGTTGTACATTTAAAATTAGATTGCAGGCCAGTTGATCCAGAAACCAACAAAACTCTTACAATCAGCTCTACATTTCAAATTATAAAAACACCCACCATATCATTAGAGGCTTATGTGGTTGTTGCCAACATGGGACTCTTAGTCCATATTGGACACAACAAAAAATCTATGCCGAAAATAGGTTTTCATTTTCTCTCCCACTTTCTCTGTCTCTCCGTCTCCCTCCCTCATCTCTCACTTTTACAGTCATCTCTCGATCTCCCGCTCCCTCTGCCTCTCCCGCTCTCTCAGCTTCTGTAGCCAAATCAAAACCTCTCTCTCTATTGTTCTCCCTCAATTTTTCTCATTCTTCTCCCTCACTCTCTCTCTCGGTCAATATCTCTTTTTTCCTCAATCTCTATCATTCTTCAATTGATGTAAATTTCATAACCAAGAGCTTCTTGTGAATTTTTATCAAATTGATGTAATAATTTTTGAACCATACCAAGTTGGCCACATGTTTTTTATACAATTTGATTAATACCATATAAGTGTGTAAGAAAAAAAAATAAGAGAAAGAGAGAGGGTGGAGAAAAACTAAGGGAGAACGATAGAACTTAAGGGAGAATGAGAGATTGACCAAGAAAGAGAATGAAAGAGATTGAAGGAGAATGATAAATAGAGAGAAATCGATATAGAAAATGTAAACATAGAAACCAAAAACCATTTTTATTTATTTTCAAATCATAGTCGTTGAGTAGATAAAGATGATTGTGAGTGTGTGTGTGTGTGAGAGAGAGAGAGAGAGAGAGAGAAACTAAAAACCTTTTTATTTTTCCATCACCCAACATTAATGGACAATTTTAATATAAGCTTTTTGTTGTGTCCAACATGGATTAAGAGTCCCATATTGGCAATAACCACATAAGCCTCCTATGACATGGCAAGGATTTTTATAATTTGAAATATATAGTAGAGCTGATTGTTAGAGTTTTATTGGTTAATGGATCAATTGTAGCCTAATTTTAAATATAATTTTCCCTAATTTAAAATTAATCCAAAAACAAATCTATTTTCATAAATGAATAATAAATATTTAAGTTTATTTTTAATCATTTTATTACTTTTTTTTAATTTTCAATTTCTATCCAAAAGTTGGATCCAAGATGACCCAGCCCATTTCATCTTCAGCATGGGGAGCTGTGACTGATATTATAGACAGTCCATCAAAGAAGGGAACCTTTTGATATATTCACGGACCAACTGCCCCTATTCCATGTTAGTTATACATCCATCTTGCATTCAACCCATTAATTGCAAGATTTTTCCAGGGTGGTACTTCCAAATTCTCAATTCCCATCAACTCCATATTTGGAAATCACTTGTGATCAATTTTTTAAGTTTGGTATTGGAGATGGTCAAAGTGACACCACTTCCTAAGCTAGTTTCTATTATTCTCTATCATTTCAAGCTAAAAATGGCTTAAGAAGTGTAGCTATTTCTTAATGTCGGACAATGAAAGCAGAGAAGGAAAAGCAGGACATTACAAGCATCTCTCCCGTACTTATTGACTACTCTTGATTAATTGTTTTCTTCCTTTCATTCTTTTGTTTTTAATTGGGATCGTCAAGATTGCTTGCTCAACTCATCTCAAAAGCTTAATTACAAGAACAAAAGAAAGAAATAAAAGGAGGGAAAAAATAGGACTGACTATACAGCCGACCGTACGTGTTTGAGGCTTTTCCTCAACTAACAGTCTAACACCAGCCGTTGAAGGGTCTTTATTTGATTTTGATATTTGTTTGGTTGTCATATTCGACGTTGGTCTGTCACTCTTGAGCTGAAAAATAGCAAATGAACAAAGTAATACGGCTTGTATATGGTTGTTTGGGCCACAAGCCCCATGACTAAACTAGTTTCTCCGTCAATTGCATCGCATGATTTGGATGGCACCGAGTGGTATCCTCCTCTACTTTTGTTCTAAAATTAGGTCTTTTACGGTTGTCAACCAAGTAGCCTTCCATAATAAAAAGTTAATTCATATAACAAAATTAATGCGACATGAAAAGGAGAAAGAAAAAAGAGAAAAAACAATGAAAAAAAAAAAAAGGCTTAAGAGCACTAAAATGACTAACATTTTTAGCCATGATTGCCCCTTCTTTATGGCTCTCTGCAGAAGGATTTATGGATTCACTCAGCATCTGATCGATTTGGCAATAATATTCTTCTTTGCAATTACAACTATTATAGTTTATATTTTTCCAACAACATAATATTTTCTTTTGGCAACATGATAGGAACTATTTATCTGAAACTTGCCACATCTACCCTGTACATAGAAGAGAAAAAAATGGAAAATTGTAACAGAATTTTTTTTTTATTATTATTACCCAAAAACATTAGTTCTGGTCTGAATAATGCATGATCTTCAGTTGAAACTTGAAATTCATCAAATTAATAGTCCTGAAATATTTTCTGCCAAGAGCCTAGGGTTGGGATTATTGTGACTGAAAGCTAGGGGCACAGGCATCTAAACTTTACGACCAAAATGACTTTAAAGTGGTAATATCGTCCTTGTCAAACTGATATATCTATTGGCATTACATGCATATAATATGATCGATCATGGCATATATAGGATATATATGCAAAGATGATTAGCTGGGTGTCAATAATGCTTGCTAGCTGATCACAACCTTTTACAATTTCCCTTGGAACTATGATTTTTTTTTCACTTATGCTGCTTCTGGAAAAGATGCAAATAGAGTGTAAATTTTGGTTCACTTTTGCTTGTATTTGACAATATTATATTTTTGTATTGATAAATGATAGACCAATACATATTTATATTAATAATAAGATGTAAAAGTACATCAATAAAAAAGAAGTAAATTTGCATTCAATTGGACTTTTGATAAAAAAAAAATGTTTTATTTGAATTAGTGTTTGTATCCATTACAGTTAAAAGTCTCTGTTTGGTAAGAAGGTAAATTTATCAATGTAAAACTAATCCAACTTTATAATTTATATAAACCGTTTTACACTCTTTATATTTGCATTTACACATATTTGCATCGTTTCCAAATGCAGCCTTAATTTTTATAGATTGTGAAATTCTTTATTTCAGCTAGTGCTAGTATATATTTCCATCCTTTTAATTGCTTTTGATGCAAACGACAATGAAAACAAAATTCTCATTGGAGAACTTTCTTTTGACAGGTGATAACTTCGTTCAAATATTTCAGTCTGAAAAGTTGTGTCTGTTTTACATTGAAACAAGCAAGCTGATAAGGTTGCAAATCAGGCCCAGTTTGGATCACCGATATGGAAGAATAAGGACCTATATCTGGTTTACTTGAGGATCGCTGCATGGCACGAGCTCGCATGAACTGAGGGGCGCGCAGTGGTATGGCGCGAACTTTTTAAATTTAATATATTATACTTACTGTATTTATTGTATTTTTGTTATAACTTATTGATTAGTGTTTATTAGAGATTAAACTATTATTTGTGATTATTTATTGACTAAGCTAATATATTTTTAGTACTTATTGTATTTTTTTATTATCATTATATTTTCAATAATTGTGTATTCTCGCTATTAATTTTCAATAATTATTGGAGGTTGAACTATTGTTATTTATCAGAGATGAGACTATTAATTTAGCTGAAATTATGAGTGTTCATTTGTTGGTTCGGTTCAGTCACATGCTATTTGGCTAACCAAATTGACCTGTTCAAGTTGGGGAGTTGGTCACCTAAAACAAACTGACCTTTTGTGAAAACTGACCCACTCAAGTTTTACCGATTTGGGTCGATTTTTTGGTTTGGATAGTCGGTTCAAAAGATTAAAAATTAAAAATTTAATTTAATTTTAAAAAATATAGTGCAATTATTAAATTTAAAAATTGGATTTATGATATAAAACATTTTAGACTAAGAAATATGGGAAATTTCCCACTTTTCCATATTAAAAATTATACTTAAAATATAAAATATTAATATATATCCATGGTTAGGTCATTCAATTTTGGTCGGTTTACAAATGGACAAAGTAAAACTGATCTAACTTGGTTGAATTGGGAAATTTTTTAATCAAAACAAACCTAAAATATTAGAAAACCGACCAACTCGAGTCGAGTTGATCAGGTTGGTCGGTTTCATCAGTTTGATTAAATAAACCTAACTAAAATTAATTTTTTTTTTGTATTATAAAAAATTATTGAAAGTAGTATATAAAATCTGAATAATTATTAATTATTTAAAAAGTTGAAAACATAAAACAATTGTATACTCTTACGTGTTTTCATTAGGGTCATTTACTAGAACACACCTTATAGTTTTACATATTTACTTAAACCTACCATATAGTTTTCATTTTACTAAAACATCCCTTATATTTTACAACTTATTTACTTAATCAACCTTTCATTAAGGAATAGTTGTTTTGCCATTAGGCCCATGATTTTTTATTCCAAAAATACCCTTAACACTTTTTTGTACAAAAAAATTGACCAAATATAGCTAATAAAGTGGTTGCTCGTGTCTTATTAAGGGAAAAAATGGTACTTTTATTTTTATTTTCTTTTGATTAAATTTATTTAAATGAACATTAGGGTCAATACTGTTATTTTCACTGTCATGGAAGATTGATTAAATCCATTGCATATTATAAGTGGTGTTTTAATAAAATGCTAGTTATAGGCTAGATTTTGGTAAATCCATGAAACTATAAGGGGTATTTTTGTAAATGACCCCTTCAATATTATAACATAATATTGAAATTTATAATAATTTAATATTTTTACATAATATTGTAAAAAACTAATTTCACTTATATCAAGTGATAATTCGAGAAAATAACATTCAAAAAAATAATATTAGAGATGAAACTATTGTTATTTATTAGAGACGAAACTATTAATTTAGCTAAAATTATGAGTGTTCATGAATTGGTTCGGTTCGGTCATAGGTTATTTGGCCAACCAAATCGACCTGGTCAGGTTGGAGAGTTGATCAACTAAAACCGATTGACCTTTTGTGAAAACTGACCCACTCAAGTTTTTTAGCAAAAAACTTATTTTATTTCAGGAATTATTTATTGCTTTTTTTGATAAATGTATTTTCAATTGTTTTGTATAAATTTATTTTGTTTTGTTATTTAACAAAAAAACTTTCAATAATTATTGGAGATTAAACTACTATTATTGAACTTTTTAAATTTAATATGTTATACTTACTGTACTTATTGTATTTTTGTTATAACTTATTGATTAATATTTATTAGAGATTAAACTATTATTTGAGATTATACTATTTATTGACTAAACTAATATATTTTTAGTACTTATTGTATTTTTTCATTATCATTATATTTTCAATAATTGTGTATTCTCGCTATTAATTTTCAATAATTATTGGATATTGAACTATTGTTATTTATCAGAGATGAGACTATTAATTTAGCTGAAATTATGAGTGTTCATTTGTTGGTTTGGTTCAGTCACAGGCTATTTGGCTAACCAAATTGACCTGTTCAAGTTGGGGAGTTGGTCACCTAAAACAAACTGACCTTTTGTGAAAACCGACCCACTCAAGTTGTATCGGTTTGGGTCGATTTTTTGGTTTGGGCAATCGGTTCAAAAGATTTAAAATTAAAAATTTAATTTAATTTTAAAAAATATAGTGCAATTATTAATTTAAAAATTGGATTTATGATATAAAACATTTTAGACTAAGAAATATGGGAAATTTTCCACTCAAGTTGTATTAGTTTGGGTCGATTTTTTAGTTTGGTCAGTTGGTTCAAAAGATTTAAACTTGAAAATTTTAATTTAATTTTAAAAATTACAATGCAATTATTAAAAATATATAAAAAATTAGATTTATGATATAGACAATTTAGACTAAGAAATATGAAAAATTTCCTGTTTTTCCATATTTAAAATATAAAATATTAATATATATCCATGGTGAGGTCATTCGATTTTGGTCGGTTTATAAATGGCCAAAGTGAAACTAATCCAACTTGGTCGAATTGAGAAATTTTTGAACCACTGACCTAAAATACTAGAAAACCGACCAACTCGGGTCAAGTTGATCGGTTTCATCAATTTGATGAATAAACCTAACTGAAATTAATTATTGTTATTTTTTTTATAAAAAAATTATTAAAAGTATTATATAAAATATGAATAATTAATAATTATTTAAAAAGTTGAAAATATAAAACAATTGTATACTCTTATGTGTTTATATTAAGTTCATTTATTAGAACACACCTTATAATTTTACATATTTACTTAAACCTACCTTATAGTTTTCATTTTACTAAAACATCCCATATATTTTACAACTTGTTTACTTAATCAACCTTTCATTAAGGATTGTTTTTTGCCATTAGGCCCATGATTTTTTTATTCCAAAAATACCCTTAACACTTTTTTTGTACAAAAAACAAAATTGACAAAATATAGCCAATAGAGTGGTTGCCCGTGTCTTATTAAGGGAAAAAATTGTATTTTTATTTTTATTTTCTTTTGATTAAATTTATTTAAATGAACATTAGGGACAAAACTGTCACCTAATGGAAGATTGATTAAATCCATTACAAATTATAAGTGGTGTTTTAGTAAAATGCTAATTATAGGGTAGATTTTAGTAAATCCATGAAACTATAAGAGGTATTTTAGTAAATGACCCTTTCTATTATTTTGCTTTCGCTTAATAAATTTTGTGCATCGCATGGGTCCCCACTAGTATTTATTTAATTCTAACTCCAAAGGCATTCATGTAAAGAATTTGGGGAGTCCAAGCCTGCAAGCCACATGCTTTTGACATGAAAGTATATTTATGGGCATTTTATTGATTAAGAAATGATAAAAACATAGTGGATATGTTACATTTAGTGAAGTATTTAGTGGGGATCCATGTGATGCACGGGCTTTGTTAAAATAATTTGAGGCAAAAGGAGTTAAGGTGCAGATTGAGTAGGCTTAACCCGAGCCCGACCCAACTCAACCAAAGATTTTTGCGTAGGTTGGGCTTGAGTTTTTAAACTTCAAGTTTGACTTAGGCCAAAAAACTGTAGTCTAACCTAAATTCAGGTTGAGTTTGGGTTAAGGGCACAGGTAGCCCGAGCCCAATTCAATCAATTTGAGACTGCCCAATATTTTGTGATATACATATCTACATATTATCATATATTCTACCTAGAAATTTGGCCACAAAGCTCAACACATCCAATTCTAAGCCCAACCCAAGATGTTGGGTTAAAGCATAGGTTAAGGCTAGGTTGGTAAGAGAAAAATTATTGGTAATTTTCAATAATTAATGATAATTTACTAATATATAACAAAATAGAATGACAATAACTACTAGAAATTTACTAACCCAAGCCTGAGTTTAACAACCCAAGGTTAAGCTTGTGTTTACCAACTTAGGCCCAACCTGAACTTAACCTAACATTTTGAGCTAGACTTGGGCTTGGGCGTATTGAGCTATATAGCGCTGTCTATCATAAAATGTTGGCATGAGCTCAAATGGGTTGGATCGAGCTCGAACTACCCGAGGCCTCAACCCAAGCCCAACCTGAGTTTAGATTAGCCTTGAGTTTTTTGGCTGAAACCTAGCTAAGTTCGAAAACTCAAGCACAACTTGTACAAAAGCTTTGGTTGAGCTAGGTTGGGCTTGGGTTAGGCCTAGGGATGCAAACAGATAAGATTGGATTCGAATCAAGGTATATTCGAATCCAATCTGACACTGTTCACTTCGGATCCGATTAGATCCGAAGATCCAATCGGATCTAATAGGACTCGATTTGAATTCGAATCCTATCAATAAGTCGGATCTTATCCAATTTGACTTGCTTTCTTTAAAAATCAATAAATTATTAAAAGAAAAATAAAATATACTAATTTAAATAAAGTAAAAACAAAAAATATAAGTTTTTTTTAATTATTTTCATCATATATATACATGTTTTTTAAAAAAATAAATAATATAACAATTTTATAAAATTATAATATAAAAAATATATTTATAAATAAATAAATAACATATAAATATGCATTATATATATTTACATTTATAAGTATATAATATATATCGAATCAGATCTCCTCGGATCAGATAGGGGGTGATCCGAATCCAATTCGATTTTTGATAGGATCCTATTATCCGATAGTATCATTAAATATTAATAAATTAACAAAAATTACTGAAAATGTAAAAAATAAATTTATATTTATTGAAATAAAATTTTCAATGAAAAATTACCAATAATTTTTAATTAATAAAATTGTATTTATTAATATTTTAATTAATTATCAAATTTTTAGTAATTATTGATTTCAATAATTAATTTTCAAAATTTTTTGAAATTAAATTACAAAAATCAGTAATTTTCAGCATGTAATTTTTCGTAATTAAATTTTCCAATTTACCAAAATTACGAAAAAGTCTATTTTAGGTGTTGATACATACTGAATAATATTCAACAATGTCAATAATTATTGGAAATTTCAAAAATATTTTACAAATTAATTTAACTAACTAATTTAACAAAGTTTTTTTTTGGTTTTTAGTTGGTTTATTGGGCATGTAATATAGATTAAGAGTTGTTTAGGAGAAATTTTAGGAAGGGATTGGCTAAGTGTTTTGGGAACATGAGAAGAGAGAGAGAGAGAGACTTGGAGTGGGACTCTAATGAAGAAGAGAAGGCTGCCACGTTCCTACATGGATGGGCTAGGTTTTAGGCAACTTTCCATTTGTGTGGATTGAAGAGATTATAGGAAAAGATTAGAGAGAGAGAGAGATTAAAGAAAAAGATTTCCTGACTTAATGGGTTTTCTTCATAAAATAAAGTTAGTGGGCTTTCTTCCTAATTTAATGAGGCAAAAAAAGGAGAGATTGCCATGCTAGCTTTATTTTAGTATATACTAGCAGAGACCCATACAAAAAAATCTAAAAGATTAAATAATTTTATTTACTATTAATTAATTAATAAATTAATAATCAAAATTTACACCCAAAACATTTGCACTTCCATAGTTTTGCATCAGCGAAAATAAATTTACAATATAATCAAACACAGCCTAAAGTATTAGTTGCGGGATTTGATTCCATGTTAACATTGGAATAAACTAGCTGATCATACACCAACGAGCCAGCCCTTAGTTGGTTTTTGTGAAGGAAAGTTTAATCCTTTAACAATGTGTTTATGCCTTACATCCTGATAATTAAATCCCAAAGACAAGGATTCGGATTATACATACGGTTTTCTCAAATCTTCTTGATCCAACACTTGGTGTCTTTACATTTTATAATACATTACGCCCCAATTCCATCTGCATGCTGCCATCCAAGTGCTTTTGGTTAAAGGTTGCGTAACCATCATGACAACACTATTTTGGTTAAAGGTTAACTACTCCTAATGACAATACTATTTTTAGTTGTGAATCATTATCATCATCATCGTCATCATTTAAGAAGACTTGTCCCAACTATATACAAGTTATAGTTGTATATAGTTGGGACAATACTATTTTATGATATGTTCCTAATTGAATTAAATGAAATTTGAATGGGTGTGGATTGATGTCGAAATTATAAATTATATATTATATTTCAAAATCATCACGGATATATGAATAGATTTTCAATCAAAATTAAGCCGTGGTTCTCATCAATTAATAGTTAGGATTTTTAGTTATTGACCAAATAAAATGAAAGAAGTTTCGCTTCCTTTAGATCAAAACTGAATCTTAGTAATTGGTAATTGTTTTTGAATCAAGGGATTTTCCCGTGGCTATTTTTAGTTGAGTTGAATTCATAATTGTTCGAATTGTAGAATCTCCAATTACTGATATTGGTAACCGATCCAAAGCAATTTGATTATAATTCAATTCGTGGTGATCAAAAGTAGAAAGTTCATATTCTTCAGTCATTTGATAAATAATTTGTTGGACAATACTCGACACGGTTACTACAAAATATACAGATTCCAAAATCAATACTGTAATTAAGCAATCATTTCTTTCAAATATCAGTTTACAATCTCCAATCAACAACGGGTAGATCTATAGGACATGCACGAACACATATTTCACAAGCAATGCATTTATCAAATTCAAAGTGGATTCAACCACGGAAACACTCTGATGTGATCAATTTTTCATAGGGATATTGAATATTACAGGTGTTCGCGTGGGATAAGGTAATCATAAAACTTTGACCGATATACTTTACAGTTCATATTGTTTGTTTACCATAATTCATGAACCCAGTTACCATAGGTAGCATATTGTGAATATCTATGAATAAAAGAATTTGATGTTTCTTTCTCTTGCTCTTGTTTGAGAGAAGTTATGAACCTAAAATAAAATATAGTATTACTTTACTGTGAAAGAAGTTGGGTAGAAGTTGTCAATAATATTACCTAGAGAAATGGGTAAAAGAAATTTCCACCCAAGATTTAATAATTGGTCCATTCGCATTCTAGGTAAAGTCCATCTTGTTGTGATAGGAATGAATAGGAACAAATAAGCTTTAGCTAATGTAATAAAGATACCAATTGTTGTTTCAAAGACCCCCCCCCCCAACTTTATTTATTCCAAAAAGCTCAGGAATGAATATGTATGGAATAGAGAGATTCCAGCCGCCCAAGTAAAGAACTGTTACAAATAAAAGAACATGGGTAAATGCACTTATCTGGGTAAGTCTTTCCTGGGAAACATTTACCCGAGTAAGTA
This sequence comes from Nelumbo nucifera, assembly GCF_055504915.1. Classification (NCBI taxonomy): domain Eukaryota; kingdom Viridiplantae; phylum Streptophyta; class Magnoliopsida; order Proteales; family Nelumbonaceae; genus Nelumbo; species Nelumbo nucifera. The sequence goes on along the minus strand of NC_142652.1, from coordinate 23,857,447 downwards.
ACTTATCGAAAAGCAAACAGGGCCTTAGGGCCTGTTCTGCTTTTTTTTTTGGATTTTGAAAGGAGGAAAATTGGTCAATGGGATTTTGGTTCCCATTGACTAAGATATCCATGTTCTTTCTTTCAGATTTATATGGGGTTCATGGAAAATTTATTTTCCCTCGGTATACCCAACTCCTAAGTGGACAAGTAACATTCCCACCTGAGGGGAAAGTTGCCAACACTTGGAGATGAGACAAATTTGCCCTTTTAATAATGGCTTTTTATGGATAAAATGGTCATTTGTCTTATTTATCTGAAAAATAAAAGAACATGGGTAAATGCACTTACCCGAATAAGTATTTCCCAAGAAACACTTACTCGAATAAATACATTTACCTAGGTAAATAACTTCCCAACAAAGGAGCCTAATGTTTTGATTCAGATTTCATGATACTCAGAGCAGGAATGTTATTGTTTATCGGCAATTTGAACTGAAACCTTTTTTTTTCTTTAATAGCCCTTAGGCTACATTCATTCAACAAGTAAAACAGGATATATAAAGAAAAATGATCACAGTTCACAAAGTATAATAAGTTGGAGATAAAATCCAGAGAGTTCACCCAGATCCCGCTTGAAGAATAAAACAAGGACTTTTGGGCTAGGATGTGAGCTACTATATTACTCCACACTGTTTACATTGTAAAAACCAAGAAGGAATAAAAAGATAGGAGGGCCTTGCACCCAGACAACACCTCATTCATGGGCTAATAAGAGATCCTCCCCCCCCCCCTCTCTTATTAAGGTTCAGTTTGGAAAGAATGTAATTAAATACAAATATATACAGTACAAATACATACAAAATACTAGGTTTTACATTCTATGTATTTATTAGGGGTGGATTCGAGCCGAGCCAAGCCGAGCCGAATAGTACCAGGCTCGAGCTTGGCTCGAGACTATTCTACAAGGCTCAAGCTCGAGCTCGAGCTTGGTTCAAGCCAGAAACTTGAGCTCGAGCTTGGCTCTGCTTGGCTCGACTCGAGCTCAATTTTAAGAAAAATATTTTATAAAAGTAAAAAATTATATATAAAAATAATATTTTTTTATTTGATATTTTAAAAATTAAGAATTATAATATTTTTATTATATATATTATTTTCTATAATTTTAATATATATATATATATATATTCGAGTTGGCTCGCGAGCCTCACGAACTGAGCCGAACTTGAACAGATCGTGAAAAACTCGGCTCGTTACCACCCCTAGTATTTGTATTTACACTCCTTCCAAACTGAACCTAAAGTGGCTCCTAAGGGCAGCTTAGTGCACCAGATTCCCACCAATGCTAGATATGAGGAAAGATAGTTGTACACAGTCTTATCCCTACACACATACAAAGAAGCTGTCTAAAATTGCCTTACCTACAAAAAGTTTTCTTTCAGAGCCAAAAGAAACTAAGGCTTTAGATTCCAAACAAATTGCACTGGAATTTACACCACAATCTTCATTAATTCATTTTGCTTAATTTAGGAATAACAATCATGCATCCATCTTACAATAGTTTATCCGTGAATTATACTTGGATTATTCAAATATTCTGTTCTTTTTATAGTTTTATCAGTGAATTATTCTTGGATTATTCAAATATTCTGTTCATCTTATTCCTATTGGGACAAAGGAATATACAATGACTCAATGAGATTACAGCGGTTCAAACCAGTTCTCAGATCGAAGACTGTGCTACCAATAAAGTCATCTTCAAATTTTCCAAGAGGGCGGCTTCGACCCCAACGCACCTATAACTTCACCTTAAAGCCATTTGACGGATAGAATACTCAAAACAACTGATTTAGTTCTCAAAAACTAGAACAAATTTCAGAAAAAAAAATAGTGAAAATACTCAGTTGGATAGACAAAGCATAATAAACGGAAAGGAATACGGTACTAATTCCTCAAATCGTTATAAGTTTTTGGTGGTTCTTGATGTTTGTTCCTGCAATATTGGTACTGTGAGCATCGGAATAATCCTGTATCGAGATTGAGCGCTTTCCCTTAAATTGTGGAAGGTTAACACGTGAAAGATGCAAAGTAGGGCATATACTCCAAGAAGTCCATGGCGGGCAACACCTCTTGTACTGAGTGAGGAAGGACCCAGAAAATTTTGTAATCGTATGGAAAATTTTCTTTCATGCATTTAGACCAAAATTAATTGTCTCATATATATAATTCAAGGAATTAAAAGATAATAAAAGAAGAAAGATGAAGAAACGAATTTGAAATTCATTCAAAGTGCAGGAGATTCTTTCTTTCATGTGGGTATTCAACATCAAATTAGGTCATCTGATGGAATCCTATACCAGGAATCATCTTTAACTAATTGGAGTGGACGAAGTCTTAGATTTTCTACAAAATCAAAGTGATGGGCCTATCTGAAGAACTTGGGAATATACTAATATCCTCTATTTGATTCTTTGATCATAATAACCATCGGACTGGACGTATTACTTTTTATTGGGCCCATGCATAAAATCACATTTATTAATAGTAATAGTAATAAATAAATAAAGAAAGAATATAAAGTATATAGGAAGACAAGATAAGTAAGGAATATATAGGTGAAGGAACAGTTGGGTTGGAAAAGATGGTGAAGGGGGCCGGGAGGGGTGCGGAGCCGCGAGTGCGCACCCAAAAATGCCATCCGACTCAGACCACCATTAATGGAGCTTGCCATTGGCAGATTCCCTACGTAGTACACACCTTGCCCTCTTTCTTTCAAACTAGAATTCCACGTGGAAAATTCATGTTCCCCAAAAGTAATAAAAAGAAAAAAAAAAAAATATATATATATATATAAATTAACTATAAATAAATACAATTCCCAATTTATGGTGAAACCCATTAGGTCTCTAGCTAAGGCCTAAATGATCACTGGGGTTACATGATTTGAACCACCCCATCAAACAATTTTTGCTTTCTGAAGTGATGAACTCTTTTGAATAAGCCTTAAACCATTAATTATATATTACATGAGGCTGACTACATGAATCTTGTTTGGCCATTCAATTTTGAGCAACTGGGGTGTCCAAATTTTAATAAATAAAGAAAATCTGTGAGCACATGTTATTTAATCTCTTTCCTTTTCTGCAACATATTTGTATTGCAAGTTGCACTATATATACCGAATTGGGCATGCCAACATCTTTGGTTGAACAAAGAATAATACCACCAAAGTTATATACCAAGTACAATTCTTAAAATATTACACAGAATGTGGATCATTTCTTTTAGATTATTAGCTATAATGTTTAATATATGTTATCTAAGATAAAAGAATATTTATTTATAAAAAAATGGAATCACAGGGAGAAGTAGGGTTTTTGGGTTGGGATAATATTGTACGAAAAGATACAAAAGTGTTATCTTGGAATGAGCCAGCTTGAGAGGCACGGTGTCTATTTTTCTTAAGTGTTGATGTAACAATTCATGAGTTGGGGAGGATACGAGAGCAAGGGAACAAACCACAGCCTTCACTGATTTGGAATTTTTCTTTCTGGGGATTGTGTTGAATATTGGAGTTGAGGTTTGGAGACAAGTTGGCAGCAATGTGGAACTCCAGCAATCAGCATTAATGGAATAGAAAATAGAACTTTCCCCTCAACCCTCTTACAATCCTCCTAGCTAAATAAATTGGAAAATTATAGCATTTATGATAATTATTTATTTTTAGAGACAATATTCAAATTTCTTAAACGTGATGTATGATTATTCTCACTTATCTTAAGTAGATTTTAAATCATTAAACTTGATATCTCTGACAGACAGGAGGCATTTATGCCTTACTAGTTCCACTAATGACCGGCCCAAAAGTATCACCCACAGAGTAAGCAAAGTAAGCGGTTGCAGAGGACGTGAGCTTAATGCAAGAGTTATCTGATCGAGTTGATACATTATTACCCAAAGGCATTTGTCATGGCCCATTTACCAGATTTCTTGTACTTAGGTTGCATTCAAAATTCATCTCAAATGCCACCTTCAAAGGACTAATTCTTTTATTAATTGAATTACATGAATCAGTTCATGTCATGTTTGGTTCACTGTTCTGGGCTTCATTTTTTTAATTCTTGCTCATTTCAGGCAAGAATGAATAACATTAGAGTGTTTGGTTACAAAATTCTTGTCATGAGCCACATTCTTTTTAAAATGAAAAATCAATCCACAATACAAAAATTGAGGTAGCATGCAGCATGAAAAATAATCATGCCCCATCTTGCTCATTTTCATTCTTTGAGGAAACTGTCTATAAAACTACTGTCATAGATGTTTACTAGCAGATTATTGTGGAAGTACTCTTACGAAAGCACTTTTACAAAAGTACTTTTACACGAAAACACTTTAATAAAAGCACATTAATAAAAGAACTTTTATAAAAGTGCTTTTACGAAAGAACTTTTGCAAAAATACTTTTATGGAAGCATTTTTGTAAAAGCATTTTTACAAAAAAGACTTTTATGAAAGCATTTTAATAAAAGCACTTTTATAAAGTACTTTTACAAAAGCACTTTTACGAAAACACTTTTATGAAAGTATTTTTGTGAAATCACAAAAGCACTTTTACAAAAACACTTTTACATAGGACATTCATCAGTCTGAAAAGAATTCATTTTTAGAAAAAAAGTGTTTGTTTCATAGCATTATTTTGTCATTCTACTTATTTTTATCCATTCTTGTCCATTTTAAAATTTCATCTTGGGTAAGAATGACAAAGAATGAAAATTGAACCAAATATAGCCACAATTGCTCATAATAACCATGTTACAAAACATAGAGCAAACAAGCATGGTTGATTGGAGCTCGCATCTGCTGCAACAATTGTCCTATGCCAACCAAATATATCAGTGTTTGAATAAAAAAATCAGTTGATGTAATCAATGTTGTCTTTTCTTTCAAATGCTGGTGTGTTTTTTCATGTCATTGGAGGTTCCATTCGGCCCCAGTCGCAGCAGATTATTTAATTTCTCAGTCTATTGGAGTCAGTATATTCTCAAGAATCAGTCCCCTAAGACCTACCTGGTTAGTTCAATTAAGTGGGCTCTTGGAGGCAAGATTCGTTTAAAATCTGGTTAATTAGGTGGATCAAACACGTACCCCACCATCACCCCAACCCAGAAAGAAAGACCTGAAGGTTTGCCTATTCGCTCATTTGTCATTTGGCTTGTGGAAACAAAAATCTCAATGCAAGAAAAGAGAAGGTTGAGTATAAATTTGTAGAGTGTAAAACCTTGTATTTTGTATTATTTTATATATATTTGTATTATGCATATTTGTATTTGTATTCCTTCTAAATTAGACCTGTTCATGGGCTGGGTAGCCCGATGGCCTGGCCCGCACCCTGGTCGGGCTTGGACATGTAATTAGGTCCGCAAGCTTGACCTCGAGCCCAAAAAAACACTAAGCCTGATTTTGTGTCAAGTCGGGCTCGGGATTTGTCATAAAAGCCCGGCCCGAGCCCGACCTGACCCAACTCATTTATATAATATAAAATATAATATATATATATTAATATTTTTTTTTCTTTATAATTTCTCTCTCTCTATTCAACCACTTCAGTAGCGGCTCGGGCTCGAGCCTTAAAAAAATTTGTTAATGCAGAGTGAAAGCCCGACCCATGAACAGGTCTATTCCAAAAATAATCTTAGGCTCCATTTGGAAGGAGTACAAATACAAATATGTTGAGCGCAAAATCTTATATTTTGTATAGATTTGTACTGTACATATTTGTATTTGTATTTATACTCCTTCCAAACTAAGGCTCAGTTTGGAAAGAGTACAAATATAAATTTGTAGACTGTAAAACCTTGTATTTTGTATGTGTTTGGATTGTACATATTTGTATATTTACTCTTTCCAAACTGAGCCTAGTACAAATGTAAATATGTACAATGCAAAAACATACAAATAATGCAAAAATATAAGGTTTTGCACTCTACATATTTGAACATAATAATTGATAGGTTCTTATCTCTATCTAATTGGTGTCAAGCTGGTCTAATGAGAACAGATGCTTGTATAATCGTGTATCTATTAGCCAATAATAAGCTTTATTTACCCACTCAAATTATCCCAGCGGCCTTTTCTCTCAAATGACCACAACCAAGCGGAGCTAAATCCACTACACAAATCTCACACCACAAGATAAAAGTTAAAAAGCAATAGCAATCAATAAGTTTGCACTTGAAAAGGGCAAATTGTATACACATTTTTAGTTGTACGTGGTCCCTCTCCCACCCACTTTAGATGTCTAGCTTCTCAACTGTCCACGAGAACATCTTAGCCCAGAAGCCACCGGCGGCAGTTGCGTCATTTTCCGGCGAATCCAGCCACCATGTCATCCAAGTGGATGAGGTATAGGACAATACAAGCGCAAAGGATATTTTGGTATGTGCTGCCGGGCATCGGTACGTGCAACGTCAATCACTCTCCTTTTCGTTCCCCATAAATAATCTGATCGTGGGCTATCCATTAAGACACCCCACATACCACACGGCTATACAAACCATCTACAAGGTCTGCAATTCTCTCTCTGTCATAAGACAGTAATAAGAGAAAAAAAAAAATTAAAGATGGTGAAGTTTTCTAAGCAGTTTGAGGGTCAGCTTGTTCCTGAATGGAAAGAGGCTTTTGTTGATTATTGGCAACTCAAGAAGGATATCAGGAAAATCCCATCCCCTAACAATAACACCAACCCCTCCAAGCATCAACAGGCCTCCTTATCTCACATCCTTCTCTCCCCCCTAAAGAAGTTCTCTTTCTATGGCCACCATCAGAGAGACCATGGAGCCATTCAAGTATTCTCCCTCTTCCTCTCTATCCTTCTGTTTCTTCTGTGTATGTATATATAACTTTGTATATATCCATGACATGAATACAGTTTAATGTGGTTAATTTTGTGTCATTGATCGATTAGGTTCATACGAAGCTGGCTTCTTCGGCTAGCAAGGGGGACATGTACGAGACCGAATTGCTGGAGAAGTTCGCTGATACTGACGCTGCTAAGGAATTCTTCGCACGACTAGACCTTCAGCTTAACAAAGTGAACCAGTTTTACAGGACCAAGGAGAAAGAATTCATGGAGAGAGGGGAGTCACTGAAGAAACAGATGGAGATTCTCATTGAGCTCAAAGCCGCACTCAAACAACAGCGAGTTAAAGGCGCCTCTGCTGATGATGACTCGAAGGATGATCCCTCTATCTCATGCACAATCTCATGTGGTATATATAGTTCTTTGTTTTTTTCCTCATTGTTTGAACCATGCATACACAGAGCGACAGATCGACGACAAGTAGTGCAGGCATTGTAATTGTACAAGTAGAACAAAACAGTGGCTTTACTATATATTGATGATCCTTTACTAAACACATCTCTTCTGTTTCATTGTTTTTTTGGATAAAGAGGAAGAGTCTGGTAAGGACGTGACAGACCAAGAACAACTTCAGGACAACTCCACAGTGGAGTTTGACAGAATAAATGATGTAGAATTCCCAGAATCACCGCGGTCAGAGGAGATTGAGAAGTCAATTCAGATGAAAAGAGAAGAAGGGAAGATGAGGAGCATTTCTGGTCGAGTGATCACTTGCCAGGGAAAGAATGTGAGGATTAACATCCCACTAACAACTCCCACTCGTACCCTCTCAGCGATTACTTACTTGGTTTGGGATGATTTGATTAACCAATCCAAGAAAGGTTGCCCTGAAGCAAATAAACTGCATATAAATAAAAAGAAGCTGCATCATGCCGAGAAGATGATCAGAGGAGCTTTCACTGAGCTCTATAAAGGGTTGGGGTACCTAAAAACTTACAGGTAATTTAATTATTAACAGGTTAAAAGTTTGACCTCTCTTTAGCTACCAAATAATGAAAAAAGAGAAAGAAACCCAATAGCTTTTCTGATTGTGGTGATTTTGATGTTGCAGACACTTGAACATGCTTGCTTTTGTAAAGATATTGAAGAAATTTGATAAAGTAGGTCACTACTAACTAAAATTATTGTCATGGAAAGGAGTGATTCGGGATTTAAGTTTATAATTAACAAAATCTATTGTGTTCTTCCAGGTTACTGAGAAACAAGTTCTACCCATTTATCTCAAAGTGGTGGAGAGCTCCTATTTCAACAGCTCAGACAAGGTAAATTAATTCCTTAATTCTGATTCGTGTCCAACATGCATATAGAACTATACCCACAATCAAAATAGAAAGAAAATTCTGAAAATAAAAGGAGAAAAGAAGAACAAGTTTACATCAGATAATCATGAACATGTTACTATCACTTGATGATTGAACATGTTGCGTGTGGCGGGACATGGTATAGTGGGGATCTGCGCTGCACTTTTTTCCCTGTACATCCATTCGGTCTTCAATGGGTGTCCCATTATATGTGCAGGAAAAAAAAAGTGCAGCAGGACTCGACATGGTGTCTCCAGGTGTATACAGGGATTTGCATGTCTCAAAACATATATTTCTTTTTTCATATAGTTAACAAAACTCAGTATGCCATGAAAGGTAGTCAAGTTAGCTGATGAAGTTGAGGAGCTGTTTATCGAACACTTCGCTGAAGACGACAAAAGAAAAGCCATGAAGTTTCTTAAACCACACCAGCGCAAAGAATCCCACGCTGTGACCTTCTTCATTGGTAAAAAAATCTTTGTCTAAGTAATTTTTAAAGAATTATTTTGTTTCTGATAAATTAAGAATTCTTTGACAAGGAATATTTTGCTTTTGTTTTATCTGTTGTTTCTTCAACTAATCAATTTTTTTGCTTCATTGTTTCTATCAAATCGAATGTGCTTTAACTATTTTAAAATGATCATATAGAGAAGAATAGTTATTAGAGATAGAAAAATAAAATACTCCTTTAATTCCTAACAACCTTTTTGAATTATTCCTTTTAGTGGAGAGGTTTGGGGCTAGCTCGTGAGAGATGGTTCACTTTGTAACAATGCCAATAGGGACCCACAAGCCCCTTGCCTGAAAAGACCCGACTTGGTCCACATTATTAGTGGATTATAAAGCTGAAGGGACTATATATATTAGACCATTAAATGGTTTGGAGACCCAAAATCCCGACCCTACCCTGTAGGGGTTTGTAACTTGGGAGCCCATATATGCCCATTAATCCAAGCCGACTGACACACCCGATGGTAGGGGTGAGCATGGGTCGGTTCGGTATTATAGAAGAACCTGAAACCTATCCTCTAAGGGTTGGTTTTGGGTTTTTGGAACTGGAACCTATTTAGTGAAAGTCGGTTCCAAGGTTGGTTCTAGTCTTGGCGGTTTTGGGGTTGGTTCCAGGATCTACCCGTGGAACCTATTCTTTTTTTACTCTCTCTCTTCAAGAAAAAAATGAAACATGTTCTTCAAATTAAAAACTTGATTTTTAATAATGATAATATATTATTTAAAATTTGTATTATCTTTATTGATTAAATTAAGTAATTTAAAATATAGATTACCATAATATATTAATATACGGTTGAAAATTTGTCATTATGATTTAAATTTTGTAAATATTACCTTTTACATTATTTATTATACGCATACAAATATTAAAATGAAAACAAATAATCAAACCACTTAAGTAACTTGATGGTTAAGTGAGACCATGGCTTTTCTAACCATGAGTGATTATGCTCAAATCTTTACATCCTTAAAAATATTTTGGGGTTTATTTCAAGGCAAATTCAGTTTGGGTATGATAAATCCCTAGACCCTAGAACCGACTTGGGTGAGGATCGGTTCCAAGAATTTGGAACCAAATCCTACCCTGTAGCAGATTGGGTAGAGTTGGTTCAAGGCTGATTCGAAGTCAGTTCCATTCGGTTCTGGGTAGAACCTACCCATTTACCCACCCATACATGATGCTATGTCTCTAGTGAATGAATAATGAATTAGTCTAGAAAACAAAAATAAATAATTGATAAACAACAAAAATAAAAAAAAAAAAGAAAAGTGAAGCAAGCTCAAATATTTCCAAGGCAATAGTTCTAACTCTCATTTTTACATTTCCCATTCAGGCCTCTTTACTGGATGTTTTATAGCCCTCTTTGTCGGATATGTCATAATGGCTCATATCACCAAGATGTACACCCAGGAATCTGATACAATATACATGGAAACTGTTTATCCTGTGCTTAGGTGAGTTTCCTTCACTGCAATTAATTCTTTATGTTTTTTTTTTCAAATGAACATTATTGCAAGTAATAATACATAACTAATGTGTCCTCCGTTACACTTTTGGACTCCCTGTTTGCAGCATGTTCAGCCTATTATTTCTGCACTTCTTTTTGTATGGTTGTAATATTTTCATGTGGAGAAAGACCCGTATAAACTACAGCTTCATATTTGAATTGGCCCCCACAAAAGAGCTGAAATACAGAGATGTGTTCTTGATCTGCACCACATCAATGACTATAGTAGTGGGGATTATGTTTGTTCACTTGTTCCTTATTGCAAAAGGGTACTCATCGACCCGAGTTCAAGCAATACCCGGCTTTTTGTTACTAGTAATTCTTCTTCTTCTTCTTCTTCTTCTTCTTCTTCTTCTTCTTCTTCTTCTTCTTCTTCTTCTACATGACACAAAAGAGAAAGGCAATTCCTTTTTTGCTGATTTATTTATTGACCACAATGGGCACTTGTTTATATAAACTTAAAGAAGATTAAAATCCTAATACTTTTTTTTTTTATTTTTACAGATTTTTTTGATATTGCTAGTCTGTCCTTTCAATATCTTCTATCGATCAAGCCGTTTTCGTTTCCTCCGGGTGATAAGGAATATCATTTTGTCACCTCTTTACAAGGTAAGATCATCTTCAAGAAGATTAGGGTCATAGAAGAAAATGAATAGATAAATTGAATTGAAATTTCATTTTCTAGTTAAATTATTTTTTTTTTCTAAGATTTTGTTACACTTCATGTGCAGGTTGTCATGTTGGACTTCTTCATGGCTGATCAACTTTGTAGTCAGGTATATATGTCTAGTGATATTTTTTTTTAATTTAATTTTTGGTAGAGGCTTAATGATCTTTAGTTATTACCCAAACCATAACCAGCCAAGCAAAGCCAATTATTAAAACAAATTAGCATCCATTATTGAAACAGGTGCCCCTGCTCAGGAACCTGGAGTATGTTGCATGTTACTACATAACTGGAAGCTATAAAACTCAGGACTATGGATTTTGCATGAGGACCAAGCATTACAGAGATATGGCTTATGCTGTTTCCTTTCTGCCTTACTACTGGAGAGCCATGCAGGTTCATTTATTGCTAATCTCCTGACTGTTGCTGCTTCTAATGTTTGAATTCCATTGGTTAAATCAATTCTAATTGGGACTTGAATTTTAATTTGCTTCTCCTTGGGAGTGCAGTGTGCTAGGAGATATTTTGATGAAGGACAGATAAGCCACCTTATCAATCTAGGCAAATATGTGTCAGCCATGCTGGCAGCGGGTGCCAAAGTGGCATATGAGAAAGAAGGGAGCATTGGATATCTCTGTCTAGTTGTGGTGGTGTCAAGTGCTGCAACTGTATACCAATTGTACTGGGACTTTGTAAAGGATTGGGGTTTGCTCCAGTTCCACTCCAAAAACCCCTGGCTAAGGAATGAATTGGTGCTCCGACGAAAGATTATTTACTTCTTATCAATGGTACATCTCTCCCTATATATCCTCTATATACACTACTACCAATTACCTCCGGCCTCCTCAAACAATTCCTCTACCGGCCAGCAGGCACAATTGGCACCCATTTGTGCAAATACATTTGGCAGATCCATTTATATATCTTTGGAAAAGCAAGATATCATCAAATGATCTTGTCCAAAAGGATCGATGAATCAGACTGGCTTCTTTATCCAATAAATAAAGTTGTGAAACATCAACAATCCACCCAAATAAAGGGGCTATATTATGTTGATAAAATGGTTGGCATGCAATATAATTAACACCCACGTACTGTCATCTTCTTAGATGATTTACTGAGTAGGAAAGCAATTAATTCAAGTTGTGCGGTCATCAGGCCAATCAAAAGCAAAAAAGCAATTCATTCAACTTAAAACCCAAGTTTTCTTTTCTCATTCATATATATAAATGTTGAAACTATAATGGTTTATTTTGTGTACTACATATAGGGTCTCAACCTTGTTCTAAGGCTTGCTTGGATACAAACTGTTCTCCATTCCAACTTTGGGAGCGTAGACTATAGGGTCACTGGGCTCTTTCTCGCTGCCCTTGAGGTGATTCGACGTGGGCAATGGAATTTCTACAGGTAAAACTGTTGCAGCAAATTAAGCACACATTCTCATACCATTATTCGAAATAATCAAAATATATGAAACCTACTTCTCTCTCTCTCTCTTTCTGTATTTCAATTCCTGCTTGATCTGATAAACAAGAATATTGTACAGGTTGGAGAATGAGCATTTGAATAATGCTGGGAAGTTCAGGGCTGTCAAGATAGTGCCCCTTCCCTTTGATGAAGTGGATAATGAAGATTAAATGCCCATTAGTATTTGCTGATACTTGCTTATACAATACTCTACGCGTTGGCGTTGCTGTGGATATCTATATTCCTTGACGCGTCCAGTATCAAAGAAAGAAAAAAGAAAAAAAAAATCATTCTGTGACTGTACAAATTAATTGTTGTTAATCACAAGTCAGTCTCAATGAGCCTTTCGGTTACCCGTTGTTGTTGGCATCTTCCCAAGGGAAAGAGGATTCATATACTTTGTATACAAAAATTCCATTCCTTCCAACAAATTTATTAAAGGGAGACAGCATCAATATACCTAGTTTAATTTAACTACCCCAGCTACCTTTTGTTCCTCCCTTTAGATCTTTGGTTTACTTCTAATTTGTATTTCTTTTCTGCTATTCCATTTTCCCTCTTTTTGTTGGGAGTAGTAAAGCATGCAAATAAGATTCTGGGTGACGGTCTCCAAACTTCAATTCATTTGAACTATTTATCTTATTCTGTTTGGATGAATAATGGAATAAAGAAGAGGTTAAAAAAAAAGGAAGAAAGAAAAAGAAAAACATGCTTCTTCCAATTTCGGATTACCTACAAGAGAAGAAGGGATTAAAACCGAGGTGATCATGAGCCGGGCCGGGTTCTCACTCGGCCAATGACTTCTGAAACATTATATTAAGCATGTATAATATTTTACATTTTAAGTTGTGAAATAATAATATATAATATATGTAAAAATAAATGATATGCATTATATGTTATAAAATATATATTATTTTATATGATAATATGGTGTGTATATATATAAATGTATTGTGGACCAGGACAGACCTGATGTGGGGCACTGACTAGGCCTGAGACACAAAATCTGGGCCAAGCCCAAAAATTTTGGGCTGGGTAGCTAGGGTAGGACCGGGCTAGAATAGAAAAGATCACACTTTAATTAAATGAAATGCAAAGATAACTTAGTCAGGAAATGTTCATTAATAAAGAATAAGTCAAAATATGCAGTCCATGAAAATGAAGCAAGGGTCAAATTCAAATATGGCTACTGCTTACCGGTAGAGATTGTATCTTTTACCTAATCCTATTAGATCTGTAGTAGAGATTGTATCTTTTACCTAATCCTATTAGATCTGTTGACAGGTTTCCCTTTACAAGTAGGGTGCAACTTGGGTGGTCTTTCACGGGCCCTCATGTAATAGGCACATTATGTTAGCACAATGAGTGAGTATGTAATAGCTGGGTGATACATATCTTAGTTAATGTGCATTTCATCCAAACATTTTTTTTTTCGTTAGATAGAAATCAATTGAGAAATGTGTCACACAGTTATTAGATGCTCATTCATTGTGCTTACACAACATGTCTACTACATCCGGACCCATCTTTCACTGAAATGCAAGTATATTCTTGGGATCAGGTACTCGACTCAACCTCTGGAAAATCAAAACACTGTGACAGTGCGCAATGATTGGTCAAAATTCTTTCCATACCATATCTTTTCCACATCTTAGATAAAAAAGAAGAAATAATATTTAAGTTGCAATAAAACAATAGTGCTTTGTTGAAGGGAATAGAAGAGCTAGAGTGAATTGGATAGGATTAAGAGAAATTAGTTAATCACTTATAATGGTGGCAAGACTTAGATGATGGGGATGGAGGAGGAATACGGTAATGTTATTGCTACTGCAATAAAATCTAATAGGACTAAGAGCAAAGTTTTTGAACCGTCGTTGACCCAAACGGTCGGACTGGAAATCATTCAGGCGACCAGTTCCGTTTTACCCCAAATCTGGTTTTTGGTCAAAAACCATTGAATTAGTCAACGAATTATTGATCCAGATGGTTTGATCGTTGAACCATTCGACCCGAATGACGGTTTGTGGCTTATTAAGTAAGAGCAAGAATGAAAAGAGAAGATCTCTCAGATCTGAGATCTACTGGAGAGAGAGAGAGATCAGTTAAGGGATGTGTGAGACAGTGAGAGAGGCCTGAGAGATCTGGGAGAGTAGGCTAGAGTCTAGATGACAGATCTGGGAAAGAGAGAGAGAGAGAGAAAGATCTGAGATTGAGAGAAATCGCACATTTACTTTCATTGTTGCCGCTATAGTTTGACATCGTTGTCGCCGCTCTTGCAAGTTACCTCTTTTTCCTCTTCTTCTTCTTCTTCTTCTTCTTCTTCTTCTTCTTCTTCTTCTGTTAAACTCTCTCAGCCATCGGTAGCTTCTCACATCTCCCTCATTCTCAAACAATCAAACCTTTTTTCTCTTGTATTTATATGCATCTTACCCTAATATTCCAATCTAATGGGTAAGATGACATATCACTATTTACAATATTTAAACCGTTTGAACCATTTGACCCGGACAGTCGAACCACTGACCCAGAAACTGGTGGCCAGAACAGTTATGTTTCCGGTCGGTTTATAAAACCTTGACTAAGAGTCTTTTTAGTTCACAGTTAGAAGTAAAATCAAAATCTGTCAGAATCATAACCAGAATGGTCTATCCCCAATGTTTGTTTTTTTCAGACGGGAATTGGAATTAGCTGGAATGGTTTTCATTCCCAAGAGAGGAGGGAATGACCATTCCCTTAAAGCGGGAATTCCATTCCACCAAAAATGAAAATGAGATTCCATTCAACCCAACCAAACATTTAGATTCCAATTCTAGACTTCTATTCCTGCAAACCAAACGAACCATAAATCTCTCGGATTAGATTTTTCGTTTTCTTTTAGGGGTAAAAGGGTAATTTTATCGAAGTAGCAAAGGGCCAAAAGTTGGCCCTTATTCTCTGAACTTATAAAAGCCTCAACATTTATGGCAGGAATAAAGCCTCATAAATGGCATTAAGTTTGGAACTAATCCACCTGTGGGCTGAATCGGTGGAGGAGAAATTTGCAGCACTCCGTGAGGTCCGTGAGGACCGTGACCGATAGCAAAATTGAGTGGGCTCGCGTAACATTCTCTGCATAGTGGGTAAGGGGTAAAATCAGCCCATTGGCCCCGAGGTAAGGTAAGATAGATCGCGGCTTGGCATCTGAGAATCCGAAGGCCCAAACTAACTAGCTTCAAACAGGGCCAACCTAATAATGGGTTTTAGCTCACCTTCATGTGCCCACAACTTTCCGCCTTGCCCACTGCCCTGATTTGAATGCTGGGGCCTGCTAGACCAAATACAAACAATTCCTGCACTACTACATGCAGAAGTGAGCACAGCATCACAAAGAATCGGATAGGTGGGTCGTGGTCCGTGGGAAAACTCAGATTCTCAGGCTCTCAGCCGGCAGGGTTTGTCTCTTAGGCTGATCCAGTGGATCCTGGACTGAGGGCTACAGAAACAGCTCTGCAACATGATTCAGGATGACGATACCCTGTTAGACCATCCTATTTCTAGCCTTTCAGATGAACCACGCTGGGCTCGGATTGGATTTGGTAGGTGGGATTTGGATTTAATCCGAATCCGTTTTAAATTTCTTTAAAATAATGAAAATGTTAAAATATTAATTATATATATAATAAAATTATATAAATATAAAATATTGAATTTATTATTTATAAAATTATATTATCAAACTTGAACGTTAATTGGATCATATGGAGACGAATCCGCGTTTAATCCAATTATTAATTAGATGTAGGTTATAAAATCTGAATTTGATCCAGATCATTCGAATATGAAATAATCGAATTGCATGCTGGATTAGGCTTCGGCCTTTCAGAGTCCATTAACATGAGTAGGCGAGAAAATTTTGGCTGTTCATATTTGACAGCCTGGGCTCTCAACGACATGGATTTAGTCCTCACAAAACAGTGTACACACATATTTACAGTTACTTGCAGCTGTGCATTGAGAACATCTCTTTATGAATAAAAATATTTAAATACTGAGATATTTCCAATACACAGTTACGAGTGGCTGCAAGAACAATATGAGCACCATTTTATGAATACTGAATCCGAGTTCTCTCTCAACAGGGTCTATCTACATGATACATTAGTCCATCAGTGGACTTGCACTAACCACTGATGGGTCCTTGGCTCAAAGCTAATGACCTAATATTTTGTTTATATTAATGTTAAAAAATAAACCAGAAACAAAGTTTCCCTCATCCCCCTAGGTGGGAAAGTTATTCACCCACCAGATAAGGTAAGTGATACCCAAGGAAATAAAGTTTTCCTCATCCCCACATAAATCTAAAAAAAAAAGAACATAGGTTTCGTGGTCAATGGGAACCAAAATCCAAATAACCAACTTTTCCTCTCTCGAAATCCAAAAACAGAACATCCCCCAAATATTAATAGAAATCTCAAGCACATTTTTGAGGACTAACAAGTAGCTGATGTCCAAATAGAGTTTATGGAGGTCTATTTTTCCACAGGAATGGAAAATATATTTATGCAAGAACCATGTGGGTTTCATCATCTTCTACTGCAACTCTTCTTTGAAGGGATGGGAGATCCATCATATGGATGGTTGGACCCTGCAGGAAGGTTGGGCGAAATTTTAAATTCCCATTCGGGAATCGTATTCCCAATTTAGAAAACTGCATTTTTAATGTTCATTCTTGTAACCAAATCAGACCAAATCTAAAACCAAGATTAGGGAGAAATATACCTGATACGAAATCCATGCAAAAATGCTCCTCCCAACGCAGGTGTTCACGCCCAAAGAGTGTACCAAATCCTCCCTCTACTGAAGATGACACAGCTTAGGATGAGGCAAGATCAGCAGGTAATTCTTCACTAAGAACTTGTGATTATTCAACGAGAATCGAATGGGGTAGTGAGCACAACTTCAGAATTGTTTCTTCTAGCAAGAAACAATACCAAGATCCAATCTTGGTCAGTTCCAAGAAATGGAGATCGAACAGGGTAGGGTTGTAAGAGCAGGGAGAGAAAGAACTAAAGGCAGAAACAATCAAACTGAGTTGTCTTCTGTGTTGTGTGTGTTTTTCAGATCCGCCCTACTCTCTATTTATAGCCATAAAGAGACAACCTCCTAATCTGATTAGGATTCTCTTGATCCAAATCTTTATTTGGATATGAACTCTTTAAGTGATAAGAATAATCCATTATCTTATTTGCATATCAAGATCAGCTTTTCTTAATCAAATTAGGATTTCCTTGATCCAAATCTCTATTTGGATATGGACTCTTTAAGTGGATAGGAGTTATCATCTTATCCTTATCTACTGATCCATAGCCAAATTTGCCCATTTTTAATTAATCCAATTAACCCAGTTCGAAATGGGCTTTAGGCCCATTAAGCTTTTATACTCACTTCCTTTTAATGTTGGATAGCTTGGTTCTCTTTGTATGGTGTGGGACCCTATCATTAATCTACACATCAACCACATGGGTTCAGCCTAGCCTCTGTTACAAGGCCTGGCCGAATTCACTACCGAATACAGTGAACCCCTAAGTCCATCACCATGGACTTTTAACGGGCCAAACATTTACAATAAATGGTCATCGGGTCCAGCCATCTTATGAAGGCCCATGGACTTTGGCAGATGTAAGATTAGCCCATCATGTATAACCCTCAATGGTCTTACACTTAACCTCTCAGCCCTTAATGATCAAACACTGCTCGACAAGAGAGGACCTCTCCCTCGGCTACAAGGTACAGTGCTGCACTCTCTAATCACATGGATCCCGGGAATTAAAACCTTTTGCAAACAATTTGAGACCATAATATATAAGTATGTCTCTATATAAATATATTTTGCAAAACCAAATTTCAAACACATTTGAAATCCACTACCGACAGTTTAGGTTTCCATCAAAGAGAGTGCATTTCCCTGATCATTCACTTTGTCCGACAAAGGGGCTGATCTTGTCACTATGATCACCTACTCAGATGATTTCTCAAACTGTCCCAACATACCCAGGTTTTGACCCCCTCTAAGGATTTCACTGATTGGCATATCAAAGACAACCCAATCTGACACCTAGTGTAGTATCACGATCGAGTCTAGGGGTCAGGTGTAACATTCCAGTTTTGCCCATCTGTCTTCAAGGTCCAGGGCAATACTAGAATTTGGTCTGATTCAGGGTTTCAAGAAAACCCACACTACATGTACCTCAGGTCTCACCCTGGCAGCTGAGACAACCTACCCCAACCAACTTGGCGGCACATCAGTGTCAACCTTGGTAGGATAAATCTCCCTAGATATATCCAATGGTTGTGAAGATTCTAAAATAACACGAGTTTCATATGTGTCCAGTTTAAGGGTATTACACAGAAACACACCGCAATAACATGAATCAAATATGTACTTTATTAATTTACAATAAACGTCATATTGTACATCATGTTGATTGGAGCTAAGGGCATACACTGTCTAACATTCTTTCCTTGCAGGAACCATAAATGGTTAGGTTGGCATTTCATCCATAACCCAATCAGTCAGAATTAGCTAGATAGTTTCTTAGCCAGTTTTCCAGGATTGGAGCTATGAATCAGTAAAATCAACCACGACCAATTACTTGGACTCGTTCCCCTTCTGGACCTATTCATTCTAGGCCTCGATAATGTGGCAACTGATGATCACTTGTCACTCTTCTGCCATTTCTTTACTTTCATAATAAAACACTGAACTGTGAAACCATGTATGTGATTATGTACACCCATCATACTTCAAATAAACTTGTGATTTGTGAATGCAAAACTCAAGCACTTTGGTTGTGTTTGGTTTGAAGGAAAATGTAGGAAAACCTTTACAAACCTTGTATCAACATTATATCATGAAGACTCATGTTAGCATTAAAGAAGAAAACTCATGGCAACTACCATGTATCTAGTCTTAAATACACAGGAAAATAATAGAAAATTGCAAGGGATTAAAAAGTTGGAACTTACAAGTTGTGGAGGATTGTCCAAAATATTCACGTATAACAAAAAAAAAAACCATAACCTGAAAATAGCAGAAATTGCCAAAACTTAATAGGGGAGCCATTGGCCATCCATTGCAGCGGTGGCTCACTCCATTTAAAGATGAAAAGAAAAAGAAAAAAAAAACTACAACGAAAAGTCATTTTAACCAGTTGCCATCATTTATTTGCTCTGGTGGGTGGTGTTTCTGCAGGTTTGCAGATATACCTGGGCAGTGGTGTCTCCACTCCTCACTCTCCAACATTCAGCTGTGGTTGTGAGATTGTGTAGTGAATTACAGAATTAGGGGTTTTGTTTTCAATTTGTGAATTCGAGAAGCACTAAATTACTTCTCTCCCTTGCCACGTATGTGTTGGGGTTCCCTCCTTATGTGGTGGGACCCACTAATAAAGACAAGAGAAAAGACAAAAAAAAAAGGTATTGGAAAGTCAATGACTTTTTACATTGGCTTGCAAGGCAAGCCAACACGTCCTTGGTTATCCAACAAACTAGTATCAAAGCACATTTGGTTCTTGTGTGAATCATGGAAGGAAGTTCAGTTAGAATGATTTTACTAAATGGAAGAAATTGGTCTATCTAGAAACCAAAAATGAAGGATTTGTTACTTTCTAGAGATTTATATGCACCTATGAGAGGTAAAAATGGCAAGCTAAAAGACATGTCCAATGAGGATTGGGAACTCCTTGACTTGAAAGCAGTTGCTTTTATTAGACAATGGTTGGATGATAATTTCTATCACCTTGTAGCAAATGAAACATCAAATGTTCCACTTTGGATCAAGTTGGAAGAATTGTATGAGAAGAAAACCACCAATAATAAGGCTTTCCTAATTAGAAAGCTTGTAAATTTGAAGTACAAAGAAAGTACGTCCATCACCGAACACTTGAATCAAATGCAAGACATTGTAAATTAATTAGCTTCAATGAAAATGGTGTTGGATGATGAGCTTCAATCTCTATTATTACTTAGTTCATTGCCAGAAAGTTGGGAAACACTCATGGTATCTTTCAGCAACTCTGCACCCGATGGAATAGTGATAATAAGTATGGTAAGAAGTAGTTTTCTAAATGAAGAAATTAGGAGAAAATCAATGGACCCAAAACCATATGCTCTCTTTACAGAAAAACGGGGTAGAAGTCAAAGCAGAGGTCCACATAGCCATGACAAGTCTAGAGGCAAGTCAAAGTCAATGAAGGATATTACATGCTTTCATTGCAAAAAACAAGGTCATTACAAGAGTGAGTGTTGGAAACTAAAAAGGTACAACAAGAAAGATAGGAAATAAAGTGATAGAAATGAGGAAAAAGACACCACTACAGTTACAAGTGGAGATATCATTGTTCTCATAGGCTATGAAGAGTCATGCATTAATTTAGCATGTCATGACATGGATTGGATTGTTGATACAGGTGCTTCCTATCATGCTACTCCTCACAAGGAATATTTCATCTCTTACAATATAGGTGATTTTGGTGTTGTGAGAATGGGAAATAGTGGAATTTACAAAATTGTGGGGATGGGTGATATTTACCTTGAGACTAACGTAGGTTGTAAATTAGTTCTCAAGGATGTCAGGCATGTTTCAGATCTCCGCTTAAATCTTATTTCAGCTAGAAAGTTAGATGAAGAAGGTTTTAATAATCAATTTGACAATGGAAAATGGAGACTATCTAAGGGGTCTCTTGTGGTAGCAAAAGGCAACAGGTGTTGCATTCTCTACCGTACACAAGGATGTGTTTGCAAAGGCGAAATAAACACCATAGAAAAGGAAGTCTCTACAGATTTATGGCATAGACGATTGGGATATATGAGCAAGAAGGGAATGCAAATTCTTGCCAAGAAAAGTCTATTAACTAGCATGAAAGGTACACATTTTAATACTTGCATTCATGGCTTAGCTGGTAAGTAAAATAGAGTTTCATTTCAAACCTCTCATCCTCATAGAAGAAAACATGTTTTAGAACTAATTCATTCTGATGCCTGTGGGCCTATGAAAGTCAAAACTCTTGGTGGTACATCTTATTTTGTTACTTTCATAGATGATGCTAGTAGAAAAGTATGGGCTTATACTTTGAAATCTAAAGATCAAGTACTAGATGTTTTTAAAGTTTTTCATGCTATTGTTGAAAGAGAGATAGGTAGACCTCTCAAGTGTATTCGTACCGACAATGGTGGTGAGTATGAACGTCCATTTCAGAATTATTATAAAAACTATGGCATTCGACTTGAGCAATCAGTCCCTAAGACCCCACAACAAATGGTGTAGTTAAGAGAATGAACCGCACCATTCTAGAGAGAGTTAGATGCATGTTGTTCCAAGCAAAGTTGCCAATTTGTTATTGGGGAGAAGCAATGTGTACAGCTGTGTATTTGATTAATTTGTCTCCCGCAATTCCTTTGAATGGTGATGTTGCTGAAAGGGTATGGACAGGAAAAGATATTTCCTATGGTCATCTCAAAGTATTTGGTTGCAGGGCCTTTGTGCATATACCCAATGATGAGTGGTCTAAGCTTGATAACAAAACCAAGTAGTATGTTTTATTGGGATATGTAGATGAAAAGTTTGGCTACAGGCTATGGGGTTCAGTCGAAAAGTATATCATCAGAAATAGAGATGTGGTCTTTCTTGAAAATCAAACAATTGAAGATTTTGAAAAAGTTGAGAAGCCTCACGCAAATGATGGTGAACTTGTAGACTTGAATCCAATGTCTCCTCCCTTGGTGCATAGAAATGATGGGGGAGATGTGCAACAAGAAGATGTGAATTCAGAAAATAATGAGAATGTTCCCAATAAAGATGTCAATGGTGATGATGAACAGGGGAGCATCCCTCTCAAGAACCACCAATTGAATTAAGAAGATCAACTAGGAAACGTCAACCATCAAGAAAATATCCACCAAATGAGTACATAATGCTTTTAGATGTAGGTGAACCCAAAAGCTATCATAAGGCTCAAGAAAGTGAGCACAAGAAAGATTGGTTCAAGGCTATGCAAGAGGAGATGGACTCTTTGCATAAGAGTCATGCCTATGATTTGGTGGAACTACCCAAGGGTAAAAAGGCACTCAAGAACAAATGGATATACAAGTTGAAGCACGAAGATAGGAGCTTGCAACCAAGGTACAAGGCAAAATTGGTTGTGAAGGGATTTGGACAGAAAAATGACATTGATTTTGATGAAATTTTCTCTCTAGTTGTAAAAATGTCATCAATACGTATTACATTGGCCTTGGCTACAAGTATGGATTTGGAGGTTGAACAATTAAATGTCAAAACAGCTCCATGGTGACTTGGAAGAAGACATCTACATGAAACAACCGGAAGGATTTGAAATCAAAGGGAAAGAACATATGGTTTGCAAGCTGAGGATGAGCTTGTATGGTTTGAAACAAGCTCCAAAGCAATGGTACCGAAAGTTTGAATCTTTTATGACAGAGCATGGGTATGGTAAAACAGCTTCAAATCACTGTGTTTTCACTAAGTATTTTTCTAATGATGATTTTATCATTATTTTGCTATATGTTGATGACAAGTTGATTGTTGGGCAAGATAAGACAAAAATTGACAAGTTAAAGAAGCAGTTAAGCAAGTATTTCTCCATGAAGGACTTAGGTCCAGCCCAACAAATCTTGGGTATGAAAATCTCACGTGATAGGAAAATCCAAGAGATTATGGTTGTCACAAGAAAAGCTACATAGAAAAGGTCATTGAGAGATTTTGCATGGACAAAGCAAAACCGGTTAGTACTCCATTGGCAAATCATTTCAGATTGTCTAGTGATCAAAGGCCAAAGAATGAGAAAGAAATTGAAGAAATGAAGAACATTCCCTATGCCTCTGCCATAGGAAGTCTTATCTATACTATGGTTTGTACTAGGTCGGACATAGCACATGCAATTGGTGTGGCTAATAGATTTTTTGTCAATCTAGGCAAAGAGAATTGGCTTGTAGCGAAATTGATCCTCAAGTATTTGAAAGGCACATCTAAGATATGTTTGTGTTTTGGTGGTGGTAAACATATACTTGAAGGGTTTACAGATGCTGATATAGCAGGTGACATTGATTCTAGAAAGTCTACATCAGGTTTCTTGTTCACTTTTGCTGGGGGAGCAGTGTCATGGCAGTCAAAGTTGCAAAAATGTGTAGCTTTGTCAACTACAGAGGCTGAATACATAGTTGTCACAGAGGCTTGCAAAGAGATATTATGGATGAAGAGGTTCTTAAATGAACTTGGTTTGAAGGAAGAAAGATTTACACTTCTTTGTGATAGCCAAAGATTTTAAGTCCAAGCTCTCATTCTAAGTCCAAATACATTGATGTGAGGTATCACTAGATTCGGAATGTTCTTGAAGAAAGGGAAGTGCAACTTGAAAAAATTCACACTGATAAGAATGGGTCAAACATGATGACCAAGGCCTTATCGAAAGAAAAGTTTGAATATTGTAGAAGCATTGCAGGTTTGGGCATGGTGCAGCCCTCCTCATAAGTCGTGAGGGGGAGATTGTTGGGGTTCCCTCCTTATGAGGTGGGACCCACTAATAAAGACAAGAGAAAAGAAAAGGAGAAAAGACAAAAAAGAAGGTATTGAAAAGTCAATGGACTTTTTGCATTAGCTTGCAATGCAAGCCAACACGTCATTGGCTAACCAACGAATTGGAGAGACCTCTCTTCACTCTCTACTCTCTCAACTCCAAAAATAGCTCTCTAGGAAATATCAGAGAACAGAACAAGGGTTTAGAGAAGAAGGTTTTTTGGAAGAAGAAGAAGAGTTACAAGGGTTGAAACGAAGAAGAAGACAAATCCATTTTCAGCATCTCCTCTTGTTTCCATTGTTGTGGTTCCACCTTTGGTGAGAAATTTCTTGTTTGTTGTCCAGTTTAATGATGATTTTTGTTATTGGTATCCAAGAGTTTTCTTGAGATTCATCATCTAGTTGTAAATAGACAAGAAAACATTATACCCCATTATTATTGCTGATAGTGGATGTTTTGGACTTCTGTCCTATGGTTTTTACCCTCGCATTGAGGGGTTTTCCACATAAAAATTTGGTGTCTACTGTTGCTTGCTCTGTTTTTTTGTTATTTGTATTATTATTGTTGCATGCTTAATATTTGAGAGAGAAAATCTCTATGATTTTTTACAAGGAAAATTTATTGGGATTATTCCCCACAGTACGATGTCATATTATTCTAAAAAATTGGAATCAGAAGAAAATCGGGAAATCACCGAAAGTGGTGATTCCTCGATCAAGTCCAATTTCAAGGATCAATTTTCTATTGATTTCCTAGAAATATGTATAATCGGCCAACCAAATAGAAGAAAAACCATTGATTTCTAACATGGTGTTTGGAAGCGTAGGCACTTTTTGGGACCAATTTTCAAGAAAAAATGCCTATGATTCCAAGACCCATTTTTCACAAAAAAAAAAAAACGCTTCTACCACGTAGGTATTGAGCAACACTATGTTGTTTGGTAAGGTGAATTTCATCACCATTTTTCACGTATGTGCTGACAAGTAAACACCACATAGGATACACATCAATCAACCATTGGGGGAAATGGTTCACCGATGAATGAAATGCCAAATCGGTGGGGTCCCAATTTTCGAGGCATGCCCGATTTTTTAATAATCGGTTGAACCAAATAATGAGATAAATGGGCGTTTGTTGAAACGCCTTTGTGGATCTGACGTGACACCATTTTTTTGAAAAACGGCCACGATTCCAAACAACTCCTAAATTGTTGATGTGGATCCGGTACCGATTATTGAGAAATCAATATTAACTGATTCCTCTACCTTTTTCTGAAGAATTTGATCTTTCCAAATAGAATTTTTCACATGTAAGACAGCTTTCCTTTGAGAGGCTTCATTTGAGAACAAGTGACACGTGGCTAGTTTTGGAGAAATAGAAAAAACTTTGGCTGTTAGGGGCCATCAGCATCTGTTGTTAAAAACATTATTGGGAATGTCACGCTACATAGAGTGAGGTAAAACAGTAATTGCTCCCTATTTCTTTTTAACCATAATTATAGATATGGGCATGAATTGATGAATGTGTCCAACCTAAAAACGCTCTCAACAGCATAAACTATTACTATTAGGACAAACAACCAAAATTAACTCACATAACAGTGTACACGGTGTATGCGTTAATGTAACCCAAGATTGGACTCTCAGTATTGTGGTTAAACGAGGATTCTTGGGTCTTGCTCCAAATTTAGGAAGCAAGTAAGATGGAAACACAAGCTTAGTTGAAGGGCTACCCTATGCTCTCCTATCTCTCTATACAAACAACCCAAACTCCTCTCAAGAAATTCCATCTCCAATCAGAGACGGTGAGAGTGAGGTGAGGAGTAGGGATGCAAACCGATTGGATCATTTTCAAATCAGGGTATATTCAAATCCGATCTGACATTGTTCATGTTAGATCCGATCTGATCGAATCTTATAGGACTCGATTTGAATTCAAATCCTATCGATAAGTCAGATCTTCGGATCTTTTCCAATCTGATTTGTTTTCTTTAAAATTTAATAAATTATTAAAAAAATAAAATATACTAATTTATATAAAGTAAAACCAAAAAATACAAGCATTTCTTAATTATTTTCTCATATATATATATACATATTTTTATAAAAATAAATAAATAATATAACAAATTTATAAAAATATAATACAAAAATATATAATTATAAATAAATAAATAAATAGCATATATATTATATATTTATATTTATAAATATATAATATGTTTCGGAATGAATAGAAGGGTGATCCGAATTTAACCAAATAGAATCGGATCTCAGATAGGATCGGGTTGATCCATTTGCACCCCTAAGTGAGGAGAGATCGGTTTCTTTCATTGGAGGTTGAAACCGATCTCTCTCTCTCTCTCTCATCTCTTTCAAAGGCGCACACCCTCCCCCTATCGAGTCGAACTTTTAACGAGCCAAGCTCGAATAGCTCATGAAAGGCTCGACTCGTGGCCACCCCTAGCTTTTGGAGATGGAGAAGGTGCGGAGCTGGATGGTGCTGACGGAGTCATGGATCCTTGGACTTTAAGAGAGAGAAGAAAACTATACACATGTTTAATGTTTAACTGTCACAATCACAGTTGGGTAGTTCTGGTGACAAATTTACTTTGTTGACGATTTATTACCCTTATCGGTGAAATGATTTTAATCGGTGTTGTTTTGGTCATTTTAAATTTTTTCAGTTTAATAATTTAAAAATTATATGGGCATTTCAGTAATTTTATTTTATACAGAAACATGACTTAACGGAAATGGACCCAAGTGTCTATTTTTGAGAGTTTAGGATACTCAAGTGTTGCAATTGAAAGTTCAAATACCTTTCTATCACTCCCCCAAAAGTATAGGGTACCTATCTATAATTCACCCTTTCTTTGTTGATTTAATGGGTAATTATATAGAATTAAAAAATTAAAGTAAAATAAAATAAAAACAGAAAATTAGGAACGGGGTTTAAAGCAAGGAAAGGCATGGTGACATGGACAACCTTGCTTTATATATAGAGAAAATAGATATGACCAGATATAGAATTAGGATTCCATTTTTTGGAAGAACTAATTAAAGATTTAAGTTCATTGCTTAGAAATGTTCTATTTTTTCAGTTTTTTTTTTTCTTTTCTGATACAAACGTGAGAAGGTTTTCTTGGGAAGCAAGACATGAAATTGTGTTGATAGAAGAAACACACTTATTAGTAAGCAATCTGGAGGCTAATCAATTAGAGCAGATACCATGTCATTTTTGTTAGAAAGCTTTGGATCACTACTACTACTCACCATCTTGGTGTGGAAAAAGTAGTTTCGGAGGTGGTTCAAGAAATTAATAAATGCTTATATATTGGATCTGCCGATTACATATGGGTGGTACCCATTGCTTTGCTGAATCCCTACTAAAATGATGCAATCTCTCCATTGACCATGTCTTCTTTAGAAGATGGCTGGGTTGAGTAAAAGGGAAAGAAAGTAAACAAACTTTTTGTCCAGCCAAGCAGCAGCCAACTCAAATCCCCCAAATCTTAGCTGTTTCTCCCCCTTCTTTCCTTTACTCCCCTCCAAACCGAATCAGACTGCAGCTGGCCCACCTTGGTGAAGGTTGAGCTCATCAGGTGAATAGAAGTTTGGCCCATTAACAAATTATAGGTTTAGGTATTGCATGCACAATCTACTTTTATGTGGTACATTTTCTTTCTTAAAGAATTTTTGTTGATTATATTTATTAACCCACGTCAGTTGTAAGGTCACATCAGGATGCTTTTGGTCACAATTATATTATATCAATTTTATCTGTCCAGGGTCAGTACTGATATTGCTTGTCATCGGTGTGCAGAGTGTCCAGCGTCACAAATTAGTTGACAATCTTGGGCTTGTTGAGTATGACTTGCGAGAAGATATAAGCACAAACTTTGAGTGCTGATCAAGTATAAATATGTAGCATCACTGTTCAGCAGTGGTAGTTATAATAGCACAATCGAAATCCCTCTGGATTTCAATAGTAGCAAAGTTATCAGCTGTATTTTTTCATTTCTTTGTTGTAATATGCACTGGAGCATGGCATTGCCAGTAGCGTGGATTAATACTCTTCAGAATTGAAACCTTTACAACATCAAACTAAGGGTCCATCTGGGTCACAGCCAGAACTACTGGAGTCGAAATCGAAATCGAAGTCCCTCTGGAATAGGTATTGAAATGATGTATTCTCATAGTTTATTTGGTTCATACAGAAATCTGCAGAATGGGAATTAGAATCAACTGGATCAGATGGGATTTCATTCTCAAGTGAGGAGGAAGAGGACTGCCATTCCACCATGAATGAAACTGGGATTTCGATTCCGCTTAACCAAACAGTTGAAATCAGAATGGCCCATTCTGATTCCGATTCCAGACCCCTATGCCTATGAACCAAACAGGCTTTAATTGCTTACATTTTTAGATCGGGAAGCCTTTTGATCTCATCAGGTTTTTAAAATTAAGTGTTTTTGTTGCCCTCCATATCCCATATGCTGCATTGTTACACAATGTCTTTGCATTCATAGATGAATGGTAATTGGTGGTTAAACTGTAATTGTATATTGTGAGACCATTACCAAGACTAACTCAATGAAAGCACACATCAAGCAATACATAGATCAAAAATCAACAATGACATGAGAATCATATATTATACAAATCCTCATGGCTAACGCTGCATGCAGGATATACTGGGTCTTCTATTCTCTTCTTCTCCCTTGATATGACTAGATGATTAATATTTTGTTTTATTCTTCTCTGTAGAGGGACCCTTTTTCAATTTTTTTTTTTGTGGGTAAGCTAGAAAGTAGGCCTCAAAATTCATGGTGTTGTAGTGGAGAAAGTTTACAAACTCAACAAAGGTCTCAAAACCATAAATCCGCACAACTTAAATATGTACCTCTGCTCAGTAAATGAAAGAATCTTATGGAAAAGGATTTCAACAAAAAACAAATAAATAAATAAAGCAATCTAGCCCATAATTGCCAGGGGAGCAAGAACAGCTATGCCAATCCTCACCCACCCAAGTAGTCCTCCGTGCTCAAAGGTTCCGATACCTCCATTCTGCAATTAAAATAAAATGAATCGGCAGTCATTCACAAGCCTTTGAAAAAAGTCCGATTTGGGTGCAGTTATAACTCAGAAACGAAGAAAAATGTGATGAAATTAATGGTGAATAATGCCCCTCAAAAGATTATGAAAACATTAATGACAGTCACTTAATTAGAATAGGAAAAGAGAAGGCAGGTTAATGATATTAATTACCAGGTTGGAATCAGGTGCCGGTGCCAATGCCGTTTGATCGTCAGGATCCGGAGTGGCAGGTGGTGCTGGGGGACTTGGTACAGTTGGTGCTGGCGCTGGTGCATGATGATGCTTCTTGTGCTTGTGCTTGTGCCTCTTGTGCTTTGTGGGAGCAGGTGCAGGTGAAGGAACCAGTACTGGTGCTGGTGCTGGCGCAGGTGTCTTCTTAACTGGTGCTGGTGCTGGTGGCTGTTTTGTCGGTGAGGGCACCGGTGCCGGTAGTGGTGCTTTCTTAGCTGGAGCTGGCGCTGGTGGCTTTGTTGGTGGAGGTACAGGTGGAGGTGAAGCCGGTGCTGGTGGAGGCGTGACCTGTGGTGGTGGAGGTAGAGCGGGTGCTATAGCTGGAGGTAAAGCTGGGGCTGGTGGTTTTGGAGGAGCAGCGACCGGTGGCGGTGGGGTCTGTGTGGGTGGTGAAACACTTGGGCTTGAAGCCGCCGGTGGTGGTCTAGGAGATGGTGAAGATATAGGAGTAGTTGTGGCTGCAGGCACCGCCGCAGTGACAGGGCTAGAAGGTGCAGTTGCGGGTGCTTGGGCATGAGATATGCCTATCTGAATACAAAGGCAGGCCAAAGTGCAAGCCAACCACCAGGAAGCCATTTCCTCTGCGATGGCAGTTGATGGAAGCAATGGTGTTTATATACAATAAAGGAAGAAAGAATGGTAATTGGAATTAAAAATATTTGGTGAATGAGGGGGAGATGTAATCTTCATGTGAAGTGGACGTCCCTGCTACTCATTTGAAGAATGAGGTTGTTGATGGGAAAAGCTAGCTCTGGTTAAACTAAACGTGCTTCCAAGGGAAAAGTAGGTTAGCTTCCTTTGATCCATGACCCACTAATTAACCTGCTCACTTTCATTACAATCAGTAATGATAATCTTTTTTTAATTTGTAGCATTGATAAAACTTACCATAAGTTAACTAGTACTAGTACTAGGGGCCCGGGCTCCTGTGTTTTCCATTTCCAACTGTCATTAACCCGGAGGGGGTCGGACCGTTCGGCCAAAGAATCATCCAGCCAATCAGTTCAGTTTCACGCTTAGCCTGTTTTTTGATCAAAAACTGTTGATTTTGTCAAGAATCCATTGGCCCGAGTGATCAAGCTGTTGATCCATTCAACCCATACAATGGTTTTTGCTATTTTTTTAAATTAGAATAAATCAACCATTCAAACCAAACAATCGAATGGCTGACTCAAAAACTAATGCCCGAAATGGTTTCGATTCCGGATCGTTTTTTAAAACAATGCCGAGCTCTCCATGTTCTATCTGATTGCATGCCCAAATTCCTAACTAGACTTATTTTGTGTGGCTGCCTTCTGAAAATTGGTAATCGATAGATAGCAAAACAAATCATAGTCCTAATTTTCTTGATGGTCTCTTGCTTAACTTACAAACTAAACCTGAGTGGTTGAAAAATGTACGAGATACAAGATATGAATGAATGCATGGAGAGGAAAAACCTTGACTAACAGAGAAGAAATGTCATTGTCTTACAACTAATACTTACTTTTTGAAAAATGTTTTCCAGCCGTACAATCAATTACCATAATATATATTAGTGATTTTTAAGAAATTAATGGGTTATTTTTCTTTCTTCATTTTATAACGTGCAACCAAATGCTGCCTTTTATGTTTTTAACGAGTAATTAGGTTAATTTACTTAGGTAGTGTTTGGTTTCATGGAAGAATGACGAGATATTGTGTTTCGGTCTACACAACGGCTGATGCCACTTAGCTGTATTTTGGTATTTTTCGGATCAAGCAATAAGGTTTTAGGTTTTAACCTGAGACAAGCAAGTTTCAAACTTCAAAGCCATGGCAACAAAATAGCCTTTTACTGGTATATTAACTCCTAATTCCCCTAACTAACAGCCACATTTAATAACAGATTTTCAAGTTCGGATTTTCCTGCCTATGACAACTTTACCCATGTAACATTGCAGTCATATATGGGAAATATCTCATCCTCTTACATGTTTTCATGCACGGACAGATGTTTCCAAATGTTTCATGAATTACTGTAGGCTGGAGATATTCCAATTTTTCTTAGGAATGTTCATGAATAGCAGCTCTCTTTCTCTCTCTTAATGTAGGACCAAAGCGTAGGTACATTATCTCAATCAATCTCAAAAGTAGGAAACCCCCCAGAAAAAAGAGCTCCATTTCGTGTCTGCCCTCATTAGAATTTTCCTTGACATTGATAGTAATATCGTTTGTAAAATTAAATGTTTTAACTTTGAGTAAATGAACAACCAACAATGCCCGTCTAGCTCAGTTGGTAGAGCGCAAGGCTCTTAACCTTGTGGTCGTGGGTTCGAGCCCCACGGTGGGCGATTTTATTTTAGTTTTTTGATTGATGGTATAATCTTTGAGTTAAGCCTTATTGACATTATACCGTTTTTCCTTAGCTTAGGCTGCGTTTGGAAATGAGATAAATACCGGTTCAGTGCATTATTGCACACGGGTCCATATTTTCATGCGTTTGAAAACAGTGTAGAAACACCTCTAAATTTGCAAGCTTCCTTCTATCCGAAGAGTCCGAACCAGCTATATATTTTACCCTCTCATCCACAACAGCTTATGAGATCTGAAGAGTCGCACCAAAACGGCTATCTACCCTCATCCATAGCAGCTTCTAAGATTTGAGGAGTCCGACCAAAATGGCTTTTTAGGTAGAGATGGTTTCTTCTTTTTTATTCGCATAAGATGGTGGGTTAATTCATCATTTCGGCTACCTTTATTAGATGAAAGGGTAGTTGTAAGGATAAATAAATATTTTTATGACAATTCATATTGTAAGGTTTTAAGTGGTTTAACGAGCTGCAGTTATCAGATATTTTATCAGATTTATCATGTAAAAATTTTAATTTTTTGATTAAGATGTATTGCTTCTATGAAAATAGTTTCTATGTTAATCTGAGACAAGATAATATAAAAATTAATCATGCATTTGATTTCAATATACTTGTATTATCTGCCAACAGAAGCCTGCTCTAGAGACAAGCAAGTTTCAAACTTCAAAGCCATCGGCAACAAAATACCCTTTTACTGGGTATATTAACTCCTAATTCCTAACTAGCAGCCACATTTAATAACATTTTTTTCTCAGGAATGTTCGTGAACATCTGTCTCTCAATGTAGGACCAAAGTGTAGGTAAATTATTTTAATCAATCTCAAAAGTAGGAAACCCCAAAAAAGGAGCCCATTTCGTGTCTGCCCTCATTAAAATTCTTGTTGATGTTGACACTAGTATCGCTTGTTAAATTGTTCGATTAACTATGAGTAAATCATTATACAATGATGCCCGTCTAGCTCAGTCGGTAGAGCGCAAGGCTCTTAACCTTGTGGTCGTGGGTTCGAGCCCCACGGTGGGCGTTATTTTTTTTTATTGTGACCCAACCATATGGGTTGAATTAAGGTTATGTATATTTGGTTTTAGGGTGAGGTTATGGTTTTGATTCTTTTAACCATGTTGGTTTGGGTCATTTGGGTTTTGGCTGATTCGTCTCGGGTCATGATGTTTTGTACATATACAAAGTATTCTTGTAAATTTTTTACTTCTAATTCTAATAATTTTAAAGTTTAAGTTTCTTTTTCTTTTTTTTTCCATAAAATATAATTTAATCTATTAGATCAAGTTCCTATTGACCAAGAATTTCATGTTCTTTTTTCAGATTTATGTGGGGATCAGGGAAGGTTTATTTTTCTAGGTATTAAATATAATTTAATCTATTAGGTGGGATTTCCCACCTAGGGGAAAGTTGCCACCACTTGAATGGAACAAAAATGCCCCTTTTAATAGTGTATCTTTATGGATAAAATGGTCATTGCCTTTTTACATGAGAAATAAAAGAACATGGGTAAATGCACTTATCCAGGTAAGTGTTTTCAAGAAAACTTACCCAAGTAATTGTATTTACCTGAGTAAGTAACTTACCAAAAAACAAACGGGGCCCAAATAACAACTTTTTGAGCTAGTACATTGGTGTTTCTTTTAACATGGGAAAAGGACAATAGACAATGTGAGTCAGCAATAGTCTTTGCATCGTTCAACATATGCCTCCATCTCCATGGTACTGTTGACTTGGAACCTTGCATGTGTGTAATCAACAACAAGCAATCACCTTTGATTTGAATCCACCTCCCATAATATATAATCAACTGTTGTCTCCAAGGTTTTAAATTTCATAACGTATCGGCCGATACGGTCACGCCGATACATACCCGAAATGGGCCAATGCGCATTATGTATCAGCTGAATTTAATTTCCCTCTTTTTTTTAAGTTTAAATTTAATTTATCTCTTATATTTCATTAATATCAATTTTAATTAAGCCTTAAAGTTTGAGACATCACTAAATGCTAATATAATTTAATTAAATGCTCATTTAAGTTACATTTTATTACAACATTTAATATGTCATTAAATGTTATTTAAGTGAAATAACTTGTTAAAAATCACAAACCAAAGGTAACAAGTTTCAAAACCCAACTCATTTGCTTATAACAATAATTACTTAACCGTTATGCCAACCTTAATTACTTATTAAAATGACACATTTTTTTATACTTAAAGCAATCTTTCTTGCCTTGGTGGATGTTTCCCAACAAATGCTATAAATTTGATTATTAATATTTATATAATAATAAGATGAATACAAGTTATATTTATTTATTAAAAATTAAGGTATATATTTACATAATAAATATTATCTAAATCTATATATAATAAATATTAACTAATAAATGATTTCAAAAAATATTAACTAATAAATATTAGTATATATATACACACATTTTAGTTCTTCTATTATTTTTCAATGATTACTAATTATATCCCGATACTTTATATAAATCATTAAAGAATGGTTTTTATGTTTAAATAAATTAGTTATACTCACATAAAACTCATTTTTCTTATTGTTCATATTTTTAATGATGTTTTTTTTTTCTAGTGTACCCATGCATATCTTGATTTTTCGTTCGTATCTATACGTTTCCAAAGCATATATCTCGATATGTTTATTAAAGTTACCTTTTCGATACTTTAAACCTTGATTGTCTCCATTACCAAAAGTAAAGCTCACATTTTCTGTGGTTTTTGCATCCATCACTTCGATAGAACAAGCTCATGCAATGAGAATTTTCCCCTAATTATCAATATGCCAACCTATCACTCCAAACCACACAATTTTAGAAAAAGCACAAGATAAGAACAAATGCTCCAATGCTTCTATATCTCCATTACAAAAGACTAGACATGTTCATGGGTCGGGTTGGGCCGGGGTTTTGCTCTTTATTAACATAAATTTTTTAGGCCCGAGCCCAAAGCCCGACCTGGGAGTCTGAGCGCCAGTGCCCTCTGATGATTGAATGGTGCCTGCTGAGTTCGCCGATTCCTGGGAGTTTGAGAATGAGAATAGAAACTGAGAAAGTGAGAAGATAGAAGATGACAACAGTGCTGGCCAGAGAGAGAGAAAGAGAGAGAGAGAGAGAGAGAGACGATCTAGGTCTGGTGGCGTCAGTTGCCAGTGCTTGAGTTCACAGAATGAAAACGGTGCGCCTGGGTTCTGGTGGCGCCAACTGGAGAGAGAGCTATGAAGATAGAAGACATAGTTCTAAGAAGAGAGAGAACTGATAATGAGAAGAAAGAAGATGATAACGGTGCTGGCTGGAGAGAGAGAGAGAGAGAGAGAGATCACCGCCGAAGAGAGAAATGACTACTTTTGGTGGCGTCGGCCGCGAGTGACTGAGTTTGCAGGTGCAACTGGATTCACCGGTTCTGAGAGTTGAGAGGGAGAAATGAGAGCCGCTTCTGAGAGTGAGAGTGAGAAAGGAGAATGAAAAAAAAATTTTGAGTATTTAGGGTTAGGGTTAGGCAGTTTAGGAAAAGTCGGGCCGGGTCGGGCTCGGGCTGGGCTTTTTTAACAAATCCCGAACCCGACCCATAAAATAGTCAGGCTCAGGCTTTTAGGCCCAAGGTCAAGCCCACGGGCTAAAATACATGCTCAAGCCCGTCCGGGGGCCGGGTCGGGCCGGGCCAGCCCATTGAGCTACCCGGCCCATGAACAGGTCTACAAAAGACGCAACATCAATCCACATAATCACCCCACCATCTATTCTTGGTGAACACCACTCCTTGCAATAATTTTCAAAGGGATAGATTTTAGCTTTTCAAAGTTTCACCCAAAAGGCCCGTTCCGTACCTCTAGAAAACCTTGTGTCACTAACATCGTAGTTAGACTGGAAACGCCAACCTTTTTGATTGCCACCTGAATATCATTAGGAAAAAGAGCTTCTAACAAGTTTTCATTCCACTCTCGAGAGTGTGTAAGCAGTTCACTTACAAGTTTCACACCCAAATTCTCATTTCTTAGAGAATTAGCGAGTGCAAATTTATGTAATTCAGAAATCCATGGATCCTCCCATCCCAATAAGTCGGCAACACCCTTTTGTTTTAAAACGGGTCTGATTTTACAAACCCCTTTCCAGAACCAGGAAGAAGACCCCCTAACTGGCGCATTGAAGAGGTGTTGTGGTTACATGTGTATATCTTGATTTTAGTTTTCTTTTCTTTTTAAATGGGAAAAGTAGTGACACCTTACAATCTACAAAATAATTTCGTGACTTCAGTCAATGAATTTTAACTCTTTAAAACATGTTAAAAAAAGTACAGTTGAAACACTACAAATCGGGTTGCATTAGTATCAGGTTAGACCCTATAAGGTTGGGTTCGGGAATTATGCAATTTTAAGCTGGGTATAGTTGGTTCAGGTTGAGGCACTGGAGGGGCGGGTTAGGGTTGAGGCAAACCGTACAAAACCTGACCCATTGGCATCCCTAAATGGATCTAATAAGTAATATTCATCTGTTGATATAGTGAGTTTAGACATTTTAAAAAATTGTAATAAGTTTTAGAGAAATGTTAAAAATTCATGATGAATTTTAGATAATTTTTCCAATAACAATTTTTCTCAGGAATGTTCGCGAATATCTCTAGGACAAAGTGTAAATAAATTATTCCAATCAATCTTAGAAGTAGGAAACCCCAAAAAAGGAGCCCCATTTCGTATCTGCCCTCGTTAAAATTCTTCTTGATATCGACAGTAGTATCGCGCTTGTAAAATTGGTGGATTGACTACGAGTAAATCACTAAACGACGATGCCCGTCTAGCTCAGTCGGTAGAACGCAAGGCTCTTAACCTTGTGGTCGTGGGTTCGAGCCCCACGGTGGGCGTATTTTATCTCAATGTAACCCAATCATATGGATTGGATTAAGGTTAAGTATATTTGGCTTTTGATTTTAGTTTTCTTTTTTTTTTTTTTATTAAATGAGAAAAGTAACACCTTAGAATCTATAAAAGAACTTCATGACTTCAATTAATGAATTTTAGGTCTTCAAAACGTGTTAGAAAAAGTACAGTTGAAATGTTACGGATTGGGTTGGATTGATATCAGGTTAGGTTCAGGAATTATATATTTTTAAGTTGGGTTTAGTTGGATAGGGTTGAGGCAAACCCATGTGGAATCTGACTGGTTGACAGCCCTAAGTGGATCTAATAAGTAGTAGTCACACTCTTAAGCACTAAGGCTCAATTTGAAAATAGTATAAATATAAATATATACAATGCAGATACATATAAAATAATACAAAGTACAAGATTTTATACCCTACAAATTTGTATTTGTACTCTTTTCAAAAAGAGCCTTTTTGAAAACAAATTTAGTGGACAGTTGTCAAAATATTCATAGAATAAAGGGTTTCTAGCGGAAAATTTTTGCCCTTAATATCAATAAAAAATAATATTTTTATATAATAATCAAAATGGAACTAACTTTTTTTTGGAAAATATCAAAAAAAAGCAGTGGAAACTGTTGCTCGTCTTCCTCTGTATTCATGCGAATGGATCATAATTTTCTTTCCCGCTTGGCAATAGTTATCATGACCAATATGATAATGTCTGAATGAGGTCCACGCAAAAAAGACAAATAATTTACAGATTGTGCCGAAAAACTACTTAATTGGCCGGAAAACCACATTGCAGCTGCTGATGATTTTTTTTTTTCGATTTGTAGGATACGGCTAGGTACAGAAGCTTGGTCTGGCAACATCTTGATCTTGAAACAGTGACGTCGTCACACTGAGGCCAGTCGCATTGCTAAAGACGAGTTCCCCAGTGTGACGACTGTATTCCAACATCTTGATCTTGGTCCGGCCAGGTACAGAAGCTTCTCCTCTTTAGCAATGCGACTGTATTCTTCCCCAAAAACTCGTCTAAGTCCTTCGTCGCAATTGCACTTGGAGACGTCGTCAGAAAGGAGATGGCGAAAAGACCTCGGAAATTAGATCAGCCCACAGATCTAGGACCCACCTCCACCACCTCTTCCTGTTCTTCCAGTACCATCCAAAAACGAACCACAGGATTCAATGCTTCTTACACCAAAGCCTGCTGCTCCCATAATTGCCTATCATAAACGCAGCTCAATCTCTACCAAAGCTTATTCTACGACAAGCATAGATAGGAAAGGGGAGCAACGACCAGTAACAGCAACGGTCGATGAGAAACCGGTTGTCGATAGAAAGCAAGTTGATGACTCATTTGCGACTGTAGCCGATGACAAGAAGAAGACGAGAGAATGGCCCACAACGTCGGGTGTTAGAAGCTCAAGAACGGGCAACAATAAGGGCCATACCAACACGACCGCCAACAAAAATTCAAACGCGAATGCTAGGCAAACCACCCCACCCAGCTCGAATCCTGTCTTGGCAAGCATGGGTAGTGCAGATCGTGAAGGCAGTCTGGAGCCCAAAGCTAAGAGGAAGAATAATAACACGCAACGAATTTCTTGAACAGGATAAAAAGGAGCTCTTCATCCAACGGGACACTATTAGAGATGTTGAAGAGCTCCCTAAATAATTCTAACAATAACAAAGGAGGCTCAGGAGGTGGAGCAACCGAGCAAAAGAAAATGAGTGGGTGGAGTGATGGGCGGGAAACAAACTACTGAGCAGAACAGTCCATGGGAACGCCTCCTCTGCCCCCTCATGCACCGTCGAAGCGGGTGAATACAGAGGCAGAGGATGACGAGCAACAGTGTCTACTGCCCTTTCTTCATATTTTTCCAATAAAAGTTATCCTATTTTGATTATTATATAAAAATATTATTTTTTATTGATATTAAAAGCAAAAAATTGCCTAAAAACCCTAGGATAAATCCATCTATGAAGTAAACACATATTAAAATCAACTTTTGAGAAAGATGTATAATATTTGTGTATTCATTCACTGTAATTACAAGGGTAGTACAGTGAATGAAATTAAAAATAATTGTCACATCAATAGAATTATACACCCTTTCAGTGTTGTCACAAGGGTATGGCTACCGAATCCAGTCTCACCATAAACCACTAATATTGGATGTCTAATTATGGTACATTGACAATTGAAGGTTGAGCACAGATTCAGGTGCAGGGGTCTTATTTGATGAAAGATTTAAGTATGGTAGCTCTCAAAAATGGAGTCCACCAAAGTAGGTGGTGGTTCATGAATCATGCATGAAACCAACCAGTAGCAAGGTACCTATGCTTGGAACCTTTCTCAAAAGTAGGGAAAACACAGGCAACAGTATTCACAGGTCACACAAGTAGATTCTCCCAAGTCCCAATAACCACTATTGCCTATAACTTGTAAATTGACAATTCATTGACTCT
Organism: Nelumbo nucifera; assembly: GCF_055504915.1. Taxonomy (NCBI): domain Eukaryota; kingdom Viridiplantae; phylum Streptophyta; class Magnoliopsida; order Proteales; family Nelumbonaceae; genus Nelumbo; species Nelumbo nucifera. The sequence continues at coordinate 23,818,498 of NC_142652.1, read as the reverse complement.
CAGGGGGGACCCAGGGTAGCCATGGCTCCCCCTGTGGTCCAAATTCTCCACTTCGAATAGAGTTTTCTATGTAAAATTCCCTCTCCTAAATTCCCCACCCTAATACTTGGCCTTCCTATGGGCCCATCAATACTTATTCCTCCCTCCCCATTCCACTTTAGATTTTGCCCCCTTCATAAAAAATTTCTGGCTCCGCCCTCTTGACTCCATTACAAGATCATCCTGTTGAAAAACAAATATATTATATTTTTTAATAGTCCTTTAATTACACTGGTAGTGAACTATTAACTGAAAATCCAAAGCCTTTCAGCCAAGGGAGCTCAATATCATTGATCAGAAATCCCATTTCATCAACAGCTGGATTCAACTACCAAAAGCTATGAAATTGCTTATTTACACAAATAAGCAACAAAGCAAAAGACAAGGGTATCTATAGTACAAGAAAATTTAACAAATTTTCTAATTTTTTAATTTTTCTAACTTACTAATTTTACTCATTTACTTAAAATAGTAACTTTATTAGTAAATTATTAAATAATTTATAATAACATCATTAGTTACTAATTTTTTAATTTAGTAATTCACGGTACCTTTACTAATTTATTAATGTTCTAATTTACTAATTTAATAATGTACTATTTACCATAAATTTTAATAATTATTAACATGTTACTAATATACTAATTTCTAGTAGTTTAAGTAATTATTAATTTTATTGTTAACTAACTTTACTAAATGAGTAATTTTAAGAAGTTCACTGATCTTTGATTCAGTAATTTAAGTAATTTTCTAATTCATTAATTTAAGAAAATTAAGTAATTTGCTAATTTAGGAATTTAACTAGCTTTCTAATTTGAACTTTATTGGCTCACTTTGAACAAATTTATATATCTAGTAAGTTAACGTTAACGGCTAAATCAAAGTAATTAAGAAATTTACTAATCACAATTAATAAAAGTTCACCTTTGTAATTTAGATAAATCAATGATTAGCTAATTTTAGTAGTTTATATGTATATTATTTAATATCTAATGGGATTTATTTAGATATCTAGGGAGAGAAATTATAGGGAAGGTTTCCTTTTCCTCCACCTCCACCTACTTGGGTTTTAGGCAAGCTTCCCTTCCATATCACCATTTGTGTGGATTGAGAGAGAGAGAGAGAGAGAGTTTAGGAAACTTTTAGTTGGGGTGAGAAAGTCTGAAACGTGAGTGGTTGAATGTGGGTGGAAATAAAAATCCAAAAATTAAAAAAAAAAAATTGAAGGGGGTTTTGGAGTGAGTTTTGAAGGAGAGAAAGAAGTCCACGTGGACTGGGTATATATAGATAGATATATATAGATAGATTTGCACACTATTGCCTTGACCCCTCTATGTATCATCATTTTTAGGTGAAATATTGGATGGATCAGACCATGGCAGATTCTTTGCATCAAATCCACTAGGAAAAATCTGCAATATGACACTTAGAAGTCATTACAGATGAATTATTAAAACCTTTAATTTCTGGTTTTAGCCGATGATCCACGAGTTGAGATGGTCACTTGGCATCTCCTCCAATCTAGAGGTGTGGGATCAAACCCATGGAAGTGCAGGCTCTTCATGAAATGGCCATTGGGCCTTACATTCATCCTGTTTGCCTTAATCCCAACTTCTTTGTGTGCATATGTGATAGAAAAAAATAAATAAATATCTCTTTTTACAGGCCAAATTTCTTTTACTTCACCAAATATATTAGTAAGGGGGTGTTCTTTTTTTGGATTTTGAGAGGGGGGACAATAGGATTTTGGTTCCTATTGACCAAGAATCTCATGTTCATTTTTTCAGATTTATGTGGGGACCAGGGAAAGTTTATTTTCCTATGCATCACTTACCCAGTTAAATGATACCCATCTCCTAAGTGGGTAAATAATTTTCCCACATAGGAGGAAAGTTGCTAACACTTGAATAGGACAAAAATGCCCTTTTTAATAATAGATTTTTATAGCTAAAATAGTTATTATCTTATTTACCTGGGAAATAAAAGAACATGGGTAAATACACTTACCAAGGTAATTACACTTTCCCGAGTAATTGTATTTACTTGGATAAATAACTTACTGAAAAACGAACGGGGCCTAATAATTACTTATACTAGTATTGTAGAAGTAGATGGAACCATTGTGTATATCTATCCCTTATTTCAATTTTTCTTGATATTGACAGTAATATCACTAAAAAAGGAGCCCCATTTCGTGTCTGCCCTCATTAAAGTTTTTCTTGATATTGACAATAATATCGCTTGTAAAATTGTTTGATTAGCGATGAGTAAATCACTAAACAACAATGCCCGTCTAGCTCAGTCGGTAGAGCACAAGCTCTTAACCTTGTGGTCGTGGGTTCGAGCCCCAGGGTGGGCCATTTCCTTTTCTGATTGATTTGTTGAGCCTTATTGACATTTTACCGATATCCCTTTTTTTTTTGGTATTTATACTCTTCTTACTATACCATAACCGACAGGGGATCTTCACACTCGTTAAGCAGTAACGTTATGTGCTCATTCACTTTACTTACAATGTTGTGTTGTGCGTAGCACATCCGAATACATTCTGAAATTATACGCCCTTTCAGTGTCTCACAAGGCTGTGCCTATTGAATCCAGTCTCACCATAAACCACTAATATTGAATGCCTAATTACTGTACATTGACAATTAAAGGATGAGCATAGATTCAGGTTCAGGTGTTATTGGATGAAAGAATTTAAGTATGGTATCTCTCAAAAATGGAGTCCAGTACTAAAGTAGGTGGTGGTTCATGAATCATGCATGAAACCAACCAGCAGCAGCAAGGTACCTATGTTTGGAGCCTTTCCCAAAAGTAGGGAAAACACAGGCAATTGTTTTCACTGGTCACACAAGTAGATTCTCCCAACTCCCAATAACCACTATTGTTTATAGCTTGTAAATTGACAATTCATTGTTTTGGTTAGACTCCATACAAGATCATTCTGTATGTTGATATATTGGATTTTTGTAGTAGACCTTTAATTAGACTGGTAGTGAACTATATGTATTAACTGAAATCCAAATCCTTTCTGCAATTAATATAACACTTAGAATTCTTAAAACCTTTATCTTCTCTTTTTATCTGATGTTCCAGGAGTTGATATGGTCACTGGCATCTCCTCCAATTTGGAGGTGTGGGATGATCAAACCCATGCAAGTGCAAGTTCTTCATGGTATGGCCAGTGGGCTCCTTACATGCACCCTGCTCAACCCCAAATCCCAATCCCAACTTCCCTGTGTGCATATGTGATAACAAAAAATAAATAAATCTCTTCTCATATGTCAATTTGCTTTTACTTCACCAAATGTATTACTACTAGTTACTTACCTAAATATAGTTTCTACCATTGTCAAAGTATATCGAATTAAGCCATGGATACATCTGCAACACATAGGGGAGCAAAATGTATAATCTAATAGTTCCCTAATAGAAATCTCATATCCCTAAACTGATTAGATGACAAACCAACTTATTGCAAGAGAAATGGGAAACAAGCCCAGAGTTGATTAGTTGGCCATGATCATCTACACCTATCTGCTGGTTGCTGAATCCCAGGCCCCTTCTATAGTTCTACCTATGTCTAGCCATGCATACATCTAGATCACTAGTAGATGTATCTATAAAAACCACCTAAATGGGATGCCTTTTTCACTTGATACACATTAGAAAAATGATTATCTATGCATAACCAACATATAATTAACCGAGTAAAGATATATAACAGATATACAAGAAAACATTATAGGTAGAAATGAGAAAGAAGATGTCTATATTTGTACCCTAACATATAAGAATTTGAATAAGTGGAGTTTTCCTTGCTCAGAGATAGAATTAACTATGGAAAGTTGAAACCAGCTCTCTGCAAAGTGAAATTTCAAAGGCAGAAAAAATAAAAAAAAAAACAGATTAACATGTAAGATGCCACGGTGTAAATTACATATACCCGATCTGGCCTGCTGCCATCTGCTCCTAAAAGCTTATTTCGAACTCAATACCAAAGTAGGAATTCAAGTTTGAAGTATTGATCCAGGCATCCAGCACACATGTGACATGGTTCACGTGTAGGGGTGGATTCGAACCGATTCGAGTCGAATAGTACGAGGCTCGAGTTCGGCTCACCAAAGTAGTATAAGGAACCGTGAGCTCGAGCTCGGCTTGAGTCAAGAATTCGTAAGCTCGAGATCAATTTTAAAAAATATTTTATAAAAATAAAAAATTATATATAAAAAATATTTTTATTTGATATTTAAAAAATTATAATAATTAAGAATTATAATATATATATATATATATATATATATATATATATATATATATATTCGAGCTCGACTGGAAACTCAGTTGAAACTAAGCCGAGCCGAACTCGAATAACTTGTAAAGAACTCGACTCGTGGCCACCCCTATTCACGTGTTACATAAAATGTTTTTTCCAAAAAAAATACTGAATGAATAAATAAATAAGTGAACTAAATATTCGTCCTACAGCATCCCGAACTTGAAGAGCTAATTTTGATTTAGTGGATTGGTGTGGATCATGATTTACAGGTAATCAGTACAATTGGCCTCTAGATGCACCTGTGGTAAAGATCCAAAAAGTGACAGCAGGGTTCATTTGCTAGTTCACAGTGATTTGGATAAGAAAGTATGGGCCTACTTTGGCAACATAATGGGAATAGGCCTTTTCCAGCATGAGCCCATTCAGGTGGTTCACAGTGGCTCTGAATTCTCAAAGTCAATGGACTTGGTGTGTTAATTCTGTAGCATGTTTTATAGTGTGGGAAGTTTGGGAGGTAAGATGCAAAAGGAAGATGGAATGAGTCTACGGTTGCTTCCAACGAGTTATTTTTAAAGTTAAACGCTGGTTGCAAGAGACCAGCCCTTGTATAAAGGTTCGATCTCGTTCTGATTCGTGGCAAATTCAGGTGTTATCTAGTTTGGGACTGCAATCCATTCAGCCCACTACAAAAAGATTTTAAATAATCTATGTGAATCCGGTCCCAGCAGGATTTTTAAAGTTGAATGTTAATGGGTCAGCTAGGGGTAAACCATGCCCAAGTGGGGGTGGCGGTTTGATCAGGGATGGTAACAATGGTTTCGTCTCAGCCTTCCAAAATTCTTATGGTTTGAATACGAACTTCATGGCTGAGGCTTTTGCTTTATTAGATGGTTTAGGCGGCGTTTGATAACACTTTTCAAACATCTGAAATATGAAAATGTTGTTTTTCAGACATTAGAGAGGTGTTTGGAAATGTATCTGAATTTGGGTTTCAAAATCATTTTCAGATCTGAAATAATAAGACATGGACCAGGTGTTGGATACGTTCAAATGTGTTTCAAACCTGGCCAAAAGTCTAAAATACCCTTCAACTCTCTCTCTCTCTCTCTCTCCTTTCTTCTTCTTAGGGCTGTTCACGGGTCGGGTTGGGTCGGTTTATTGAGGTTTTTCCAACCGACCCGACCTGGTCGAGTTACCTTAACTTGAAATCGAAATCGACCCAGTGTTAAGAAAAATCGACCTGGTCGGTTTGAGTCGGGTTGGATCGGTTTGGGTCAGTTTCGACTCTAAGTTCAACCATGCCCCCCATGTGCCTGTGTGGTGCAAGTTTGGGTTGTCAGTTTGAGAATTTATTCTCGTTAGAAGTGAAGACAACAAAAAGAAGACAAATTGATAAGCATCTAGGATTAGAGATTAGTTTCACCACGAAAACTGAAATCATGAATTTCAAACATTATATCAACTTGTATGCACTGTACAAAGGATTATGAACAACTAAACAAAGTATACAATAACATGCTTCTTTAGCTAAGTCGATTCGGTTTGGGTCGGTTTCGGTTTTCACACAAACCGACCTGAACCATCTGTTTATGATATTTTACAACCCGAAACCGACCGATGCTGAAGATAGCCTGGCTGACTCAGGTTGGGTCGGTCCAGGTTGGTCGGTTTGATCGGGTTGGGCCTTCTTATGAACAGCCCTACTTCTTCTTTCTCTTGCCATTGCAACTCCTCCGACAAATTAGCAGCGACATAGTATAAATGGAAGCTTGCATCATGGACAGTAATACAAAGAGGTTTTGGGCAGTTTCTGGTCTTTCTATTATTGTTAATGTCATATCCATTGGCCAACTTGTGATGAAGAAAACTCATGTTTGTCTATCATTTAAGGGGGCAGAGGCAATTGCAAGGGAATAGGTTAGTGAAGTTATCCTTTAAATGTTTATTTTATTATTGGGTTCGACTATGATATGGAAAAGATATGATATCTGAAAAACTTTTGACCAGTCAACTGGAATCATAAACGGGGTAGCCAATCAGGTGTTATTTATCAAAATTCATGGGTGGGTTTTGATTGGTCAAAACTCTTCCCATATCATATCCTTTCCGCATCATAGATTTATCCATTATTATTACATAGATGCCTATTTTAGTTTCCGTCCTTGATTCCCTACTTATTTTGAGTGTAAGGACTTATAAGTAATAGTATTTTTTATTAGCTCCAACTTCCACTTCTACAAATAACAAAAGGATTAATATCAATTACCTATTATTGTTTAATATGTGCAGGGTGTTGAAACTATAGATTCAAGCAAAGATTAAATATCATTGATTCATTAGCAAGTGTGCCCATAACAGTGAAGAAACTAATGAAGTAGAGTTTCTAATGAAAGATACAACATGTGGGAGATATAAAAACAGGAAAAAGTTGCAACTGTGTTAATGATCCCAATACTTCACATCCAATCGAGGAAGCAACCACAACCATATTGAATGAAGCAACTCTAGTGAAAGAGTGTCCACCCCACCTTGTTTGCAATGCACACATAAACTCCTAAACTTTGGAGCAAATCCAAGACGAAGAACCAATGGACCATTAAAAGAATTTTTGAAGTGCAAGTTGTTGCGAGTAGCCTAGTGAATGACCAGCAAGAAGTTTGGCCTCTCATATCCAAGTTGAACTTTTTATTGAATTACATTGTACAATATGTATGTAGGAGTTGTATTAGGGAATGGATTGGATGTCCAACCCTTTGGATATTTGCATTTGTATTTGGGGTTTGTTCTTCATTTTATAATAATGATATTCCCAATTTTAATACTAAGAAAAGAAGGATATTATTTGTTTCTTGTCACCCTTGCTTTATAGCTATTGGACTTTGTATTTGGTTTGTTGATTGTTATATTTAACAGACCAGATGGCTTTTAATAGACCTTGCACCATCCGGCACTATATATATTGGATGGTTTCTTTTACTTTCAAATTGCCAGTTAAAGTAATAAACTTCTATCACTCATGTGATCTAATAGTATTTACAATCTTAAATGCATCTAAAATATAATAGACTACATAGTTTTAACAAGCTTTCACATTTTTGACATTAAGTAAACTAGATGGTTTCTTTGACTTTCAAATTACTTGTTAAAGTGACAAACAAATATCACTCTAAGTGTCTAGTAGTATTTATAGCCTCAAATATATCTAAAAACCAGTACATAGCATGGTTCTATATGACTTTCAAATATGTACAGGCCATTCAATATTTAACAAACTATATGGTTTTTAATAGAGTTTTGCACTTCGATACTCTGTAGAACTGATGGTTTCTTGTAGTGAGCCACCCTATTATGCTTTCTAGTGGGTGGTGACTCCATCCATCTAGCCTTGAAGTGAATAGTTGGGCTTTTCTTAACATTGACACTTGTAATTTTGAATTATCAATTATAATTGCAAGCATCTATCACCCAAGTGATCTATTAGTATTTACACCATGAAATGCATCTAGAACCCAATAAGACCACACGGTTCTATATGATTCTCATAAGTGTACAATCCATCCGATGTTGAACAAACTGGATGGTATTTTACAAGCCTAAACACCCAACACTAAACAAATTGGATGGTTTCTTGTTATTTTGAATTATCAATTATAGTTGCAAACATCTATCTCTTAGGTGATCTATTAGTATTTACACCACCAAATGCATCTAGAACCCAATAGACCGCATGGTTATATATGATTCTCATAAGTGTACAATCCATCTGGCACTGAATAGACCGGATGGTGTTATACAAGCTTAGACACCATTCGACACTAAATAGACCAGATGGTTTCTTGTTATTTTGAATTACCAATTATAGTTGCAAATATCTATCACACCTAGGTGATCTAGAGGTAAATTCCTTTTCTTGATTTTCTAGCTTTATTTTTTAGAATAATTTAATATTAGTTAGTAGATATATAACAGATAATTTCATGCATTTACATATAAGATTTTTTTCTAGTTATAAGCATGTCTCAAGCTGAAACAACTCAAAGTCAACCAACTGTTCAAGGTGGTGGTGATCCATTAGAACAAGACTCTCAAATATCTAAATCCTAGGGGCTTAGGAAAAGAACATCTGAAGTTTTGAAAGATTTTTCTCTCAATAAAAGTGCAATTGGTGAATATCTTGCCATTTGTAATCATTGTAAACAAGACTTTAATGGGTCTAGTTCCAATGGCACCAGTCATTTGAGGAAACATTTGCTTAAATGCTTTAGGAAGAGGTGCAATGAAGGTGGTCAGCAAGTATTGTCAGTATCTAAAACTTCACAAGATATATCCACAAAGTTGCAAAACTTTAAATTTGATCAAGAGAAAAGTCGTAGGGATCTCACGGAAATGATCATTAAGCATGAGTACCGTTTTAATATGGTTGAACATGGGTATTTTCAGAAGTTTTGCAATAATCTTCAACCTATGTTTAGACTAGTTTCACACAATACAATTAGGGCTCACATAATGGCAGTGTACCAACATAAATAAAAGTTTTATAAATTTTTAGATAAGCTTTCTTGTAGGGTTGGTCTCACCACTTACATGTGGACAGTAGAGAACGAGAACATTGGGTATTGTTGCATCATTGCTCATTTTATTGATGATGATTGGGAGTTGCATAAAAAAATCATTTCTTTTGTGAAAATACCAACTCCTCATGATGCAAAGACTCTTAGTAAGGTTCTAATGGATAAGATGATGGAGTGGAATATCACTAAAAAGGTGGCTACCATAATACTTGACAATGCATCTACAAATGATGCTATGGTTAAGGAAATTAAGAGTTGCCTTGTTGGTCGACATTTACTTCCATTGTTTGGGGCATATTTTCATATCCATTGTTCAGCTCATATTTTGAATATAATTGCGCAAGATGGTTTAAAAGTCATAGGACATGTGCTTCAGAAAGTTCAAGAATCTATTAAATATGTTAATTCATCACAATCAATAGATCAAAAGTTTCATAATGCAATAAATCAAATAAAGGTGCAAGAAAAAAAGAAGCGTGCCCATGGATGTGGGAACTAGGTGGAACTCTACATATCTTATGTCAGAGTTTACTTTAGCACTTAGACTTTCTTTTTGTCATTTGGAGTAGATGGATTGTGACTACAAATAAAATCCATCTAAGGAGGAGTGGAAAATGGCATTAATTATTAAAAAAAAATGCTTAAAGATTTGCCATGATGCCACCAATAACTTCTCTGGGTTTAAATATCCAACTACAAATCTTTATTTTCAAGATGTTTGTGAAATTCATCTAAAATTTCTTGAATGGGTTAAAAGTGACCATGTGGAAATCATAATGATGGAAAATGAAATGAAGATAAAGTTTGACAAGTATTGGCATGAATGCAGTTTGATCTTAGACATTTCATTAGTTATTGATCCATGGTTTAAGATGGTACTAGTGAGGTTTTACTACACTAAGATTTATGGTAGTAATTATTCTTTTTACATTGGCAAGGTTAATCATGCACCGATAGATCTTTTTTTTTTTTTAATATGAAATTGATGACATGGATTCACTCATGAGGTGTGTTACTCCCTCAATTATTGGAGAAAATGATGGTTTGAATAATGATTCATTTGTTGATGCTAATGAATGTAGGAGACTTGTTCACATCTTTCGATAGTTGGTGTATGAGTGAATGCCCTAGTAATCAAATGCCACACCAAAAGTCAGATTTGGATCAATATTTGGATGAACCACTCTTTCCTAGAAATCCATATTTCAATATATTAAATTGGTGGAAAGTCAATACTCCAAAGTGTCCTGTACTCTCTAAGATGGCACGTGATGTATTGATGATCCTGTTTCAACTACTGCATCAGAGTCGGCATTCACAGGCATAGAGTTATTGATTCAAGATGTAGTTGCCTTTTTCCTAATATTGTTGAAGCCTTGATATGTGGACACGATTGGTTTCCGGATTTAGATATTAGTAAGTAAAGACACATTGTTTATTTGACTTCAGATTTATTTGATGGATATATTAATTCCTTTCAATGTTTTTTTTTTCTAGTATTAGAAAATACTACTTCAGAAAACAATACTTGATGGAGTTTAAGAGTTTTGATCATTATGAAATGGTAAGGAAAATTAACACAAACCAAGTGCTTTTATCTTTCATTATAATCATATGAATACAAGTATATTTTGATTATTTTTTCTTGTAGGAGTGGGAACTTGGATTAAAAGATTGGAAATGGGAAGATTGCAGTTGGAATTATTTTGGAGTCTTAGACTTGGTCGGTGGATTTGGAGTTGTCTTAACTCTTAACTATTGGATATTTTGTGGAGTCTTGAACTTTTAGAGATTTTATATATTTGTTTTTGTTCAAAATTGACTAATGGAATTGTTTATTGACACTTGAGAAACTTAATGTTTTTGAACTTTTAATGGTTTAATGGATTATAGACTTATGGTTTAAAGGTTTAATGAATGTTTGAGAAATTGTTAAAGTTTTAGTTCTTAAGGATTTAATTTAATGGATTGTCAATCATTCTTGAAGTATGCAGGTTTGAGGGAGGATTGTTTAATGGTTTCATTCTTGTAGTGATTTTATGAATGATTTAATGGGTTATGGAATATATAGGTTTGGCAACGAATACTTCTCTTTACCAATCCCTACACACCTGAACAAAGAAAAAGAGAAGATGGGGTAGAAGAAAAGAAAGCTTATCACAATTTAGATGCCACCCATGTGAACCTAGTACTGGGAGTACTAGATAAATGGACGGCTAGTAAGTGGGCTCTTGCTTAATTGCTGGATATTTCAATTATTGAATAAGGAGGCAGTTTGATTTCAAGATCACTCATATATGCAGGTTTGCTTATTTTTTTTCCATTAGGCTCCGTTTGGTTGGAGTGCGAATACAAATTTGTAGAGTGCAAAACAAAAATGTTTGGTTCATGTGAGTGCAAAGTGGTTCAAGATTTTTTTTTTTTTTGATGATTCAAAGTGGTTCAAGATTTACACACCCACTTTGCACTCATCTCATTTGTTTTGAAAGATGCAAATAAGAATACAATTTTTGTGGATGTTTGGCATTTCTATCAATGCAAATACAACTGTTTCTTGCTACCAAATGGTGTTCCAGCTACTCCCACCATTAAACAAATATAAAAAATAACAAGCTGCCCGGGCATACAATAGGCATAGAACAGGCACCTTGGTAAAAAATAGCAACATAAAAACAACCAGCTACTCCTACCATCAATGCAAATACAACGGTCTCTTCTACCAAATGGTGTTCCAGCTACTCCCACCATTAAACAAATATAAAAAATAACAAGCAGCCCGGGCATACAATAGGCATAGAACAGGCACCTTGGTAAAAAATAGCAACATGAAAACAACCAGCTACTCCTACCATCAATGCAAATACAACGGTCTCTTCTACCAAGTAAGCTAGTTTCTCTCTCTTCTTCACGCCAATGACAACTATTCTTTTTGAATAGGAACTATGGAGCTTCCACATAAAGGAACAAAAAAAAAAAAAATTAGTGACATAAACCATCCCGCATACATCAAAGTCTAGAAATAAAAGAATCCAATGGCCATGATGTTCTTCTCAATAGCCTCTTGAAAATGTTACACAACAAAATCTGTGTACACTCTCAAGGCCATCACGGCCGTTTCCATGTTTATGGGAGTTAAAAAATATGATTACATCTAAGCCCAAAGCTTAAGTAGATAAAATAAATTCCCAAAAGGGAAAGCAAACAGTAAAAAAAGCTAGATGAAAGAAGTCACTAGCAAGTGGCTATCCCAGAGGTATACTGAACATTACAATTGTAAAGTTTATGCCTATTACAGGGACCATTGTTCAATGGGTGAAAGGGAATTATTAAGCCATACCTCTCTCTCCCTTTCTCCCTCTTCCTAAAGGAAAGAATGTACTCCCCTATCCATGATTCCATAGATGGTTAGAAGAATAAATACAGCAGGCACATTGAATTTATCAACCTCAAGGGCTTAGGAGTTCCCACCTTGGGGTTGGAGTTAGGCTGCTGTACCATGCAGCCCCCCATGGGTTACATCACTCTCATCTCTTAGAAAATTTTCCCCTTGAAAATCAGTAAAAATGTCTAAAAGCTAATCCAGCTTGGTCCACATGAAGTTATAACAAGAAGCCAATATGACAAATAGCTGGGAGTAGGTTCTTGAAAATTGAACACCCTCGTCAAATCTAGCAACATATGTAACCAAAAATAGATAAAATAATATCAAGAGCATGGGAAATTTGTGAATAAACATTTTGCAACTTCTTATCTCATCCTTCAGACATATGCAGTACACAATAAACTGTAGGACTGAAGATGATAAAACAATACCTACAACATTTACAACATAAACCTTATTAAGCAAAAGCACTTTCATATCTCTCTCAAATCTTTCAAAATGATTCAAAGTCTTCAATACACCCTTAGATCTGCCACAAGTGAAATATTTCAAGAATGTGTTAGATATGTATTCAAATTTTGTACATCAACTGGGAAGTAATAGCTGTTGATCAAAAAAATAAAAAAACTGGGAAGTAATAGAAACTTAGCAATAGTAAACTCATTTTTCACCAATCATAAAAATGGTAGAATATATTAACATTTATTGATAACTGGGGTCCAGTGGTGCCATAAATCCTTGGACTATTTGTTTTTCATTAGTTTATTGATAAATGAGATGTTAAAAGGTTAACTAGTAATATATTAACATTTATAAAAAAAACAAAAGAATAACAGTAATATATTAGCAGCTAATTATATTATAACAGTTATTTGGCAGGTAACAAAAACTTTGTTGATTATCAGTTTCACTATGCAATTTTTTATATGCAGTATGAATGCACACACAACCATACATAGGCGGGTATATGATATAAAAGCTTGATGAGGGAGCCACTCACAGTGAAAATTTCCTTGACTTGCACTCGTTGAGTTTCTCATTTACAACAACTAAACCATCTCTATTATTTGAAACCCCTGAATCTGCAATTAACAGCTTGTCACTACTAAAGTGATAGAAATTGATTTCACAAAAAGAATCAAACAATATGGTGTGCAGTGCGGTGTTCAATGTTTATTGAAAAATTTCTGTTATTTATTAAAAAATCACAAAAAGAATCAAACAGTATAAACCTTACAATACATCCAGAGACATGGAAGTTTTTGGGAGAATACTAAGAGTTCAGGCATAAAATATTCATGAATATGTCCATATACCTCTTCTGTCCTTATATTCTCTTTTCTCTTTCTTGATTATCTACATTACAAATCAGGCTATAACTTTGGCTAACAGTAGAACTCTGGATACTCCATGAGTTTATACCAAAGCTTGCAGAGTGGCCTCAAATCATAGAGTGTGCGGGCCGGGATGTTCACCAGGATGTTGTAGATGATTTCCTCTGCTACATTTTCCAAATCCACTCTGCACTTCTTCCTACTCCTCTTTTCGCCGTTTTTAATCTTAGGATGCCATCACCCTGCTTTCGTCCACCTTCCTTACCTTTCGAATTTATAATCTGTTACATTTAGTTTTAATCAGAAAAGGAAATTCACAAACCATTACGAAAATGGCATGTCATTAAGAAAATAACAACAACAAAAACGAAGAACGAAGGAATCAAGTTATGAAGATGCAGACTTGCAGAAGAAGGAATCAAGAAGGAATAAGAGGAGGGATCTGGAAATGGCTGCACTCCATTTCACATAATGGATGAACACAGTGCAAATCTGAACCGAAGGAAGATTCGAGAAAACCCATAGGACGAAGAAATATCAGACATACCTCTCAGGGATTTGGAGTTCAGATCTCTCTTCCGACGAGGGAAGTGACCTAAAAACGAAAAGAAAATCAAAATGAGAGTTCAGATCTCTCATTACCTCGACAGATGGATGGATTTGGAGTTCAGATCAATCTTACCTCTATCGCAAACGCATAACCTTTCTTCTCTATCGAACGCTCGAAGAGAAAACAGTTGGAAACCTGCTTATTTACTTCGACCAAAATCGTGGCACAATTTCCTCCGTTTTTTATAAAGCAATAGTTTCACCTATTTTCGATGCAAACCTTGGCTATGCACATTTTTGCATCGAAAATAGGCATATTTTTGAATTCTTACCAAACGAATGCAAATCTAAACCGAAATGCAAATTTACAACGGTTCAGATTTGCACTCCAACCAAACGCAGCCTTAGCTTCAATTTAATTGCTATTATTTTGTTTTTAGTAAAGTTAAACTGAAACTGTATATGATTGTAGGCTATTTACAGATTGATTTTTAGTAAGATTATATAAATACAATAGATTTTTTTTTGACAAATATCCTACTAATATTCTGATAACAAGTTATTGAAGAAAATGTTCTTTTTCTTATCAAACTAGCATCAAGTAAGTCCTTTTTCGCTGATGTATTCATTAGGAATATTAATTAATTAATTAATATAGATTTTTATTAATATAAAATATTTTATAAAAAACCATGGTTTTTAAAAACGAATCGGTGATCAAATTGGTCAGGGTCCAGTTACCGGTTCAAATGGTCCGACCGTTCGCTCCGAATGACTGGCCCATTCTGACAAAAATAAAATAAAATAAAAAAAATTTAAAAAATTAAAAAAATTGGAAAAAGATCAAAACCATTCGAATGATTAATCGGCCGGTTCAGTGGTTTACTGACCAAAATCAATTGTTTTGGGGAAAAGCGGTTTTGGAGGAAAACGGAACTGTGACCGATTCCTGGTTTTTTTCGGTCTGACTATCCGGTTCGATCTGATTTTGAAAACAGTATAAAAAACTACAAGTCTTACCATTTTAAGTATGGGTTTTTATTTAATTGGGTCCAATTGGATTAGACCCGATTGTTTCAATTGGCCCATCGGTTCAGTACCGGTTGTGAAATAATAGAACCAATCGGGTCTGATTCGGTTCTAGTACTATCGATTTTAACAACGGGTTCGAAACGGTTCTACCCTATACTGAACCAAATTTAGACCGTTGACAGCCCTAATATGAAGTTACATCTGTCTCCACAAATTGTGCCCCAAAAACGTCCCACAACACATCCTAACCGTATATTGATAACATCTCCCAATCTAATTTGAGATGACTATATGAGACGCTTTTGGGGCGCGTGGGGAAGATGTTCTCATATGACTATAATTACGGAAGATGTTCTCCTAATGATAATATGAGGGTTAATGGGTAACCCTCGATCCAAACCCAACTAAAATGGATGGATTTGGCTGGGTTTTCAAGTGTGTTGGTTGGGTGGATCAAATGGGTGGGGTCCAAGTTGTCGGGTCTAGGACTCTCTGGACCGAAACACCCCATCCAAGTTGCAAATGCTATTGGCAAGCATACTCCAAGTTACCGTCACCGTTTTCTCCAAGCTTCAACTTCATCACCAGTTTGATTGCAAAACCTATCAATCAGCAGGAAAAAAAGGTTTTCTCAGAGTTTCGATCATCATCTTATTCCTTTTTCCATTTCTTCGCATATATTCATATTTGCTTTCTAATATCTTAGGGTTTCAATTACTATCAATTAAAATATCCTTAGTTTGCTTGACAGGTCTAGATTGAAACTAGCAAGAACCAACAAAAGAAAGAGAAGATGGACGCGGACGAGGAAGATTTTGTCTTCTATGGGACTCCAATTGAACGAGAAGAGGAGATGACAAGCCGGAAGAAGAAAGCGGTCGCAGAGGCGACAGGCCAAATGCGAGCTCTTCCTCCATGGAAGCAAGAGGTGTTATTTCCTAATTGATTATCATTTATTGTTATTCATAGAACGAAGTGAATTTCTAATTAGAAGCACAATTTATTCTTTCCATAATTTGGATTAATGGGTGTGATTAAAAAAATCTACTCAGATGCTTAAGTGTTTTATTTTACATTTTTTTCTTCATTTGGGTATGGCAAATTTGTAACTTTCAGGTCAGGGATGAGGAAGGACGAAGAAGATTTCATGGAGCATTTACGGGAGGATTTTCAGCTGGTTATTACAATACTGCTGGTTCAAAAGAGGGTATATCGTTATTCTCCATTGAGATTTTATAATGATTCTTCGTGGTTTAGTGTCTGAAGTTATTGAGAATGGCGAATCTAGTAAACTTGATTATCGAAATGCAGGATGGACTCCACGGTCGTTTACGTCATCAAGGAAGAACAGAGCTGAAGTGAAGCAGCAGAGCATATTTAACTTCTTGGATGATGATGAGAAAGCTGTATGCTCTGATATTCATATTCCATTGCTTTGATCTCTTGGTATACACATACACACACTAAACGTTGTACATGCATGTACCAGCGTGTAAAGAAATTTGAATGCATATATATAGTATGCGCATATGCACATTTACATGCTTACATGTCATATATATATATATTCCCTATATTCCCTCAGTTGTATTTGTGATTGATTTTGTTATTTAAATTTGTCTATTATTGGCATTTATCCTTTCAAACAAACAGTCTAGGAGCTCTTATCATCTATAAATTTTTAAATGGTTTGCAGTCCCATGACTATTAAAGCTTTATTTTTTTTTGCCATTATCAGTGGTTATTCATTCTGTTATAGGAATTGAGTCATTCAGTGCAATTTTAGCTTTCAGTTGGATATTTGAGGACTGTTTAGCATTAATTCCTTGAAACTGGACTTCACAAATTGTTATCAAACAGGGCAAGGTGCCAACTGGCTGGTTGGTAAGGTCTCCTGCTGGTTTGTAGCGAAGACTTAGGATTGAATCCCACCTACACCAGGGTTGGAGGGGTTATGGGTTTGGGGGATGGGCTACCCCTGTTGTGTAGCCCCATGGAGCCAAAAAAAAAGTTATCAAACAGACACATGGTAGGAGCTACTTGGGAGAAGTGTATGTTACATTGTTACTCCATATAAAATAAATATGTATAACTAGTTGTATGGCTTTAATATAATTTCCTTGATGACTGCATTAAAACAACTTCTAAATACAGATTACTTTAGTTGGTATTATGAGGTTTATATGGTCCAGACAAGGACATCGGTGCTTTAAATGTATTTCACTAAAATTTGCTTCTCACCATTGCAGAAGAATCAGAATTAACAGGCACTATTTTCTCTAATATGTAACATAAAATGGTATTACTATGACAATAGTTAGATCTACCATATGGGTTCTTGCCAACATGCTATGTACAAAGTACAAACTATAAAAGATAAAGGAGAGAACATAATGGGCTAAAAATAGGGCTGTCAACAGACTATTAAAGTCTAATATCCAATTTGACTCTGAATCCCATTATCCCGGATTTGGATGTTAAAACTTGCATTTGATTAATAATTGGATGAGATGCAGATTTAACCCCATCTGATCCGATTAAAATCCAAATCTGATAAAAGAGTATTATTAATTTATTATATATGTAGTATGATTATGTGATATATATATATATGTAGTGTGTTTATAAATGGTAAATTTAATATTTTATATTTGCATACATTTTTATACATGTATACATGTAACCATTAAAAGTAATTAGTTTTTTAAGACTTTTTATTTATTGTCATTTTAAACACAATAAAGAAAAATCTGGATCCAATCCAAAAACCCAAAATGCTGGACTTGGATCCAGGGGTTTGATAATCGGATCGGATGTGGATTTAGCTGGATCCAATTCAAATCCAATCCGTTTACAGCCCTAGATGAAAAGGATCCTAGAAGGAAAACGACCAGAGCATTGTTAGCCTCACACTAAAGTTGATGAAAATTAACCTTTTGAAATGTTGTAGAGTGGGGATCACTCTAGAACTAAAGGAGTTTTGGGGGGGGGGGGTCTGCTAGTGTTTTAGGGTTTGTGGTGAGACCTCTTCATGGCAAATATTTGGATTACATTTGGGGGGGGGGGGAAACTGAGGGAGGCATTTCTTTTGGGATGCAATAGTGGAAAGATTCTCTCTCTCTCTCTCTCTCTCTCTCTTTTGGATCAGTGAACGATTCTCTTTTTTTGAAGAGGTAAAGTATTGTATTAGATTCAAAAGTATAAGGTCCTATACAAAGAGAATCTGTACAAGCGCAACCAGAACTAGGAAACCCCAAAAAAGTCAACCCTCAAAAGAGAACCGGAACTATAAACATCTCTATGTATATCAGAAGGAGATAATTAGATCCTAAGCTCTTCTATTATAAAATTAATAACCCAGCCTCAGTCTTAGCTTTTTGCTCAAAAACCTTACAGTTTCGTCCCTACCAGATAGCCCAACACTGCAGATGGTTTGACAGATCAAACTTGTTTCCCTTCTTTAGACATGCCAGGCACTCTCCATCCAGCTAGCACAGAAGAGATTGTTTTTGGCCAGCACCAACTCAGATTAATGGCCCTAAGAATCCTGTGTAAATTGAATGGTGAGACTGTTTTCCACCTTCTTATATCTTGCCCTTTTGTCAGTTTTATTTGGAATTGGTTTACTTCCCTTTTTGGGTGCAGGTGGTCCTCTCCTGACAGGGTGGAAGGCTTATTCAGCCCTAATGGTATCAATGGTATGACTAGGAGGGGAAGGATTCTTTGGAAATGCACTCGAGCAGCAATACTTTGTATCATCTGGGAGGAAAGCAATGATAGGATATTTGAAAGTAAAGAAAAATGCAAGGAAGCTTTAGTTGAAACAATAACATTGAGGGTGGCTCATTGGGTAAAAAGTTTGAAGCTGTTTTCAGCCTTCAAGGTTGAAGATTTTTTCAGGGTTTGGGGACTTATTGCTGCTTCATCATCTATGAGACGACAGTTTGTTGAGACTTGGTCCCCTCCAACAGAGGGTTGGAAGAAGCTAAATTTTGATGGGAGTTGTGTGGATAACCCGGGCCCTTCAGGCATTGAGGGGGTCATTAGAGACGAAAATGGTTCCATCATTGCCCTTTACTCCGGTTCGGTGGAGGTAGGTGATGTGACAAGGGCAGAGTTTCTAGCTGCAGTATATGGGGTTGAGAAGGTCAAAGAGTTGGGGATCAATAGGCTGATCATCGAGGGAGATTCAAAAACTGTGATAAAATGGTTGCAGAAAGGTGAAGGGGTGACATGGCAGTTGAAGAATGAATTCAAAAGATTTAAATGGATGTCAAGGAACTTGTCAGTTCAGGTGAGATGGGTAAGGAGATTTGCCAATAGTCTGGCAGATAGCTTAGCAAAGCAAGGGGTTCACAGAACAGATATGTTTTGGGCACACTTGTAATCTGTACTGGGTCAGCTTGCTATGCTGATTTCTTTTGTATCTTATTATTGTATCCTAAAGTATTTTAATCAATAACAGTTTCAAAGTTATTGATAAAAAAAAAAAAGAAAATGGTGCCAAACTCCTGTTGAGAACTTGCAGTGGATAAACAGATGACTTAAAGACTCAGTTTGTTGATTGCACAAGGGGCAGAGCAAGTCTGGTAAGGTAAAGCCTCTTCTCATCGGCATCTCTTTGGTAAGGCATTTCTTCTTGGCAGCTACCAAGGTGAAAAGCTTGACTTTTAGAGGGGCAGTTACTCTTCAAATGGCCTTGAAAGGGAAGGGCTATTAAATTTCACCCAGGAGCCCCCAGTAACAGGACCCGACTGAAAAGCTTTCAGATTTTGCCTATTTCCAACATCTAGAGTCCTCAGAATGCAACTCAGGGTGCTGATTCTGAAGCAAAGACAGAAGCTTTGCCACCTGATCCAACTCCCAATCATTGAAATTCCTTCTGAAAACTGGAGAGCAAACTAAGTTGTCTCCTTCCTGAACGAGGCAATCAGCCACAGAAATTTGAGGGTCATCTGCTGCAACTGCAACAAACAAAGAAGGAAAACTCTCTTTTAAAATAGTATTACCACACCAAGGGTACAGCCAAAACCTCAGTCTTCTTCCATTTCCAACTCTATAGGAAATGCCATTCAAGAAATGAGGGTAAGCTCTAGAAATTCCTTTCCAAATGCTAAACCCGTAGGAGGGAAGAGAGCCACCTTCGTCCCACCCAGTGTTAATGAAGCCATATTTGTCAACGATTACTTTTCTCCATAATTCTTGTGGTTCACTTGAAAATCTCCAGAACCAGCTTCCCAAAAGTGCCAAATTAAACACTTTCACCTTTCTAAAATGCCCGACCCTCCTTGAGAAATGGGTTTATAGATCTCATCCCAGTTCACCAGATGGTATTTAGAAGAGTGCTTTCATCCAAGGCACAGAAAATCCCTCATTCTTAGTTTTCCTCGCTACCTCCTATGGCACTAAGAAGAGAGACATAAAATTACATGGAAGACTAGCCAGAATGCTCTTAACTAAGACAGGCTTTCCCCCTTTAGAAAGATATCTAACTTTCCAAGAAGCCAACTTGTTGTCACTCTTCTCCAAAATAGGATTCCAAGTGGTGCTTGAATTTCATTTTCCCCCCAAAGGAAAACCTAAATACTTTGAAGGAAAGCTACCTATTTTGCACCCCAAAATATCAGCCAAGGCTTACAAGTTTGGAACTTCACTAACTGGTAAAATCTCACTTTTGGAAAAGTTGTCCTTTAAACTAGAGACCACCTCAAACCAATAAAGCAAGAAGTGAAGTTTAAGATCTGGTTCAGTGATGCCTCACAAAAGAAGAGAGTATTGTTGGCAAATTGCAATAGAGAAGTCTTAGAGCCTCCATTACAAACCTCAAAACCTTCCAGAAGACCCATCTTTGAAGCTTTTCCTGCCAATCTGCTAAATCTTCCATGACTATCAAAAACAATAAAGGTGATACTGAATCACCTTGTCTAAGCCCCCTTGAACTTTTGGACCTTCCTTTGGCTGCCCCGTTTATGAGGATGGAGAAACTAGTAGTAATGCAAACTTTCATCTAATTTCTCCACCTCTGGCCAAAATGTAATCTGTCCATCAAGTAGTCTAGGAAAGCCCGGTTTACATGATTGTAAGCCTTTTCTAGGTCGATCTTGCACACCAAACCCTTACAGCCACTCCTAGATCTCAAGTCAATAAGCTCATTTGCAATGAGAATGCTGTCATGAATGCACTTGTTGTAGATAAAAACACCTTGAAAGATGGAGATGACAGAACTCATTACCTTCCTTTAGTCTTGTTGCCAGCACTTTAGCCAAATCTTATACACACTTCCAATCAGACCGATTGGTTTGAAATCTTTAAGCTTGACAGCACCACTTTTCTTGGTGATTAAGGAAACAAAAGTTGCATTGAGGTTCCTTTGAAGGGCTGCTGAGTTAATAGTGGAAAGATTCTTTTTTTTTTTACCAGATTTAAATATAATTATGATTTTATGTTAATAGCGGAAAGATTCTCCAAGCAACTACCTAATAAAAGAAAACCATATTTTCCTAGAAATTCCCTTATCAAATCAACTTTTTTTTTTTTTTTTCCAAACTCCCAGTCTACTTCATATTTGTTTTTAGGGCTTCCATGAAAGAAATGATAATAATTGAAAAAAATTATTAGAGAATTTTTTGTGGGAACTAGGGAAGAGAAAAAAGATCACCTAGTCAAGTTGGATTTTCTGTGCAAAAATAAAGCTAATGGGGGTTTGTTAGGTTAAAGAGTAATAATACAGATTTCTATCTGTTTTTTAGGGTTCCCATGAAAGTAGTGAAAAGAATTGAAAAAAATAATTAGAGATTTTTTTTGGGAAACTGGGGTAAGAGAGAAAGAAACACATCCTCAAGCTGGATTTTCTGTGCAAAAATAAAGCTAGTAGGGTTTGTTTGGTTAAAGGATAAGAATACAGCTCTCCTTGGTAAGTGGTGTGGAGATTCCTCATTGAATATTTGTCTTTCTGGCATTTGGTGAAATAGATGGGATTTGAGAATTGGGACCCCCTAGAAGTGTCATTCTATGGTGCCCTGACTGCCCTCAAAAAGCCATTAGGGTAATTTACTCTATTTTCATGAGATACATTAGGTGTGGTTTGATTTTGCGTCAGGGTAAACTTTTGGGAAGATATTTGGTAGGGGTAACAATCTCTTTGTCAAACCTTATCCTAGAGTTTTTGTGTTTTTTTTTTTTTTTTTCAAGTCCTTGCATGCCACCCTAATTTTGTTCTAACCTTTTCCTGTCAAGTCATTTAGGACAGTCCAACTCCCCCAAGGATCAAGTCCTTTTGCTGGGAGGTTGTGTTGCAGATTATTAACACTTATAACATGCTCCGAAAGGGAAGGAAAACCTGGTGCCTATCCCCTCAAATTTGCATCCTATGCCACCCCAATTTTGGTGCTTTTTGGTCTCTGCCCTTTAGCATTTTTGATATATTTACTTTATGAGTTCCACCTTTACACACCAAAGGGGGAAATTATGTGGCAATGTACCAGGGCAGCAGTACTGATGTGCAGCTTCTGATAGACTTCATTTTCGTTAGAGTGGCACATTGGGTTCTAAGATAAGGAGTTTAAGGGTGTCACTATGTATGAGATTTGTGTGGTTGCCAGTATGTAGCAAGCTACTCCAGTGGTAGACAACAAAGAAATGATGTTTGGGAGATGCCGGAGGCAGGGACAAAGAAAGTAAACATTGATAGTTTCTCTTTAAGCATGAGGGAAGTATTCTACTTAGACACTTAGGGCCTGCAGATGAAGGCATTTCCCTCTTTTTTTTGGTATCTTCCTTCAAAACTGAGTTGCTCACTTTATTGCAAGTTCTTTATTTATTTATTTATTTTTTTTGAGAAATGAGTAATGCAATAAAATAAGCAAAAGATTTACAAACCCTGCTCAAAAAGAAATTGATGCAGGGAAGAGAAAAACAAAAGCTGATGTGTTAGGGCTGCAGTTTGTTGGACTGTTTGGGAGGAGAGGAATTCACGGATTTTTTCCGATAAGGAGAGAAGCTTGGAAGTAATTTTG
This sequence comes from Nelumbo nucifera, assembly GCF_055504915.1. Lineage (NCBI taxonomy): Eukaryota > Viridiplantae > Streptophyta > Magnoliopsida > Proteales > Nelumbonaceae > Nelumbo > Nelumbo nucifera. The sequence continues at coordinate 23,795,294 of NC_142652.1, read as the reverse complement.
GAGGTTATTCATATTAGGGTGATACATTGGTTGAAAACTTTGGACTTGTTTGCAGATTTCTTAGTTGATGAGTTGCTAAGGAATTGGAAGGAGATTGCAGAATCAGCTTCAGCTAAAAAGGCTTCAAGTTCCTGCTGGACCCCTCCACCTCATGGTTTTACTAACCTGAATTTCGATGGCAGCAGTATGGGCAATCCAGGGCCCTCCGGAATAGGGGGAGTGATAAGAGATGAAAACGGGAATCTGTTAGCTATATATTCTGGTCCAATTGGGGTGGGAGATTCTTTGAGGGCTGAGATACTAGCAGCCCTTGAAGGGGTACGAAGGGTCAAGGACATGAATATTAATAAATTGATCATAGAAGGAGATTATGAAATTGTGGTGAACTGGCTAAAAGAGGATAACTCTAGGCTCTGGAATTACAGCAATGAAAAGAGGAAATTTAAGTGGCTGACTAAGGACATTGAAATTCAATGTACATGGGTAAAGAGAAGTGCAAATTCATTGGCAGATGGTCTAGCTAGGCAAGGGGTGAACAGGAACTTTATGTTTTGGGCTGTGCTGTAATTGCTTTACATTTTGGGTGTACATTGGTTGTATTCGGGAGTTAAGATTGTTTAGCTCCTTTGCTTTGTAATTTTCAATACTTCAATAAAATTCACTGTTATTGATAAAAAAAGCTGATTATATATCTGATCTAGATACAAAAAGATTTCTATGATAAAAAAAAGAACTGAAAGGTATATCCTTTAACTGTCTATCATTGCAGACCAAGAATAGATTCTTCCCCATAAGCTTTTTAGAATTGTATCCTCCGAATTGCACTTGTTTTCAAAGATTCTCCTATTTCTTTCCAACCAAATAGACCAAATTACTGCTTCTGGGATCACTTCCCACAAAACTTTCCCTCTCTTGGACAGACCCCTGCCAGCACTCCAACAAAGAGATCAGATCTTTTGGGAAACAGAAGTTAACTTCAAACAGCCTCAAGGCTTTTCCTCATATCCAGCCAGCAAGTTCGCAATGAATGAACAGATTGTATATCTGAGGCTTATGTGGATGACTCCATGGCATAGTTTTCAAGTAGGGGGTGCAAGTTGGGTACCTGATTTGAAGATTTTGCACTGCATGAGGCCTAGATTTCGGGGCCAGGCCTGTTTAAAAATTGACAAAATCCCAACCTGAGCCTGCCCAAGTTGCACTCCTATTTTCAAGGTGCCAAGGTGAGGTTGGGGGGTGGGGGGGCTCTTCACCTAGGCAATGGATTTTTTTTTTTTTTAAATAAAAATCATGAATTCTAGGGTAACTCTCTAGGTTCCATAGCAACCAACAATCATCTTTCAATTATAATCCTCTATAACCTTCGTAACAAAGTATGAACTTTGTATTAAAACATAGAAAATCAACATGTTCATGAGAAGAAAAAGAAGAAAGAAATCTATCAAACAATAAAAAAGAAAAGAAAAAGAAGAAAGAAAAGAAAATCCAGAATGTTTTCATTGGACAAAAATTTAAGTTCTTCCTTGCTTATCGGGTTAGGTTTTGAAGTTCTTGAGGGTTCAAGACATCATACGCCAACATGTGTGTTGATTGAACACTAACAAATAAGAAGGTAATAAAAAAGTTAGTGTATAAACCCACAAAATGAATAATGTAGTTTGATAATGTCTTTATTATTATTATTATTGTTGTTGTTGTTGTTGTTATTATTATTATTATTATTAGGGTCATTTACTAAAACCTACCCTATAGTTTGTGTTTTAGTAAAACACCCCTGTAGTTTGCAATTGATTTACTTAATTGACCTTCCATTAGGTGACAGTAGAAAATGACAGTTTTGACCCTAATGTCTAATTGAATAAATGTAATCAAATGAAAATAAAATTAAAAATACCATTTTTGACCCTAATAAGACACAAGAAACCACTCTATTTGGCTCTCTGTGGTCTTTTTCTTCTTCTGTATGAAGAAGTGTTGGGGTGCTTTGACTTGCCATGGGTACTTTGTCACCTAGGTGTGTCGCCTTGACAACTATGCTTTAGGTTAGTTATACATTTCCTTCTATTTGAGTCCATCCACAAATACTATGGTTCTCATGAATCAAAGGACACTAATTTTTGATGCAACTCTAAGGATTTGTTTCCTAAGAAAAAAAAGGATAGTTTTGAGCTTTGGAGTTTTGTCCTCTTGTTTCCAGAGTAATATACTAATTGTCTTTGTACTTTAAGCTTTTCCTCTTTTATGGAGAACCCCTGCTGTAGCTTGTTTCTTCCTTTTCACTAACAAATTTATCTTACTTATCCATCCTATGTGATTGTTAGATTGCTTGCTCATCTAAGGTTCTAAGTTTGTTTAATATTGACTCCATCGTTTCTCTTGTTTGATCTTAAGGAATTGGAAGGCCGTTCCTTAGGGACGTCTTTGCAGTTTGATACATTTGGATTTACAGCTGCAGAGCTTGCTCGCAAACAAGCTGAGAAGGAACAACAGAAGAGGTTTTCTCAGGCTCAACTTTTATTATTATAAATTTTCTTGATCACATATTATCTGTGCCAATGTTAAAATTAAGTAGTTATTTTATTGTCATATCACTGTTAACTCTTATTTACTTGGTTTAATTGTTTCTTCACTGTAATTCAGGCCATCAGCTATTCCTGGACCTGTTCCTGATGAAATAGTTCTACCTGCTGCAAATTCTATTGGTTTGTTTTCATTAATTCATTAACATAGTTTCTTGGTAAAAAAATTATAGATTCCAAAAATAAACACCTGGATTTTTGTTAATTAGGTGTAAAGCTGCTGCTTAAGATGGGGTGGAGGCATGGTCATTCCATTAGGGATGCACACTCTAATTCACTGTATGGTATGTTTTTTCAGCATCATTAAATCAGACATCCTGCATTTCCTCTTGGTATTATCTTTGATCCATTTAATTGAAGTTTTGACTGTCTATATGACCTGGGATATGTTTTTTCTTCCTGTTAGAAATATTATTAGATTGGATGAAATTTATGTTTTTTTCCTTTTCTTTATAATTGACAATGAAAAATTATTATGAAACTGGTACCTATCATAAAAGGGGTACCAAAAAATTAAAAAAAAAAGAAAGGAAAAAGGAGTACACAGTATAGAGCCAAACCTAGAATCAATGGCCACAATGACAACACAAACAATATGATACTTTAAAGTAATCCTTCATATCCCATTTTACATCTTTCTTAGGCACCTTTTAAGAGAATAGACCAAAGTCCCTAACCTGTCATGGTTACAAAAGAAAAAAAAAGGTGCTAATGGGGAAAATTTTAGTTTTGGAAAATCATCTTCTACTCGTTTTTCTTTATCATTCTTCTATTAATAGTTTTCCTTTTTGCTATACATTTTGTAATTTTCTTTTTTTTTTTTTTGTTATAGAGTAATTTGCTTTCTTTGTTATCATTTTTTTCTCATTAGTGTTACAAATGGATTAGTTGTTTTTTTTTTTTTTAATTCTTTTTAGGAAAAAGTAATGTATAATTGTATTGATGATTGAGAGGGAAAATCCCAGTACAGTAAGGACAGTAAGAAACTGTACAAGTAGAGAAAATACACAGTATTTCAGCTGTTGTGATAACTACAAAAAATAGAATTTCAGTAGATAGATTAGCAGCATGAGCTCAAGAATAAACTTTAGTTATAATATTCCGAATCATTTCATCTACTAGGATTTGCCATAAAAATTCTACTGTTCATCTCCATCCAGATAGTCCAAAAGGCAGCTGCAGGAAATGAGTTTGGATCAGGTTCCAACACAGGGTCCCAGCAACAAGTCACAACAGCCTATGCAGCTGTGCATTGGGAACATCTTGCCATTGAGGAGAAGGGAGATGTTCCCAATGCACGGCTGCAAAGGCTGTTGTGGCCCTTGTTGGGACTAGATCTGGTTTCGCAGGAAACATACACCACAATAACTTGCCATTGCTGGAAAGTCCCTCCACATACCAGCCTTTTAAAAGTCTAGGATGGTGTTAGGGAAGACCCAATAAAGATTGAGGGCCTGTTTGGTTCATGGGAATATGGGTCTGGATTCCAATTCCAACCGTTTGGTTGGGTGAAATTGGAATCCCATTCCTATTCCTGGTGGAATGGCATTCTCCCATTTGAGGAAATGGCCATTCCCTCCCCTGCCCTTGGGTGGAATGAAATCCCATTCCAGCTGATTCCGATTCCCATTCTGATTCCTGTCTGAACCAAACAGACTATGGGAATAGAGCATTCTGACTCTGAGGGATTTCGATTCTGGTTCCGATGCGAACCAAACGGACCCTCAGATTTCCAAGCAAATGCCTCTAAAGAGACCTGCTGGTTGAGCAATGCAGGAATAAATGATATATCGTTTCCAACTCCACATTGCATAGTGGACAATTTTGGGAGGTGATCTGAATGCCTCTCTCATCCAGTTTGTTTTTTGTTAGCCATTTACCCAAGGCTGCTGTCCAAACCAGGAAAGAGACCTTTGATGGTGCTTTACGAGCCCAAACAATTTTGTGAGGAAAGGAGGAACCACCCTGGCTGAGGTGTTGCATCATGGACTTTAACGTAGAGGATCCCTTTGCTGTCTCACCTCCAAATCCTACAATCAATCCTCTTCAGAGGCAATGGGATGGGATTGCTGTAACCGGTGTAGTAAGGATTCAAACTCTATTTCCCGGTCAAATAGGTTCCTTCTGAAAGTGAGGCTCCAAACACCATTAGAGAGTGTAGAGATAGATGATAAGCTGTTAAGTGTTTGTGGGGTTCCAACCCCACATTTTATACCTGCTGTTTATTTTATTTTTTATTTAGAATAATTAGGCCGGCTGGGCCTTGTTTGTCTTTCTTTCATTTGTTTTAAGTAAGGGTATTATGGTAATTAGTCATTGTAATAGATTACAATATAAATACATCTTAGTGGGCGGCTAGAAACATAATTTAGCCAAACCCTTTCTTTCCTACTTCTCTTCCTCTTCTATTCGTGACCCTTCTTTCTCTTTCTTTTCTACCCTTTTAAATCAGAAAACAACTATTTGCTGGTTTAATTTATTCAAGTTGGTATCAGAGCCAAAACTAGAGCAGTTTAGGGCTCTCATGTGAGGCTAATTCAGTCGGTAGCATGAGAAGTTATTGAATCTGAAGTATTGCATCTTCACCTGATTCTTGGAGGATCACTGGAGATTCGAATTGTGCCTAAGGGGTTACACAACCTTTGGAGAGTGCCCGGTGACCAGGAAGAGTCAGAGAAGTCAGGTAAGTCAAAGATTAGGGCTTAATCTGAAGGTTAAAGGTGCGATCAAATTCTTTCTGAGAAAGAACTCATCTTTATTGAGATCGACCTTAAATGGAAGAGCTTTTAACCTTCTGGAAGCAGTGGTTAATAGAATTCTGTCTCCTTTGCCATTTCTTTAGGGTTTCTTGACAGAGATCGACCTTGAAAGGAGCTTTTTTTTGACAGTTCTGATTTAAGTCAATTATTGCTGTTAGTTTTCTGACAGAGATCGACCTTAATTCAGCAGTTTTCTGATATATCTGCTAGTTTCTCTGAGTTTTTTTTGTGAAATCCCATGGTCAACTATTGCTCCCATTTTTCTGTGACAGTGACTGGTTCTTGAGTAGCTACAATAATCTGGGTTTTTGGCTCCTGGGTGTTCTTGTCGACTGAGGATTGTTTCTTGGGAGTTACCAATAATCTGAAATTGATTTCTGGCAGTGACTGTTAACATCCTCTTTAAAATGGAGAAAGTAGGAAGTGAATTCAAGACTCCAGGAGAAAGTTTTTTAGGGGCTGGAAGTATGACTGAAAGTTCTTTTCAAATTACAACTGTTAGGTTCGATGGAACAAATTACTTAGAGTGGGCACAATCAGCCATGATGGCAATTGGGGGTAGAGGTAAATTAGGCTATGTAACGGGGGATATAAAGAAACCAACAAACGAAGACACATCACTTGCCAAATGGGTTCAAGAGAACTATTTGGTGATGACATGGTTGTGTAATTCAATGCAGCCCCACATTAGCCGAAATTATTTATGGGCCAAAACGGCTAAGAAAATCTGGGATAATATGAAAGAGACCTACTCCCAACCTCTTAATGTTGCTAGGGCTTATGAACTGAAGTGTGAAGTGAAAAATCTCAAGCTGGGGGAGAAGCTAGTATCCGTTTACTTTGCTACTTTGAAATCTTTGTGGCATGAAATTGACCATTTGGAAACCATTGAATGGGAGAATCAGAGAGATGCAACTACCTATAGCAAGCTGGTTGAAACAAACAGAGTTTTTGAATTCCTAGCAGGTCTGAATTCAGAATTTGACGTAGTAAGACAACAACTTCTTACCAGGGATAGTGTGACCTTGTCTCGGGCTTATTCACTAGTGCATAGTGAAGAGAGTAGAAGAAAAGTGATGTTACAAGTTCAACCCATGGAATCAGCCGTAGCAGCAACAAAACAGAAATTTGGGAAAGATCAGGAAAAGGAAATAAAGAAGGAAGATAAAAGGGAGATGTTTTGTGATCATTGTAAGAAGCCCAAGCATACTAGGGATACTTGTTGGAAGTTGCATCCCCATCTTGTTCCAACTAGATTCAAAAATAAGAAAGGAAGTGCTAATAATGGCAGCCAACACTGACAGTGCATCATCTTCCAATACAAGAACCACATCTCTAGATGCCTTAGCTGCTGTCCGGGCTGCTTTGACACAAATGGAGAATGAAGCTGGTATTTCCGGGTCATCATCTCAGTCTTCAACTGTTACTCCTGCCATTCCTACTTCAGCTTTTGCTTCCTCAGGTACAAGAGCTACAACATATCACACTTCAGCCCCAGGTAATACTAGACCCGTCTGGGTAATAGATTCAGGTGCTTCTGACCATATGACTAGTTTATCCACCTTGTTTACCACCTACTGTTTATCCTCAGGCAATGACAAAGTGTCTATTGCTGATGGCTCTCTTGTTCTTATTTCTGGCAAGGGAGACATTAGGTTGTCGGATGCCATCTCCTTGTCCTCAGTTTTGCGTGTCCCTAAGCTTAGTGCTAACTTGCTTTCAGTTAGTAGTATTACTAAGAATCAAACTGTTCAGTGACTATTTTTCCTGATCGTTGTGTCTTTCAGGATCTGGAAACGAGGAAGGTGATTGGGATTGGCCGTGAGACGAATGGAGTCTACCTGCTTGAGCATCCACAGGGGAAGGGAAGTGAAGTTGGGAGATTGTTTATTTCTCAGTCTTTGGGTCAGATTATGCTTTGGCATAACAGATTAGGTCATTTGTTCTTTGGGTCTTTGAAGAGTCTGTTTCCAAGTTTGTTTGAGTCAGTCCAAGTGTCTAGTTTGAAGTGTGAAAGCTGTGCGAACTTGCAAAACATTGTAGGTCAACTTATTCTTTGAGGAATAAAAGAAGCAATGTTCCATTTGAAATTGTGCATACTGATGTTTGGGGGCCATATCATATTCCTGCCAGGGGGGGTACAAATACTTCTTGTTATTTGTTGATGATTATATCCGTTTCTCGTTGATATATTTCATGCACTCTCGAGATGAGGTTCCTTCACTGACCCAAGCTTTCCCTTAGATGGTATTGACCCAAATTGAAATCAAGATCAAAATTCTCAGATTTGATAGTGCCAAGGGGTATTTTGCAAAACCCCTGGCATCATATCTTCTAGACCATGGAGTTATTCATCAGAGCACTTGTCCCCGTACACCTCAGCAGAATGGGGTTGCTGAGAGAAAAAACAGACATATTTTGGAAGTAGCCAGAAGCATTATGCTCAACTCTAATGTTCCCATACGCTTCTGGGGGGATGCAATCCGTACTGCTGTTTACCTTATTGACCGAATTCCCTCATGGGTTTTGGACATGAAAACACCATTCAACCTTCTGTATTCAAACAAGGACTTGTTCACTATTCCCCTTAAAACTTTTGGGTGTACTTGCTTTGTTCAAATCCTGGGACCTCATCACACCAAATTTGATCCCAAAGCTGCTAAATGTATTTTCCTTGGGATGCACAAAATCAAAAGGGGTATTGCTGTTATGATCCTATTTCGGGAAGGCGTTATGTGTCCATGGATGTCACCTTTTTTGAGGATATGCCCTACTATCATAGGGCCTCTCCTTAGGGGGAGAGTCGTGAGGAAGGGATTTCAGCCCCAGAAGTTCCATTACCTATCCCAGTTGTTGAGGGGGAGTGCCATGAAGAGGGTTGTCAAAAGTCCAGGGAGTTGAGAGTGTATCACAGACAGTGGTGGAGGCAGGTTGGTTCTCATTCACAGCAGTCCCGGCCGATCCCAACACCTCCTACAACTTCAGATCTAGGCATTACACCCATTGTTGAGCTCACTGTTGCAGGTACTTCACCTAACACTGTTGAGCCTCAGTCCCTTCCTTCAGATGACCTTGATCTCCCAATTGCAATTCATAAAGGGAAGCATGGTTGTACTTCATCCATTGCTCATTGTATCTCCCAGTTTCTCTCTTATGGTCGTCTCTCAGAATCCTACGGATCATTTTTGGCATCTATTGCTACCATTCCTATACCCAGAACAGTGCAAGAGGCTCTTCTGATACCTGAATGGAAGGAAGCAATGCAAATAGAGATGGATGCACTTATTAAGAACAACACTTGGGAACTAGTTGACCAGTCTGAGAGGAAGAAACCTATTGGATGCAGATGGGTGTTTACAATAAAATATAATGTTGATGGCTCTGTAGAGAGATACAAGGCCAGATTGGTTACAAAGGGCTTCACACAAACTTGTGGCATAGACTATATGGAGACCTTTGCACCAGTTGCAAAGATGAACACAATTAGAGTCCTACTATCTATGGCTGCGAACTTCTCTTGGCCACTTTTTCAGATGGACGTCAAGAATGCTTTTCTAAATGGAAATTTGCAAGAGGAGGTGTATAGAGTTACCTCCCGTTTTTTACAATACAGAAGCAGGAAAGAAAGTTTGTCGACTAAAGAAGGTTTTGTATGGGCTGAAACAGTCTCCGAGAGCTTGGTTTGACAGGTTTAGATTGGCATTAGAAAAGTTCGGCTACATGCAGGCTCAATCAGATCACACTCTCTTCTTTAAGAAGACAGACTTTTTTTTGACCTTACTTGCTGTCTATGCGGATGATATTGTGGTGACTGGAAGTGATATTAATGAGATAGATGCTCTTAAGTAGAATCTTCACAAAGAATTTGAAGTAAAAGACTTGGGAGAACTGCGCTATTTCTTAAGAATTGAGGTGGTTCGATCTAAGCATGGCATCTTCATCTCTCAAAGAAAGTATGTCCTTGACTTATTGGAAGAAACTGGAAAGTTAGGAGTAAAGCTTGTTGACACACCCATTGAGTTGAACCATAAAATAAGTGCAGAAGGTGGAGAACCTCTTGAGGACAGGGCTATGTATCAAAGGTTGGCTGGGAAACTTCTTTATCTCTGCCTAACACGACCAGACCCGAGCCGGCTCGAAAACAAGAAGGGAAATGTGAATATGGTAGTCATATTCACATTGGTGATTTATCAGGACCACTTACTACAACTTCTCTAGAGTTTGTTGCAGCAGCTGCAGTGAGGGCCGGATTGGAGAGAGTTATTGGGTCCAAGGCCCATTAGTTTATGTTTAAACTAAGAGTTTTTACTTAGTTTTTACAAGTAGCAGACTTACTAAGGGCATACTTGTCTTTGTATTCAGTTTTATTTACAAGTATATAAGCTAATGAAAGGGGCAGGCAGACCTAATTTTTTTGATTGCTCCCCATTTTCTTCAATTTTTTTCCTCTTCTCTTCTCTGCATAAACCTTCTCTTTGGTTTCTTTCTTTCTCTCTTTCACATATTTTATATCAGAAGAGAATTTTTGCACATTTCTACTTAAATAAACAAGAAATTTATTTGTTGCTTATAAAAAATATATATAAATAAATAAATAAACATGTGAAAATTAAATAAGAAACTAGTTTAGTTCTAGGGCTGAAAAAACAATATTGGATTAATGGGACATTAAAGAAAAGAATATGGCTTAAAGCTTGAGGGAATTCATTTTGTGGTTTTAGGGCTAAAACAATTGTGTCAAGACTTTAATGTCTCAAACTTTTAACCCTGAACTAGTAAAATGTAACTATTAACCCCAAAATGGGTAATCCCAAGAAGTTTGTCTTGAATGATTGAATCTTGGCTGGTGAAGGGGTTTAGTAAACATGGTTGTATCTTGTATGTTATTGATTGTTACACTTTTTGCCTTATGGTGGTGTGTTTGAAAGGAAAGAAACTATAGAATCCCAGAAGAAAGGGGTATGGAGAATGAAGTAATCAGAAAGGTGAACCGATGAGGTGCCCTATATAGTTTCTGGACTTCCATTTTATTGTATTTTGATGGGCTGAAATTTTCTAATTTCTGTAAAGATTAGGGAACATCAGAAAGGGCACACTGCTTGTGCATGCTGCATGTTACAAAAGAATCATTTTAACATAATTATTCTGGAAGTTGACATATGCATCAATCAACTTCTGGTTCATATTTACCATTTTTTTATGATGCTCTCCCTGTTAATGAAACTGGTTTCAGAGTTCAATACATCATACCTATTCAAAATCTTTGTGTTTTCAGATGTACGAAGGGAGGCTAGAAAAGCATTTCTTGCCTTTTCTTCTGATGATGCAAAAACATCAAGTGATCAGTCTGAGCCTGTAATCCGTGACCATGAAACTACTATTGAGCAGCCTAATGATAACATATATTCTTCTCAAAGCACACCTGTGAGTGTTCTTTTCAGCTTTATGAATTAAAATAAACTTTTATTCTTCTTAATTTCTCAATACTTCTATAGGTTAAGTTTTGAATGTGAAACTACGAAATACTTCTGACATTCTTTTCCAAATAAACATATCATGTTGCTTGGTATTATGTTAAGATAATTTATCTGTTTCTTTGCTCCTTTTAGGGTCTGTAAAACAATTCTTTCCCCACACACAACCTGATATCTTATTGTACTCATAGTTGCTATGCATTTTCAATGTGCCTCTTCAGTTGCCTGTCACTTTGGAGTCCATCCACAATGGTAGGAATAGAACATTCTCTATATGTTACCAAGATGGATTTGGGGTGAGATCTTGATCCCTCTCTATGCTTTTAGACTCATGTATGGTTAGGGTGTAAAGAGAGTGGAGGCAGGTGGATTTTAAGTTGATTATTAGGTGTATGGTTGGTGCTTGATCCTTGGTCAATTTGACATCATATTAGAAAGCCCAGTTGATTAGGCAGTCTTTGAGTCAAGGGACACTTCAAACTTGCAGGTGGAATTAATGGTCTTCTTGCTTTGTGCACATTTTTTTGATAGTAAAAGAAAACTTTTATTAAAATAAACAAGAGTACAGGAACTGTTGATAAGACATCAATGAAATAGAAAAAAAAGGTGAAAGAGCAGTTATGCGCATGAAAATGAAATCCCACCAATGATGAAAATCTTGCATAAAAATGGAAAAAATGAGAAGGAACAGGAGAGGAACTGAAAGAAGGAAAACAGTACAATTAGATTATCTAACCCACTTTGGGATCATCTCACCAAGAAAGGATGAAGATAGTGGCCTGCCTGCATCAGTCCTTCAGCTTCTTCAAGGGTGGACTCTCAAGGGTTTGAATGCAAGGGGCAAGCTGCTTTGGAGGATTTTTCAAGCTGCTATCTTGTGGGCTCTTTGGAAGGAAAGGAACTGCTGGATTTTTGACAATAAATGTACTGATGTAGCTTCAGTCAAGAACAAAATTATAGGCTTCCTGTGTTCTTGGTTAAGTGTACAAAGGGCCTTCAATGGTCTCCAGCTTTTACTCCTTTATTAATAAAAGTTTCTGTTATTGATAAAAAAAAAATGGTGTCCAGCTTTTATCTCTCTCTCTCTGTTTTTTTTTTGCAAGCTGGACCTTTTTTTATCCAATTTCTCAGGTCTTTTTGTATATTCCCAATGTACAGGCTCTCATTGTGCATGGGCTGATGTATTCACTTTCCTTTTTTCTTAAATTATGTAGGACCCCAAATTATCTCACCATTCACTGAGTCAAAGCAGTCTTCAACCACAACATCTTTATCTTGTGCAATATCAAAGAGAGAGGGGAACCTTTCACACAAAGCAAGGTCCCCACACTATTTGTCAAGCCAGAACTTGATATGATTACCATTGCCAACTTGAATCGAATGTCCTTATAGAAAACAGGAAGAATGAGACAATATTACTCCACAGGGCACAGCCCCTTGGGGGTAGGCCAGGGCTCAAGTCCCAACCCCGATTTGTGAGTCCATACTTATCAACGATGATTCTTCTCTAGATGTTGCTTCTCTCTTCGCTGAATCTCCAACACCATTTGCCAAGAAGGGCCTTGTTTAACAGTTTTAATATTTCTGATGCCTAGGTCACCAACTTTCCTTGATTGGCATACTGTTTTCCAACTCACCAAATTAAATTTGAAGTTCCTCCAGCTAGCCCATAAAAAACCCACATTTTCTTCTCTAAGTGTTTTGCAACAGTTGCAGGGATTTGAAATAAAGACATGTAATAAATTGGGAGTGAAGACTGAAGACAAAACACTCTGAATCAAAGTAAGTTTACCACCTTTTGATAAGCACTTAGATTTCCACATTGACAGTTTCTTGTCAAATCTATCAATAACCAGATCCCAGATCCTCTAGGAACTGCTTTTGGCTCCCAGGGGAAGGCCAAGGTAGGTGGTGGGCAAGTTCCCAGTTTTGCAGCCCAAAATACTAGCCAGCTGGGAGTCAGGATTACCTTCCTCTGTCTTCATTAATTCGCTCTTTGAAAGGTTGATTTTAAGGCGTGGGACAGCTTTGAACCATCTAAGGATGCCCAAATAAATCAGCTCATCAGTTGAGGAATCACAAAAGAAGATGGTGTCATCAGTGAATTGAAGCAGGGAGATCTGTTCAATGCTCTCCCTAACTTTAAACCCATGAATGAGGCCACCAGCTGTTGCCCTGCAGGTGATCTTACTCAAAGCTTCCATTATTATATTGAATAGGAAGGGAGACGAAGGATCTCCTTGCCTTAAACCCTTGAGCTTTTGAATCTTCCACAGGAGACACCATTGAAGAGAACAGAGAATGTGGGAGTGGTAACACAAACGTTGATCCAATTTCTCCATTTGGAGCTAATGTTCATTCTAAACAGCATATAGTCCAGGAAATTCCAGCTAACATGATCAAAAGCCTTTTCTAAATCCACCTTGAGTATCAGCCCTTCTCTGCCTTACCTTTTCCGTGAATCAATCAATTTGTTAGCTATAAGGGCCCCATTAAGAATCTGTCTCCCTTCTACAAAGGCAACTTGGAGGGAGAGATGATCTGGCCCATCACTCTTTTCAGCCTTGAAGCTAAAACTTTTGCAAGAATTTTATACACACTTCCTGAGAGACTGATGGGTTTGTATTCTTTCAACTCCAAGGCCCCTTGCTTTTTTGGAACCAAGGTGATAAAGGTTGAGTTGAGACACCTTTCCAAAGCAGTCCTTTAGTGGAACTCTTCAAAAAACCTTCAAAAGATCCTGCTTGATAAAGTGCCAGCCCAGTTTTATAGAATTTCAATGTGAAGCCATCTGGGCCTGCGCTTTATCCCCCTCCATTAGAAAGATAGCCTCCCTGATTTCTTCCTCTGAGAGTGGTTTCTCTAGATCAGGCAGCATCTTCATCAGAATGGGCTTGTCTTGTATATTTTATCTCTAGTCTCTAAGCGGATTACCAGAATGGGCTTCACAAACATGTGGGTAAGCCAGAGAAGGCCCATAGGCTTTCTTGTAGGTCAAGATTTTAAGTGTTGCATGGACTCAGACACGGGAGACGGAATCTAACACGTCCCACAAGTCCAGCTTGGAAAACTCAAAAAAGGAATTGTGGACATGTGTCGACACTATGAAAACTTTGGGAGATAGTAATTGAGTAAAGGTTATGACATGAAACAAATATTTCAGAAAACCAATTTGGCTTTATGCCAGGGAGTTCAGCCTTGGAAGCCAAAGCCATCTTACTTTAAGACAGTTGAAAGAAAAGTTCAGAGACAAAGAGAGATCTTCGTATGGTTTTCATTATCTAGAGAAAGCTTATGATAGAGTCTCTAGAGAAGTGATATCTTTTATCTTATCACCTATTTGTATTTTTCCCTCTTTTCTTAATAAATTTTCTTTTTTATTGATCTTCACAAAAAAAAAAAGAAAAAGAAAAAGAAGAGTCTCTAGAGAGGTAATATGTTGGGTTTTGGAAAAGGAAGGAGTCCCAAATAGGTATGTGGACCTAATTAAGGTGATATATCCATATAAGTTTGTCTTTTCACCACATACAATCAATTAGCTCTGAAACTGTCCATGTATTCTTTTCTCTTGATGCGTATGAGTGAACAAGGAGAGGAGTGTCAAGGATGTTAAGTTCTAGTGAACTAGAAAGGGGGTGGGACAAGACATCTTGTGTCCACATGTATTTTATTGTGGAGGCTATAGCAAGATAGTTGTGGGGTTTACTCTTTCTTGTACTTCTTTATTGTATTTCCCTCCTTTCTTTTTTCCTTAAATAGTATATTGTATTTCCCTACTTTATGTAAGCTAGTGTGATGCATGCTACCTATGACTTTTTTTTGACCATCTGAATGGAGACAAACATAAGAATTTTAGAAGGAAAATCCTCTTAAATTGATGAAACCATACACATATATGCAAACAAAAATCTCCTCTTCGGCAAAATCTTCCAATTTCACAACTGATGTCCTCTTTTCGTAATTATTACATCTTCTGATATTTTGTGTATTCTCAATGCATGTGCAGCCATTCACTGTATTGGGTTTATCCCCATTTTACAATTATTAAAAAACAGTGACTTGTCTGTTCCCTCTTGATTTTAATTTTAGGGTAAAAGACTTAAACATACCTTGGGTTTTCAGAAATTGACTTAAACATACCCCAAGTTTTTCAATCTGACTTAAATATACCTTGTAGGCTGACCCCACTGGACTTAAAAATACCCTCTACTGTTAAATCTTTAGGAATTATTCTCATGAAACATCAATTGTCCTCTTTAAAATTTAAAATCCCCATTTTACCATTTGTTGACTGTTTTCATGTTCCACCAACAAAGAGAACAGAGGCTTTGTTCTCTCCTCCTTCCTTTAGTCGTCCATGTAGTGAGCAGGCTTGTTCGTACCCACGAACAACTACCACCTTGTTAACAATTGTATCATGGTGGTCCTCACCAATCCATCAGGGAGAAAGTAGCGGCACCCATAGAGGCTCTCGAACTGATTTGTATGAAGAACAGAGACAATTAGAGCAGGGTAGAACTAAAATTCAGAGTATTAATTGATTCAAATGACAGTAATTTTTATCTGCAATCAAGGCAATGGTTACAAAAAGGAATTTTAAGTTGATCTTCAAAGTTACAAGACAACACATTTTTACATGAATTATACAGTTGAGGAAATGGGAATCTTGTTGTTTGATTGACCATTTCCGGTGAATCGGTGATTGCTTTTTTAACATTTGGGTGCTTTTCAACTTTCTCTTCTCCCCAATTATTTATTAGCCCAGGGCCAACCTAGTAAGAAGTTGGATCATGTATCCCCTTATAACAAAAGCTGATCCATCACAGCCAGGAAAAACTAAAAAGCAATTGTATAGCTCATTTGTTTGACCCCTCTAGACTGGATAGTAGGATTTGGGTTCCTTCTTCAGGTATCTTCTATTGTTCTTTTTTCAAAGAATTAACCCAATCCCTCTGTCCCTTGGATACCCTTTCCCAGTCTTGGAAGTTTGGGGTAGACCAATTCCTCCCAGAGTAGGTGCTTTCTGCTAGGAAGCTGTCCTAGAAAAGTGTAACACTTGTGACTTGAAAAGAAAAGGCCTAATTGGTGTTTATCCCCGCACTGGTGCATCCTATGTAAGGAGAATGGTGAGAGCTGCTATCACTTGTTAGTATCCTGCCCTTTTGTTTCAGAAATCTGGTGTTAGTTTTTCTCTCTTTTTGGTTGTAGGTGGCCCTCCCCTCCAAATGTGCAGAGCTTGTTTAACTCTACTTCTGTGAGGGGTTTAAAAAAGAGAGGTAAAATTTTGTGGAGATGTGCTAGAACAGCTGTATGCTGGACAGTGTGGGAGAAAAGAAATCAAAGAACCTTCCATGAAAAAGAAAGAAACAAGGAAGGCATCATTGAATTAATCTCTGTTAGGGTGGTTCATTGGGTCAAGACTATGAAGCTCCTTGAAGGTTATTCAGCAGGAGATATCATTAGAAATTGGAAAGAAGTGGCTTGGTCTGCTCCCTTGAATACTTCCCCTGTTCCAGCTTGGAATCCTCCAACTATGGGGTTCACTAAATTGAACTTTGATGGCAGCACTAAAGGAAACCCAGGCCCTTCAGGTATTGGTAGAACGTTCAGGGATGAAGAAGGTCGAATTATTGCCATGTTTTTGGGCCCTATAGGTTGGGGGGATTCTCTGAGAGCTGAAATTTTGGCAGTTTTGGAAGGGATCAAAAGAGCCCAGCAGCTGAATATTAGAAAACTGCTGGTGGAAGGTGACTCTAGGCTGGCTGTTAGTTGGCTGCAGAAGGAAGATTTCAGTCTGTGGAAGTTCTTAAATGAGAAAAAAAACCAGCTAACTCAAAAACATGGAAATTCAGTTTCAGTGGTCCAAGAGGAGTACTAATTCTCTGGTAGACTCTTTGGCCAAACAAGGGGTGGGAAGAGCTAATCTCTTTTGGGCATTGTTGTAATCTGATTTCTACTTTTAGGGAGGGTTAAGAGATTTTACCCCTCCCTTCCTGTTGTATCTTTCTCTCTTTTGTTCCTCTTAATAAAAGTTTTTGTTATCTATAAAAAAAAAGCCAACGAAATTTCAGATTTCTTTCTCTCACTTTTTTTTTGAGAAATGATGAAATATAATAATAATAATAAGATAGAAATATATTGAAAAAGTCAGTACAAAATCCTTGCAAAAGTCCTCTCCCTTCAGTTAAGAGGCTTTCATCCAAGATAGACAAATATCAGATCAAATACTCATTGCCAATGAATATGTGGAGGATTTCAAGAAAGCTGGAAGGAAGGGCATTGTGTGTAAGCTGGATCTAGAGAAAGTCTATGACTTGGTGGACTGGGAGTTCTTAATTAAGGCATTAAAGAAGTGTGGTTTTGGAGCAAGATGGTGTAAATGCATTAAAGGATGCCTACAATCTTCTCACTTCTCAATGCTGGTAAATGGTGCAGTCAAGGATTTCTTTGGTGCCCTAAGAGAAGTGCGACAAGGGAACCCTTTATCCCCTTTCCTTTTCACCATATTAGCTGAGGTTTTTAGCAGATTGATCTCGAAGGTAGAGGAGGTTGGTTTTTTAAAGGGTTGGAAAGTAGGGAGGGAGAGGGTGGTTGTAACTCTTCTACAATTCGCGGATGACATCATTATTTTTTGTGAGATTGGAGATGAGTTAGGAGCAAGAAACGTAAGGATGTTGGTGAAACTCTTTGAAAAAGTGATTGGCTGAGGAGCTAGGATGTTAATTTGTGGGCTGAGGAGCTAGGATGTTTAAGAAGTGATTGGCCACTCAAGTATTTAGGCCTCCCCCTTGGTGCAAATCCTAGAAGTATAGATTTTTGGAATCCAATTGTGGAAAGGTTTGAAACGAAACTCGCTGTGTGGAAGAGGAATTATATATCTTTGGGGGGTAGGATTACTCTCATTAAGTCTACCCTAGCAAACCTTCCAGTTTACTACCTCTCGGTGTTCAGCATGCCTCAAGCTGTGGGAAAGAAATTAGAGAGAATAATCAGGGATTTTTTGTGGGAACCAGACGAGAAGAAGAAAGATCATTTAGTAAGATGGGATCTAGTATCTAGGAGAAAAGAATTTGGAGGATTGGGGTTAGGAAGATTGAAGGAAAGGAACGAGGCTCTACTAGGAAAGTGGTTATGGAGGTACCCACAAGAAACAGACAGGTTGTGGCACAAGATTGCGACTAGTATTCATGGGCTCTCAGAGAATGGTTGGAATGCTGGAGTGTCTAACAGGGTTTCCAATGCTTCACCTTGGAAAGCGATTCACAAACTCCTCCATTGCTCCTCAATCATGTCAGGTTTGACCTCAACTCAGGTAACAAAGTTAAATTTTGGGAAGATGTATGGGTGGGTGGCTCTTCTTTAAAGACCTTATTCCCATCAATTTATGCCCTGTCCTGCCTTAAGGGCACACCGGTTGCTGATTTTCTGTCCCCTTCTCCTTCAGCCTGGTTTTGCTTGGAATCTGGGTCTCCACAGAGATGTGCAAGATTCAGAGCTAGATTTGGTGTCTTCTATTATTCAGCTGCTTGACGGGGTATTTATTAATCCTGCTAAGCAAGATACTAGACTCTGGGCTCCTAATCAACCTTGACCTCTAATCAAAACCTTGACCTCTAATCAACCAGGGGTATGTTATGGGCCTGGGCGTAGGATCTCGTCACGGGTCGGTCCACGGGGAGAACCTCTAGCTTCCCCTTGCCCCTCCCTTTGCGTGCAGACCCTATCGTGGTGACCTAAGGGGTGATTTGTCCAAGAGATCACCCTAACTCTCCTTAACTCTTCTCTTGACTGAAATTTTGGATGCCTTTATTCAATAATAGTGGCTCCTTAAATAGGAGATTACAAGAGTCCTGCTCTTAGGGAGACTCCTTGCTGAATAGGGAGACCTCCAACTCTATCTTGATAAGATAAGACTGATAAGATAAGATAAGTCTCTCTTAATCCTAATCTAATAAGATAAGTCTCTCTTAATCCTAATCTAATAAGATAAGATAATCTAATCTACTAACTTAATAAGATAAGATAAGAATAACAAGATAGTCTAATCTAATCTGCTGAATGGATAAGACTGTTGCTGCCGAATTGGATAGGATGAGAACACCAGATCATTGCTGCTGCTGCTCCCAATACGCGTCCACATCAGGGTACAATTCCCAGTCCGAGAAGTCTGGTGTCGCCCTATTCCCCCTAAAGTGGGTGCTTTCTGTTGGGAGGTTTACCATGGTGCAATTAACACCTGTGATCTGATGCAGAGGAAGAGGCCCGGTTGGTGCCTTTCACCTAATTGGGGCTGCTTGTGTGAATCAAATGGTGAAACTGCTTATCATATTTTTGTTTCCTGTCCTGTAGCTAGCAGCATATGGAATTGGTCTTTTTCTCTCTTTGGGTGCAGGTGGGATACCCCGGTGAGCTTGGGAAGACTGTTTGACGCCTCCACGTGGCCAAAAAGAAGAGGAAGAACTCTGTGGAGATGCACACGGTCAGCAGTACTTTGGATGTTATGGGAGGAAAGAAATCAGAGAATTTTTTGAAGGAAAGAAAAGGTGTAAGGAATTACTGATAGGGATTATGATAAAAGTGATCTCATGGGTAAAATCTTTGGGTTTATTCTCAGACTTTACTATGGATGATATAATCAGGAACTGGAGGACTGTAGCATCCTCGACATCAGCAAAAAAGGTGTTAAGAAGCTGGGATCCTCCTGAATCTGGATTCTTTTTTTTTTTTTTTTTGATCAATAACAATGAAATTTTATTTTATTAATGATTGAGAGAATCAGAATTACAAAGGAAGGGGCTAAAGAATCTTAACTCCCAACTACCCAAGGTACATCCTGACCATGAAGCAGTTACAAAACAGCCCAAAATATAGTGTTTCTGTTTACCTCCTGAATCTGGATTCCTCAAATTAAACTTTGATGGGAGCAGCTTTGGCAACCTTGGTGTGGCTGGAATTGGTGGGGTCATAAGAGATGACATGGGGAAAGTAGTGGGGCTGTATTCGGGCCCTATTGGATGGGGAGACTCCATTACAGCTGAACTAAAAGCAGTGGTCTTTGGAATACAAAAAACCATGGAAATAGGTGTGAGAAAGTTGGTTGTATAAGGCGACTTCAAAGTAATTATAAGCTGGCTAAAGCAGAATGGAAAGACTCCATGGGCATTCAGAAATGAGATCAAGAAACTTAATCACATTACCAAGGACATGCAGTTATTATTTCAGTGGACTCCAAGAGCAGCAAATGGTTTTGCGGACCAGCTAGCGAAGCAAGGGGCTAATAGGGAACATTGTTTTTGGGCTCAGTTGTAAGGATGTAAAGCAAAACCTTAGGTGGAATTTTAAAGGATAATGGGGTAGCCGAGGCTACTCAATTTCTGTACTAATTCTAATATCATTTTCTTAATAAAATCACCTTTACTGATAAAAAAAAGATAGAAATATATTGCTGAGGGAGAGATTTCCTTAGGCAGCCAATACAAATGATAGCCAAAAATCTATCACTTACAAACCTAAATTTTCATCCCATAACAACGAGCTCCAATGTCTACAAAAAACTTAAAGCTACAACCCTTAAAGAGGTTGTTGATAGATACCCATTTCACAAAGCACTGATTTCGCCAATGAGCCAACAAAGAATTCAGATTCTGAGGTGTAACCCAACTCAGATCAAACAAGTTTAAAACATGGACCCATATTCTGTAAGAAGCTGTAGAAAATTAGCAGATGATTCACAATTTCCTCATCTTCCTCGCACAGACAGCAGCGGTTCACCAAGGTCATTCCCTTTTTATCCAAGACATCCATGGTAAGGATTTTTTCTTTTAGAGCAACCCACATGAAAAACTGAGCTTTTCGTGGTATAGAGGTTTTCCACAGCCAGGTCCAAGGGGGATTTGGTTCTTCCGTTGACATTAAGGAAGACAACATCGATTTCACAGTAAAAATACCAGACTTTTCTTTATTCCATCTGATTTTGTTCATCTCCAAAGGATTCACCTTGGATTTGTCCACTACATTCAGTAGGCCCTTTAGGGAGTCTAACTCCCAATCGTTTACCTCCTAAAGAAAACTGAAGATTGATTTCAGATTTCATAGCATCCCTCCATTCTGGAATCTTAAGAGCTTCTGACATAGACCTGGGAATAGGATGAGAAGCAACAGAAGAGAGATAGGCAAAGTATGAAGGTGAAAGCAAACTGTAAGAAAGGTGCTTGGAAATGCAGTGTGCAGTGCACTTCCGTTTTCCTTTCCTAACAGCAATGGGAATATCAAGGTCAGGGAAGGATGAATCCAAAGGTGCTGAAACAGTACCTGTTGTCTCTTATGTGACTGGGAGTGTATGAGGCTCGTGTTGTAGGAGAAACAACCTGCACATTTCTGGATCTTTGCCTTTGATACACCTTGGGATTGAGGATAGGACGAGGAGGTAGAGTACTGGGACAAGGAGAATGGAACGACTGATCCACCCTTGATACATTTGAAGGAGAATCAGACACATCAAGAGACTCAATAGGGACAGGAAGAGGAAGAGCAAACACCTATGACAAATCCTCCCCCTGTGGACAATGTCCATCCGGAGAGGAACCATAAAAGGGGGAAAGCTCATCAAAGGTGACATCCATTGAGACATACCGATTGCCCGACTTTGGATCAAAACAACAATAACCCTTCTGTGTGGGGGAATAACCAAGGAAGATACACTTTTGAGCTTTGGGTTCAAATTTATGCCTTTGGACACTTGGAACATGTACATAACAGGTGCAGCCAAAGACACGAATAGGAACAGGAAAAAGGTCCTTGTCCGGATGAAGAAGATTGAAGGGAGACTTAAACCCCCTGGATGGCATACTGTTTATAAGGTAGGTAGCAGTAAGAACAACATCACCCCAAAACTTGGTAGGAACATGTGAGGCAAATAAGATACTTCTTGCAACTTCAACAATATGCCTATTTTTCCTCTCAGCAACCCCATTCTATTTTGGGGTCCTAGCACATGAGCTTTGATGAATAACCCCCATGTCAGAGAGATAGCAGAATAGGTTTTTCTCAAAGTATTCTTTTGCATTGTCAGATCTGAAGATTTTAATCCTGGTATCAAATTGGGTTAGAACAAATTCATGGAATTGTTTTACAAGTCTTGGAACTTCATCACGGGATTTCATCAAGAATATCCAAGTGAACTGAGAAAAGTCATCAATAAACAGGATAAAATATTTGTAGCCACCCATGGAGGGTAAGCGGTAAGGTCTCCACACATCAGAATGCACAATATTAAAAGGAAAAGAAGATCTTTTATTGCTCAAAGGATAATTGTTTCTACAATGCTTTGACAATTCACAAGACTCACAATGAAGACTGGACAAACTAATTCTCTTAAACAGTTCAGGGAATAGATGACTCAAGGCAGAAAAAGACAGATGACCAAAACGACGATGACACAACATAATCCGACTAACAGACTCTGAAGAGACTGATCCGAGAGCAACATTCCCAAGATGATCAGTGCATTGTCCCGGAGTATCAAGTAGGTATATTCTGTTCGCCTCATGGCCACTCCCAATCACCTTCTGAGACTCCAGATCTTGAAAAACACAGTAGGAAGGAAAAAATGTTACACAACAGTTTAGTGACTTGGTTAAACTACTCACAGACAACAGATTTGTATTTAGTTTAGGTACATGGAGGGCAGAAGGTAGGAACAAGGAATCCGTAGCCTTGATGGTTCCCTTACCAGAGATAGGGGCAAGTGAACCATCAGCTAAGGTGATTTTATCACGTCCAGGAAGCAAGTCATGAAACAAACAAGGTAGACAGATTGGCCATATGGTCAGAAGCACCTGAGTCAATAATCCAAGGGATCTTGAGATTACCTGAAGTGGTAGCATGATTGGCAGAAGCCCTTATACCTGAATGAGCAAATGCTGAAGCAGTAGAATTTCCTGAAAGGTTGGAAGGAAAGGTCACATCACTCAGCTGACTGATCATCTTCCCAAACTTTTCATATTCTGCTCTCATGGCTGCCAACTGTGCAGAAGCAGACATCTCTTCACTATCTGGCCCGACAGCTACATTTGCACTTCCTGATCTTTTACTATCATGTTTTTTCTAAAACCGACTGGGAACAAGATTAGGATGTAATTTCCGGCACTTGTCTTTGGTGTGCTTCGGCTTCTTGCAGTACTCACATATAACTTCTTTCTTTCCTGTGCCACCAAAAGTTCCAGCATTCCCTTTAAGTTTAATCCCCATATTGGCAAAGTGATCATTAATATCAACCCCTTGAACCTGGACAACCCTTCTGCTTTCTTCACTACTCACCAATGCATAAGCTTGTGACAAAGAGACACACTCCTTGGAAAGAATATTCTGTTTTGTGATATCATATTCTGGGTTTAGTCCAGTTAAGAACTCAAATACCCTGTTCCTTTCAACCAATTTTCTGTAGGTCCCTGCATCATTGGTGGTGTCCCAAGTTACAACTTCTATTAGGTCAATCTCTTGCCATAGGGACTTCTGGGTTGAGAAATATACAGCAAGAGGTTTCTCCCCTTGCCTTAAATTCTTTACATCACTTCTCAATTTATATGCCCGGGCCACATTGAGTTTTTGGGAATAGGTTTCTGCAACACTGTTCCAAATTTCTTTTGCTGAATTCATCCATAGGTAGTGTTGGCTGATTTGTGGCTGCATTGAGTTCACAAGCCACCCAATGACAGTGTAGTTTTCTTGCATACTTCTCGTAGGATGGATCATCTTCTGGGGGAGCCTTCTTACTCCCGGAAATGAACCCCCACTTTCCTCTACTACATACATGAATCTTTACTGATTGTGACCATGCCAGATAATTAGTTCCATCTAGTTTAACTGTGGTCACAGTCAATAAGGAATCACTTGGAGTCCCCTGAACCAGTCCATATTCAGCACCACTTTTGTTTTCAAACTCTGAGGAGTACATCATGTAAACACTCCAAATATGATTTCAGATGACTTTTACAAGTAAACTGAATGAGGACAAGCAATAACAGAGTTCAGCCGACAACAAGAAGGCAACACACTGAGTTCAGCCGACCACAAGAAGGCAACAAAAACTTCTAGGCACTCAGCCGAAGTACCTTTTCAAATCTGGACTTCAAGGTAAATACCACTTGGTATTGCTGAAATAGCCCTTTTTACAAACACAGTGTGGGCAATAGAGACAACCCCACTGTCAAAAAAGAAAAAAAAAGCCTCAAGAACAGTTCGTACAACCCCCAAAAACAGCCAAAAATAAGTAACAATCCACAGCCTTGTTACAAGGATGTTTCGGCAGTTTTGACAGTCCAAGAAGGAGTGAAAAAAAAACAGCCCAGAAATTTCTGGGTTAAACCAGATTCAATGGCAGCCGAAGGTAGTACAGAACAACCAGAGTTTTCGGACACTTCAACAGTCCAAACACAGCCGAGAGTAATACAGAACAACCAGAGATTTTCGGACACTTCAACAGTCCAAACACAGTCGAAAGTAATACAAAACCAGAAAACTGAGCACAACTTACAGTTCGAGCTTCAAACAGAACCGAGCTGTTCCCCTTCCCTTTTTTTTTTCTCTGATTCTTCCTAGCCACTGAACCACTTCTCCAAGAGATTCTAGGCTTGGGCACTTCCAATGACCTCCAAGAATCAGGCAATACGAGCCTAAGCTTCCAGCCCTAAAATATTGAAGTTCGGTTATGCTCTGATACTATGAAGAAAACTGAAGAGAGGAGAGCTGAGAGTTCGGCAATGAGGGTTTGAGAATGAGAGTTTCGAACCATCTCTCTCTCAGCACCCTAACACTATTTTATTAAGATATATTTGAATAATTACAAGGAGGCCCTTAGTTGGGCAAGAATTTACAAAGAACTTAATATAGACAGGATGGGCCCAGAATAAGGCCCATTATAGAAAAACATAAATAACAAGAAAGAATAAACAACCTATGGACCATTCGGCCCATCTTCTCTAAACCTCCCTTCTAAGTCTCGGTACCCAGATTGGATGCTCATTGGAATATTGAAGATAGTCTCTCACCCTTGCTTCTTTGTTGGCTGCCAACTCAAAAATAGAGGGGAACTCCATATGAAGGGGGTTGGTGCAGCACCAACCGTCCTTCCAAAATTTAATCCTTTCACCTGACCCAGGTTCAAAAGAGATATGTTTAAAGAAAACATCTCTATTCTGCATGATGCCTCTCCAAACACTTGTGCCATACGGTTCATTAGAGCTTCAAGATTTATATCCCAATGAATCTTCCCCATATTTGTTCGTGACTACAATCTTCCAGAGGTGATCCCTTTCTGTAGCATATCTCCAAAGCCATTTGGAGAGCAGGGCTGTATTTGTTTGGGATTAGGTTTGATGCCTAAACCACCTCTCTGCTCGGACTTACATACCTCTGACCAGGTCACCAAATGGAACTTCTTCTCTTCAGAATCATCCCGCAGGAAATCTCTTTTGAGTTTTTCAATGCACTTAGCTACTGATGCTGGGGCTTTATACAAAGACATAACATACATAGACATGCTTGATAGTACACTTCTGATCAGTGTGATTCTTCCTCCTTTGGACAGGTAAACCTTTTTCCAACCAGCCAATTTTTGCTTAATTCTTTCAATGACTGGATCCCATATCTCTTTTGCTATGCAATGAGCTCCCAAGGGAAGCCCTACAAATTTTGATGGCACCTAAGCTATACCACAGCCCAAGACTGTAGCTAACTCGTCAATTTGAGAGACTTCACCTACCGGAATGATGGTTGTTTTTTGCAGGTTGACTTTTAGCCCAGATACTGCTTCAAAACATATAAGGAGGCATCTCAGGAATAGCAAATCTCTACAGCTGGCCCTCGAGAATATTAAGGAGTCATCTGCAAATTGTAAGAGTGTGATCGGACTACTACTCTGAGACTGTGAATCCCTCCAAATGACCCCGTGACTCTGCCCTTTCCACCATTCTACTTAGGGCTTCCACTATCATGATAAAAAGAAAGGGGGACAAGGGGTCCCCTTGACGCAGTCCTCTCTTCACTGGGAAGAAACCTCTAGGTCGACCATTCACCATAATTGGGATTTTAGCCGCTTCCATACAGCTTCTGATCCAAGATCTCCATTTTAAACCATAATCCATTCTTCTCAAAATATACTGCACGAAGTCTCAATGGACATGGTTGTGTATGCCTTCTCTAAATTCAGCGTGCAGACTACTACTGGAATACCAGATTTAATTCTTGCATCTATACATTCGTTTTGCGATTGGTGCCCCATGTAGGATCTGCCTTCCATCCACAAAGGCGTATTGAGAGGGAGATATTAATGGAGTTAGGGTGTACCTCAATCTGTTGGCTATTACTTTTGCGATCAACTTGTAGATGCTGCTTACCAAGCTTATCGGCCTGTAATCTTTCAGGTCCTCTACTCCATTTTTCTTTGGAGTGTGGGTCACAAAGGTGGCCTTTATTGCACCCGCCACTTCAGCTGATGTCTGAAATTCTGAAAACACTACTAGCACCTCTTGTTTAAGGAAAGGCTAGCATTTTTTGTAAAATTCAATTTGGAAACCATTTGGCCCCGGAGTCTTGTCTTCAACTAAATCATTTATAGCCTGCCAAATTTTCCCTTTAGCAAAAGGTGCTTCTAGGGCGAGGAAGAAACCAAGAGCCGTTCAGACTACTGCAAAAGATGGAGAGAACTCGAAGCGCGGGAGGGTTCTAGAAGGTAAACCGGTGGAAAAAGGAGCTGAAAGTTGAGTCGAAGAGATTCTTGTTCGATCTTGAAAGGGCTGGAGGCAGGAACCTACTGAAACTCAGAGAAGAAAAGAGGGCGACAGTTCTCCTAATAGACGAAGTGGTGTTGTGGTTGAAAGGCTTTATTGATGGAGTGACTTACTCTATCAGAAAAGAAGGCTGGAGGAACTCCATAGGAGTGCACAGGAAAAGATTTGTAGTTGAGCTGAGAAGAAATGAGAGAGGATGGTTCATTGTTGTCATAGAATTTTTTGACAATAGGAGACAGATGGTTTGTTTTTCGGAAGGGAAGGAGCCACAGGGGTGGCTGGCTGTTGCAGATAAATTACAAGATTATCTAAACGAGACACAAGACGTGAATACAAAGGAGTCCAAAGAGCACAAACTTTCGATCCAAGAAGGTGACAGATGATGAGGAGCAAGGAAACACAAAGCAGAGTCCTTCCAATTGCGGAGAAGCTTTTGCTAGTTCGATAGGGGTGAAAAGGCTTTTGATGGAGGCGGAGAAGAATACCTGGGTGAGGAGAATGGTGGTAACGTAGGGACTCAATCCAATGTTGCATTGAAGCCCTTTTCTGAAAGGAAGGCAATCCTTGACGTAGGTGATGAGCAGTGAGATCTCACTACGTTGGATTCTGAAGAGGGTCTGCTCCAGCTTCAGAATTGGAAGCCACTCTGTAATGAAATGGAACTCAACCCTGGAAGTTTCATACTCAAGTTGTTAGGTCTTCCGTTTCATCTATGGAATGTGTCGAACCTGGAGAAAATAGTGAAGTTGTTGGGAGGAGCCATGGAGGAGTTTAACTTTCAGGATTTATACGCTGCTGAGGTTAAAATTGCAGGGGTGAAACCGGAGTTGCTGCCCAAATCAGTTGATGTGTTAGCTGATGGATGCGGTTTCCATCAGCTAACACATCAACTGATGGATGCGGTTTCCTCTGATTTCGGAAGTGGAAGCGACTCTTTGGGGAAGAAGAACAAAGGTTGAAGATGCTAAGGTGGCAGGCTGGTATACACGTGGCATGCAACCGGTGGTGAGAGTTATTGGCGAGCAAGGAGATTTATTTGGGGAAGCTGTAAAGTCGGCCAAGGAAAACCAAGGCACAAGTAAGCTAATTAAAGGAAAAAAATTCAACAAATTTTGAATTATTAGGAACAAAAGAGGGTCGGGTTTCCTAAGCTGATGTGGCCAAGAGGGGGAGTGGGTCGAGTAATTATAATATGAGAACTGCCTGCTCTGAACCGATCGGGGGTAGATGCGGTTTAACCAGTGGTGTGAAGACCGACCCACGTGATGTTTTAATTGATCACGTGGGTCAGGGGAAGCAACTCGCGACTATAGACAGCAGCTTCTGTCTATCTTCAAGGGGTTTCCTACAATGGGTACCTCGCACAGACGTGGCTTCGGACTTTGATGGTCACTCTTATTCAGACTGCCCAAACCCTAGGTATGCACGAGCAAATGTGGCGGAGAGGGACTTAGTGGATGAAGGTTGGGTAGCTTGCAATTTGGAGGAGGTTGAAGGGGAAGATGACTATGAAGTTTCCTCCAGTCTTGGTAGTGTAGCGGAAAGGGAGTTGTAGGTGGAAGAGATTGTAGCCAATCTAGACCTGGAACGATTTTTTACAGAAGAAGTAGAAAACGACATTATTGATGGTGTAACGACTCGACCTGATAGAGAAGAGGAGGCTGACGCAACTGAGCACAGATAAATCTTTGGGGGTGGAAACCTTTGCTCTCAACCAGAAGAACCATTGCCAAACTAGATTCCAAGGTAGTCTATATGTAAGGAAGTTTCTAATGATTCCTAGCAACAAAATAGAAGTATGTCAGTAAGGGGTAAACAATAGGGTGTGGACTCCGGCTGCCCATTCAGAATCAAGCTGAGGAAATAGATAACATTCACACTCCAAAACAGGGAATAACATACATTGTTACCAGTCATTGCAGTTCCCCCCAGAACCAGCAAAACTCAGGTATTTGTGTCAATTCGATTTTTGTTACTAATGACTGCTCTTTGTCTGTTGTGCCAGATTCCCTTCCCATTCCAGAGGACGGAGCCCGTGTTGAAGAAGAAGGAAGAAAAGAAAGCGGTAGAAGTGGAGATGACATTGAAAAAGGTGAAAGGGAGGAGGCAATAGAGAGAAATATAAGAATCTGGGAAATGTTAAAGAGGCTAGTGGATGAATTTGAGGAAAATAACTTACAGAAGGAGATGGCAGATGGGCTAGGTGTAGAAAATGAGAACAAGGGTGTAGGAAGTGGTGAGGGAATACGTAGGAAAGGAAGTCCCAATAAGTTAAGTGTGGGGGAGGGGAATAGTGAGGATTCCGTGGCAGCTTTTGTGAGGAACCTGGGGTGTAGCTTGAAAAATCCAAATGATCTGAAGATTTTCTTGCAAAAGGAGGAAGGTAAGGTGAGGAAGAGGAAACTGAGTGAGGCCGAAAGACTGATAAGGGATGCTGGGGGGGGACAAGCTTTTGGGTGTCAAAGGGGAAAGAAGGAAGGGGGTTAAGTGATGACCTATTGGGTTTGGTGGAGGAAAACAAGAAAGCAGAATGAAAATTGTTAGTTGCATTGTTAGAGGGTTGGGAAGTGCTAGGAAAAGAGCAGTAATTAAAGAGGTGATTAAAAAGATAAAACCATATATAGTTATGTTACAGGAGTCTAAGAGATCAGAATTTGATGCTAGATGGGCCAGGAGTATTTGGGGAGCTAGGGGTATCAGTTGGGTTACTGCTCCTTCTTGGGGGTCTACAGGGGGGGTATAATTACACTTTGGAAGATTGAGGTCTGCATAGGATTGGAAGAGTTGATAGGCCAATTTTCAGTATCTTTGAAGTTTAGGCAGGTGGAGGATGGATTTGAGTGGGTTTTAACAAATGTTACGGGCCTAATGATTATAGAGAGAGGAGGGTTCTGTGGGAATATTTGGGGGATATAAGGGGTTTGTGGGAAGGACCTTGGTGTATAGGAGGTGATTCTAATATAGTCAAGTTTTCAGAAGAAACAAATAATCCTAGCCAGAGGGTGACTACAAGCATGAGGAAGTTTAACCAGTTTGTGGAGATGTTTGAACTTAAAGAGATTCCTATGGTGCATAGTAACTTCACATGGTCCAATCTACAAGTTAATCCCATTTGTTCTAGGCTGGATAGATTTCTCCTCTCAGTAGATTGGGAGGAACATTGGGGTAATTTGACCTCGAGGACACTTCCTAGGGTAACCTCAGATCATTGGCCTATTATGATTGGAGATGAAGAATTGGGAAATATAGGGCCTGCCCCGTTCAGATTTGAAAATATGTGGTTACACCACCCAGATTTCATTAATAAAATCAAGGAGTGGTGGTTAGAAAGTGACCCCTCAGTAGAATGGTATGGGATGAGGTCCGTAGAAGTTACAATTTTTGAAGGGCAAAATTAAGGAATGGAATAAGCTTGAATTTGGGAGGCTAGAAGAAAGGAAGCAAGCTATGATTGCACAACTGGAAGATCTGGATGTGAAGGAAGGGAGGACAAAGAACAAAGGTGGAAATTGCGAAAACAATTGGAGGATGAATTGCTCAAGGAGGAAATTAGTTGGAAGCAAAAGTCAAGGTGTAAATGGTTAAAGGAGGGGGATAGGAATACCAAATTTTTTCATGCTATGGCAAGTGGGAGAAGAAGAAAAAATCTCATCTCAAGCTTGGAAGTGGAGGGGACAATCATTTCTAATCATGGTGAGATTGCTAGGGCCTTTGCAAACCATTTTAAATCTATCTATAGGAAGCCTTTAAGTAATAGGGTGTGGAGTGGCCAAATCTAAGTAGAAGGGATAGGGAGTGGTTGGAGAGAAAGTTTGAAATGGAGGAAGTCAAAGAGGCAATATTCTCTATGCATAGATCAAAATCACTAGGCCCAGATGGTTTTACGATGGCATTCTATCAAGACTATTGGGAGATTTTGAAAGAGGAGCTAATGATGGTCTTTGATGAGTTTCACAGAAGAGGAGAGATCAATCTGGGGTTGAATTCTACTTTCATTGCTTTGGTTCCCAAGAAGAGAGAAGCAACACACCCAAGGGACTACAGACTAATCAGTTTAGTTAATAGCTTGTATAAGATCATTGCGAAGGTCTTGTCTATTAGAATTAGACAGGTACTCACTACCACTGTGTCAAATAACCAATGAGCTTTTGTGTGAGGTAGGCAGATAACTGATCAAATACTTATAGCAAATGAGAGTGTGGACGACTTCAAGAAATCAAGGAAAAAGGGTGTGGTTTGTAAGTTAGATTTGGAAAAAGCCTATGACTTGGTAGATTGGTCCTTTTTGTTGGAGGTGATGATCAATTTTGGGTTTGGGGATAGATGGTGCAGGTGGGTGCTAGGGTGTATTAGGACTTGCCATTACTCTATTTTGGTGAATGGAACGGTGGTGGACTTCTTCCCGGCATTGAGGGGAATAAGATAAGGAGACCCCCTTTCTCCTTTCTTGTTCACCTTGGTTGCTAAAGTCTTGGGGAGATTGATCTCTAGGGCAGACTCTAGGAGCTTAATCAAAGGGTGGAGGGTAGGCAGGGAGAATATACCACTCACACACTTGCAGTTTGCAGATGATACGATTCTTTTCTATGAGGGTAGGGGACATGACTTGGATTAGGAATTTGAAACACATTATACAACTTTTTGAGCAAATGTCAAATCTAAAAGTTAACTTTGATAAAAGTTGTGTGGTGGGTGTGAATATGGGGGAAAGTGAGATCTTTGCATGTGCAAACATTTTGGAATGTGAAGTGTCGGATTGGCCTCTAACTTACCTCGGTCTTCCTCTTGGAGATAATCCTCAGAAATGAAGTTTTTGGACTCCGGCTATGGAGAGGTTTGAAAAGAGACTTGCATCTTGGAAGAAGAATTATTTATCTCTAGGAGGAAGAATCACCCTAATCAGGGCTACCTTAGCTAACCTGCCCGTTTATTACCTTTCAGTTTTTAAGGTGCCTGCAGGGGTGGCTGACAAGTTGGAAAAGTTGATGAGAGATTTCTTGTGGGAGCCTGGGGAGGAGAAAAAGGATCATAGAGTTAGGTGGGAGGTGGTGTGTAGAAGTAAGTAGGAGGGAGGCTCAGGGATTGGGAATATTAGGAAGAGGAACTTGGCTCTACTAGGGAAATGGCTGTGGAGATTCTCACTGGAAAATGAAAAGTTGTGGGCTAAGATAATTGGCAGTATTCACGGGCTTGCAGAGAATGGATGGGACTCTAGGGTTATGGCTATGGCAACAAGAGCATCACCATGGAAATCAATCCATGCTATTTTGCCTCTATTCTCTCCTTGGATCAGGTATGACTTGCACTTGGGTAACTCAATTAAGTTTTGGGAACATGTGTGGATTGGGGATCTTCCGTTGAAAGACCAATTTCCGGCCCTTTTTGCAAACTCCACCTTCAAAAATGAACCAATTGCCACTTTCCTTGTTCCCTCAAATTCAAATTTTGGGTTTGGGTGGAACTTGGGATTGAGAAGAGCCCTCAGGGACACAGAACTGAATTGTACCTCTAATCTCCTGTCCATTCTTGATGGGGTTTTCTTGGAGCCGACAAAAACGGATAGTAGGATCTAGACCTTGTCTCCTTCTGGATCCTTTACTTGTGCCTCCTTCTTTAAAGCCTTGTTGCATCTGGAAAGTCCTATTGGCTTGTCATTCCCTGTCAAGGATGTGTGGTGTCAACCTATACCTTTGAGGGTTGGGAAGCTTTTCTGGAAAAAATTAACACATGTGACTTACTTCAAAGAAAAAGACCCAATAGTTGTTTATCTCCACACTGGTGTATTCTCTGTAGAGTTGATGGTGAGTCCGGTTACCACTTACTAATATCCTGTGTTTTGGTAAAAAATATTTGGGAATGGTTTGCTTCTTTGTTTGGGTGCAGGTGGACTCCCCCAATGAATGTGCAAAGCTTGCTTACCTCTTCCTCTGTTAACTACCCAACAAAAAGATCATGGATCATGTGGAGGTGTGTGAGAGCTGCTGTTTGCTGGACAATATGGGAAGAAAGGAATTCAAGGATTTTCTTAGAAAATGAGAGAGGGTTGGAAAATATGTTGGAAGTGATCCATATAAGGGTAATACACTGGTTGAAGACAACGGATGAGTTCACAGATTTTTCAACAGATGATATGTTAAGGAAATGGAAAGAAATTGCAAGTTCAGTCTCGACTAAGAAGGCCCTGAATACTACATGGAATCCTCCTCCTCCTGGATTTATCAAATTAAATTTTGATGGTAGTAGCATGGGGAATCCAGGGCCTTCGGGTATTGGGGGGGTTTTACAAGATGAGAATGGTAATATAACAGCTATGTTCTCTAGCTCAATTGGAGTGGGGGATTCATTGAGGGCTGAGGTGTTAGCAGCCTTGGAAGGGGTACAAAGGGCTAAAGAACTAAAGGTCAAGAAGCTGATTGTAGAGGGAGATTCTGTGGTGGTAGTGAACTGATTGAAAGAAGACAATTCTAAGCTCTAGAGTTACAGTAATGAGAAGAGGAAATTCAAATGGTTGTCCAAGAATATGGAAGTTCAGTGTAATTGGGTTAAGAGAAGTGCAAACTCGTTTGCTGATGGTCTGGCTAGGCAAGGAGTGAATAGGATTTCTGGGTTCGGGGCTCAGTTGTAATTGTTTTGTTCTATTTCAGCTTGGGATTTATCCTTTCCCTGGGGAGTTAAGATTCTTTAGCTCCCCTTTTTTTGTAACCTTATTTTATTTAATGAAATCTGTTGTTATTGATAAAAAAAAGGTGCTTCTAGTGCCGTAGCCTCAATGTTCAGAAATCTGGGGAAAATCCAATCCATCCAGACTGGGTCTCTCTATTTCTTTTGCTGAAAAAGTTCTTTGTAGAAATTGACAACCGCCTCTGCAACTTCCTTGTCTCCTTCGTAATGGTTCTCCCTTATGTTAATCTGGTTAATGGTATTCAGTCTTCTTCTAGTGTCCGCCACTTTGTGGAAGAATGCTGTGTTATTATCTCCCTCTCTTAACCATTGAACTCTCGATCTTTGTCTCCATGCAATTTCTTTCATGCGGGACAACCTGCAAAATTCCTCTTTGGCTACGGCCCTTCGCACAAGTTCCTCCCTCGAAAGGCCACCAGCTTCCTCTTTCATCTCCAGATGTTTAAGCTTTTCCAGCCATTTCTTTTTTCTTAAGGAGATACACCCCAGTTCTGTTTTGCATCACTTCTTAATTCTCTGTTTAAGGAATCTTAGCTTTGGCCATAGCACAAAATCCGGTTTTCCTTCAAATTCTGCCTCAGCCCACCACTGTTCCAATTTTTCTTGAAAGCCAGGAATTTCAAACAGCATCAGCTCCAATCTAAACGGGCTTCCCTTCCTCTAAGTCGATCCTATTTCTAGTAAAATTGGTCTGTGATCCAATGTTGGCCTCGACAAAGCTAGTTGATTGATCTCACAAAACAAATCATCCCACCTCCTGTCGATAAGAAATCTGTCCAACTTTGAAAGGAACGGATTTCCCCTCAGGCTGCTCTATGTAAACTTGGCTCCTTAGAGTGGCAGATCCATCAGTCTCCACTTGCTTACAAAATCATCAAAACCTTCCATTTCCCTCATTCTTCTCTGCTGCCCATTTTTCTCATGACTAAAACGCACAATATTGAAATCCCCAGCTGGGCACCAAGGAGCATTCCATCTTGCTGGAATTCTGTCCAACTCCTCCATAAACTCCCTCTATAGGTTTGACGACACTGGGCCATACATAGTTGTTAAAATCCACTGGGCATCGTCAACAACGTTTTTTAACAGAATTGAATTTGGGAACATACCCGACCAAAAATCCATTTTGTTGAAAAGATTCTTGTCCCATGTCACTAGTATGCCTCCCGACACCCCTGTAGACAGGAGAGTGATCCACTCGCATGTTCTCACAGACCACACCTCTTTCATCTAGCATCTGTTCCAGGTTGATTTTTTCGTTTCTTGTAGCAAAATAATACCCGACTTCCTGCTATCAATTAACTTTTTTACTCCCGCTCTCTTGTTGGGGTCTCCTAAACCCTGCATGTTCCAAGAGAGAATTGAAAAATTCATTGGGATGAACGACAAGAGTTTTCGCTCCATGCACTCCTTCCCATGCATTCCTTTTTTCAATTGCTTCAAATAGTGCCAATATCTGCTCTTCTTGCCCCTCCATTGAAACCCCTAGAAACTTGCTGATATCCCCGAGGTTTTCTATCACCTAGTCGGAGATGCTACCTGAGGCCTCCTGGTTTTGTTTCTCTTGTCTCTCCACTTTGTCAGCTCAAGATATTTGATGCATCACCAGAGCCCTTTGTTCTCCTTCTTTTCCATCTTGCCACCCACATCTTCTTGAACTTTCCCCGTTCCCCCTAGCTAACGGCGAAATTGACAGCGCCTCTTCCCCTCTTGCAGATCTTTGCATTGGTTTTGCTGCAATATTGCACCTTGTTTATTTGGACCAATAGACGGAATATCTTTTCAGTCTGGACTATACAAATATAACAATTTACAGAAAGCTCGATTTTCTCAATGACTTGATTTGCAGCCTCAAGGAGGATCATCTATATAATTATATAAACATTGAGAT
This sequence comes from Nelumbo nucifera, assembly GCF_055504915.1. NCBI lineage: Eukaryota > Viridiplantae > Streptophyta > Magnoliopsida > Proteales > Nelumbonaceae > Nelumbo > Nelumbo nucifera. Next base: position 23,760,122 of record NC_142652.1, on the reverse strand, counting down.
AACAATAATTTGTGGTAAATGGGATTCCTTTATAAGTAATCTTGACTTTTGACTACTCTGTAATGGGGAAAAGCCCTATTAGAGTGACAAACATTTGTGAAAACTAAAGAAAAAGAACGAGTTCTTGAGGTGGAAGATGACACTTTATGAAGGGTAAACACACCTTTTTCTTAAATCCTTCTAACATAATGGGGTGAAGGTATCTTTAAGTCCATTTATAAAACTTAGGGTATGTTTAAGTCAATTTCTTAAAAATGAGGGTATGTTTAAGCCTTTTTACCCTTAATTTTATTACTTTCCTACATTTCTAACTGAACCTTCATTTTTTTTCCTTTTTCTATAATTGTATTGAGAATGACTGTGGTCCTTCATCCTTGTTGACATCTTTTTATATAACTCTATTCTAAAGTTAATACAGGTTACAACTTACAACCATGAACCAAGAAAAGAAGATGCTATCTTATTTCTTTTTGTTTCTTGTCTTTCTTTTTTATTTTGCTTCAGGTTTATGTACTCCATCCAAAGCAGGACTTGCATGGTTTAGGTTATGATCCTTTCAAACATGCTCCTGAATTCAGAGGTAAAATGATTCTTTTTAGTAACTTGTACATATTTGCATGCAAATTACAATTTCCTTCAGGAAATGTTACTGTATCTGCATCATAATATTTCCCCCTTTTTCTTTTCAGAAAAGAAAAGACAGCGTGTATCTGGAAGGGATATTTCAATGAGTGAAAGTCTTTTTGCATCTAGGTGTAAGACCTCTCAATTTATTGTCAATGACATATGTGCCTCTTTCCCTAGAACTGTCAAGACCTATTATGTTCCTCTTTTGCCTTTGATTGAATTTGGATGAGAATGAAATTGTCTTTGAAGCTCTGGAGTTGATTAATTCATTTACTTGAATTCATCAGCAGGAAAAGTTGCTCCTGGTTTTGGAATTGGAGCTCTTGAAGAGCTTGATGTTGAAGATGAAGATATCTATGCTTCAGGTGAGTACTACCATGATATGAATTAATTTTCAATTTTTCATAAAGTCTTCTATTCTTCTATCTGGTTAGCAATGTTTCATTTGTCAGGAACTACTATACTGTTCCTGAGTTTTAATAGATGGACCTCTCCCAAAACCCTTTTCCATCTTGTGGCATTTACTGAGTTTCCTTCCTCCAAGTCCAAGGTAGAGGGTGGTTCTCATGATGTTCCATACTTAGGGATGACAGAAATGGTTATCTCATCGTTTGTAGAGGCTTCACCAAAGGGGCCACAGCCATCTAATTATTTGTTGGGGGGATGGTACTGGCAACTACTAACATGATATTTCTGAGAAACTACAGAAATTGTTTTTTCTTTCCTAATTTCATTTGATGATCTTGTATTTCCCCTCTTAAGACAAGTTGTTCTTCAGGATATGGCTTTGAAGAAACTTATGTCGAAGAAGTTGAAGAGCCATCAAAAATGAGCAGGGATCATAAGCAAATAATGGGCAAAAATGAAGAGGGTATTCTTCCTGGTTTTAAAGTTGCATCAAAGTCTGACTATCAGTTGGAAAGGTAATTAACAGTAGGTCTGTCCTCTAGTTTGGCTATGGTGCAAGCTATTTTGCATTCTCCATATATAACAACTAATGCTTAGTTATATTGAAGTACTTAGAAATGCATTCTAGTAATTCAAATGTTTCCAATTGACCGGAAATTAGAAAAAAATTATTTATGTGGGAGATTGGGGGGGGGGGGGGGGGGGGGCAGATGCTTTTGTGTGTAAAAATTTAAAAACCGTCTATTTTATCTCTTATGATATATTTCTCGAGGTTCTCTTATGATTAATTTGCAAAAACTGTTCTCCAGATTTGATCCTCCAGTTATTCCAAATGATTTTAAACCTCATCATAAATTTGCTTCACCTCTTGAAGTAGAAAACAAATTTACTGAACCTCCTCCTCTGGAAGTTCCTCCTCCAGAGGACAATAATATGAAAGTTTTGATTGAGGGATTTGCAACTCTGGTTGCTCGCTGTGGTAAATTATTCGAAGATCTGTCAAAAGAGAAGAACAAGTCAAATCCATTATTTTGTTTCCTTACTGGAGGAAAAGGGCACGACTATTATGCTCGAAAACTGTGGGAGGAGCAGCAGAAGCGTAATGATCAGAAAAGGCAGCAAATGAATTTGAAGCCACTACCAACTGAGAAGAAGTTGACAGCAGAGAGCCGTGGTAAAATTCTTGGAGAAAAGCCTCTGGAGAGGAGTTTGAGGGATTCTGACTCATCTGTCACTTCTGCCGATTTCCTTCATCTCAAAATTAATCTTTCGGATACATTTACTAAACCTGCATCACTTGTGAGCATCCTGTCCATTTTCTGTCCAGTTCCAACTACTATATATTCCAAATTGTTAGTTTCTGGACAAGTTCCAGCTTTCTTTTTGATGAAATTTGCATATATATTATATTTAATTACAGAATGAGTTCCTAGAAGCTGCAAAGCCCTTCATAGATGATCCTGCAAAACAAGAAAGATTTGAGCTGTTTCTCAAGGAGAAGTATCAAGGAGGGCTTCGCTCTACTGATTCTGGAGGTTCTAGTACCATGTCTGAAGCTGAGCGTGCTCGTGAGAGATTGGACTTTGAGTCTGCTGTTGAGGCAATTGAGAAAGGGGGGCATAGCAAGGGAACAAATCTTTCCTCTAGTCAGCAGTTTCTAGAGTTGTCAACAGCTACAAAATTGCAATTTACATCTGGTGGTCTGGAGGTCAGTAAAAGGACCCTGTATTGTTGTATTATATGCAAGTATTTAAATTTTCGTATTTTCTTTCATGTTATTCACTAATATTTGTGCATTCAGCAAGTTAAATCCCCTCAAGCTGAAGAGCTGATTACAAAGAAGATGTACCCCAAGCGTGAAGAGTTTCAGTGGCGACCTTCACCTATTCTTTGCAAGCGGTTTGATATTATTGATCCATACATGGGAAAGGTACTTTAGTGTCAACACATTGACTTGTATTTTGATTATCCATAATCTAAATATTGTTTTGTTGTTTCCTCGTAAATACCATTTTGTTCATTCACATCAAATGTGCAAGTAGATATTTACTAACCAGATCCAAGAGAAGCACCCACTGTTTCTTCTCTAGTTTGATGTTTTAATTAGGTCAGGCCTGGCCCCTATCATTGCCATTAATAGGGCTGTGAATTTTTGAACTGTTTGTGTAATCTGTGACCTGGATATGCATCAAATTTTGACCAAATGATCATAACTGTGTATGGAGTGAATCTTTTATTTTCAAATTTGAAATTCCTAACTAACCTTATCTGAACAATTAACCTAGGTCAGATGCCAGTCCAACTGGATTGGATTGTCTAGCATCAGTGTTCTAAACGACTAGACCGGGGGGGGGGGGGTTAGAACATTGATATGTATATTATTTTTTCATGTATCAATGAACATTCCTTGAACATATATGAAATTGCAATTTTCTCAATTATGATAGACACTATTAATGCTATCATTTATATGTGCTTGTTTGGCTTATTGATGTGATTGTCCTATATAAAACAAACTAAAACATGTTTTTTGTCCCCATTTGCAGCCACCACCAGTCCCAAGACCTAGGAGCAGGATGGATACTCTCATCTTTACTTCGGATTCTGTCAAAACCACAAAAGCTGAAGACACTGCAACTACAAATAGAGATGCATTGCCCTTATCTCAATTAGAGCCTGAAGACAAAAAGTTTGAAATAACCAGCATGGAAACTGTGGTTGACTCAAATAAGGAAAATATTGAGAGGCCAGTTGACCTGTATAAGGTATACATTTGTTTCTTATCCAATATAAATACCAATACCATTGATTTTAAGGGTTGGTCTGCCAGACATATATCAGCATGTTGATTCGGTCTTTCTTCCTTTTTAGTTGCACCTGCATTTTTTTCTTTTTTTTTCTAGTATTTCATTAATATATATTCAAAAAAGTACAAATCCAGCCCCTGTACAATGAGGATCTGTACAAGGATAAACCATATATGAACCAATGTTTTAAAACGCGGAGGCGTGACGCGAGGCGTTCCACTACCAAGAGGCGTGAGGTGTAGTTCAGAACGCAAGAGGCGAAAGCCTCCCGAACACAAAGCCTCCTTAAGAGGAGGGGGTTAGGAGGAGGATGAAGAGGAAGGGGGGATCTCATTTTTTCTTTATTTTTAATAAAAATATTTTATATTAAGAAGAATAAAGATGCATAACATTAGTTGAAAGGGGCCCCTAACTCAAAAAAAAAACAAATTGGGCTGCATTGAAAAGGGGGCGGGGGGTTTGGGGGATGAAGCCCCCCAACCGAAGGGGCAGGGGGAAAACCACTTTCTTTCCTCTTATCTTTTCTTCCCTTCCCTTTCCTTTCCTTTTCTTTCATTTTCTCTTTTTTTCTTCTCTTTCTTTTTCTTTCCCTTCCCTTTCTTTTCCTTTCCTTTCCTTTTTTTTCTTTTTTCTTTTTCTTTTGTCTTTTTATATCAGATTTGCACGAGGCATATACGCCTCTAGCACGCCTCATGAAAAAAGCGCAAGAGGCGTACGCCTCAGAGGTGTCAGTGCCTCTAGCATACACCTCAGGGCATTTTGAGAGCGCCTCGCCTGGAGGAATGCCTCCCACGCCTTTTAAAACATTGATATGAACCCTATACCAATGCCCAATTACATATGCTATTATCTTTATATAGCTTTACAAAAGAAAATCCCAATCAAAAGAAGTACGAGTATGTCTACTTCTGAACAAAGAGTGATTTGCCAACCATGAAAACACCATGCCCAACACCTTTTTGAGAACCTCCTCTTTTGAACTCTGCCTTGCTTCAAATGTTCTAGCATTTCTTTCACTCCACACTGCCTAGAACACTGCTATTGGAATAATGCTCCATGCCACCCTACCAGCCTTGCTCAAACCCCTCAGGTACCAAGCACCCATAGATCTCTTCACAATCACATCAGCTAGGAAACACATTCTAACACTGATAAGATCTAGAGGGCCTATCAATTTCTTTGGTCTTGCATGCGGAATGGCGGTGGAGGAAAGTTTTAGGCTGGCGGGGAGGTGGAGAAAAGATCTGAGCACTGAAGCGAAAAGATTCATCTTCGAGCAGGGACGAACAAGGGGTAAAGAGTTCCTGAAAGTCAGGGAAGGTAGCAGGGCTACGATCCTTTTACCAAAGGAAGCCTGTTTCTGGTTGAAAGGCTTTGTAGATGGAACAGTTAACTCAATCAAGGCGAAAGGGTGGAAAAATTCTTTCGGCTACTCTGGAAAAAGATACGAAGTGGTTCTGAAGAGGAACAAGAGAGGCTGGTTTTTCACAGTTTCAGAACACTTTGGCATTAATAAAAAGCAGATGATTTGCGTGCCTAAAGGTCTGAGGAAACTAGGGTGGGCCTCCTTTGCTGGCAGTCTTCAATCTTTCCTCTTGGAAGTTGAGAGTGAGGCAGCAGAAGAATCACTGAAGGGAAGTAACTCCTCTTCCTAGTGGTTACCTAATACCAACCTGGACCAGACCCCTGTCTATCAAGAAGTAACAGTAGCAAGCTCAACCGTACGTCGGAGATTAACAGTTGAAGAAGGGAGGAAAAATTGGGAGCACAGAATGGTTCTAACGGTTGAAAGGGAAGTAAAGGACTGGACAAAAATCCTAGATGCAGTGGCTCAAAAGTTAAAGTTGGAAGGTGATGCTATACCATTGCCTTTCTCTGAGAAGAAAGCTATCCTGGAAGTTGATGTTCAGAAGTGGAGCTTCAACACAATACAGATTGATGGCGGATTGGTACAGATACAAAAATGGGTCCCAATCTGTAATGAAATTGAACCAGAAGATGGTAGCTTTCGGATTAAGTTGCTAGGACTTCCTTTTCACCTCTGGAACGAAACAACTTTTGAAAAAATAGCAAAAACCTTGGGTGGAGTAGTGTTGGAGATAAACCAGAGGGGCTTGCGAGCAGTGGAACTTAGAGTTGCAGGATTGAAACCGGAACAAGTGCCCTGTTCGATTGAGATATGCTCGGATGGTGCCTGGTACAATGTTTGGATTGCCTCAGAAGCTGAGGTGTCTCTGTGGGGAAGACAAACAGCTGAAAAGGGAGATGCTGAGGTGGCCGGTTGGAGTACACGTGGCTTTCAGGGGCTGAAGAAGAAGACTGGTACAATGAAAACAGAAGGGGAACAGTTGCAGGAGGTTAACCAGTCCCAAAGCACTCCATTTAAAGCAATTAATTCAAATTTTTTTGAACTAAAGACTTTTGGCTATGATCGACAGTCCTATGCTGATGTGGCAAGAAGGGGTTTGGGTTCGGATGGTAATAACCAGGGCACACACTCTGAGCCGGTTCGAAGATTAGGTGAGCCGGATAGCATAAACACTCTTAGAGGCCACATGACACTTTAAGTTGTCACGTGGGTCAGGAAAGAAAGAGGGAGATGATGGTTGAAAAATCCCATCTATCATCTTCCAAAACTGCGCTGGCCGAACTGAAACAAAAGGAAAAATGCCGAACAGAGAGAGAAACTCGATCTCTGTGTTGGGTCCCTCGACTGGGTGTTGAGGAACAGGAAAGTAGGGCAGCAGATCGCCCTAATCCGCGCTATCTGAGGGATAAGCTGTGGTTCAGACAGTGACTTTGAGGAGGAGAGTTCAGACGACATCTCAAGTTTTGGAAGCTTGGAAGATGAAGGATCTCAAGAGGACTATAACAGGGAGTCCCTAAACATGGACCGCCTATTCCATGGAGATTTGGTGGGAGAACAAGAAGGGAACGAGGAGGCAGAGATGCACAACACAGAGGCTAAAAACAGAGAGACTCACAATCAAAGAGGTGGGGGGCAATTCTGGTGCCCAGAACTGGAAAAGCCTCTCTCAAGCGCTAGTGCTGTACGGAAAACCGAGATGTTAGCTTACGTTAACCCAGAACTGAGCAAGAATACATCACAGAATGGTAAACAATTGGGTAAGGGGAGCAGTCATTGTGAAAACAGAATGACGGGGAATATTTCCCTCCAAAACGAGGAGACAGAAAACTCCAATTTTGACACACAGGGCTTGACAACCATCTGTCCGCCTACAATCCCAAGGAAAGAAGGGGCGAGAGGTGAGGATGGAGGGAACTTTAAGGGAAGAAAGAATATGGGGAATCATTAAGAGCATAATGGGTGAAATCGAGAAAAATGAGCTACAAAGGAGAATTACAAATGGGTCTGAGCTGGTGTGCAATGAGGAGGTTAGAATGGAGGAGAGGACTAGTTATGGAAAGAACAGAAATGAAAAAGGGAAGGAGACTAGGAAGGATGATTCGATAGCTGGATTTGTTGGAAAGATGGGATGTAGGCTGAAGAATCTAAATGATCTAAAAGTTTCCCTAATAAAAAGAAAGGAGGAGAGAAAGATTAAGAAAAGAAAATTGAGTGAAGTGGAGAGATTAAAGAGAGATATTGAGGGGGATAATAAGTTTGGGGTGAGAGGGGATAGAAGGAAAGGACTCAAATAGATATCTGGTGGTTTTTTAGGGTTAAATTCTAAATGAGATGAGAATTCTAAGCTGGAATGTGAGGGAATTGGGTAATGCAAGGAAGAGAGCAACTATCAAAGAAGTAATTAGGAAGTTCAATCCGGATGTGGTGTTAATCCAGGAGTCCAAAAGAATGGACTTTGATAGTAGATGGGCAAGAAGTGTTTGGAGTTCTAAAGGGATAAAGTGGGTGGCTACTCCATCTTGGGGAGCCTCGGGTGGGATCATAACATTGTGGAAGGATGTGGTAGGTTTGGAAGAACTGATAGGGGATCATTCAATTTCTATGAAATTCAGGCAGGTGGAAGATGGTTTTGAATGGGTACTAACAAATGTATATGGCCCCAATGACTATAAGAAGAGGAAGAGCTTATGGGAAGAATTGAGTGATATTAGGGGCCTATGGGAAGGACCTTGGTGTGTGTGGGGGACTTTAATGTAGTAAGATTCATAGAGGAAACCAACAATCCCAGATAGAGAGTGACAACTGTAGAGAACACTGATGTGGGCCCCACTGCAGTGGTCCCCACTGTGTTCGTAGGACAGCATGTGTAGTTATTTGTTTCAGTTATAGTAGTGTCAGTTTTGAGTCAGTTTGTTAATTCAGTTGTTATTTATTTCAGTTTTTATTTACTTTATTTATCATGTAAGTACTAAGGGCAGATGTGTCCTTTCCATTATGTACTGAACATAACCTATAAATAATAAGAGTGTGGCGGCGGCAGATCTGTTAGAATCTATCCCTCCTTTCAACCCCTTGTGTTCTCCTGCCTCTCTTCTATTCCTTCTCCTTTCTCTCACTTTTCTTCTGTTTTGTAAACCTAAAACCTATTAGGATTCAAGACTGATTACAGTCTTGATCTTCTACTTGGTATCAGAGCCTATCTAGGGCTTCTCATGTGTGTCTAGTCCAGCCAACCACATGAGGACTAGCTAGGTCTGGAAGCTTATGAAGAAGTATTCGGTGGCTGAATCTTGGAGATTACCAGAAGAGGTTCGCAGCAGTTGAAGACTTGCCGCAGCTTGCAGAGAGTTGGTAATCAGGAAGCAGTAGCGAAGGTTAGGGTTCAGGTAACCCTGGAAGGCAGTAAACCGAAATCCATAAGTAAGTTTTTTTATTATTGAGTTTCAGAGACTGTAATCAGTCGAGATAGGTTGGACCTATCTAGAAGGAGAGGCCGAACTGTTTTTAAGTTTGTTTCTAGGGTTTGACTGTTGGGCCGAACCCCCCCCCCCCCCTCTCAGAGGTGATAAGTTTTTTAGGGTTTCATATTGCCCTACGACAAGTCCCACTTGTGTGGACTGCTTGGAGAGTGTAGCTGAGCACTTATTTCAGACCTACAGTTGAAACCCTAATTTTGATTTCGCAGCAGTGGGCCCCACAGTAGTGATTTCAGAAAAAATAGCATCTCAGAGTGACAAGCTGCCTGGTACTGTGCATGCCGATTGATTTCAGATCAGATTTGAGTTGATTTCTTGCATATACTGTGATAGGCGATTGATTTCAGATCAGATTTCGGATCAGATCAGATTGCAGATCCGATTTGTGTTGGTTTCAGATCAGATTTCAGACCTGCTTGTTTTACTCTGTTTTCTGGTTTAGTATTCTTGATCAAAGATGGAGTTTAAGGGTCAGGGAGAAAGTAGTTTTGGAAACAACAGTTATGGTAGTGTATCTGAAACCGGGTTTCAGATTACAACTATGAGATTTGATGGGTCAAATTACTTGGAGTGGGCTCAATCAGCCATGATGGCTATTGGAGGAAGGGGAAAACTGGGTTACCTCTTGGGAGATGTGAAAGAACCTTCCAAGGAGGACCCAACATACACCAAGTGGGTTCAAGAGAACTATTTGGTTATGGCATGGCTGTGTAATTCTATGTAGCCACATATCAGCCGAAATTACTTGTGGGCAAAGACAGCCAAAGAAATATGGGATGTTGTGAAAGAAACCTATTCCCAACCCCTTAATGTTGCCAGAGCCTATGAACTGAAGTGTGAGGTGAACAGCCTTAAACAAGGAGAGAAGCCAATTTCTGTCTACTTCTCTACCTTGAAATCCTTGTGGCATGAGATTGACCATCTAGAGACCCTTGAGTGGGAGAGTCCCAAAGATGCACAGACTCACAGAAAGCAAGTCGAGACGAATAGGGTATTTGAGTTTCTGGCTGGTTTGAATCCAGAATATGACATTGTGCGACAACAGATATTGACAAGAGATAGTGTGACCCTTTCTCAAGCATATTCCCTGGTGCATAGTGAAAAGACCAGGAGGAAAGTCATGATGCAGCCTCAGCCCTCTTTCCTAGCCTTGACAACTATTAAACCTAAGCCAGGGGTAATCCAGAAAGGGACCGGAAGAAGGAAGATAAACGGGATTTGGTATGTGAACATTGCAAGAAACCCAAGCACACAAAAGATACTTGTTGGAAGCTACATCCTCACTTGGTCCCAACAAAACTAAGAAATAAGAAGGGTAATGCTCATGTGGCCGTGAACACTGATTCGACATCCTCATCAGGCACATCCCTAGCTGCTGTTCGGGCTGCCCTCATACAGTTGGAAAAGGAAGTTGGGAGTTCAGCTCAGCCATCTCAGTCACCATCAGCTCCTGCCACATCTGCATTTGCACATTCAGGTACTCGAGCCTCAGCTTACCATGCTTCAGCTCTAGGTAATACTGACCACTGCTGGGTAATAGATTCAGGTGCATCCGACCATATGACTAGCTTGCCATCATTGTTCACCTCTTATCACTTGTCCTCTGGCCAAGATAGAGTATCCATTGTTGATGGCTCTCTTGTTACCATTTTGGGCAAGGGGGACATCAATCTCTCGGATACTATCTCTTTATCTTCTGTCTTGCATGTTCCTAAGCTTGATACTAACCTGCTTTCAGTTAGTAGTATTACCAAACACATGAACTGTTCAGTAACCTTTTTCCCTGACCGATGTGTTTTTTAGGATTTGGAGACGAGGAAGGTGATTGGGACTGGCCGTGAGACGAACGGGATCTATCTGCTTGGAGAGAGTTCTCGTCGGGAGGAGTCAGTGGATAAGAAGTCTTTTGTTTCCCAGTCTGTGAGTTCGGTTATGCCAAGCATAGCCGATTAGGTATTTGTATTTTAAGTCTTTGAAGAGTCTGTTTCCTACTTTATTTGAGTCTGTTGAGTTATCAAAGTTGAGGTGTGAGAGTTGTGAGTTTGCCAAACATTGTAGAACCTCTTATTCTTTAAGTAATAAAAGGAGTAATTCCTCTTTTGATATTGTGCATACTGATGTTTGGGGGCCATATCATATCTCTTCTATGGGTGGGTACAGATATTTTCTACTGTTTGTTGATGACCATACCCGCTTTTCTTGGGTCTATCTTATGCGTTCTCGGGATGAGGTTCCTGCTCTGACCCAAAACTTCCATCAGATGATTCTCACTCAGTTTGGGGCCAAAATCAAAGTCCTTAGATCTGATAATGCAAAGGAATACTTTGCTCGGCCATTGACCTCCTACCTTCTTAGCCATGGAGTTATTCACCAGAGCACTTGCCCTTATACACCACAGCAGAACGGCGTTGCCGAAAGGAAGAATAGGCATATCTTGGAGGTGGCTAGAAGCATTATGTTTACCTCCAATGTACCTATTCGCTTCTGGGGTGATGCTATCCTCACGGCAGTTTATCTCATTAATCGAGTTCCTTCTCGGGTTGTTGATATGAAAACCCCTTTTTCCCTTCTATACCCAGATGAGGAGTTGTTCATTGTTCCCCTTAAAATCTTTGGTTGTACATGTTTCGTTCAGCTTCTCGGGCCTCATCATTCCAAGTTTGAACCTAAGGCCTCCAAATGCATTTTCCTCGGTTATGCACAAACTCAAAAGGGTTATTGCTGCTATGATCCGGTTTCAGGGAAAAGGTTTATCTCCATGGATGTCACCTTCTTTGAGGAGACAGCCTATTATCCTAGGGTTTCTCCTCAGGGGGAGAGCAGTGAGAGTGAGGCTGTTTTGAGTTTCTTTCCTCAGGGGGAGAGCAGTGAGAGTGGAAGTGGGGCTGGTAGAAGTGGGGCTGTTTTGAGTGGGGCTGTTCCTTTACCTATTCCACTAGGTAATGAAGGTTGTAGTGGTGAGGGTGGTCAGAGGGAGCCGGAGTTGAGAGTCTATCACAGGCGATGCAGGCAGGTTGATCCTAGTCATCGGCAGTCCCGGCCAGCAACAGTTCCTTCTGCGGCTCCAGATCCAGAGCCTACTGAGACACCTGCCACTGTTGCCACTTCCCCTCTTGTGGATGACCTTGATCTCCCTATTGCCATTCGCAAAGGGAAACGACATTGCACCACTTCTACAGCTCACAGCATCTCACAGTTCTTATCCTATGGTCGTCTATCTCCATCTTACCGGTCCTATCTCACTTCCATTGCCGATGTCCCTATCCCAAGAACAGTGCAAGAAGCCTTATCAGTTCCAGAATGGAAAGATGCAATGCAAGTCGAAATGGATGCCCTGTTGAAGAATAATACTTGGGTACTGGTTGACCCACCAAAAGGAAAGAAACCGGTGGGATGCAGATGGGTGTTCACTGTGAAGCATAATGTTGATGGCTCTATTGAAAGGTACAAAGCCCGGCTGGTTGCAAAGGGGTTCACTCAGACTTATGGTATAGACTACTTGGAGACCTTTGCCCCAGTAGCCAAGATGACCACCATCTGAGTTCTGTTATCCCTTGCAGCAAATCATTATTGGCCCTTGTTTCAGATGGATGTTAAAAATGCCTTTCTGAATGGAGACTTACAGGAAGAGGTCTACATGCAGTTGCCTCCTGGATTCTATGATACAGAGATAGGTAAGAAGGTTTGCCGACTAAACAAGGCATTATATGGTTTGAAGCAGTCACCTAGAGCCTGGTTTGATAGGTTCAGATTAGCCCTTGGAAAGTTTGGCTATGTACAGGCCCAGTCAGATCATACACTATTCATCAAGAGGGTGGAGTCCTCTCTAACACTACTTGCAGTATATGTTGATGATATTGTGGTGACAGGAAATGACAGCCATGAGATTGAGTCCCTCAAACAGCTCCTTCATCAAGAGTTTGAGGTGAAAGATCTTGGTGCACTACGGTATTTTTTGGGTATTGAGGTTGCTAGATCCAAGCAGGGGATTTTCATCTCTCAGAGAAAATATGTTCTAGATCTGTTGGCGGAAACTGGAAAGTTGGGTGTTAAGCCGGCTGATACACCCATCGAACAAAATCACAAGATTAGTGCAGAGGGCGGGGAGCCTCTTGAAGACAAAGTTATGTTCCAACGGTTGGTTGGAAAGCTCCTATATCTTTGCCTCACTCGGCCAGATATCAGCTATGCAGTTAGTGTTGTTAGCCAATACATGCACTCCCCTAGAACTTCTCATCTTCTTGCGGCAGAGAGAATATTAGCATACTTGAAGAGATGCCCAGGTAGAGGTATACTGCTCAAGAACAATAATCACATGAGGGTGGAAGTCTATACAGATGCCGATTGGGCTGGGAGTGTTGATGACAGAAGGTCTACCTCTGGATATTGTGCCCTTGTGGGAGGTAACCTTGTCTCTTGGAGGAGTAAGAAGCAGAGTGTTGTTTCCCGCTCCAGTGCTGAAGCGGAATACAAGTCAATGGCTAACGGAGTGGCTGAAATCTTATGGCTGAGATCACTACTTGAAGAGTTGGGTATTGACTATGAAAAGCCCTTAATGTTGTATTGTGATAATCAGGCAGCTATTAATATAGCCCACAACCCAGTGCAGTATGACAGAACTAAACATATCGAAGTTGATCGACATTTTGTGCGAGAGAGGGTCACATCACAAGAAGTGTGTCTTCCGTACATCACATCTAATATGCAGCTCGCGGATATCCTCACCAAGGCTGTACCAAGGAAGAAGTTAGAGACAGACCTATCCAAGTTGGGAATGATAGATATCTACTCCCAACTTGAGGGGGAGTGTAGAGAACAATGATGTGGGCCCCACTGCAGTGGTCCCCACTGTGTTCGTAGGACAGCATGTGTCATTATTTGTTTCAGTTATAGTAGTGTCAGTTTTGAGTCAGTTTGTTAATTCAGTTGTTATTTATTTCAGTTTTTATTTACTTTATTTATCATGTAAGTACTAAGGGCAGATGTGTCCTTTCCATTATGTACTGAACATAACCTATAAATAATAAGAGAGTGGCGGTGGCAGATCTGCTTCTCTTCTATTCCTCCTTTCTCTCACTTTTCTTCTGTTTTGTAAACCTAAAACCTATTAGGATTCAAGACTGATTACAGTCTTGATCTTCTACTACAACCAACATGAGAAATTTCAATCAATTTGTGGATACTTTTGAGCTTAAGGAATTCCCGATCCATAGAAATATCTACACTTGGTCCAACCTTCAATCTAACCCAATCTGCTCTAAGGGAGGAGCATTGGGGGAACCTAAATTCTAGAGCACTCCCTAGACTCACTTCAGACCATTGGCCTATAGTGTTGTGTAAGGAGGACTTAAGAGGAGGTGGACCTGCTCCCTTTAGGTCTGAGAATATGTGGTTGATCCATTCGGGATTCATAGAGAAGATCAAAGAATGGTGGGAACAACACAATCCGTCAGTTGAATGGGAGGGGACGAGATTCCACAAAAAGATCCAATTCCTAAAATCTCAAATAAAGGAGTGGAACCGACTGGAATTTGGAAGAGTGGAGGAAAGAAAGAAGATTTTAAAGGAGCAAATTGAGGAACTGGACTTGAAGGAGGAAAGGGGTTCTTTTGGAGAAGAAGATAGAGAATTGAGATGGAGGGTTAGAAAGCAGTTGGAGGATCTCTTATTGCAGGAAGAGATAAGTTGGAGACCAAAGTCTAGATGTAAATGGTTAAAGGAGGGAGACAGAAACACTAGATTTTTCCACTCTGTGGCAAACACTAAAAGAAGGAAGAATATCATTTCTAAGCTAGAAGTTGATGGAGCTATTCTTTCCCAACCAGCAGAAATAGCAGAGGCTTTTGCAACCCATTTTAAATCAATTTTTGGAAGACCTCTAAATGAGAGGATTTGGGTGGAGGGGCTGGAATGGCCAACTCTTAGTTTAGAAACCAGAGTGGGGTTAGAGAAAAACTTTGACTTAGAGGAGATAAAGGAAGCAGTATTTTCAATGGATAGAACGAAAGCTCCAGGCCCAGATAGATTTACAATGGCATTTTATCAAGATTGTTGGGATATTGTGAAGAAGGACCTAGTGTTGGTTTTTGAGGAGTTCCACAGGAGGGGAATCATTAATCTGGGTTTAAACTCCACATTCATTGCATTGGTCCTTAAGAAGAAAGAGGCATCACATCCAAGGGATTTCAGGCCGATTAATTTGGTGAATAGTTTGTACAAGATAATTGCAAAAGTCTTGTCTCTAAGAATTAAGAAAGTTCTTCCAGCCATTATCACAGCCAATCAAGGAGCTTTTGTGAAGGGAAGGCAGATCACTGATCAAATTTTGATTGCAAATGAGAGATTAGAGAATTTTAGGAAATCCAAGAAAAAGGGAGTGATATGCAAACTAGATTTAGAGAAGGCTTATGACCTAGTTGACTGGTCCTTCTTGGTGGAGGTAATGAAAAGTTTTGGTTTTGGAGACAGATGGTGTAGATGGATCTGGAGTTGTATCAGGAGTTGCCATTACTCGATATTGGTGAATGGAATTGCGGTGGATTTCTTTCCGGCCATGAGAGGAATAAGACAAGGTGATCCGCTCTCCCCCTTTCTCTTTACTCTGATTGCATATGTCCTGGGGAGACTGATACATAGAGCCGATTCTAGAGACTTAATAAGAGGTTGGAGAGTCGAAGGGGGGAAGTACCACTTACACACTTGTAGTTTGCAGATGACACAATCCTATTTTGTGAGGGCGGGGATATAAGATGGATTAGAAACCTAAAACTAACAATACAACTCTTTGAGCAGATGTCTAATCTTAAAGTGAACTTCAATAAGAGTTGTGTAGTGGGAGTGAATTTAGAGGAAAGGGAAGTAAGTGATTGTGCAGGTGTGTTAGGGTACGCTATCTCGGAGTGGCCTATCACTTATTTGGGCCTCCCCCTAGGAGATAACCCCAAGAATGAAAGCTTTTGGAACCCGGTAGTAGAGAGATTTGAGAAAAGGCTTGCTTCTTGGAGGAAAAATTATCTTTCTCTTGGAGGGAGAATCACCTTGATTAGGTCTACCCTTTCCAACCTTCCTATTTACTTCATGTTAGTGTTTAAGATTCCTACAAAGGTCTCAAACATGATAGAAAAATTAATGAGGGATTTTTTATGGGAACTAGGAGTAGAGAAGAAAGACCATAGGATGAGGTGGGAAGTGGTAAATAGGAACAATAAGCTAGGGGGGTTGGGATTGGGAATATCAGGAAAAGGAACATGGCATTATTGGGGAAATGGTTGTGGAGATTCCCGTTGGAAAGGGACAAATTGTGGACGAAGATTGTGGCTAGCATACATGGGCTGGATGAGAATGACTGGGATCCTGGAATTTTGGCAAGGACTACTACCGCATCCCCGTGGAAAGCCATTCATGATCTGCTTCCAGTTTTCTCCCCTTGGATTAGGTACGATTTGAACTCCAGTAATCGAATAAAATTCTAGGAGCAAATTTAGGTTGGGGACCTACCCCCTGAAAGACCAATTTCCATCATTGTTTGCTTTGTCAGATTTGAAAAATGAACCCATTTCCTCCTTGGTTCCTTCTGATTCTTCTTCTGGGTTTGGGTGGAATCTGGGGTTGAGAAGGGCAATAAGGGATACAGATTTGGGGTGTATGTCATCTTTGTTAACCATCCTTGAAAATCTTTTCTTGAACCCTAGTAAGGGAGACACCAGAATCTGGACCCCTTCTTCATCTGGCTCTTTCTCTTGTGCTTCGTTTTTTGAGACATTAGTCCAACCTACTACAACGCTTGGGCTGTCATTCCCGGTTAAAGACATTTGGAGCAAACCCATTCCTCCTCGGGTTGGTAGTATTTGTTGGGAAATTTTCCTGGAAAGAGTTAATACAAATGACTTGCTTCAAAGAAAGAGGCCCAACTGCTGTTTGCTTCCCAATAGGTGTATTCTTTGCAAAGCTGATGGGGAAACGGGTTATCATATTATGGTTACTTGTCCAGTTACTAAGATTGTTTGGGAGTGGGTGTTTTCCCTTTTTGGGTGTACTTGGAATCCCCCCGGAAGTGTGCAATGCTTGTTCTCTCCTTCTTTCTTTAGTTGGCCTAAGAGAAGGGGGAAGATTATGTGGAGAAGCATTAGGGCTGCAGTGTGCTGGTCAATATGGGAAGAAAGAAATTCACGAATTTTTTCAGATAAGGGAAGAACCACAGAAAACCTAACAGATTTGATACTTTCAAGGGTTGCTCATTGGCTGAAATCAATGGAGATATTCTCTGAATTCTCTATGGCAGACATGCTGAGAAAGTGGAAAGAGGTTGTTACTGCCGTTATGTATAAAAGGAACTGTATTCCCATTTGGACCCCCCCTCCCACCGGATTCATAAAACTGAATTTTGATGGATGTAGTTTAAGGAATCCAGGGCCCTCTGGGATAGGGGGTGCTTTCAGGAATGAGGAGGGGTATATTACTGCCATGTTCTCTGGGCCAATTGCAGAGGGTGACTCTCTTAGAGCCGAAATTCTAGCAGTTCTTGAAGGAATCCAAAGAGCAGAGAATTAAGCATTAGATGCTTAGTGATTGAGGGCGACTCGAAGGTGGTGATTAGGTGGCTGAAAGGAGATATCAGTGGCTTGTGGAGCTACAGCAATGAGAAGAAAAAATTTAATTGGCTGTGTAAGGACTTAGAGGTGCAATACAGCTAGGTGAAGAGAAGTGCTAACTCAATAGCTGATGGGTTAGCTAAGCAAGGGGTGGCTAAGGATTCTTTATTTTGGGCACATTTTTAGCATTTTGTTGCCATTTTGATGTTGGGGAGTTAAGATAGTTTACCTCCCCATTTTCTGTAATTAATTTTCACAAGTATTATTCATTAATAAAGATTTCTGTTATCGATCAAAAAAAAAAAAAAACAACAATAAGATCTAGCATTTTACTCCAAACCCAGCAGACAAATTTGATCTATAATTTCTTATGATCCATTTTGGGTTTGGAGACTAGTATTGCATTTCAACATTGCTATATGGTTCAGTGTTTTAAAAGGCATGGAAGCTGTATGCTTGGAGGCACATCTCCAGGTGAGGCGCCCCCAAAATGCCCTAAGGTGTATGCAAGAAGCATTGATGCCTCTGAGGCGTATGCCTCATACGCCTTTTGCATGAGGCATGCTAGAGGCATACGCCTCATGCACACCTCATAAAATGGAACAAAAGGAAAGGGAAGGAAAGGGATGGGAAAGAAAAAGAAAGAAAGAAAGAAAGAGAAGAAAAAAGGAGAAAAGAAAGAAAAGAAAAGGAAGGGAAGGGAAGGAAAGAGAAGGGAAGGAAAGAGAAGGGGGAAGAAAGTTTCGGCTGAGGGCTTTCCCCCCGGACCCCCTTGTTACACCTTTTTAATGCCAGCCCAATTTGGTTTTCAGCTAGTGTTGTGCATCTTCATTTTTCTTAATATAGGACATCTTTCATAAAATAACTTGTGAACATGTTTAATAGTGATGCATTCAATTATTGCTTCTAATGTTCTTTGATTCTTTCCTTCTCTTTGAAGATTTGAGCATTTCTTTCCTCCCATACTGTCCAAATAATTGTATCCCTTGTGCATTTCCACATAACCCTTCCCCTTTTCTTTGGCCAACTGAAAATTGTAGATGCAAAAAGGTTTGACAAGCTAGAAGGAAATCATTCACCCACATCCATATAGAGAGAAAAATCAATCCCAAATACAAGTAACAAATGGACGAGATTAGCAAGTGATAGCATGTCTCACCATTTGCTTTGCAAAATATACACTAAAAGGGGGATAAGCAACACTAAGGTCTCCTTTTTTGTAGTAGGTTACAAGTGTTAATTCTCTCATAAAAGACCTTCCAACAAAAGACACAAACTCTAGGCGGAATTGGTATATACCAAACCTCTTCTATAGGAAAAAGCTGTAGGGATAAAGAAGGATGGGACAAGACTTCAAAAAAATAGGCACAAAAAGAACCTAAAGAGGAAGAAGATCAAATCCAATAATCAAAAAGATTTGAAGGAGTCTTTACACATTTGGAAATTCAGAATCCCTAGTACCCCTTCTAAAACCCACATCCCAGCCAAAGCCTATGTAATGCGAGGGTGCAACAATTTTTGAGACAAATTACCCTTTAAAATAAGACAATGCATAAAAGGATGGAAATTGGTCTTTTATTAAATTTACAGCAAAATCTATGATGCATTCTATGGAAATTGTTGCAATGTAACTCAAATGTGAATAGATCAATGATAAAGCAACACGTCACAGTTATGTCTTTAATGTTGTTAAAAGCCTTTAATGATAAGTACACCTTGTGAAATGTGAACCAATGAAAGTAAGTTGATCATGTGACATCTTTAATGTGATTGATTGAAATTTTGATGTAACGTGCTGAAAAAATTTTGAAATGCACTGTAGTTGGATTAAACTTGCATATCATATATTCTATTTTAGTCTGACTTTTTTTAAAACCTCTTGCTTCTAAGGTATTTGTCCATAAATTTAATTTTGCATTTAATCCTTCATTAGTTTTATCAATTAAAATAATGTCATCAACAAAAAACGTGCACCATGATCCTTCTGTGCAAATATATAAGGGCAAGTGTTGAACCTTGGTGAAGACCCATCATAACTGTAAAATTTGATGTCTCTCCAAGAAGTGTTCTTACATGGGTTGTTGCACCATATTATTTTCCAAGATCCACCATATTATTTTTCTAGAGACTCTATCATATGCTATCTTTAGATCAATGGACACCATATGAAGATCTCTTCTCTTCTCTCTGAACTTTGGTATTAATCGTCTCAAAAGAAAGATAGCTTGAAAGATTGATCTCCTTGGCATAAACCCAAATTGGTTCTTTGATATACTTGTTTTATGTCATAACCTTTGGTCAATTATTCTCTCCCAAAGTTTCATATGTGGCTCATGAGTTTAATCCTCCGATAATTAATACAACTTTGTATATTATATACCTTTGTTGTTAAATACAGGCATCATACTGCTCTTTCTCCACTTAGAAAAACAAATAATAAATAAATAGGAAAACATCATCATTCAAAACTTTCTTGTAAGCTATTTTAAGCATGCATGAGTGCATACTTACATATAGCATGCACAAACTTCCAGTTTCAATGCATTTACTGTTCAGCCTACCAGTTCTTCACCAAGCCAATGGTATTGAACTAGGGCTGTCAATTAGCTCAGCCACGCACAGCTAGACTTAGGCTTGTCACTCTAGGGTGAGGCTTAGGTCCTTGACAAGTCTGAAGTGCCAACCTTTGTCTCAGCTTGTCAAGATTTTTTATCAGATCAGGCTCAGGCTTGACTTGCTTAAAATACTTCAGCACCTCAATTCCAAGATCCAAATATGGATATGGACATTAGCATTGGTAAATGGGGAAAATGCTATTTGCTTTTCAAAATCTAGTGGAAAGTAGTTGTGGAGTATCCCATCTAATATATATGTATATATTAATTTTATGTGTTTCTTCCCTTAGTGTTCACATTCTACCCAGCAAACAAGATAAAAAATGCCATCAATATTTTGTTGACAAAGAAATAAGTAAAACTGTTTTAGAGTTAAGATGGTAATGCATGGAATGATTGGAAATGAAAAACTTGTTATCTTGTGGTGATCATGCTGTGAGCCTATCATCAGAAATGAGAAAAGTTGTTTTTATTGTAGCAATACTGCTGTATCTAGTGTCATTATCATATTTTATCAAGTTGACAATGGGTATTCTGATCATGTTGAAGATGAGTGTGGTAATTTACAATACGGTTGATGGCTGAACCTCACTGTTTAATGACATTTTGTAATTTTACATTCAGTTTTAGATGCATGTTGGTACATGGTTCGATATTGATACATGCAAATTAACTTGCATATGCGTCCATATACAGTTATATGGTTGATGTGAATATACATATGTCTATGTATGCATGACAGTAACAATTAGAGACATATTTGTTTGCATGGTGGGTTGGGTAGATGGTTTGTGTGCATATGGGGGTCACTACATTGCTCATGTAGGGTGTATGCTAGGATTTGTTTAATCATCTTCATTCATAAATATGAAATATCACATCTATGCAGGCTATTTTCTCCGATGATTCAGATGATGAAGGGGAGAGCTCTAGTGCTAATCAAGTGGAGAATCCAGAAAAGAAGACCGAAGTAGCTAATACAACTCTGAACCGTTTGATAGCAGGTGATTTTCTGGAATCTTTGGGTAAAGAGCTAGGCTTAGAGGTTCCTCCTGATCCAGTTGACTCAATAAACAAGGCCAGCACCACAGCTTCTCAAAAGGAAAGCTTAAGGGCAAGCACAGGATGTGTTAAACATCAACCTGCTGATGTCAAATCTTCTTCCATACTTGATGATGTGAATAAACCTGTGAGAACGCAGGAGGCTGCATATGGAAATATTAGCCTTCTGCAAATCAAAACAGGAAGCTCATCCAATGGAAACAACCTTGACTATGCTAACCCACAGAATGATGGGACTCAAGTAAATTCCACCATCCAATCTGGCGGCAACTCCAGTAAAGTTGATCTAGGAAAGATGGACCCAGATGATAAGAGGGTTAAAACATGCTTCAGACAGGATCAAGGTTGGAAGAGCAGTGAATCATCGGATGATGAAAGGAGTAGAAGACACTCAAGCCGGCACAGGAGTCAGAATAGCAGTTCATCATCAGAAGATGAACAGGTTCAGAAACACTCTAGGCGACATTGGAGTAGGAGCAGTACTTCAGGCAGTGACTCTTCTGATGGCCCTAGATATCGAGATCATTCAAGATCAAAAGTGGAAAAGAAAGGTTCATCTCGAGGGAAGAGTTCTAGTACCAACAGAAATAAAAAACACTCAAGGCACCGAACCCACAGAAATGGGGATTCTCCTAGTAGTTCTTCTCGTCATGGTACTGAGAGAAGAAGACATGGAGAGGCTAAGAAAGAGAAAAGAAAATCAAAAGACCATGGAAGTTCAGTTTCTTCAAAATATGGTTCTCACAGAAAGCACCGCCGAGATGAAAGGTAGTTCTTAGCTATATTCCTTCGGAAGACAGGATGTGCAAGTTAGGTTGAATGGAGATGTGTCAGTTCTTCAAGGACTGGTTTGCTTTATTTTTGTTGAAGCAAAATTTCTATTTCTTTCGCCCTCTCTTGGTTGGCACCTCTTCAGATGGGGCTTTCCCATGGAAAAATGAGATGCATCGGGTTTCAGTTATGAGTTGGGCGGCCAACAACAGGAATGAATTTCATTTTAGATTTATCCCTTAAATACCTGTCTACTTCAGTATGTTGTGGTGAGGTTAAATATCTTCCCCAAATTCTAAGTGTTCACTCCAGTCAGATGTGATTCATGTACAAGTGTGGTTGCGAACATTAAGATTTGTATATAGATAGCTTGTGCAATTTTTACCTCGTGTAGCTTTATTGTAAGCAAATGATTCATGCATAATAAGACTGCCATATATAGAAATACACCGAGGATCCTTTACATCAAAGAAAGGAATACCAAAATTTGTTTTCTTTCATCCGAGAAAAGAAGAAAAATGCAGGATCCATGGCTTGCAGAGAATATTAGAAGGAATATGGTATGAGAATAAAAACTCTTGTTTGTATCCAAGACAGTAAGGCTGCATTTGGCATTCCTTATTTTAAGGATTTATCTCCTTTTTGCAGTTAAAATGCCCCTATAAACATTGAGTTTTTAATTGCAAAAAGGAGACAAATCATTAAAATAAGGAATGCCAAATGCAGCCTAAGTTTGATTAGAATCATTAGCCTGTTGATACATCAAGTAATGACCCGTTCCACAATTAGTCAACTGGATTTAAAAATCATAGTCTAAATTTTCCCCGAGTTATTTAAATCATGAAGGTTTTCAATAGCCTTGGCTACTCTTTAGTTTTAACGCTCCGTGATAATGGAAGAGTATACTATACCACTAAAACCTTTGAGGGTATCACATTTTTTCCGGTGTCCCAATTTGAAGGATTGACTCTATAGCTTTCCCCAACTTGTATAGAATCTCTCATCAGGCATCACACACTTGCTAATTGGATTTATTAAGACTGCTGATTCCAATTAGACTATGAAACCAAGTATGCTTATTGTGGGTAACCATAATAACGATGACGTTTGATGGATTATCATAAACAGTATCAACCAATTACCATATGTGAGACCAAAATAACCTGAATTTCAATTCATTCATTTCTTAAAACCGTTGAACCTGAAGGTCATGTAGGATATGGTAAGACATGCTAGTTGGGACTTGGGAGGACCAAAAATTGATTAATGCTAACCAGTTGTTTCTCCTTTAGATAAGAAGCAGAATATTCTGGAACTCTGGGTTTTAGACTTTTAGCTCTCTACTTATATTTACATAGTTGACTTAAATTTGTTTTGTTATATTCCGTAGGACTGGAGTCTGGAAACACATGGGGGAGATGAGATTATTCGATTTCAGGCAATACCGAGCCTATCTCTTTTCTGTCCTTCGACCATAGACTAATTAAATTGTGACTCCTTCAAAATTTTATTAGTTATTTTGGTAAACAGGGAGAGAAGTGTTCTATTAATTAAGATGCTCTGTGCGTCTTGATACAAATAATGACATCTGATCCATGTCATATTTACGTTTTCTTTTTATTGAATTAAATACTAATCTGTTCATCTCTCCATGCTCCGGACCCTGGACAGCTAATCTTTCCATCCATGTGGTGAGGGATCGTCCACATGTACTGTCCTACCCAGTACTCAATGGTCTTTCAAACTTTTCACCCAATAACAGTAGCCTTAGTTCTCACAATTTTCTTTATACATGGACAAGGGTTACAGTAGGGTCTTGCAACATTGGAAGAATTAACATGTAGAAACATACTGGGCTCCTACATCATCTTCCACCATTACCAAGCAAGAAAAGAACTCATCTTCCAAGCATTCACTAAACATCACAAAGGGACAGGATTGCAGACCTGCTTTACCAAACTGCAACCCAACTCTACCAAAACAAGTTCATAGTCTTCTCAACTGAGTAGCTTTTATATGTCGATCTTATAAATGGAAATGACGTGGACCAGATGCTACCACACCGATTTGTTTATTTAGCTTTCCTTTAATGTAAATATCAAGTCTTAGCTCTTAGGTGCGAGTCTACCTCAAACTACACGTATTTATCTCTTAGGACTCGTCACATCCACACTCAGTCAACACACTATAGGCCTTTGCCCACGTCTTAGGTATTATTTTTCTCTTTTTACTTCTTAAATTATTGATTTTTTTTTTACTCCAAGATTGTTACAACTTGATATTAATGTGGGTAGTTGGCACTGAAATCCTTGTCGACAAATATAAATGGGCATGATACAAATGGGCTAGGAATGTTATATGGGTAGAGTTTTAATTAAGAAAATGTCATAATCTCAAGCTCCAATTTCAGGTAATGATCTGATCAAATCGATCACCTCTATCTATGTATCAGGTGTAGGATCCACAGATTTGGTTTTTAGGGTTACTGCATTAAATATCTTATATTCATGTCAGTCTTGGTTTGAAACCCATGACCCACTTCTAATAATGGAAGGAATCTTTCTTTCGATTTTCACTTGTAGCAGCTGAGCTGATGTGTTTCTTCATGTTAATTTGAAGGGTGAACCCCAGAGTTTCACTGGCCTTCACATTTTGGTGTTAGTGTCACTTCACTTCCATCTAAATTCTCAGACTTTCAGGTGATCACTTGTAGTTTTATTAACTTCAACCACTTTTAGGTTTTAGGTGAAGGGGAGTAGGAGACCAACAACTTCATTCAATAAGTACATAACAAAGACCATTAACCCTTTACGATAATTAGTTTAATGGGTTTAAGGACGAGCTTCCTTGACCTCATAATTTGCCAATTAATCTATATATACCTAATCATGATTTGACCCGTTTAATAATGATGGAAGATAAGTTAATTCTGTCTGTCTTTATACAATTATACCGCCTTCCTAGAAATAACACGACAATTTCTTAAAAGGAAGGAGCTCTATTCGGGCACAGCTGAGGTGGATTCATGGATATGATGAAATATTGACTGGTCTTAAATCCAAATGCAATTTTCAATCCAACACGCTTAGGCAGTTAGTTAGTCTTAGCTTCTTTTTTTCAAGTTTCGACCACGGTAGAGGCATGGGCCGGGCCCATGAAAAGTGGTGTTGCTCATAAGTCTTCCTTTGGGCCCCATCCAAGTTTTAAACCATGTCTTCACCCAAGCTCAAGGGTTAATGATCATAAATGATGGATGGCAGCCCATGGGGCTGATGGCGACAAAAGAAAACTTGTTTATTTGCCACTTCAATGGAATCACTTCGAAATGGACTCTTATCGGGTCGAGAAGAAAACCGAACATAGAACCATTTTACGACCATCAAGATTTTTTTTGGAAGGCCATTTACGACCATCAAGATAATGCTAAAATAATTGTTTTTGTCGTAAAGATGATAGATCTATCTACCACATGGCCAATGATCTTCATCCCTCGACAGTCGACATGACATGTCAAGAATATGGCCCCTTATTACACCGTAAAAATGCTATTTTACCATCCGCCAAAGGCCTCTTACGTGATTGTGATTGTAATTGATAGTCCAAATGGGAAACGGGTTCGAATTCTTCATACATGGGTCCATAATTGGTTTGCTTTTCTATTGTTGGGTTAGTGGGAGTTTACTTTAATATGTAACAAACCATGTAAACACGGGTATAAAAGTAAAATTAAAAAAAAAAAAAGTAGAAGCAGTATTGGATCTTAGTGTATGTGTTTGACTCCGTTTATATTTATCGAGTAAATGATACTACATAGGCATCCCATAAGTAAAGGCCTCAATACTATATAGGCATCTTCATTGATTATTTTTTTCGATTTTACAATCATACAATTACAAAAAGTTTATTCAATAAACATAAACAGAATCAAACACCCTCCAAAAACTAATAAATGAAGAAAGAAGAATGAAAGTATTGTACGTATGCTGCAAGTATGTGTTCCACGTGGGGTTTTCACGTTCTCACGGTTGTTGTAAATTACTTGTAATTAAAAAACAACAATAAATTCTCACCTAACGAAGAGCAGTGACCCGGCAGGAAACAACACACCCATGTGAGCACAGCAAAAGGCAGGGCAGCGTTTATTTGGGAGAAGAAACCCTTTCAGCCTTAAGACACCTTTTCTCTATTCTATTCTACATTTATATATTTCTAACTTTTGACAACTTTCTCATTATTATAATCAATGAAGTAAAGCAATTTTTTGGACTCAAAAGGTTCAGTTTCAAATATCAATTGCTGGCTGGAAGCCTGGAACTGAATCCACCTTTACTTTTTGTTTTGGTTTTGCTTTAATTTGAGGGAGTGGAGGAAGCAAACTGAATCCACCCAGCTTTTAAAAAAAGTATCCCAATCCCTCCTACCCCAAACCCAATCAAAGGGTTGCATTTTATCAGGGATCAGGTAGGGTTTTTGGTTGAGAAATGGTACACTATTTATAATTGGTTTAGGTACCTGAACCAGGAGAAACAAAACCAGACAAGTTATACTACTAGTACCCACAATGCACTAGAGCTAAAGCTTTCCTCTTCATGGATGAGCTAGTGTTATTCTCAACCTTGTAGCCATTGTCCCTTGGTTTTTGTTCAATACAAAATGGTTGTGATTCATGAATTGTTATAATGGATGGGCCTAGGGTTGGGCTAAACTGGCCCCTAGGCTTGGAAACTGGGCAGTGCTTTTGGCAAAGAGAGATGAAAAGGGGGATTGGTTGGGCCAGCTTCATTGGTGGGTCCAACTGCGTGAGTCTTGAGAATAATATCAAACCAAAGCACAACCCAACCATGAAGAAAGCATAAATGGATTCAGAAGTTGACACCACCCGGCACCCTCATCCATCCATGACCCATTCACAGACAACATGAACGTATGAAAAGAACAAGAAGAGAGATGGGGAAGTCAAGTTTATACAATTTCTTCTTGACCTATTATTGTCAAGTCAAGTGGTGGACTGGTGGGGTTGGGATGAATCCATAGCCTCCCAAGTGGGGTGGATCTTAGGAGAAGGAGAGTGAAAAGCAGTAAAAAAAAAAAAAGCAAAATCCCAAAAAAAAAAAAAGAGATCATGTGTATTCATATGGAACCTTCTAGATCTTGTATCTCTCTGTAATCCCTTTATTTTGTTATCATTTCTAAATACAATCACCAAAGCAGACGAGACTACTAGATCCCATGGGCCTCTCTTCACCCCGTAAAAGCCTAAAAGGTTTTAGCTCTACTTTGTCCGCCACCTTGCCCAGAATTCCCAAACCATGATCCAATCTATTGTCTCACTTTCCATGCGTCCAAATTGGGGTTTTTTTTGTTTGTTTAAAAAGCAAGAAATATTCCTTTGGATTTTTTCCTTTCCCATTTGTCCTTGTATGGTTTGGCTGTTGTTTTCTTGTTTCTTTTCTCCATTTTTCCTACAACCTGCCAATCTCTCTCTCTCTCTCGTATTGTTATTCTGCATCGTGTGTTTTTATACTTCTCCGTTGTTTCTATCCTCTGCTTAGTTTGATATGGTGGGGGTCCCCAAATAACACATCCAATCAAGAAGAAGCAGTAGTTAGGCCAGATTACATCAAAAGAATAAAAGAATGCCACTTGGGGTTGAGGAGGTCATGGTGAAAACCTAAGTTTGAAACTGAATAAATGTTTATTTTAATTAAAGACCACTAGAGTGTATCCTCCTCTAGATAACGCATTATTTTGGGATATTCAGTCATTCATTACTTGATGTAAACATTAACTAACCACAATACATTTCTTGGGTGGTAAATCTTGACGCCCCCCTAGAAGTTTCTGAATTCATTTAAGAGTTCTGAATGCCTAGATCAGCACATACGTATTACCTAATACCTATACCATCATCATTTTCTGAAGACAACAAGTTAGACGAGAAAAAAAGAAAGAAAAGAAATAGACGAATTGAGCCATCCAGATTGACGAGTCTATGCCTCTATTGGTGAACGAAGCTCTGTAGAAATAGAACTCATGAACCCAGTTTGTCAAACGTTCATTGCTGTCAAATGGTTATATTCGTCAATTTTCTTCTCAAGTAATAAACTTGGAATTTAAGGGGCTTATAGACTTGTAGATGATAAGATGAACCCATATCCATTTGATCTTTGCCATGTGGGTTAAGGCATGAGAATTCCGCAATCAGTGCTGATACAAAGAAAAATTAAAATATTGATGCCTTACACATTAGTTCATCCTTTGAATGTATCTATACTCTGGATTTATGCGTAGACTCTCTCTTTCTCTCTCTCTAAGACCGACCAGGCGACTTATAATGTAATAAGCTGGAGAGAGGTTGTTTTAATGTTTTTTAATGACGAAGTTTCTGGGTTCCCAGCATCTATCTCCAGTTGCCGCTAACATAATCACATTCCTGGTGGTGGGAGATTCGTAAGTCTTCCCTTAAACTGCAGCACCCAATGAGGTCAAGCCACGTTGCCGCGTTTCGGACTTTTAAACCAATCGAACACGTACGCCCTCAAGATTAAAAAAGAAACAAAGGAACATTCCTGATATTTTTCCTCTCACTGAACCAGATGATAGCCTAGAATATAATACCTTCTCAGGCAGATAAAAAGTCTTTTGCATCAGAACGAGAAGTCCTAAGCCTCAACTCTTGTATTCCTCTGCAGGAGCAGAAAATTGCTTGTCCCTACTGTTTTTTATTTTTACTTTTTGTTTTTTTGGGTTGATCTCCTTGTACCAGACTACCAGTACATGTACATGACATCTGATTCAATCCCACTAGTCGTCCTATCACCTATGGCTATGGGAAGGCTAGATATTGGGCTCATTGACATTGTTGACTCACTGGAAAACCCATATGACAAATATGGATTTTGTGTAACTAATTATTTTTGGAGGAAAATTTTATAATTATTGAAAAAAAAGAGTAGATAGAATTTAGCAACATTGTAGGTCAAGAATGAGAGAAGATAATTTTATAATTAATGGCTGCTGTATTTTTCTTTCTTTTTTTTTTTTTTTGCTAATAATACTCTGACCCATCTTATTTTCTCTATGCTTATTCCAATTTCTTCCCACTGAGAAGATGAAGAAGAAAAGAAAAGTAGTGCTTGATAAAATATTATCAAGTAGTGCTTTTAATCATTTACGTTAGGGAATTTAAATATATCAAAAATTAATTTTTTAAGTTGTTAGATATTAAAAGTAATAAAATATGGTTCCCTACGGGAGTGAGTAGAGAATCATTTGTTAGTTTGGAATGAAATATAAAAGATAAAAGAAGAAAAAAACGAAATTAGAAAAAAAAAAAAGGTGGGAAGGGAGAACATCAACTCATTACTCATGTGAGTGCATCCTGTTTGACTCTGTCTACACGTTGCGACTTCCCCGCCATGAGGAGGTATCTTTTGATCATTCAAAAACACAAATTTTCTTTATATTAATGTGATATGATGATCACCCACGGAACCTGAGTTTAAAGCGTGGTTGTTGAATAGAATTTAGACAATTATAGCGACTACTTCTTAGTAATTCTCGCTTAAAAGATATCTTTTTTTTTCTATTTTTCTAACATCGTTTAAGCATTGAATTTAATTATATATACATATGTGTATGCATGTAAAATAAATTTAATACAACAAATTCGTCTGTTTTTCTCTGCAGACTGCAGCTTCGTAGACAGAACACCAAAAATCCGCCCGGAATGAAAGCCCATTATTAGCTTCTGAGTTTAACCCTCGAAGCCCCCATAGGCGTGAAGTCGTGAACGATTATTGCAGCAGACATTTCATTGACCTTCTAGAACAGGGATTCTTTATTTGTTTTATATATTTATGGTTTTGGGGGGTGGTTTTTCGAGAGACGAAAGTTGAAATTAAAAGCTTGCACGTTGAGATCGGTTTCCATATGCGCGTTGCTTTCCGTCGCTATTGTCTGTTAGTCAATGGAGAGATACAAGTCTACGTTCAAAACTTTCACGCCATGAGGGAGAAGAAACAACAATGGGATTGGCCCTGTTTATAGCTATTTTACAGGCTTGTGGGAATGAGATGCTTAACATTCTGATTTTTGACAAGCGCATTTGAAGGTTAGAGGGGTGTATGATTCTGGGTTCCTTTTTTCTGAGGCGGAGATTTCAATTGAGCTACCAATTAGCAGATTAATAAGTGGTGTTGCAGGTCGGAAATATTGCCTTTGTTTTGTGACTTTTGTCTATATCAGTAACATTTTATTTCAATTTCTATTTTTTAGTTTGTAAATTTGCGGAATTGGTTGGACCTTTCTGCATCCGTGAAGAATTGGTTTTATTTCTTCCTGCATCCGTGAAGAAGTGCTGCTTTTTTATTTAAATTTTATCTTCTGGGGTCCTGGGCTTTAGGGTAGAAACCTGTTCTGGGGTTCTGGACTCAGTAGTTGGTTGGTGTTCTGTTAAAAAAAAAGTTGGAATTTTTTGGGTTTTGGTTCTGTGAATTGGTGGGAGGTGGTCCTTCTTGAAGAAGGTGCAATTCGTTGGGAGTTTTTTTGCTCTTGAAGGTTGCAAAGTTCTGTTCTTTCTGGTGAATTAAACTGTGCTGTGGGAATTGAGGGTAGAGCTGGTGGTGGAATAGGATGCCTAATGGTAGAAGAAGGAAGCTACATATCAGCAAGATCTATGCTTTCACCTGTGGGAAAGCATCTTTCAAGGACGACCACTCTCAGATTGGTGGCCCGGGCTTCTCGAGGGTGGTCTTCTGCAATGAACCAGATAGCCCTGACTCTGCTATCCGAAATTATGGAGGCAATTATGTTAGAACAACAAAGTATACGCTCGCCACCTTCTTCCCCAAGTCCTTGTTTGAACAGTTCAGGAGAGTCGCTAACATGTATTTCCTATTCACCGGCTGCTTGTCCTTCACTCCGCTTGCTCCTTACTCTGCAGTCAGTGCTATCCTCCCTCTTCTCGTTGTGATTGGGGCTAGCATGGTCAAAGAGGCGATCGAGGATTGGAGGAGAAAAAAGCAGGTATTTGTTTTTATGTGCTTTCTATGCCTATTGTTGGATAATCCTTCTCTGAACGCACTTGAGTTGTTACGGAGAAACTTGTTTCCTTTTTCAAACTCATAAACCTGCCTGATGTAAATTAGACGCTTCTCAGTAAGGCTTTCAAGTCATTTGAAGTTCGAAACTCAAAATTGGATTTCAATCACCTTTGTTTTTTTCTTGATAATACCTGGGAAGTTATGAATTGAAAATCTGGCACAATTAATCATGAGAAAATGTCCTCCAGTATTTTTGCTTCTGAAAGACTATGCCAGAAGGATACTGCTCCAGTTAATTTTATGTTTGAAACATGATACCCGGAGAAATTTTCTTGTCCTGTATATAAGAAGGTGCTTTTATTAGAACATTAACTATTTATTTAATAAAGTTTCCTGTTGGAAAGTTTTTCTCCTATTTTTGCATTTTTTTGTTGGATCTAAAACAAAGTTAATCTGTCTATCCAGCTGTGAGAGAGGAACTTAATTGTTAGAAGAAGCGGTGGCTTATTATTTAGACCTAATGTCATGTTCTGCAATATGAAATTAAATTGTAAAGTACTGTTGCTGTCATTGATATTGTCATCGTTGCATTCTTGGTTTTATTCTTGTTATTGTTGTATTATTATTTTTTCTTCTTTTTACCACTTTCGCATTTGTTTTGAAAAAAAATATATATATACTAAGAATAAATTTCATTTTTTATAAATGATTGATTGTCAAACCTTCTAAAAAATTTTTTAATCCATGTTAAGATTATTAGCTCAAAAATCAACTCACAGTAATAACTAGATTAGAAAGGTAAAGCAGAAACTACAGACTAACAGATATACTTTTCCTCTATCTCATCTACTTATTAATTTAGTTTTTAGTTTTATTATTTTAGGGTCTAGACAACAACTGTTGGTCATTCCTCACATACCTTTTTGAAGAGTTGGTTATGGCAGATTTATACATTATTAGTATCTAAACAACTTTCCGATTCTCCTTCTCATGTGTATATGTATATGTATATAATTAATTTAAGTAGATAATTGTCCAATTTCATTTTCTGATCTAGGCTTCTACAATTTGTACTCATTCTGTGATTCTAGCAGGGTGTTGTTCCTGTGTCTTAAAGGCATAATCTAATATCCAAATTCTTTCTCAGGATATTGAGGTGAACAATAGGAAGGTTAAGGTGCATCTTGGTGATGGCAATTTTGACTATACTGAATGGAGGCATCTGAGAGTTGGAGACATAGTGAAGGTAGAGAAGGATTCCTTTTTTCCAGCTGACCTACTCTTGCTTTCATCCAGTTATGAGGATGCTGTTTGCTATGTTGAGACCATGAACCTTGATGGGGAGACAAATTTGAAACTAAAACAAGCACTGGAGGTGACTTCAGGCTTAAATGAGGACTCCAGTTTCAGGGAATTCAAGGCTATTGTTAAATGTGAAGATCCAAATGCAAGCCTGTACACTTTTGTTGGAAGTATGGATTTTAATGAGCAACAGTATCCCCTTAATCCTCAGCAACTTCTACTCAGGGACTCAAAGCTTCGGAATACAGATTACATCTATGGGGCTGTCATTTTTGCAGGTCAGGACACTAAAGTTATTCAAAATTCCACTGATCCCCCATCAAAGAGAAGCAAAATCGAGAGGAAGATGGATAAGATAGTCTACTTCTTGTTTTGCATTTTGTTTTTATTGGCTTTCATTGGATCAATTGTATTCGGGATTTCAACTAGAGAGGACCTAGAGAATGGATGGATGAAAAGGTGGTATCTTAGACCAGATGATACAACCATCTACTTTGATCCTAAAAGTGCACCTATTGCAGCAATTCTGCATTTTTTGACTGCACTGATGTTATATAGCTACTTGATCCCAATTTCTTTGTATGTATCAATAGAAATTGTAAAAGTACTACAGAGCATCTTCATCAACCAAGATCTGCACATGTACTATGAGGAAGCTGACAAGCCTGCACGAGCTCGCACCTCTAATTTGAATGAGGAACTTGGCCAAGTTGACACTATACTTTCTGATAAAACTGGAACTCTAACCTGCAACTCCATGGAATTCATTAAGTGTTCAGTGGCTGGCACAGCTTATGGCCGTGGGGTCACGGAGGTTGAGAGGGCAATGGCTCGAAGGAAGGGGTCACCATTGGTTCATGATGTGGAAAACGGTGAAGATGACATTGAGGATCCTGCTCCAAAAAAGCCATCTATTAAAGGTTTCAATTTTAAGGATGAAAGAATGATGGATGGGAAATGGGTTAATGAGCCTCGACCGGATGTCATTCAGAAGTTCCTTTGTTTATTGGCAATCTGCCACACAGCCATACCTGAAGTGGATGATGTGACCAGGAAGATTTCCTATGAAGCTGAATCACCAGATGAGGCAGCATTTGTCATTGCAGCAAGAGAACTTGGATTTGAATTTTACAAGAGAACACAAACAAGCATATCTCTGCATGAGTTGGACCCTGTGTCTGGCAAACAGGTTGAAAGGTTAGTTTCTCCACTAGATGTGTTGTAGAGAAATCTTATAGTGCTCTACATGCATAGCATTGTCATTTTCTTTTAATAACCCTTTTCTATTCTGTATTATATATCAGTGTTTCAAAAGGTGTGGGAGGCGTACGCCTGTATGCCTCACACACCTCATGCACACCTCATATAAAAAGACAAAAAGGAAAAAAGGAAAAGAAAGAGAACGGAAAGAAAAAGAAAGAGAAAAGAAAGAAAAGGGAAGGGAAGGAAAGAGAATGGGAAAGAATGTGGGCTGGGGACTCCGACCCTGGACCCCCTTTCGCCCTCCCACCCCCTTTTCAATGAAGCCCTTTTTTTTGTGCTAGTGGGGTCTTACTCTGCTCTGGCTCACTCGCCTCCACTTTGACAAACCCCTTTTTCATCTAGTGTTATGTATCTTCATTCTTCTTAATATAAAAGATTTTTGTTAAAAATAAAGAAAAATGAGATCTTCCTTCCTCTTCTTCCTCCTCCTCATCCTCTTCTTCTTAAGGAGGTTTACGCCTGTTATGTTTTGAACTATGCCTCACGCCTCTAGGTAGTGGAACAACTTGCATCATGCCTCTGTGTTTTAAAACATTGGTATACATGTGGGACTCTCCACATAATCCAATCTATAAGCTGTACTTGTGATCAATATTTCTGAAATTCACATGAACCGGTAGAGTACTAGAGTGACTATCTATAGATTTGTTTTAATTTATGCGGTTCCTGACATGTTGGTCATACCAGTGGGTCTGACAATGAAATGAACCTTCAAGTGTATTACACAATGACCATGGAGGTTAGAAATGGCTAGTATACAGGAAGAGAGGGGTGTCCTTTCTTTCAGTTTAACGTATTTTCTGCTTGAGATGACCAGACAACTTGCTAGCGATTGTATATTTAGTTGGTTCTCCTTTCTTTTTGCAGATCATATAAACTCTTGAATATATTAGAGTTTAATAGCTCAAGAAAGCGGATGTCTGTGATAGTACAAAATGAAGAGGGAAAAATACTACTACTTTGTAAAGGCGCTGACAGGTTTGTAAAAAGAAAAGACTTTAGTCTAGCATGAATTGAAAAAGTAACAAAGGCTCTTCGATTTCAATTTCCCCTTTCTCTAAAGAATCTAACCCTCCCCCCCCCCCCCCCCCCCTTGTGTATTTTTTTTTCCACAAGCAGTGTTATGTTTGAAAGGCTTGCAAAGAATGGGATGGAATTTGAAGAGCGGACTAGGGATCACATGAATGACTATGCTGATGCAGGCTTGAGGACCTTGGTACTTGCTTATCGTGAACTAAGTGAGGATGAATACAAGGAATTCAATGAGGAATTCACTGAAGCCAAGAACTCAGTCAATGCATATCGGGATGAAAGGGTCGATGAAGTGGCAGATAAGATTGAGAGAGATTTAATTCTTCTCGGTGCTACAGCTGTAGAGGACAAACTCCAAAATGGGGTGGGTAGAAGATCTTTTAACTATTATTATTACTTATTTTTGTGGGGTGGGGGGGTGGTAAGTCTTTAGGTGATTGAATTTTTTTTTTTTTTTTTTGGGGGGGGGGGAGATAATTGTGAGATTTCGGAGTGATTATTGTTTTTCATCTTTCAGGTTCCTGAGTGCATTGACAAACTTGCACAAGCTGGAATAAAGATATGGGTTTTAACTGGAGATAAGATGGAGACAGCCATCAATATTGGGTACAAGTTCTGGATATGGTTCTTTTTTTAATATTTATATTGTAAAGTATACTCTTCTGATGTACCTGACTATTAGTTAAATCTTGCAGTTTTGCCTGTAGTTTGCTTAGACAAGGAATGAAGCAAATAATTATCAACTTGGAGACACCAGTAATTAAAGCATTGGAGAAAGAGGGGGACAAGATCGCCATTGCCAAGGTAGAAATTAGTTTTACTTCTTGTTCTTATATCAGTAGTGGAAATAAAAGTTCGAATAGCAGCTGTACATATTTTTAAATATGAAAGGGTTATTGGATAATATATATTAGGTAATAATGGACCGCAAAGTTAGTATACACATTTGCTAGCTAAAGGTTGTCCACTAGGGTCATCTACCTATTGTTTTGATATGTGGTGAGGGGACATCATCAGCGGGATCTCCACATTATTTTTATTTCAAAGTTTCCTGTTTTAGTGGCTGGAAAAGATCTTTGCCAACTTTCTCTTCAAATTTAAGGGGTGTCTGACAATAATTTTACTGGTGTTGCCAGTATTGGTTTCTTTCATGAGTAGAATATGGACAAATGGGAAATACCAACGAGAGTTTTGATTCATTAATCATTATTTTATTGGCAAATCTATTAAGCTCAGTAAATGGAATTGTAAAACCTCTTAAGTGATTTTTTTGTCATTTTGGGGATCCTTTTTTAGGAATCAAAAGCAAGTGTTATCCATCAGATAAGTGAAGGGCAGGCACAGCTCACTGCATCAAATGGTAATGATGCATATGCTTTGATCATTGATGGAAAGTCACTTGCATATGCTCTGGAGGATGATGTCAAGAGCAAATTTCTACATTTGGCAATTGGCTGTGCATCTGTTATCTGCTGTCGTTCATCACCAAAACAGAAAGCACTTGTAAGTTTGCAAAGTTGTTTATTTCATCAAAAGATGTTTCTTAAGGAATTATTTTGACTAATGAGATATCTATTTCTTCAATAATTTCAGGTTACACGGTTGGTTAAAAATGGAACAGGTAAGACAACATTAGCAATTGGTGATGGGGCCAATGATGTGGGCATGCTTCAAGAAGCAGATATTGGAGTTGGTATTAGTGGTGTTGAAGGGATGCAGGTAAAATGTCCAATAAATACAAAACTTGTGGTTCTTGGAGAAAATTGAGTTTTTTTTCCGTTTCACCTCATTTCTTCTTCTTTGATTATTTCAGGCAGTCATGTCAAGTGACATTGCAATTGCTCAGTTCCAATTCCTGGAACGTTTGCTACTTGTACATGGGCATTGGTGTTATAGAAGGATTTCATCAATGGTTAGTCTTTCATATCTTTATACTTCGGTTAGAAGCTATCGTCAATATGCATTTAGCTTGTCATTTCTAGATCTTAGGAGGGGGTTGTCGCTTGGTGCAATGGCTAAACCTGAGGCTGTCAAGTATAAGACAAACTTGTCTGAGAGCAGACATTTTGTGCAAGAAAATGCTGGGGGTCAATATCCAGTCTACCCCTCCCAAGATCCTGGATAGCCAGGACCAACATTGGG
Source organism: Nelumbo nucifera (assembly GCF_055504915.1). Lineage (NCBI taxonomy): Eukaryota > Viridiplantae > Streptophyta > Magnoliopsida > Proteales > Nelumbonaceae > Nelumbo > Nelumbo nucifera. The sequence goes on along the minus strand of NC_142652.1, from coordinate 23,723,613 downwards.
GTAATGGCCCTTCTGTTCCTAATCAACCCATTAGCTTTTAAGCTATGCTTTGTTTAACAACCTTGATGATTTCCATCACAATTTACTAATGCATGCTAATCAACGTCACCCTCAGCTCCAAAATAAATAATAAAAAAAAGCAAAAGTTTGATGGTTTTCTTCTGCTTCTCTACAGATATGCTACTTCTTCTACAAGAATATCGCATTTGGTTTCACTCTTTTCTTTTTTGAGGCTTATGCATCATTCTCTGGGCAACCTGCATATAATGATTGGTATTTATCATTATATAATGTCTTTTTCACATCACTTCCCGTGATTGCTCTTGGCGTATTTGACCAGGATGTCTCAGCAAGGTTTTGTCTCAAGGTATTCCATCATATAAGATGGTCATTTTTTTTTCCTTTTTTAATTCTACACCTGTATGTGTATAATAACTTTAGCTTACTGCTTTCCATGTGACAGTTCCCTCTGCTATACCAAGAAGGTGTGCAAAATGTCCTATTCAGCTGGTTCCGAATATTGAGCTGGATGTTTAATGGGGTTTGCACTTCCATTATCGTTTTCTTCTTCTGCACAAGGGCTTTGGAGCATCAGGCATTCCGTAAGGGAGGTGAGGTTGTTGGATTGGAGATCCTGGGTACCACCATGTACACTTGTGTTGTCTGGGTTGTTAACTGCCAGATGGCACTCTCTGTCAGTTACTTCACCCTGATACAACATATCTTCATCTGGGGTGGAATCATGCTATGGTATCTCTTCCTCTTGGCCTATGGAGCCATGTCCCCAATTATATCTACCACTGCTTACAAGGTCTTCATTGAAGCTTGTGCACCAGCACCGTCTTACTGGCTCGTCACACTTTTTGTGCTAATCTCCAGCCTCATCCCTTACTTCACATACTCAGCCATCCAGATGCGATTCTTTCCAATGTATCATGAGATGATACAATGGATAAGACTGGAGGGTCAATCTGAAGATCCTGAGTTTTGCCATATGGTGCGGCAAAGATCCTTGCGGCCCACAACAGTAGGTTATACAGCAAGGGCAGAAGCAAAAAGAAACCGCTTAAAACAGAAGCATCATCATCAGACTCCATAAAAAATTTGTGATATTATTTGTGGGTTTTTGCTATTGGATGCTTGCTCAGGTGATTTGTAAGCCAAAATGCTGCCCATCAAGTACAACTTGTAAGCAAACGGCTGCTTACATTCTTCTTGACTAGAAAGCATGCCTCGGTAATCATGATTAACTGCTCATACTATCTTCTCCAAGTTTTACAGTCAAAAGCAGAACCTGTTGTACTATTAGTTGAGTGGGTAGAACCCCAAAAGCTGTAAATTTTGATTCTTGTCCATTTAAGGCATCATTTTTTTTTCATTTTTTTTTCAATTTTTACTCATCAATATTGTATAATTGTCAAGATGTAAGTAATACTCACTCCAATTTTGAATAGTTTTCTTTTACAACTGTTTGTATTCCTATAGGAGGGGGGTACACTTCTCTGTTTCTGTATTCTCTTCATCAATGTAAGTTCAATTTTTATCTGTTTAACTTCCTTGTATATCATCTATCATGGTATTTCTTGATGCGATCTATGGAGACATTCAACTCCATCAGTTCGCTTCATCAGAAGAAAGGATCGAGAAATTGCTTTTTCACAGCCTTAAAGGAATTTTATTCGGAGTCAGTGTCTAGGAGTTATTTCTTCAGGGATAAGGGGCTGTAAGAAATAAGAAATTTGACAGCTGACTGTACAATTTCTCTGCGTCATCTTGATTGGCTTTGTTGAGCTCAAAAATGAGTACAGATGTTAGAAACCTGATTAAAAATGCCGTCTTGAAGAAGTAATGAAGAATTTGAGCTGCGTACTCGTAAATGTCTCGTTACTAAAATGACCAAATTTGGATTTATATTGGATTTCATTTCCATAATTCTATTTATCTAAATTCTAACCCAATATTAAAGTAAACCGCAAAAGCAAGGATATAATTGCCTTTAGACATAACGACCTTCCAATAATCAAGAGTCATCTTCATTCACAGTTCCCAGGAGTCGAGCAGATTAATTAAAACAAAAGTTTGAGTTTGATAGATGATGACAGATGTTTCTTTCCTTGCCACATCACTTTTACTTTATAATACACACTCTTCTAATAATGAAATTGTACAGAAGAGAAGACCTAAGGACCAGGTCAATGCGGTTAAGTCAATCCGCCCAAGAATAGTCATGTGGAGGAGAGAGATGAAGAGATGACAACGACGATGATGATGCTAACGGAATGGCAATCTCCGGCTATGGGATGGCGATTCCGAGGTAATCAGCGGCGGACTTGGCCATGACGGTTGCAAACTCATCAAAACTAATGACCCCATCTCCGTCACTGTCCGCCTGTCGCATCATTTCTGCGAGTTCTCGGTAGGTTAGGGGCTGACCCATCTTGGCCATGGCCCGTGCAAGCTCCGCCGTAGTTATGTATCCATTGCCGTCTTGATCAAAAGACTGGAACACCTCCAGTAGATACTTCTGGTTCATCAAAATCCCCTCGTTCTGGAGGTCGGGCATTATGACTCTGACGAATTCATCGAATTCGATGGAGCCATTACCATTGGAGTCCATGTTGGAGAGCAATTCGTGCACCTGATCGCCTGTTGGCCTGAGGCCAAGGGAGCGCAAGAGTGCTGCGAGCTCCAGATGTGTAAGACTGCCGTCCGAGTCCTTGTCGAAACGAGAAAAGATGGTTTTGAGCTCCTTAAGCTGACCAGTTTCGAGCGTGTCCATGAGGAGAGGAAGATGAAGACAACGATATTAGGGATGAAATGATGATTACGAAGGAGAAGAAGAAGAAGAGATGATGAGAGATGAGAATGAGATTGAGAGGGAAGAACAATTAGAGTGTTTGTTGGGCCTCTTGGCCTCGGGATTGTTTGTTATGTAGATTTGTGTTGTGGGGTTGGCCCGTTGGCCGTTGCAAACTTGGGACAGGGACACAGGATGAGAGGTGAATGAATCATCAGAATGAATGACAGAAAAAAGAAAGCACGTCGTGGGACGTGGGTGAATTTTAATGCTTCAGATGGACGATTGAAATTTACGTATGGGTGGTGTGGCAACATTTGAATTCAAATTAATACTAAAAATCAATCCTCTCTAACCTTTAGGCAATGTTTGGTTTGAAGGAAAAAAAAATAGGGAAAGAAAGTGAAAGGTAAGAAAACCTTTACAAAGTTTGTATAGGTTTCTTTACCTTTCCCTACTTTTTCCTTCAAACCAAACACAGCCCTAGAGAATGACAAATTGACAATAATGAATTAGTAGTAGACTAGTAGTAATAGTAAATGTCATTCTTTGGAGGACATTTGTTATATTAAACAAACAAAAAAAAAAAAAGCATTGCTTTTAGGCAACATGGTTGGTTTTGTTTTTGAAAACAAAATCAACTCTCACATCAGCTGTTTTTGCTTACATGACAGTTCAAAACTAACCATGTTTCTGGGTCGGGCCCAGAGAGCCCCACCCATCCATACATTTTCCATGATGAGACCGTGCCACTGCAACACTCTGGTGATCATGGGCTAGGTCTAACACTGATGATAAAGGCTTCAACCTAAGTTAATTAATATAATATATAGAAAAAAAAAATTACACAAACCCAAACTAAGCTGTACTTGGTTAGGTTTTGGGCCTATTGCACACAATATAAGAAATGGGCCTTAAACTTGGTTTACCTTTCTTATCTATTTATAGATGAAGACAAGTTTTTTATTCTCATTCTTGAACAATGTAAGACGGAACAATATTCGATAGTGTTACCATAAGTTTTGTCCTAAACACCCACATGGCCACATTGCTCAAAAATAGAAGTAAAGCCCTGCCTGCCTTCATCCATACAAGGCCTTACTTAAAAAGACAACTCACATGTGTAACTCATGAATATCTATATATTAAAAAGCTATATATATATGTATAAAATAATAAATACTTACATATATATATAACATATAATTATAATATTAAGTCTGTCTAATTTATTATATATAGCACATAATATAATATATTATATAAGTCGAGCTTGGACAAAAAAACTGGGCCCGGGGCCAGAAATTTGCAAGCTGGGCCAGGCCGGATCACGAATGATGGTCCCCATGCAGCAGTCTGAATCCTCCGTGTCATTCAATGCCCCCCAAATCAGTATTTGTTTGTACTTCATATTCACTTCAAATCCTGATAAGTACAATATCAAACTCATTCCCACATAGCAGATACAAACTCCAATATCAATGGGGATGCTGTGGCAATAATTATTCCATTAAACTGAGAACATACACCAACACAGCACAAACTAGCTACCAAATTGCATGGTCTTCGAATTCCAACCCCAATTACAGATGGTCTCCGGAATTCTTGGTTTCCTGACTAGATTACTAAATTGCAGGATCTACCATGTTGGGTCCAAGGAGAACATATACAAGTTGAGCTCCCAGGAGCCAAATTATTGACATAAATAAGGGAAAAAAGAGGACCAAAATCTAAAATCTTCTATTTTTTTTAAATTTCAATAAATAATATTAACACAATTTTCAGAACCAACCAAAACCAGTACCAACCCAGCTGGGTAGTAGTTAACTCCAAGACCAGACCAAGATATGAAACTGGAGGAAGAAGTAATAGCTCACCATCCTGTGGTTTAGCATTACCGCTTGCCTCACCAGCAACCACTTTGGTTTGGCTCCCAGTTCATGATTGGCATCAATGCACTGTTGGCCGTGTTTGGCAATTCTTTCCACGCAAGCTTTGAGCTGTTTAGAAGCCCAGAAGTCCGAATTTTGGGTTTTCCCATTTGGCAATGGAGAGATCTATTTAAAAAAAGCTCCAGCCCATAAAAGAGTGAGCAGCTCATATTTAGAATTTTTCAGGGAGCTTCAAATGAAACTTTTATAGTCTTCTAGTACTCCGCGTCTTCTTCCCGCATGTGGCACGATGTACACGCTTGGGAGAAAATGGGTTATCTTTCAACAAAAAACTATTTAAATGTGTAAGTGAGACCCATCAATGGTATGTACATGTGAGATCCACTTTATCAAATCCGTGGGGCCTACATGTTTGATATCCATGTATGGACATGTAAGGCCCACTTTTGGAAAATATATGTAGGCCCAATATTCTAAACACAAGTGAAGACCACAAATATGGCATACAAATATGGACTTATATGAGTGGCCCGAGATTGAAAATATTGTAGGGCACACATTACGTATTATGCATACGTTAAAATGTATGTGAGGCCCACCTTAAAATATATTTGTGGATTCAATAATGAAGGATATGCATAGGTGGGCTTGCATATGGGGCCCATATTACGTGTTATGCATATATTGAAATGTTCGTGGAATGCACATTATGTATTACGCATATGTTGAAATGTATGTGAGGCCTACCTTGAAAAATATTTGTGGACTCAATGAAGAATATGCATAGATGGAATTTGCATATAGGACCCATTTATGATGATTGCATGACTCACAACTATAACCCATACACAAGACATTCATATATACATAACACATTTTCATCACATTATCAAACGGTCTTTCAACTTTTATAGTCTTTTTGGAGATCTATGATTTTTTTTTTTATAAATATCTATGAAAAATATTTCAACCAACAGTTTTTGGTCTTCCAAGATCTATTTGCAAAAGCTCACCATGTTTCTTAACTGTAAGATCTTGCAACAGATCTTCTAAAAAAGACTTGCCAAACGGGCACAGCATTGCCTTAACCAACCCAAGTAGCCTCTATGCCTTAGATTGCGTTTGGAAGAAGTGTAAATCCCAATTCATTATTACTTTACACTCCAATCCGATTTTGTGACTGTTTGGATTGTGTAAAATAACAATGAATATTGATGTAAATAACCTCTTTGATAGATTTTTACATCGAAAATCGATGTAAAAAATACATCGAAAAAATCAATGTAAAAATTTCTTCGTCTCTCCATCAGTGTGAAAGCACTATCAATAATGTCTCTCCTCTCCATCTTCGAAATGCTCCCGTTGTGATAACTCTTCGCTGGCACCGCTACTTCTCCTTTGTGCATCTCTCCATCAGTGTCTCGCTTTCTCTCTTTCTCTTCATCGACGTCTCTCTTCTCCATCTTATCCATCGTCCATTTGGTTCAATATTCTTTGTCCTGCATCTAGTTGAGAGGTGATTCAGGGGAAAGACTGAAAATCTTTGTTCTTGATTTTCAGGTCTGTGAGAGGCGCCCGAAGCATTCGTGATTTCTCCTAAGAAACCCACGATCCCACCAACAAAGAATATCTAGTAAAAGAACTATAGGCTTTGTTCTGTGCTTTCTTCTAATGATTTCTTTGTTCTTGATTTCCAGGTCTCTGGCTTTGATTTCTTTATCAAAGAAAATCATCAGATGTAGTATTTAAAATAGAACTTGTGAGGGCCTAACTTTGTGAAGATGTCTTTCTAAGTTTTGTTTTTCCCAATAAACATCTCCAGAGAAACAAGACAAGTATCAGAAGCCAAGTCGAGTGTAGAGAAATGAAACCCAACATATGTCAACAGTTTTTACAGATTTACAGATGGAAAGCATTTTTTGAAACAGCTACGGTGCTCAGGTTTGCCGGTCAAAGCTTCAACGCTGATCAAACTGTGTTGGAACTACTTGAAAATCAAGTTTTCCCTCTTTTTTCTAACCCAAGAGCGGAGGAAATGTTTTCGACTTCAGAATTCAGACTTAGTTCTGATAATCATTTCGTCTCTAAGAGGAGAGTTGGGGAGGGTGGAGATTTGCATTTGATGAATATTCTCTAAAGGCATACAAAAACGTGACGCTTTTTGACCGTTGTTAAATGTGTAAAATGAGTATAATGTCGGTTCACTTTTTACACTCAAGCATCTGACCGTTGTTAAATTCCATCGATGTAGTTTTGCATTTACACTGCAAACAAACGCAGCCTTACACTTCCCAATGGAGTCACTGCTCGTGCTTGCATAGACCCAACCGAACACATCATAATACTGCCAGCACAATTAGTAGGCAACCACAAACAACAGTCAAAATGATTCTTCACTGTACCAAGCACTGCTTAACAGCTTCTGGATGGATAGGATAACCGGTTTTCTGCAGCTCCTGATGGTCAGGCAATGTGTTCATTGCTATCTCTGTTCTAGCAAGAACAGATCCAGTGCAGTGTGATTTATGGACAATTAACAAACTTACCAAAGCCAAGCTAGCACTCTATTATCCGAGGAGACAGAAATAAGACAAAGCAAAAACAAGAAGGATGTTAAGTAAAGGGTTCATTTGACTATTTTAATCAAGAATTTTGCACCATTTTATCAGTGACCAGTCTTTCCAAAAGGTGATTCGAGTAGTTATAAAAGGATTTCAGTGGTTTGAAATCAGTGACCAGCAAAAACAAGTGAATCTCATTTGATCTCTGCATGTCTCTCTTCTTTCCCTCTCTCTTTCAATTTGAATCTTTACCTGAACCACCATCTCTGAATGGCAGTGATTGGAGTGTTCAAGAATGGGGCATAACGGTTGATGTGAGGGCATACAGTCCGACCAATCTTAGCCCATACACTTTGATGGTAGCTTGCAGTTACAGGGGCATGATACATGAGCTTCAACAACTGCACAATTATATTGCACAGAAACAAAATGATGATAGAATCAATCACTACATTTTAAATCTTAAAATAAAATATTATTCACGCACGAAATTGGTAAATAAAATCTTATAAAAACATGTAAGAAGCCTAGATGGTAGGAGCACAATGATAGATTCATTCCAACTAGCGGTTAAGGATTGATTCTTCATGAAGTTTCAGATCTCTGTGTCTGCCTCATGAGGCATGCATAGGAATCTAATTGTAACTGTCAAAAATTAAGGAAAACGTAGCCAAGCACTCGTATTGATCATTATTTACTAAAAGTAGGAATCATCTGGTAAACGGATCTCTATTAGCTTTTCCGATGGATGGTTTTTAGTCCCTACTGGATGGGCATAAAGCAACAATTTACTGATGCAGACCTAGTATATGTTGTAGTGTGACTTACACTGTCGTACTGTTTTTTACTCCCTACCGGATGGGGCTCATAAAGGAGTAATCTACTTATGCAGACCTAGTATATGTTGTAGTGTGATTTACAATGTTGTTATATTGTTTTTTATGCTCTTCTATGTTTAGTGGCAGTGGTAGCTCTGTATTTCCCCTTTATTATGGTTGCCCTAACAAAATAATACGAGGGGCTGCTGCCCACTCTCTTTTTCTGACTCCAATCATTTTGTTCTCTTCTCAAATGCTCCTCTCTACTTTCTAAGAAGATTTAGACTAACATGAGTATGTTTCTTCATGCCCACACCTGCACCGTTTGGCAGTAATAGAAACCAACAATAGACCATCTGCATATGCACACACACACACACACACTGACACACACACACACAGAGAGAGAGAGAGAGAGACCTGCCAATACATGAACGTTTGTATTATGTTGCGTTGCCATCTGCAACCACAAAACTAGATTTCTGAGTCTGTATAAAGGAAGACCAAGAAGCAGAAAGTAAAATGAACCAAAAAAATAAATAAACAAATAAATAAAGAGCAACTGACGAGAACAGTGAAATAATTAGAAGGAAGCCCAGTGCAATCTCGGCATGTGAAGTCAATATGTTTAGCGTGGTAGTGTTAGACTCCACCCACAAACACAGCTCTTCTAAATACTTCCTGTTGAGAAAAGCATATTCAACCTTCCAAGTAAATTTACATAGAAAAAATAATAAACAGAAAAAGCTTGATAATAATATCTGGAAAGAAAAGGCGAATACCAATATGACAACATCACACAGAGTTGACATGTGACTGCCAACTTCCATTTGAGAAATTAAAGCACAAAAAATAGAGATCATCAATAACGAAAGCAAATCTAAATTAGTTGTACCATGTCCTTTGAATAAGTGGAACTATATGTAATTCACCTTGAGATGCCAGACTCAGAATATGAAGTGAAATCCAATTTGTTAGACAAGGAGGCTTAATGCTTTTTCACAAATTTCCAGTACATAAAAAAGAAAAAAGCAGATAGAACTTCAAAAGCATCCTCTGTGAAGGGGGAGGAAAACTGACCCCAAAAATTCAAGGTTATTGCAGAATGTCAACAAACCAAGGGTAAGGCGGGAAACTAGGTTTTTTTTTTATAATTGAACAGGAAGATTTATTAATTCATAGGGCAAGGACTACAGCCCAAGAGGAGGCACGAGATGCTACCTCCTCTTTAAGAAAGGGAGATGGAGGATTCTACCTACCCTTTAGTTGATTACACTATGCAAAATAAAATTACAGAGAAACCAAATATAAAATAATCCAAGAAGCCCCTTGTTTGGCAAGAGAATCAGCCGAGGCATTTGCCAATCTGCCCACCCACTAAAATCTAACTGCCATGTTTCTTATAAGCCAATTACCTTTTTTTAGAAGGTCCTTATAGCCCCAAGTGACAGTATCCAGGTCAGACAACCATCCCACAACCACCTTGAAATCTCCTTTAATTATTAAGTTCTCCATTCCAAGTTGGTTTGCAATCTGTATCCCTTGTAATCAGCTAGAAGCTCATCCCTCGTAGAGTCTCCTATCCCCACTAGACCTGAAAAAAAGAGAGAATGCTACTGTCCTTGTTTCTCAGAACACCTATTCTGAACGGTCCTGGATTGCCCTGACTACTCCCATAAAAAATTCAGCTTAACAAAACCCTCTATAGGAGTCTATCTTGCTTGAATTCTGAGCTTCGTAGAAGAAGTAACAGCCACTGCTGACCAGCTCCTCTGAATATCATTGAAGGAGTAACTTTCAAAGAGTTCTAAAGATTTTGGCCAAAGAATATACACTCCTTGACTTCAAAAAGTCTTCTTTCCTACTCCTGGAATATTCTGGCATTCCTTTCTTCCCAAGTAGTCCACAGGAGAGCTGCTCTGATACATTTCAACATAGTTCTCCCTCTTTTCGTGGGCCACTCAAAGGCTAGAAACTAGTTGATCATGATCTAGCCGGGATTGATACGAGCCTATCTAAGCCTAAATCCAGCTCATTAAGCTAAAAGGAATTGGCTTGTTTCAATATCACATTATATGATACATTATTCAAAGATGAAATACAAATAAAATAGTGCTTATCTTTACTCTTATAATTCAAAGATCAAATATCATGAACATGACTTTGGTCTGTAGGGTTTAAATCAGGGGCTTTGTGGATTTTGTTAGGCCCATGAATTGGAGGTGGAGGGGCTTCAGCAAGATGAGCTATTCAGAAAAAAAACCTGGCAAAACCTTTATGTCCAGCCAGAGAACTCATCTTAAGCTTGCCACAAGTTTGATCAAAACTTCAACACAACATGAGGGTTTCAAACTCAAAGCTATCTGGCCAAGGAAGCTCCACATGGTTGGGCACAAGGATCGAGCGCAGAAGCCCAACCCAAACGTGGGAATGTGGGATAATTATCCATGAAACCGATTCAGGCATAACTATGCCTCGGTTTCCACCAAGATAGCCTAAGCTTGGAAGTAGCCTAAGGTGTGACAGCCACACCTTCCCATAGGGTGACCTGTCTGTCAAGGGACTGAATGTTGAATCTAAAATTGGAAGTGCCAATCCAATGAATTAGATGAGCATGCATCAAACTACGAAGAGGTGAGATACACCACCATCAAGGAAGAGTCAAGGCCATTAATGACGAAGCATCAGTAGTAAGGTGTCTCGTAGGTCAAGACAAATGATGAGACGAATGGATGAGCCAACTCCCCCTAACATAACTTCTCAAGGAGGAATATCATGAAGGCACAATTAACCAGATAAAGTTTGGCAGGATGAGGAGGCATCACGGCCATGCCATGTAAAGCGCAATGCCATCGGGCCATTAAATATCCTGACAATGTGGCAAGTAGCATTAATTAATGGCAATTAATGCAGCATGGTTGCTTCCTATTAAGGAAATCTGTTGCTTCTCTATCCCTTTTAGGTAAATGCTTTCTGTAGGAAGTCTTCTTAGTTGCATTAACACTTGTGATTGGCTACAAAGGAAAAGACCAAGTTGGTCGTTGTCCCCCAATTGGTGTTTTTCATGTAAGTTGAATGGTGAGACTATTTTTCATCTTTTAATCTCTTGTACCTTTGTTTATTGTATTTGGGAATGGTTTTTTCTCTTTTTGGGTGCAGGTGGGACCTCATAACAGGTTGGAGTGGTTGTTTAGCCCTATTGCATTGAGAAGTAGAAAAAGGAAGGGAAGGCTGTTATGGAGATGTATGAGATCAGCAGTGGTGTGGACAATCTGGGAAGAAAGAAACATGAGAATTTTTTAGGAAAAGGAGCAAAGTTTGGAAACAGTTATTGAAATCATAACTAAGACTGGCACACTAGGTCAAAACTTTGACACTATTCTCGGATTTCAAGGTGGAGGACTTCTTTAGAAGCTGGGGGGCATAGCTGAGTCTTCCTCTACAAAACAAAAACTCTGGAGGTTTGGTCTCCCCCTGGAAGGGGATGGATGAAGCTGAATTTTGATGGCAGAAGTATGGGTAATCTAGGGCCCTCAGGCATTGGAGGGGTAATTAGGGATGAAAGTGGTGCTATCTGGGCCTTGCTTTTAGGCCCAATTGAGCAAGGGGATTTGGTAAGAGCAGAATTCTTAGCAGCAGTTAATGGGGTTGAGAGAGCCAAAGAAATGGGTATTGGCAAGCTGATCATTGAACGTGACTCAAAGATTGTAGTAGGTTGGCTGAGAAAAGGTGAAGGAGTGATTTGGCAGCTCAAAAATGAGTTTAGGTGCTTCAAATGGCTCTCAAAAGATCTGAATATGAAAGTAAGATGGATTAGAAGACCTGCTAACAGCTTGGCAGATAGTCTTGCTAAGCAAGGGGTTCAGAGACACCATTTTGTACTGGGCATAATTGTAACATTTTGGGGGGCTAATCCTGTTTTGGACTGCTTTTTTTCACAACTTCTTGTTGCAAACTGCTATGGGTTTTCTTAATAAAATTCCTTTCTGTCTTGCTGATCAACAAAAAGAAAAAAGAATAGCAAATAACTTTAACATTTTAAAAGCTCAAAATGAGCTGATTATGGAACCTAGTAAGTGATGTGTGATCAGAATGTATTAATCAATGAATGAAAAACTTTATGGCTCAATTTGGAAAGACTACATATGCAAATATGTACAGTGTAAATACATACAAAATATAAGGTTTTGCACTCTACATATTTGCATTTGTACTCCTACTAAACTGAGCCTATAGGGCACCCATAATAAAAGCTGTGCTTTATTCAAAATGGCAATGCTTTATTTTCTTTTTTGAAAGGTAAAAAATAAAATTCACTAAAAGGAAAAAAGGAACAGAACACAAGCAACAGCTGGGTGTTAAGATAACACCCCAACAACAGAACAACTGAACAACATAGCAGATCAATGATTCCCTCTCCCCACCCAAAAACAAATCCCAAGGTGAAATCATGCTTCTTTTTTTTTTATCAATAACACTTTCATTAATTCATCAAAGAAGATTTACAAAAGGAAGACAAACACGCTTATCTTCCAAGAGCAACAAAGAATCTCAAGAAAAGGAAAAAAGAAAGAGAAAAGAAAAAAAACACACTAAAGTTACAGCTTGGCCCAAAAAAGTGAATCCCTTTCTGCCCCTTGTTTAGCTAAACCGTCAGCTAGGGAATTAGCCGATCTTTTAACCCAACGTATCTTAACCTCCATCTCCCGCACCAGCCACTTGAATTTCCTCCTCTCATTATTGTACTTCCATAAGCCATTGTGATCTTTAAGCAACCACCCTATCTTCACCTCTGAATCCCCTTCAATTAAGAGTTTCCTGATGTTCAACACCTTAGCTTTTTGGACTCCTTCCATAACTGCAAAGATCTCAGCTCTAAGGGAGTCACCCACTCCAATTGGGCCTGAGAGCATGGCAGAAATGACCCCATTTTCATCCTTAAGAACACCCCCAATCCCCGATTGTCCCGGATTTCCCCTGCTACACCCATCAAAGTTTAATTTCACGAATCCACTAGGTGGAGGGGTCCAAGCCACACTCATAACTGACTTAGTTTGTGTGCAACTTGCAATTTCACCCCACTTCCTCAACATGTCATCCACAGTGTAATTTGTGAAAAGCTCCAAAGATTTCAGCCACTGTACCGCCCTAATATGAATGATAGCCCTCAGATCTGCTGCTCCTCTCTGAGCTTCTGAGAATATCCTGGAATTTCTTTCTTCCCAAAGTGTCCAATATACCGCAGCCCTTAGTCCTCTCCACATTGTCCTTCCCCTTTTTATCCGCCACCTGAAAAAAAAAAAAAAAAAAAAAAAAAAAAAAAAAAAAAAAAGAGGAAAAAAGGCCTTGCAAGTCTGATGGGGGGTTCCAACAACAACCAAATAGGAACCAAGCCCATTCCCAAATTGACCTCGCAAAATGGCAAGACACCAGTAGGTGAAACCAGTCTCCCCATCCGCTTTATAAAGAACACACCACTGAGGTGACAAACAAGTATTGAGTCTCTTTTTTTGGAGTAAAGCACCAATGTTGATTCTTTCCAGATAGGCTTCCTAACAAAAACTACCAACCCTAGGAGGTATTTCTCTGCACCAAACCCCATCAACAGGAAAAGAAGGGGAGGTAGGACTGGTGGACTGAATTAAGACTTTGAAGAAAGAAGCACAAGTAAAAATGCCATTGGGAGAAGGTGTGTCCAAATTCTAGAGTCCGTCCTAGTGGGGTCTAAGACAACGTTATCAAGAATTGCAATAAGGCTCAAAATAATGTCAAAGTCTGAGTCCCTCATATCCCTTCTTATACCCAAGTTCCACCCAATCCCAGAAATGGAAGAGGACGGGGTGGTAAAAGACGAGATTGGCTCATTTTTCAAATCAGAAAGAGCAAACAAAGAAGGAAACTGATCCTTTAGAGGGGCACTCCCCACCCAGGTTTGTTCCCAAAATTTTATGGAGTTACCGGAATTCAAATCATACCTGATATTAGGGGAGAAAACTGGTAGTAGGTCATGAATGGCTTTCCAAGGAGAATTGCTTGTGGTCCTAGCTCTGATTCCAGCGTCCCATCCATTATGCTCCAACCCATGAATACTTGCCACTATTCTAGCCCAAAGCTTCTCCTTCTCCAATGGGAATCTCCACAACCACTTTCCCAACATAGTCATATTCCTTTTCCTAATATTCCCAAGCCCCAAGCCACCACAAGTCTTACTCCTACAAACTATCTCCCAGCTCACTCTATGATCCCTCTTTTCCTCTCCCGGTTCCCACAGGAAATCATGCTTCACTTTGATGGCTGCTCCTAGGAAAATATATGACCCTCTGAAATGATATGTGTTTAAAGATTCTATCGGTACATGCTTGGCCTTTTTGGCTCAGGTGATTGAACTAAAGTTATTTGGAGCCTCACTCTGATACAATTAATAGGCTCAGGATAGGTAGAAGTGGAAGGTGACTCAAAGGTGGTTTATTGGAGGGTTGAGGCTTCACAGATGGCGTTAATCCTGGTGTCAACAAAGTGGGAGGAAAGGCTCCCTAACCTGTTTCAGGAAGCCCTACCAAGGCCTGTATCTGACCACAGGCCTATTCTACTTGGTGGGGAGGGCTTGAGGAGAAAGCCAGGTCCTTTTCGATTTGAACATTTATGGTCTCAGGATGCCGGTTTCGAAGCAACGTTGAAGGATTAGTGGCTGTCCTTCGAAGTAGAAGGTTCAGGATCTCACATCTTAGCCAAGAAGCTACGGTTATTGAAAGGAGAAAAATCTTAAACTGGAAGAAAAACAGTTTTAAGGCAGTAGAATTAAAGAAAAGAGAGTTGTTAAGCACCATTGAAGAGCTGGATAGAAAAGAGAATCTTGTGAACCTATCTGAAGACGAGAAGGCAGCTAGGGCCTAGGAATGAGGCTAAATCGTGTTTTGATAGAGCAGCATACCAGGAAGAGATTAAGTGGAGGCAACGGGCTAAAATCTCTTGGCTGAAGAGAGGGCATAGGAATACAAAGTACTTCCATGCAGTTGCAAATTGCCGCTGAAGGGAAAGTACTCTGAAGAAGCTGCAGGTGGGGGAAAGGTTTATCGAGGATGAAACTTCTATTAAGGAGGTGGTGAAATTTTTTAAGAATTTATACAAGTATGGCAGATTCGTCCAGGTTTGGATGGGGGCCTTTTTGAAGCCATTTCCAATAGTCAGAGAGATGACTTAGAGAAACCTTTCTCGGAAGAGGAAGTTTGGGAGGTTGTCTTGAGCCTAGAGGGAGAGAAGACCCCTGGCCATGATGGTTTCACAATGCTGTTCTTCGAGAAATGTTGGGAGTTTCCTGAAGCTGGATGTGATGAAAGCTTTGTTGGATTTTCACAACAGAGCCTCCTTGGAATGTAGTTTAAATTTTTTTTTTTTTTTATGAATGATGGAACGTAGTTTTTTTTTATCAATATGATGGAACGTAGTTTAAATGCTACATTTATAACATTGCCGCAGAAGGGAAAAGTACTCTGAAGAAGCTGCAGGTGGGGGAAAGGTTTATCGAGGATGAAACTTCTATTAAGGAGGTGGTGAAATTTTTTAAGAATTTATACAAGTATGGCAGATTCGTCCAGGTTTGGATGGGGGCCTTTTTGAAGCCATTTCCAATAGTCAGAGAGATGACTTAGAGAAACCTTTCTCGGAAGAGGAAGTTTGGGAGGTTGTCTTGAGCCTAGAGGGAGAGAAGACCCCTGGCCATGATGGTTTCACAATGCTGTTCTTCGAGAAATGTTGGGAGTTTCCTGAAGCTGGATGTGATGAAAGCTTTGTTGGATTTTCACAACAGAGCCTCCTTGGAATGTAGTTTAAATTTTTTTTTTTTTTATGAATGATGGAACGTAGTTTTTTTTTATCAATATGATGGAACGTAGTTTAAATGCTACATTTATAACATTGATTCCAAAGGTTAAGAACTCCATTGTATCTCAGATTACAAACCCATAAGTTTGGTAGGATGTTTTTACAAAATTCTGGCGAAAACCCTTGCTAATAGAATGAGGAAGGTACTTTCAGAGATCATTTCAGATGTGCAGGGGGCATTCCTGCCCGGCCGGCTGTTATTAGAAGGTGTTCTAGTTGCTAATGAGCTGGTGGACTCAAAATTAAGGAGTGGGAGTAATGGGGTGGTATGCAAAATCAATTTAGATAAGTCATACGATCATGTAAACTGGAGGTTCCTTGACTCGGTGTTGCAGAAATTGAACTTTGGCCAGAAATGGAGGAATTGGATCAGAGTGTGCATATCTACTGCTAAATTTTCTATCCTTGTGACTTGTGAATGGGTCATCTTCTGGTTTTTTTAGAAGTTCAAGCGGTCTTCAACAGGAACTGTGCATGGAACTAGAAACTGTGGATGGGATGCTGGGCCTGCCCCCACATCAGCTGGTTGCTCAGTTTGGAAAGGAATTGAGAAGGTCATCCTAATTTCATCCAAGGGGTGAGGCTGAAATTAGGGGAATGGCAACAGGGTTAGATTCTGACAAGACACTTGGTGCAATAGTTCTGCTATAATGGAGGTTTTCCCTTCACTATTCCTTATAGCAGAAGATAGGGATGTGATGATGACAGATCAGTTTGAGTGGCATGGAAATTCAGGATACTGGTGTCCAAATTTTAGGAGGCATCTCAATGACTGGGAAGTTTCAGATCTGCTAGAGCTGCTCCAACTAATTCAGGATCATCAACCGAATCCAAATCAGCAAGATTCTAGAATTTGGAAGTGGGCTAGGGATGGGATTTTCTCGGTAAAGTTCTTTTATTTGAAGCTGAATGCTGGTTAGTCTCAGGCTTTTCCATGGAAAGAGACTTGGCTCCCTCACATTCCTACTAAAGTCTCCTTAGTCTGGACAGCAGTTCATGGCAAATGTCTTTCCAAGGATCAGTTGAACAGGAAGGGTTTGGTGCTGTCCTCCCTAAGCTGTGTGATGAGCAATGAGGAAGCTGAATCTGTAGATCACTTATTTATTCATTGTAAGGCTGCTCATTTGCTGTGCAGCCACTTCTGCTCCCTGTTAAATGTCAGGTGGTGCTTACCCAGATCACTATCTGACTTGCTTTTCCCTTGGAAGTTGTCGGGCTTAAGCAACAGGGGTAAGGTGCTGTGGTGTGTGATCCCTCATGTGGTGTGTTGGGTCCTGTGGAAAGAAAGAAATAGTAGGATTTTTGAAGGACAGTTCTGCTCCTTGGATGATTTGGTGGTTCAGGCAATGGCTACTCTGCATTCTTGGCTTTCGGCCAAGGATTCTTTTAAGCATATCCCTCATCATCAGTATTTTGATCATGGCTTTTTGTTTACCTGATTTCATTGGTTGTCTCTTGTATTTATTCTAGAGAGACCAGTTTTTTTTTTGTGGCTTTTCTGTATAGTTACTGGCTGTACATGGAGCGTTCTGTGGACTGATAGTTGTTATGTTCTACAGTTATATTCATATTAATACAATACCTTTTTGAAGGACAGTTCTGTTCCTTGGATGATTTGGTGGTTCAGGCAATGGCTGCTCTTCATTCTTGGCTTTCGGCCAAGGATTCTTTTAAGCATATCCCTCATCATCAGTATTTTGATCATGGCTTTTTGTTTACCTGATTTCATTGGTTGTCTCTTGTATTTATTCTAGAGAGACTAGTTTTTTTTTGTGGCTTTTCTGTATAGTTACTGGCTGTACATGGAGCGTTCTGTGGACTGATAGTTGTTATGTTCTACAGTTATATTCATATTAATACAATACCTTTTTTCACAAAAAAAAAAATCTATATAGTTAGTAACTACCAATTAAAGAATAAAGTCTTTTTAATAGGTCTGGTTGCTTATTATTCTTTTACCTGTACAAAGAGGAACGACTAAAATTGCGCCTTAAGAACTTTGCAACATGTTCAAGAGCTCGGCAAAGTACAGGTATCAAAGCAACTGCCATAAAGCTCAATATTAGAAAATCCTACGTAAAAACCCAGATTCATACTAAAATGCATTGAACAAAAAAAATATATTGAAATAGTTTGGTAAAATAATGCTCACATTTGGTTTGGAGATGAGACGTTACAAACATAAGACAGTATAGGAAATAGATAAAATCCTTGGTCGCAATTACTGATTGAAACCATACTTGGACAGCTTGCAGATTCCATGCCCTAGGTTTCTGAAAACAAGAAATAAATGATTAACTCAAGTTGGTATTCATCAAAAAACATTATTTCAAATTGGATAAAAATGATTTCAATAGCAAAAATTACCCCGTATAATGAGTACAAGGAATACAAAGAGGAACAGGCAGTGCCCACAAAGGACAAACGATATGCTCTATTGGAGAGGTTTCTAGATATAATTGGAAGGATGGCAAGCAGACCAACAATAAAAACCTGCAGAACAAGCACATGTAACAATTAGAAAAATGGAAAAGACAGTTGTTAGCAAAGCAATGTAAGCATATACCAACAAGCTACAAAGCCCACATACAAATACTGACAATGACATGGATACAGGAATAGGGGATACAATACTCCATTTTCCAAGATCTCAAACTTGGATATGCATGAAAGTATCCCATTTAATATATCTAGTTTGTGAAGCTTTCATTTCTCAATAACTATAACTTGCCAAATTTAATTAAACTACCAACATAAACAGATTTTTTTCATATAATATTTTTTTATCAGTTTATTTGTAGTATGATTGTTAAAACATACCATTTTACATGTATTAAAGTGATAATACAGTAAAGTATAATATACAAGCTTCAGTGCAGTATCCAGTGTGATGCCGGGTATATATCATGTTTGACACTAGTATACTGGGCATGAACAGGTATTTGGGTATCATAGTCAGTAATAATAGCATGCATTACTTGCATTATAAACCCACAATTGCTATCAAAATGGAGATGGTTAAAAAATCCAGAATAAAAATCAGCTGCCTAAACTAGTTTCCTTTATTAGTCCTCTAGAGGGTCAATAAGTCGTCTTCAAAACAGTGATGACTAAAAAGGGAAAAAAACTCAAAAGAATATTTAGATATTCTGTTGAAATTGAAGTATACTCTTTATGGTTACCAAAAAAAGATAATAAAAGAATAGCTTTGCTTCCCTCTGCTATAGTGCTATTCTTCATTTAACTAAACCAATTTATCCTAAACTCGACTCTCATTTTCTCATTCTGTACTCTTCAACCTAACTACCTAATCCCATTCAAAAACAATGCTTCACTTGTGAACAGTTTCAAAGTTCCAGCAGACAGCCAAATCCCAAAAATCATCATTTTGATGGGTACCAAAGTAAACAATGTTTACATTTCTGACAGGTCATGATTCTGAAAACATTCCATTATATAAATTTTTAACACTTCACTACAGCAATAATACATTGTCTCTTTCTTTTTTGCTTTTTTGTAAGCTGAAAAGTGATTCCTTTATATAGAGTCTTGTTGTGTATGTGATAACATCATTTAAGATTTATAAAAAGGAAGACAATCTGCAGCAGAAGACAAACCCAATGATCCTCCTAATTGCATTAAGATATCTAGCAATTTCTCTTTATAAGATGCATCAGCAATTTATAGCAGCCAGACCACAGTTGAAAGGCCAGGCTGAAAGGAGAAAACCCATGCATACTGAGGACCTGTACAGTGGGAATACCAACAGTCCTTGTAATATTTTTTTTTTTTATCAGTGTCCTTGTAATAATATATTCAAGTATAAACAATCTATCCCTATCAAAAAAAGAAAAAAAAAAAGAACAAGGTAATTGATTTACAACATCTCCACAAGGTACCATACTATTGTGCCTAATGATTAAAACTTCACAAGGTACTACTTCTTCATCATCATGTCCAACCGTACCTATTGCAGGACATATTTTTCAACATCTTTCTCATAATGCATCCTAATTAATCCACACTACTCTTACCTAATTATTAAGTTTTCTCATGATACTACTACTTCTGTATAACTGCATTAAAGCCGCATCCATATCCATAAGTTTGTGCCCTTTGCAACATTCCACCAAACTCATACTCTCTTCAGCCTTCAAAATTTTAGTTAACACAAAAAGGGAAAAAAAAAGCGCATACTGTGCCCAGATAAAACTAAATTTTGTATTTTCATTGTCAGAAGAAGAAAACATGAAATTTACTATTCTAATTTCCTTCTTGGCTGCTTTGAATGCTAATCATCTAGTTCATAGTTCATACATCATGACCACATTTCTACGACTCTCACTCTCTTCAGATTACAGAGCATGAACACAACTTTTGACTTCAGAAACAAATGCTCAACCCAACATGAAAAAGTCTTATCCCTTGTTGCAGAAATCCTGTTTCACAATTGCACTCTACCAAGGGCTGTATCCCACATTAAATTGGGAATCATCAAATCTGTCCTGAACTCATGTACATTTCAGTTTTCTTTTATCTCTTTTACAACCTTCAATTTGCACCAAATCACTACTCCTCACTGGTGAAGTAGGTTGCCTTAAATGACCATGCCCAGACCATCTCAGAGGAACAAATTATTTGAAAGTGACAATTCTATTTGAATTTGACAAAATTCATTAATTTATAGATATTCTTGATACAACCAAAACTCCAAGCAGGACAAGGCACAGAAAAAAAAAAATGCTTATTGACGGATGCAACTTCACATGAATACATATTACAAATCAACCAATAGAGAAATAGATCAGTTTGGTTACAGTTTTATATATGGAAGCTCAGGTATGAAATCATGCATGGGTGTAAATTTGATTATGCTTGTTTGTGCAACTGTGCATGCACATGTAAAACTGTCACTTTTTGTACCCAAGCATTGACTGAAAATTGTATTGTTTGCCGGTCCCAGCGCATAGAAGTTGGATTTGCATTTGGTGTTGATGATGCCCCTGATGTTCTGGCAGTTGCCCCTACACCAAAACTTTGGGTTAGACTGGAAAAAAAAAAAAAAAACAAAAAGTTGAAATGAAAAGTAAAAGAGGAAAGTGCTATTGATATCTTCTTCTGGAATAGTTCATTATGAAATTTCCCTTCTTAAATTTAGAGTAGAAACAGAGCCTCAATAGATATTATAATGCATGTCTACCTGAGCTCCGTGGTCGTTCATTTGAAGATGAGGTTGAAGATTGAGCAGATGGTCTTGCTGACTGAGATGAGATACTTGAAGACATTGACTCAACCACAAGATCAGGGTCCTGCTCATGTTAAAAAAAAAAAACAAATAGAAAAAGAATTACTGTCTAGTTAGAAGTTAGAATACCTTCTGTTCATACATGAATTTGCAAATTCATAATACGAATCAAAATAAAAAGAGATTGAAACTTTTTTTATTCATTATTAACTTCTCGAAAAGTCTCTAACTAGAGATGTTTTACACATTATAATGCATAAAAATCCAATCTTAATCTTGTAAGCATTCCCAAGTTTAGAAATAGAATTTCAACTCTGCATCAATAGTCAAACTCTCATGTGTTTTAATACATCCAATGTAAATCTCCTCCTGCTTTGGACCTTTTAAAGGCAAATACCAAGCCGATGGTTAGCAAAAAATAATGCCCCAACTTTACCATGAATTCTCTAAAGTAAGAGCAGCAATCTTAACAATCAAAGTGTTACACAATCTGAAGAGAAATCCATCAAATTTCAAGTCTACAGAGGTCCAAAAGCAATGTACCAACTGCAACAATCAAATGAGATGCGTGGGCCATCCAATACTTGCAGTACTCGATTTACAATGCCAATGAAATACCATTAAGTGCAAATTCGAGAGTTAAAAAGGCAAAATACATGAAAAGCACATGAAGTTCCTCTACATAGAGAGAACAATCGGCAATTTATTTGGAATTTTGGAGGAAGAGAATAATTAAATAATAACAATAGTAAGAATCTGCTAAAAATCCCAAAATTTGAGTAAAAATCTAATCAAAAAGCCGATTTATAGAAGTCCAAACAAAACGTTGTAGGTACTATCGAAAAATCCCAAATGAAATGAATGGTCTTGAGTTCTAATTCCATGGAAAGCAAACAAATCCAGAAGAACAAAGACCAGAGGAAAGAGAAAAGAAGGGAGATGGATTGTTGTACTAACCATGTAACGCTGGTAGAACTTGCGCTTGAAGTGATCGACAACGTCGGACCGAGCTGCCATGTGAGGAGGAATGAGGATGTTCGACCAGTAATCTGCCCATCGCGGGTCGTTCTCGTAGTCGTATGAGGCCGCTGCAATCCTCTTTAAGCGTTGTGGATCTTCCCCCATTGCTCTTTGATTGCTGGTCCGTCTCCGGTGTCCGGTCTTGGCTCTCTCTCGCGCTCTCTCTCTCTGTGAGTGTGTGTGCTTTGTCTAATGTACCGCGCAAGTTTCAGAAAGAGGAAAGGCCTCTGACGATCGGCTTTCTTCGTTTCTTCGTGCTTTGGAAGATATTCTCTATCTAGTCCAAATGATCCATCCAAGGAGGAGAAACATCGAGATGTATCTAGAAGCATCTTTTGAATTTGAGGAATAAATCTACAGCGGTGAACGGTTGGTGTTGTTTAATGCAGTAGCCGTAGAAATACCAGATCGGCCTGAGGCCATTGAGGCATTTTGACTACTCAACACCCGGGCTCAGCACTCAGCAGGCCGTAAAATTGCGACTTTAGTGCTGCCACTTGCCAGCACCCAGCAGTTGTGTGGACTAGAACTAGAAGTGAACAGACCCACCATCAATTGGGCCCTTACCAAATGGGCCCATCTACGAAGAAAAGATGAATGGACTCAGCGCCAGCAGTGGAATGTGTGGGCTCACTCCTCCAAACTCTATCATGGGCTCCATCTGGTGATGGGGGCCCCATTATTTAACAAACAAAAAATAAATATAAATAGACAAAGCAAATAAATCTCATAAATAAAATATTCTCATATACAACATTACTGGATTATGATAAATACTTTAAAGGGTTTATAACTTGAATGAAATGATAGCGTACAACATTTTCATATTCCTTCTGGTCTTGGTCCTGGCCTAACTTTGGGGAGAAGTTTCCTGATTCCTGCTTCCTCCCCCAAAAGCTCCCAAAACCAAACTCTCCCTGTAGGGATAATTCCTCAAAAACCTTGTCAATCTCTGCCATGGAGCACCCACAACCATGCTGACGGTGATGGTGGTTGAGAGGAACGGGAACCCCCATTACTTGAATGCTTGAAGAATTTGCTTCAACAATTCTCCTCAGCACCTGTCTGTATGGATCTCCTCCTGTTATCTTCTTTCTCCACTTTGTCTTGCCAAGTTTTCTCCGGGCGAATCTCTGGGACTTCTGGGCCAATTTGTAGGGAAGTTTGAGCAAGACAAAGACGATGAGCTGAATGATCAAGCAAGGGCAACAGCAACATATGACGACGCAGTCTGCAGCCAAGATGTCTGCATCCTCCATGGCACTGAAAGGTGGCTGAAGCTGGAGGAGACAAAAGGGTGGAGATGAATGGTAATAGAAATCATTTCTTGTAAAGAAATTAGTCCCTTCTCCTCTTGAGAGGAATTAGATAGGGTGAAGCAACAAAACAATCAACTTAACGGACCAATATATATATTTGCTTTAACTTCTAACAAGGGCTATCATATCAATAATCCTCCTCATAAACTATCAAAATAGACTACTTCTGTAAGGATTCTGTTAAACAAAATACAATTTTTTTTTATACATTTGACATCTGTGTGATGCAAACAAGCAAAGGCCTTGCCTTTGGAGAGACAGGTAAGTTTTTTCTCTTTTAAAACTGGACTCTACTCTTCATTTTAGAAGCCTCGTGGAGGTGGGTTTCTTTCAACTCAAGCTTGCTCTTTTATTTTATTCTTATCCTCTCATTTAAGGGTGATCATGGGCCTATGATAAGGGCCATAGCCTGGGCCCGTCTCAAGTTCCACGCCTATGTATTTATGTATTTAATGTATAAAATATCATTTATATATTTTTCATATGATATGTCATATAATATGCATATAATTTTTGTGGTTCTCCATTAATTTTTTCCTCCTAACAATTTTGGTCATGCATCTTCAATATGGATGACTTCACCTAAATCTTCGTATCACTCTTTCAAAGCAGAGATATCGCCCACAAGCTCCATGATACATAGCTTCATAGCTAGACAGGATATTTGACTCTACCACCTTACGAGCATCTACAGTTGCCAAACCTCCCTGTTGTAACTTGTAAGGTGATGCCTCCACCTACTTATTTGTTATTAAAATTCAGTAACAGATTCTGTTTCCATTGGCTGCGATTGTTTCATTTTTTTAAAGGGGAAGAGAACAAAGTTTTGGGTGTAAAAAGGGTCAAAAATATAACTTAAAACTCTATGGATTGAAATTTGCTTACCCTTTTATTTTATAGAAAAGAAAGTGAGTCATAGGGAAATTTAGATGTTAAATAAAGGTTTTATTAGCATCAAAAGAAGTTAGGGTCTGTTTGTTTCACAATCAGAATTGAAATCAAAGTCCTCTGAAATCGGAATGGTTTAATCCTCCCCCTGTTTGGTTCAAGATGGAACTGAAATTGGAATCAGAATTGGTTGGAATGGATTCTCATTCCTAAGGGAGGAGGAGGAGGAGGAAATGGCCATTCCCTCAGCTGGAAGAATGCCATTCCACCAGGAATGGGAATTAGGTTTTGACTCCGCTCAACAAAATAGTTAGAATTGAAATGAATGCGATTCCAAATCCCTATTCCCGTGAACCAAATGGACCCTTAGTAGTAGGAGTGGTTCACTTAGCTGGAGTTTGATAATGTGGTTATTTCGTTAGATAGTTTTCTCAAGAAAAGGGTCCCTTGTAATTAATGTTTTTTTTTGGTACTCTGATTTCATTTTCAAGAGTGGGTTTCACATATTACGTAAGTGAAAGGTAAGCGAAACAGATAAAAAGCAAGCCCTACTTAAATGCCAACCTGTTTCCAGATTCTTTTTTAATAGCTTCGTTTTCTAGTTTGCAAAATAAGCCTCATGACCAGAGATAGATTCTAGAATTTGAAATCAAAGACTACAACAACAAATGACTATTTGTATTTTGTAACTGAAATTTATTGTCACAGGCTGTACTTTCAGTTTTTAGACATCCTCCGGCTCTAGGTAGGGGTGTCAATTGGACTGCATTTGGTTCAATCCAATCCGGTCCAATATAGATCCATTACAGATGGATCAGGTCCAATTCAATTTAATGAATACTTTGGACCATTTTGGATCATTCAATCTGTTCAAACTGGTTCTAAACCAAACCTGGTCCATTGACACCAGTATTCCTATCTTCTATCAATGGACTGGATATGGGTTCAATCCAATCCAATCCAATCCAATATAAACCCATTACGGATGGATCAGGTACAATCCAATCCAATAAAATACTTTGGTCCATTAAGTCTAGACTAGTTTAATTCAATATATCTTATTAGTATGTCCACCCCATCATTTTGATTTGGACGGGGTCTAACCCAAAACTGGTTTATTGACACCCTTAGCTCGAGCAATCTTCTTTGATGTTGTTTTACTCAAGGCGAGTCAAAGCTGTTCCTCAGGACAGAATAATAGAGTATTGTCTAGTCCAGTCTTTGATCTTGCTGTGGGGAAAGACTAGTCTCCCATGTAAAATTGATTGGATATTTGGATTGCTAGGAAAGTATATTGCATCCCTACCATGTGTTGGATTGAAACCTTTGTCTAGGCTCAGCTCTGCGTGATCAAGTTCAAAAATTGAATTGGACTACCTTTTTTTTCTCTGCAGAGTTCTTCATTGCTCCCACAATTCTCGTCCACAGGACAACAACTGGTCCATTGGCTCCATCTCCCTGCCAGATTAAAGCGACTACAGAAGTGAAGTGATCCTTTCACATATGGTGCCCCTCTCCCAGAAGCTTCAATGACATTCTTTTCTCCTTCAGCCTCGAGAAATGCCATTTTTCCTGCAATCAAGGCCAGTGCTTATTCCTTATATAGGGGTAACTTTGTTTGACTGCCAATATGTGGACTTCGTGGCCTTCTCTTCAGGCTTTGCTTGGGTTTTGGGGAATTTGAATTATAAAAGAAGATATCATATTTGTTAGAGAATAAAAACCTATTCAAGGATCTTACCTAACAGCTTAGGCTTTTAGGTTGAAGGATTCATTGAGATTGGTATCAAAGCTTGCTTGGCCAATTCGTCTAGTGTTTGACCCTTGTTACCCCCATTATAATGGGCATGTACTTGTCCACTCTTCAAGCCTAATGAGATTCTTTTTTTTTTTTTTGGGGTGGGGGGGGGGGGCGAGGGGGGAGCGTGTTAGAGAATAGATGATAAATGAATGGGTAAATTGCTAACACCTCCCTTGAAGTTTTGAACCATTTGCTGAAACCTCTCCCGAAATTTGGTAATTGCAATCACCTCGAACTTTTTGACACAGTTGCAAGTAGACCCCTATGTTAGAATCCTTTAACAAAAGGCATGAAAATGTCCAAAATACCCCTATAGTTACTTTGACCAAAATATCTATTTTTCAAATTTTCTCTTCATATTAACCGATGTCCCAAGCCCTTCTATTCTATTTTCGAAAATTGATTTATTTTTTGAATTTTCGCTTACCGCTCAAAGGTAAAACTACAACTTTAAACTCTCTTTTTTTGTTGTTCCAAAAGCTTGTATCGTTTTACTATAGAAATCAGCCTCAATAGTAACTATATGGGTATTTTGGATATTTTGTGAGAAACTTTAGAAATCAGCCTCAAGGGAGGTGATTGTAATAACCAAACTTGAGGAGAGGTTTTAGAAATGGTGAGAAACTTTAGGGGAGGTTTCAACAATTAACCCTGAATGAAATGAATATAAATTGCGATGGAGGAAGTTTTGGACCAGTTTTACGTAAACTTCCTATGACTTTTTCATGTCTTTCTTCAGGCAACATAGCATCATCTACTTAGGACATCGTAATTAAAGTATGACACCATGTCCCTAGGGTCAAAGCTATGGCTGAAACTTCATTTAGTAAATAAGTTATTACAAATAATTGAAATCAATTAGACTATTACACCTATATATCCATGTGTATAGTGTACAATTGTCTTGTACAAGTGAATTAAATCAGTTAAGCTCTATCTCCTTCTATCTATAAATAACTAATGAGAATGTAATACAATTACCTTTTTCTCTTCTTTGAATCATACATTTCTTATATGGTATCAAAGCCTTAGGCTTTCATTCTTCATTCATTGAACGGTTTTTGAAATCTTGTTCTTGTTTCTTCCATCAAAGATGACGACGACAACCATGATAGGTGGTGGAGATCTAGCCTACACAAATCCAGTGTCACCGTATTTCTTGAGCAAATTTGACAATCTGGGAACGGTGCTCGTTTTATGCTCTCTGGATGGTGAAAATTATGCCACTTGGACGAGAACCATCGTGAATGCACTATGGGCAAAGAATAAGATAGGGTTCATCGACGACACAATCAAGAAGCCAAGTTTGACGAAACCAGTAGAATTGCATGCTTGGATGAAATGCAATTCAAAGGTCGTGTCTTGGATTTACAACGCCTTAGCAAAGGGACTACACGAGAATGTAGCTTATGTTGAGAGCGTGCAAGAAATCTAGAAAGACCTCAAAGAACAACTTTCACAAGGGAACACACCTCGTTTCTTCTAGCTGAAGTGAGAACTGACACTACTATGGCAAGAAAACCTTTTGATCTCCATTTACTTCACAAAATTGAAGGCAATCTAGGATGAGTTATCAATTTACACACCAGGTTTGATATGCTCTTGCCCTACTCGTGCGGTGGTTCACAGGATTTCCAAACCGAAAAAGATAAAGAAAGAGTCTACCAATTCTTACTAGGACTCGGTGATTGATTCAATAACATTCGATCCAGCATTTTAAGCATGGAACCCCTACCTATAGTGAACAAAATCTATGCTCTAGTTTCTCAAGATGAGAGACATCAAGCACTAGTTGCAAGCCAGAGTTTGACCATGGAGGCAACCACCCTTCATGTCGCATCTAAATCCAATAACAATAAGAATGTCAAAGATCATCCCAAGATCAGATGTGATCATTGCAAGAAACCTAATCATAGCACAGACAAATGCTTAGTTGGTTATTTACCAGGTTGGGAGACAATGCAATCCACAAAACCATCGACTACTGATAAGGACAAGCCAAGTCTCAAATCAAATTCAACTACTCAGATGGTAGAACAGAAGACTTATGGCTTGACTGTAGAATAGTATCACCAACTCATGAATTTGCTTAATGGCAACAACCCAAGGGAATCAACAAACTTTGTAAGTACTCTCTCTCTCTCTCTCTCTCTCTCTCTCAATGGATATTAATTACAGGAGCCTCAGATCACATGGTTCCTCTTGGAACAATCCCCTGTATCCCCCCAATGACAGAACATACCATTGCTCAGCCAGTATAGTTGTCAAATGGCAACCTGTTACCAATACAGTGCCAAGGAGATGTTCCCCTTATACCTAGTTTGATTTTGAATAACACCTTATTCATTCCAAATTTCCAATGCAATTTCATCTCTATTAGTAAACTCATAATTGATATGAAATGTGTGCCTTTTTTTCCGACCTTTTGTGCTCTATGGGACCTGACCTCCGTGAAATTTATTGAAGCGGGCAGTCAGTGATGGTTTATATCACTTCATGCCTTCTCCCACAATTGTTTCTCCACCAACATCTCCCATTGAAAACCCAAATCTCTTGCTACTATATCTTCATAAGCCATGCAACACTCAACCTTAGCTTTGTGGCATTCTCACCTAGGTCATGCCTCTTATAGATGGATATCATTGATTCCTGAAATACAAGTTTCACCACCTTCCAACAATTGCTGCAACACTTGCTTAAGAGCCTAGTTAACTCGATAAACTTTTCCAACAAGCACCAGTTGAGATTTAACCAAGCTTGAGATCCTTCATTGTGACATATGGGGAGGATACTGCACTCCTTCATTGTCTAGTGCCAAGTGCTTCTTGACTATAGTTGATGATTGTACCAGGGCAACATGGATTTTCTTGATGAAATGTAAATCTGATGGTTACTTTTATTTCACACATTTTCGCTCCATGATACAAAAGTAGTTTAATGTCCATGTTAAACGTGTTCAATCGGACAATGGGTCCAAATTGCTTTCTAGATCAATGCAAGACTATCTTCTCACTCATGGGATCACACATCAGTGATCTTGTGTTGATACCCCTCAACAAAACGGAGTAGTTGAACGCAAGCATCGCCATATTCTTGAAGTAGCACGAGCTCTAAGATTTCAAGCTAGCCTACCAATATGCTTTTGGGATGAATGTGTCTTGATAGTGATGCATATAATAAATTATCTACCTACACCATTGTTAAATGGTAAAACACCCTTTGAATCATTGTTCCATAAACCACCAACTTACAAACATTTTTGACTATTTAGATGTCTCTACTACACCAGCACTCTCAAACATGGTCGAGACAAGTTTTCACCATGTTCTGCTTCATGTATTTTTGTTGGATATCCATCTAGACATAAGGGATGTCCTCTGTTTGATCTTAATTCCCACCAAATCTTTGTATCTCGGGATGTGGTGTTCTTCGAAGACAAATTTCCTTTTGCCAACATACCATTCATGGGTGGCATTATGCAAGATGTCCGTGGTGTTGATAGCTTACTAGTGCCCCCTCTTCCTGCTCTAGATGATGGCTTCACTATGAACATAGAACCAGTAATGCCCACAACACTACCAACAAATGTAGAAGATGTTAACAATTCCACACTCAATGGTAATCTGGAGCTCATATCACATGTTGACACTCCATCAAATACTCAAAACTAGCATCCATTTCACTACATGACCCATCGAATCCATTGCTTGGACCTCCCTTATAGACCATTAGACAACGCCCCACTTGCACAAGAAGACTACCACCACACTTAGCTGACTTCCATTGTCCCTCAATTAACCACATCTTAGAGCCCACCACTCTGAACTCTCATCCCTTATTTACTACCCACCCCATTTATGATTGCATCACCATGAACCCCCCATCAACCTTCACCACAACTCTCTTGGACTCACCTACTGAATTCACTACCTACCATTAGACCTATTCATGGGTTAGGCCGGGCTTTTACTCTTCATTAATGAAAATTTGTTAGGCCCGAGCCTGAAGCCGGCCTGACCAACGGGCCTATAACTTGGGCCCGAGCCCGGCCCTAATAAAAAGCCCGAAGCCCGATTGTATTCGCCAATGAATGTGTTCGTCGGAACTGTGTTCGCAGTTACTGTGGTTTGTGAGCTACGACCTGCGATTTTAAGTTTAACAGTGATCAGTTTGCGTCTGATAAAGAGAGAGAGAGAGAGAGAGAGGGAGAGAACTCGCCGTCGCCAGTGTCTGAGATTTGAGAAGAGGAATGAGAGAGTCAGAGAGAGAAAGAAAGAGAGAGAGAGAGAGAGAGAGAGAGAAGGAGAGGAGTGAGGACTCACCTTCGGAGTTGTTGCGCCGGTGAACGTTTGCCACCTCACCGGTTGTGTGGCTGCCTAAGAGTGTGAGGATGAGAACTGTGGAGGATGTGGAGAAGAATGGTTCGAATGGAAAAAGAAAGGAAAGAGGCAAAGAGGTGAAAAAAAGAGGGGGTCTTCAACTAGGGTTTTTAGGTTTAGTTATAGGTCGGGCCGGGCCGGGCTATTTTGGCAAATCCCGAGCCCGGCTCGAATTTATTGCAGGTTGGGCTTTTTGGCCCGAGGTTAAGCCCGTAGGCCCATATGCGTGTTCAAGCCCGTCCGGGGGCCAGGTGGCCCGACGAACAGGTCTACCTACCATCAAGCCAAACAATTTGACTATTGGCGCAAGGCCATGACTGTTGAACTTGCAACCTTGGAATGAACACACGCTTGGACCATGACCTTTCTACCCTTGGGAAAAGTTCCCATTGGCTATCGATGGGTATACAAAGTTAGAGAAACTCCGGTGGTTCTGTTGAGCGCCATAAAATGCACTTAGTAGCTAAGTTATACACAAAAATGGTTGGAGTTGACTATAATGAAACCTTTGCACCTATAGCCAAGCTCGCTACTATGCAGTGTTTGTTGGCATTGGCCATTGCCTAGTACTGGAAACTCCATCAAATGGATGTAGACAATGCATTCTTTCACGAAAAGTTACATGAGGAAGTTTACATGGTACCTCCCCTGGTTTGCTCTTAGATGGTGACGCTCAAGTTTAGAACCTTAATAAACCCACTTATAGTCTCAAACAAGCTTCTCACAACTGGTTTGTGACCCTTGCACAAGCATTCAAGCAACGAGGATTCATTCAATTATCTATTGATCATTCCCTCTTCACATGTATTCAACCTGGAAACTCTCTAGCTGTTCTTGCCTTTGTGGATGATTTGGTCATTGGCAGGAACGACTCCTCACGTATTATTGCTCTCAAAGCTTATCTCCTTCATTGCTTTCCCATCAAGGATCTTGGTCCTTTATGACATTTTCTAGGAATTAAAGTCTCTTGTAGTGATGACATCTTCTTGAGTCAATGAATATACATTTTGGACATACTTAAGGACTACAGTATATTGGGGTGTAGGCCTAGTTCCTTCCCTCTAATAACAACAACATCACCTCAAGGCAGATGATGGGCCACCAATTGACAACCCAAACTAGTACATAAGACTCATTGGGTATCTCATATACTTAACAATTACTCATCTCAATATCACATATGGTATCCACATCTTAAGTCAATTCATGGGGGACCCACTTCAACAACACTGGGATACTACTATAACCTACTTTTTACCACTTGTGATTTCTAGTTGAGGGCTTATTGTAACTCCAATTGGGTTGGATGTCCCCCTATAAGAAAATCCACATTTGGTTACTCTACTACTCTTGGTTCTTCTCCGTTATCCTAGAAGACCAAGAAGCAGTCTATTGTTGCTCATTCTCAGCTGAAACCGAATACCATGGTATGGCAACCACCACTGCAGAATTGTTATGGCTCAAATGTCTCTTCACTGACCTTGGGCTTCTTTGCCCCCAACTTATACACTTATTTTGTGATAACAAGGCTACACTCCACATAGCTACCAACCTAGTGTTTCATGAACAGACAGAGCATATCGAGATAGACTGCCATTTCATCCATGAGAAATTACTTTCCAAGACAATTGCCACAACACATATCTTTTTGGTAGTACAACCAACTGATATATTTACTAAGGCTCTTGGTCGTGATTGCTTCCTCTCCTTAATTCCCAAGTTGGGCATTCATCACCTCCATGCTCCAACATGAGAGAGTGTATTACAGATAATTGAAATCAATTAGACTATTGCACCTATACATCCACATGTACAATGTACAGCTGTCTTGTACAAGTGAATTAAATCAGCTAGGCTCTACCTCCCTATATCTATAAATTCATACATTTCTTATATAAATTGTCAAGGGAGTTGTGAGTTTCTTTGGCTGAATTTGAAATTGGATAGATTAACTATGATTGAAATTTAAATTGCATGGAAGCATCTATTGTCATTCAGTGAAGAGCTCCTGTCATTGTATATCTTGTTTGTGCTTGCTTTGTACTAAGAAATGCTTAAAACCTATTTTTTAAGAAGCTGAGGAAGCTTCAGCCCATTTCAAAAAGTATATACAGGAAGTTAGTTCTTTTAACCCCGGCTTTATGATAACAAACAGTGGTCCTTTATCGAATACTAGCGTTCTGCTATAAAAGTCGTAGAAGATAGCAACCTAACATGCACGAATTATAACCTTGCTTTTGAAGATGGGTTTATTTGTAAGGAAATAGAAGAAATCTGGGGAAAATGTCTTTGTTCTTCGATTTATAGTGATGCTAACAATAGAAAATCAAGTGACTCCAGTTTCTTACTTATCAAAAAGTAAGAAACTGGATTCACTTCCATGGCATCAACAATGAAAAGCTTAACAAAATGCGCTACAAGTATTAATTCCCTTACCAGATGTGAAAGACATGGCTTCAGAATGGGCACAGAATGTTGGTAGAATATGTCAGTATGGGCACATTAGTTGACACGGACAGAGGAAGTGGAGAACCCAAAATAGAATATGCGTTATCTGAAGGAATGTATGTATTGGCTATTTGGCTACGACTATTGGTTCATGCGACCCAAAAATGAAAAATTCCTGCCCCTTCCTTTTCCACTTCTTCTGTTCTTCACGCATCCTCTCGTCTTCAAATTTCATTGTTTCCTTTCAACTTGTCACAGTCGATATCAACTCTGCCTCCCACCTTCCAAAGTGGCATGGTACATCTCCGTGTATTGGGAACATCTCCCGATGATAATACCACTCCTAATGATGTCATCATTGGAAGATGTGCTCAATACAAGGCATGGATGTGCTGTGGAACGTTGTGGGGCAGAGATGTGTACTCGCAAAATGGCAGCTATGTTTAATAGATTCACAATTTCACATTAGACAAACCAGCTTCAAACACAAGATAAAACTTTTCTTTCTTCCCCAAACAAGGAATGGAAGACTGGTATAACAAAACTTAAGTCTTTCCTTGGGTCCTCCATTGCTTGTTGGGCGAAATTACACAGCCCTACATACCCTCCAAGAGAGAGAGAGATCAGGTAATCTGAGATTGAATGACGACATTGACCACCTTTGAGATGAATCTGATTCATTCTACCAGTAGTGAAAAATAATTGGGATTTTGGACTGTAGTTTTCTTGAGGAACCACTTCATGTTACAAGGAATAAGTGTATATATTCTCACTAAATACTCTTTTCATTGGTTTCATTTTCAAAAACCCCACCCCACTCCCTTCTGTCGCTTCTGATCTTTTTCCCTTGCTAATTTGGTATTTGCATGAATTCAGAATGCACCATCTTTGGCTCCAACTCGTGCTTCTCGTTTCATTTCAATGTCTGCTTAATGAACAGGCAAAGAACAGGACTGAGAATAGTGCTGGAAGGGGACAATGGTGTTTTTTTCTCCCACATCAATGACTACTTCCAAGGTCTAAAAACGGGTTTCAAATTTTAATGTGTACAGCACGCATACAGCCATTTATCATTGAAAGTAACCTTAAAGATTTTCTTCCTTGAATTTTTTATAT
This sequence comes from Nelumbo nucifera, assembly GCF_055504915.1. NCBI lineage: Eukaryota > Viridiplantae > Streptophyta > Magnoliopsida > Proteales > Nelumbonaceae > Nelumbo > Nelumbo nucifera. The sequence continues at coordinate 23,689,448 of NC_142652.1, read as the reverse complement.
TTCTTCCGATTCCAACTTTCAAGCAAAAGAACGCCCTATTCTCTGTGAACAGTTTTACTTGGTCTCAGAGAGTTAAAAAAAGGAAAACAACGAAATACCCACAGATTGAAGCAACTTCCAGCATCTGAAAGAAAAAGGAGAAGTAAACAAATGAAATTTTTATTGCAGCTCTGGAAAAAAAATAGTGAGGGATGAACGTGTATCCTTACAAGCAGGAGGCTTGAATTTGCACATTACAAGAGGCTTGTAATTTGGAGGAACCTGGTTGAATGACCTCACTCAGGAGGCTTGGTCTTCATGCTGTTTTTGGCCGAGTCTGAGATTACAACGAGACAGCATCAAAATTTGGCCGAGTAATTTGCACATTACATGAAGTTTACCACAATAAAGAATTGCCTTCTAACTTCTTGGAAATTCAGAAACACCTATCACTGTACAGAATCAACAATCTCAAGTCCTCCAGCTATTTTGGCTGAAAAAATCTGAACTGTAATCTTGACTACCAAAAGCCATCCTCCGAAACATTCTTAATTCTCTGGACTGTTCTCTAGAGTCAAAGATTTCACTTTGGCCTGGTTTCATTCCATTACTAAGATCTGATGGGTCCCCTATACTGTCAAGAGTTCTCACCACCTGAGAAACAAATTAAAGCCTTAACCATTTTAATTTTAAGTGTCAACCCCACATGCTTGAGAAAAACCAGGAGAAACAGGAAAATAAAGTAACTAAAGGTTTCAGTCAACTGAATAAATGATAATTCATCACCTGGCTCATTCGAGGTCTCTTTGCTGCTGAATGACGCACACATGCTGCAGCTGCTTCAATCATCCTGAACATTTCACTTTCCACATAGTTCTTTTCAAGCCTTGGATCTACCAACTCTTCAAATTCTTCATTATCAAGTGCATGTGTAAGCAAAGGTCGAGCCTGAGAAATAAGTAGGCAGTTTGGTTACCACTACTTCCATCGCTTTCATGATGCAACATCCTAGTGCTTTGCAGCATTACAAAGTTTTAAGCTCCTATACCAAAGACGAACTGACCAGATGTGATTTAGAGCCACATCAAAGAAATGAATAAGAAAAAAATTAAGAGGTCAAGCCTCAATATGGGTTTGAAGCCAGTTTATAATGACACCCAACTCAGGAAGCTATTGTTTACATGTATCATCAAGGTGCTATAGCTTCTTGAAATGGTCTTTTGGGACTACTGCTGCTTTTGATTTATACTACTGAAGAGTTGGGTATTCTATCTTGGAGTATGATGGCATATTGGCATCGTTTCATTATCCACTGTCTCCAGTTATTTCCCCTTTTCCAATCTCATCAGTTTTTTCTTTTCCTAGTAGATATATATTAAAGCCTTCTTAGTCAGTTTTCAGGATGCCTTTCCAGTTCCATGTAGTTGTCTTGATCTAGGTTTTATCTTAATTTGTGTCCCATGTATCAATGTGCAGTTCTCCATGAGGTAATAATTTCTTAGCTCACACAGGAGCAAAATATCATAGGTAAAACAGAGGGTTACGTGCATGCTGCAACAAGAAATTTAAGATGGCAAAATACCCTACATAGACAAAACAACTTTTTCTTAAAAAGGTATTGTGTTATGAACAAAAAGTGAGATTGCAATCCTATGCCATGTACATCCATTCCATGATAGGACTATACAGAATTTCTGTTAGCAAAAAATTAACAAGAAAACAATATTTTCCCTTTTCAAAAAAATAATTGGAGGATTCTTTTTTTTGTGGTTTTCTGATTGGAAATTGATAATACTTTTATATAGTGGTTGGGTGTCTATTGAATGGTGAAAAAGTACTTGGGTACTGGTCAAAAAAGAAAGAAAGAAAGAAAGAAATAAGAAATAAAAGAAAAATCTGCATGGGCCTATGGAAATGAAATTAAGTTTAGATGGCTGACAAGGAGTATGCAAGTAAAAGTCAAGTGGGTACCTAGATTGGCTAATTGTATGATTGATGCCCTAGGCAAACAAGGAATGATTAGGAATCAGTTTTTCCTTTTTGGGTTCAGTTGTAAAGCAAATTTCTGGGGAGATACAGTAGTTACTATGCTCTCTTAGAGGTGTAGGAATATTGTACATATTTGTTTACATGATCAATAAAATGTTCTGTTATTCATTAATAAAAATACTTTTATATTGTGTAAGACAAGGAACTGGACCCTTGTACTTCATAAGTATGCTGTGTTGATTATTTTTCAGGTGAGAGATCTTGATTCTTTGAAGGATGTTGTCATGACCCTTCTTCAGGACTGCTTGTGCAAGACCCTACTGTACAGAAGTACAGTACGGATATTTTCATTGACACTTCTTCCAGTTCTTTAAATTTCTTGTTTCAGCATGCACTTAACCCTCTGTTTCGCTTTCACATATGATGCCAATTCTTTTGCAACAAAGACCCTACTGTTATTCTGGATTTCAGCACTTCCCCCCTGCCATTATCATTCTGTCGTTTAACTACATGGAATATTCCTATGCGACTGTCATGTGTAGGTTTATACATTTCTAAAATCCCATACAACCCTTATTTTTTTTAAGACCACTTTGTCCTTATATATATATATATATATATTTTTTTTTTGCTTACATGTTTCCCTTAAAGAAGGCTGGTAGCAGCTCGCACCTTCTATGGAAGTGCTACTGAACAACTAGTTGATCCCCAACACCTTGAAGAAGTAGTTGATTTTCAAATACTATTCTTTACAATGGATACTTTTGCAAGGTTTAACATTGTTTCTATTAGCCCATAAAATCTTGAAGGGGTAATTTGGTAATTTCACTTCCATCATTATCCCATTAACTTATGAGGGACAAAGTGATGGAATCTAGAAGGACAGGGGAATCTTTGTCACAAAACAAAGTTTGGGGGGCTAAATGTCATGACACCATAAGTACAGGGTGGGTGTCTGAGCTACCCAAAAAATAAAACATAGGATACTTGAAAATAAAAAGTTTTTTAATGAGATTTCTGTTATCTATTAGCAAAAAATAAAATGAAGTTTTTGATTCATTAAAGAAAAAGAAAATCAGAATCAACTGTCTTATCCACCTAAGTGAGGTTGGCACCACAAAGATTGATCTAACAAAACTACACAAGTAATACTTTTGCAACAGCCACAACCTTGGCTGGACAAGTCCATGGAAAATCAAACTAAAATCATGCTCCTCATCCTGAGTACTATATGAAACTCAATATATGGAAGTAGCAACATATAAAATTTTTCCAAATAAAATTTGTTCACAGTAGAAATTGTAACAATAAGAGGTTTGGTTAAAGGGGTAAACCATCCAGCCATCCACCCCTACTGGAGCATATTTTGTACAAGTGTACAGTATATGTCTGCTTTCAATTGCAAATGCCCACATAAACTAGCTCAGAATTGTTTGAGTATTAGAAAAAAAATTGTCTATATTATCCCTCTTCTCTTTTTTTTCTTAGGCTGTGTTTGGTTGCAATGCAAATAAATTTGCACTGATGCAAAACCATGGCAGTGCAAATGGTTTGAGTGTAAATTCTGACCTATTTTTGTTTCAAATTTTAGCTTATTTTGTTTGATTGCAGTACAAATGAAGTAAATAAGGACATGAAGCAGAATAAAATAAAATCCAAAACAAAATTAAACAAAAATTTGCATTTATTACATTTGCACTCCATGCATTTGTACTAGTGCAAATAAATTTGCAAAGCAACCAAACACAGCCTTAGTGTTTTCTTTATCCATTTAGTTCTGATTGTTTCCAATTCACACCATACCCAATGTGTTGCCATCCCTTGGTATACAAAACTTACCCATTCAACTAGACTCTCATCTCCCAAGGGCTGAGACGCATCCACAGGTTTGCGACCAGTAATTAGCTCAAGAAGCACAACTCCAAAAGAGTACACATCTGACTTCTCAGTCAATTTGCCACTTGATGCATACTCTGGTGCCATGTATCTGGAAAAGCAACAAATGCCACTTGTTACATACATATAAACATGAACGAAAAAATACATGCTCATATACAACACTCTTACACATAGTAGAGAGCCCCATAAGAAGATAATATAATAAGATAAATTGCTAGTTTGCTACATAGTGCCTACCCAAAGGTTCCCATCACACGTGTAGTGACATGGGTGTATGTGTCCAGAGCTAACTTTGCAAGCCCAAAATCTGAAACCTGTCAATATGAGAAAAACAAGAATATGACAAATATGAATCACTTGCAAAGAGGAAAGTGATGGAAATATTGTCTGCCAAAAAAAAAAAAAAGCATACTTGAGCTTCAAAGTTATTATCTAAAAGAATGTTTGATGACTTAATATCCCTGTGAATAATGCGTGGGTGACCTGAAAAATACACAAAAGAACAATGTAAAAAGGACATATAGATGTCACAAATGAAAATGAACTTACAAGAAAATCATAAATTATTCTTCTAAGGAATTTTTTACATGGATTTCCCCCAAGATGCTACTAGTAAAGTACTCAATACTAGTGCTGTTCTTGTTGACTTGCTTCTTATTTTGTTTCCATAAAATTTATAAATTCCATTGCATTTATTCTAGCCTTGGGCCATGATTTTTTTTGGCACAATTCAAATAGCAATTTCTTTTTTATTGGGAAGACAGTCTCTACTACAGGGTGGTGACCATGCTAGCAGAAGTCGTTTTGCTCTTATGCCATCCCTGGGAACCCAGATCACTAAATAGCAGTATCAGGTGTAACAGACCCATAAATGTCCTGCCTGCAGTTATTAGAATGGAGGAGGAAGAATTTGATTCAGGTCCTTGGTATGTACACCAAGAGACTTTAACAATTATACCAGGGGGCAATGTGGAATAGAGCCTCCGTAACTGATTACTAACATATAACTTCATAAAGAAGTTCATATGTCTCATTCAAAATACAAAGCCTAACCCTCAAACTGGTGATGAAAGAATTTGGTCATGGGAGAGTTCAGGCAAGTTTTCAACTCAGTCTTTCTACAAATAACCTCTTTTTTTTTTATAAATCTTTCTACAATAACCTCTTGTCTAGGGAAAATGATTTCCCTGTGGCTTTAATCTGGAGCCCCCACATCCCATCAAAAATAGCCTTCCTGGTTTCGACTGCAGCTCTTGGCAGATGTTTAACTTCAGACCTGATCAAAAGTGGGATGCCTCTACCTAGTATTTTTGTGTCCTTTATGTAATGAGTTGCCTGAATCCTCCAATGACCTCATTGTAGCTTTTCTCACCAGTTGTGGGCAATGACATGGTCCTGTTTTGTTGTACAATGCGCACTTGAGTCAGTCTTTCAGCATCTACAGGGATGAGCAATCAAGGATTTGAACTGAAGGGGGGAAATTCCGAAATTGTTATGGAGGACTTTTCCAGCTGCCATATTGTGGCCTCTATGGAAGGAAGGAAATCTTTGCATTTTTTACAACAAATTTTCTGATTTAGACTCAGCTAAGAACAATCTTATAGGTTTACTATGTTCCTGGTTGAGTGTACAAAGGGCTTTTCATGGTGTCCAGCTTATCTCTTTTTAGCAAGCTGGACCTTTTTTGGGTGATTACTCAGGTTTTTTATATATTCCCAATGTACAGGCTCTCCTTGTACATGGGCCGACATAATTGGCTTTCGTTTTTAATACAATTCAATACTTTACCTACTTTAAAAAAAGTTCATATGTTGGAATATTAAGGTTCCTTTTACTAAAAACCAAGTGTTCTAGTTGTCCCTCATATGGGCACCATATTATAATTTGACAAAATATCAATTTTCAGGATAGTAATGATGCTTCAAGCTGATGACCAAAAAATCAACAAAAAAGAATATATCCATAGTGATAAAACTTTGATTTTCAAGTTTCTTGAGCTTTTTTATTGTATACATCCATGAACTATCTTTTATGTAAAGAATACTTGTGCTATGTCCAACTGACATGATTTCTTGGCATCCCTTACAGTTAGGTTGTCAATGAGTGGAGCGAGTTTGTCATACACTCATGCTTAAGCAAGCATGATAACAATTTTGGGCTTATGACCAAAAGGCCAAAGCCTCTATTGAGTTCATCTGGCCAAAACAACCAGGAGTAGGGCTGACATAATCTTTTCCCTGGTCTTGCTTATTATATTATATTTTACATAATTAATAATAGGTATATATAATCAATGTATGCTCCATTTATTTAGTGACCACACATTCTTGGGCCTAGGAGTGAGAGAGAGTAGACTACCATCCTTGGTTCAACAATTCATAACAAGGGAGAGATTGAGTAGAGATGGCAATTTGACCCGTCCCTGTGGGGCTCCACCCCACCCTGGTCTGGGTGGGTTTTTTTACCACTAGTCGGACTTTGGGGCAGGTTTCAAGGGAGCTTGGAACTCACAAATAAATAAATAAATAAATTTGCAAATAGGAATGACCGGGGTGGGATGGGGCAAATTTGGGGATCCTCGTTGCCCATGGGGACAAGGATGGGGTTGGGATTTCTAGCCCCGGTGGGGTTTGGTGGAGGGTGTTTGAGTTAAAGGTTGAGAACGAGGCATGCAAAACCCAGCCCCACCCCACCCCGTTGCTATTCTTAAATTGAGGAGGATCTTACCCAAAGAATTAGAGTAGGATGGGCAAAATGGAGGGGTGCATATGAAATTTTATGTGATAGGCAAATATCACTTGGGTTAAAAGGAAAATTCTATATAATTGTAAGGCCAGCTATGTTGTATGGAGCAGAGTGTTAAGCAGTTGAGAAACAACATGTCCAGAAAATGAATGTGGTAGAATGCTAAGATGGATGAGTGGAAACACTAGAAACGATAGGATTAGAAATTAAGCAATCCGTAGGAGCCTAGAAGTAGCTCCAATAGGTGATAAAATGGGAGAGACTAGACTAAGATGGTTTGGGCATGTTCATAGAAGACCACCAATTGCACTAGTTAGAAGAAGTGATTTGTTACACACTGAAGGGGCTAGAAGAGCTTGGGGTAGACCAAAACAGACATGGGTAGAAGTAGTAAGAAATGATTTAACCACTAATAATTTAAAGTGGATATGGATTAAATGGAACAGATTGGCAAAGCAGGAATCATGTAGCCGACCCCATATAGATAAGGCGATGATGACACTTTTGGGCCTACAATTGTTGACTTTATAGGATTCTAAAATCTCAGCTCTTGGTTTGACAGTGCAAGAGAAGCTGGATATAACTTGCCTCAGCTTGGCTGGTTGGTTGGATTAATTCCACAGGGTATTATTGTGCATTCATGTAGTAAGCTCACTTTATCTCTGTAATGAGTGTGGTGAAAATACAATAAAAAGATAAACTAACTAAATTTAAAGCAACAAGAAAAATAATTACAGTCTTCATGCAGGTAAGCAATTCCGCGAGCTGCACCAGCAGAAACCTTAATTCTGGTCGCCCATTCCATAACTGGCCTCCCTTCCCCTACAATATGTAGAACAGAGCAAAGAAGATTGTTTAACTCTTGTGCATGAATGAACTCAAGAAAGCTAAACAGTACAACTTACCATGCAGATGGTAATGAAGAGTGTTGTTCGGGACATAATCATAAACCAGCAATCTCTGACTCTCTGATATGCAGTAGCCAACCAGTGAAACCAAATGGCGATGGTGTACACGGCTAATAATTTCAACTTCAGCTCTGAATTCACGCTCTCCTTGTCCACCACCATCCTTGAGCTGTTTCACAGCCACCTCTCTTCCATCTGGCAGGTAACCTTTGTACACACAACCAAATCCACCTTCGCCCAAAAGATTATGTGGGGAAAAACCATTTGTGGCCTCTACTAGTTCTGAATATGTGAACCATGACTTTGAATTGCTCAAACCACCTGGCTCCGTTGGTGAATACATAAAACCACTGCTAGAGCCACTTCCTACAAGTGGAGCTGAAGAATGGGCCTTTAAAATGTATGAATCTGAAGAAGAGATGCAGGCCTAGTTAACTTTAATTGCATGGCCTTCAAGTGCATAGAAAAAAGAAAAAACTATTCAAGTAAAGTTTAAAAGCTTTATCAAGAAAATATTGCCTAACCTCTTGTTTAATTATTTTAATTATAAAAAGATTCACAATGTACCAATTCGATAGTATATGTATGGATATCAGATATTGAGAGAATGGTTATACACCAAATACCAATGTTATTATCCCACTAATGGTTATACACCAGATTTTGAACTGAATCTAACTTAAGCCACCTAATAAGAAAAGCTAAATAAAAGCACCCAAAATTTGAAGGGCTGGATGACAGTTGAGTTATCCATAAGATAAATACTTGTAAAGAACAATTGAATGTTTAAAGCACTACCCGACTTCGGGGAAGAGGCTGCTGGCGAAGGCATGATATAGCCACCATTATATCCAACACTTTTCTTCTTTTGCTTCTTTACACACCAGACGGCTATTCCAATCAGAGCAAGAACTATAAAGCCTGCTACAACACTAATTGCCACTACAGCACGAGGTGAGATGGAGTGTGATGCATTTGTAGGATCAGTTGGAGAAGATTGTGAGGGAAGTGAAGGATTTTGAGGAGTAGATGAATTACTAGGAGGAGGAGGAGGAGGAGGAGGAGGAGAAAAAGAAGAAGAAGAAGGGGGCGAGGGAGGTGGTGGAGTGGCAACTGGTGGCTCACTGGGTGATGGTGACGATGGGGCTGGAGGAGACTTTGGGGATGGTGGAGGTGCCGGTTGAGAACCAGGAGGAGGGGGTGCATGCCTTCGAGGTGGAGGGGGAGGTGGAGGTGAACCTGCAGGAGGTTCTGTCGACGGTGTTGGGGGAGAATTGGAGGGCGATGGGGGCGGAACAGTGGCCGAAGGAGGAGGAGGAGGAGGAGGAGAGACAACTGCTGGCGGCGGAGAAGGTGAGACTGCTTGAGGTGGAGGCGGTGATGCTGCAGGTGGCAAAGGGGAAACTGGGGGAGGAGGAGAACCTGCAGGAGGAGGTGGAGAGGGAACCACAACGGGAGGTGGAGGGGATACTACTGGGGAGGGTGATGAAGGCACAGCCGGTGGTGGGGAGACTGCAGGAGGAGAAGGTGGCGGTGCTGGAGGGGGAGCAGTAGGAGTTGGCGGTGGGGGCGATGGTGTAGCGGGAGGAGGAACGGTAGTAGCAGGCGGGGGAGGGGATTGAACTGGTGGAGTTGTGGGAACCGGTGAGCCCGGAGTGGCATTGGGCCGAGTCACTGAGGGAGATTCCGCAGCCGTTGACGGGGAAGGTGGTGGGCTAGTAGCCGAAGCCGGCGGAACTGCAGCAGGAGGAGAATTTGAAACAGGTGACGCCATCTCTACCGAAATTTCGCTCTATGATCAAAAGATCCAAACCTAGAATTCCCACTCAGATGAAATTGTACAATCAATTATACCCAAACCTCAAAGCTTTCCCGAGGACTTCATAAACCACAATGTCTCTACAGAAAAAACTCAAACATTGGAAGCAGTCTCCTCTGAACTGAAGCCAGTGATCAATCCCTTCTCTTTTCCAAAATCCAAATCTCCGCACTAGATAATAGATCTCTCACTCGGCAATAACTTGGCCAATCAAAACCCCATATCTATAATCACTCTATGTCACTGAGAGACTTTGAAACTGAAAAGCAAAACTGCAAAACCCAGATCACGAGAGCGTTTCCAGTGAAAACAGAAAACTCAGATCACCAAATACTTTTCTGAGCACAAGCGAGTTCATCCAAATTTACAGAAACTTGCAAGAACAAATGCATTATACCCAGCTTACCAAAATGAGCAAAGACAAAAACCCCACATGCTTAAATCCCAAATTCCTACCTATTTCCTTGCATATCTCCTAATTGTTCAGTGGTTTTCTCATGCCCAAATCGCAATCAATTGAACTTAGGGGTTACGGAGTGAAAGCTTGAATTCCAGTTAGTCCTTCCCCACGCCCACGAAGCTTCAAAGTTCTTCTCCACCAAAATAAAAGTTAAAATCTCAGAGGAGGCACGCGAAAAAGAGAGGGAGTCCAAAAGAAAACGCGACAGCGTGAGAACAACTTCAGGCTAATTTTCTTCCCACCCAACGAGAGAGCGTCGGATATAATATACATCATCACATCATTGTATACTTACATTACACAGAGAGATATTGCTCGGCCCTATTTCCCTCTTCATCAACTCATCAAAATATATTTCTATAAAGTCAAGAAAAGCAACACCTGACGTTCAAGTTCCTGTTCCTATGGTCAGCGCTCTCAAAATCAGGATCTGCTTAAATTTAAATAAATGGGGAAATGAAAAATCCATTTTTTCAAGTTTTTATAGGAAAAACCGAAAATGATCTTCCTTGGTTCCAATTTCCCACCCACCTCCGCAGGTTGAGGGTTCATAGTTTAATGTAATTCTTCTGAACGTATTTCCCGACTTTTTCGGTTTAGAGTCGTGAGCTTGACTCACTAATTATTCGAATTGCTACGTGCGAACACAGCCTGTGAAATTCCGGGTATAAATTAGAGAATACTGTAAAAATTTTGCAGAATGAAAGAAGCAGACCAACAGAGAAAGAAGGATACCGAATACGACGCGTGATCTTTGTTCCGTGTTGATCCATTTATTACATGATGATGCGGTTTTACCCTTTCTGGTACAGACTACGGACTACAGACCTTGTTTGAGGGAGTCCTCTACGCGTGACGATCTTTGACGTTGGTGCGTAAAATCAGATGCCAGGTGGCAAGTAGGTGGTCCCGGCGAATGGTAGTGGGTCCCATATTCTGATTCTGTGTCGCAATACGAAACAATACCAAAAATTAAAATAAAATCAAAATTACCAAAACAAAAGAAAGAAAAGAGATACAATTGCCATTTGCTAATCTAATGGATTGTAAATGCTTTGACCAGTTTGGCCAATATTCAGCTCAACATTTAATTAGTAATAGTGATCGTTGAATAGGATCTTGAGGAACCAGAAAAACCCAAATCCATATAGGACAGGAAAATGGTCCTTAACGGTTACCCTCTTCCACTGCTCGGACCCCTCGACAGTTATCCTTCTACCATCCCTCATCTCCGGCGATCAAGATTCGTCGATTTTAGGATAATCTAATTTTACCCATTGGGTTTTTTTTTTAACCTGGATTTAAATATTGAATATTATTATTAATAAATCAAATAGTGAATGTTATTAATAAACAATCCAATTGAGTCATATCAGATGGTGTCACGGTGGATCCACATTCATTGTATCAACCCGCTCCATTTTGTAGCCTTTAGAAACTCGACACAAGAATCCACCTTCACTGACATGTCCGTGTCTGTTTTGAGGTCGGGTTGGATTGAATGTCCATGGTTGACAATAGGGACCAGTTTTTCAACTGGGTTGGGATGGCCATACCCATAAGATCCAAATATCCATCATTTGGAGAAGGGATTCTTGGGCCAATAATGCTCAGGTCGAACTGCAACCAGGCATTGGGATAACAATTAAAAAGTGCTGGCCCATTAGGGCATGTTCGGAAGTCTGCATTTAGCAGGCAAATGGAAAGAAACTGAGAATCCGAACCGGATTGATTATTGAAGCATATCAGAATCAAACCGACTTTGGATTACCCAACCCGGTAACTGTTAAAAAAGTGGACTAGGGGACTAGGGGAGCGAGTGCATTCAGGCGGGTTTGATTTACGGGTCAATAATTATAGTCCTATCATCAAAAGTTGTTGATGAATGCAAAGCATCCGATCGAGTTGGAGATGATAAGATTGACCCAAGAATGATCATAGAGCTGTAGCCCATGAAAGTGTGGGCCACCGGATGATCATTAACCCAAGAATATACAATTGAGTGTTCTCTGAATTTCTTGATCCACTTATCTTTACCATGTTAGTTGTTAGTGGACTGAATTTTGTTGGTGGGGATGTCTGCATTTAGCAGGCAACATCTAAAAGTGGTCTGTTCATAGACATTAATCACTGTCTAGCAACCAGATAAGGGTGATACACTGATACCAATCTGATGGTTGACCAATATAATGGTTGACCGTTGACCAATATAATCAAACAAACTTATTATAGGCCTGAGGCCCATGATCTTCCATGTGTGACTGTTTTGTTGCATGAGGATGGTTGACCATTAGTGATGCCAATCTGATGGTTCAGAAAAGATGCTCAACAGACAGAGAGAGAGAGAGAGAGGGACCCACCAAGCCATTACCGGGTGAATGGGGGCCCAAATTGTGAGTGACCGAGTGGGGACCGTCTACCTAGAAAGAACCACCCCAATCGGCCCAATCCCTAGTAGCTACTAGCCGGTAGTAAGAAAAAGGAGAATTGAGAGAGGGCAAAAGTGCCAACTGGCAAGAGCCAATCCAAGTGGGTAGGTCAAGCCAAGGCCACCAAATTTGTACATAAGCTGAAGTCACATGTTTTCCACAGCCAGGGCCCATGTGTCCCCACACACGTGAGGTTGGCAGCCATGTAAAGAGGATTGTTTGTTTTGATGGAAACACTCTCTGCTCCAATTCCACCCTGGGACGTACTTCAAATTCTCTTTCCAATTCCCTCACTATTAAGTATTAATAAATAAATACCGCCTAATCTCTCTCTCTGACGAATTTGGGGTGAGGATAGCAGCTCCATTTCTTTTCCTAGCTCTCTATAATGCACGCACGTGACAAGCAAAAGTGATTAATTGCAATAAGCCAAAAAAAAGCTAGGTAGCCCTAATAGGATCAACTTGTCTTCTTTTAAAAATGACTTCAGATGACAGAATTTAGATGGGGAGATAAATAATTGAAGTGGGCACCTGCTGTTTGTTCCCAGTCCCAGCTGAGCCTCAGACCTATAACTTAAGCTTGCATTAACCTCCTTTTAAATATAGCTAGAGAATATGAAAAAGTGAAAGAAACTAAGCAACATAAAAAAAGAAAAAGAAAAAGGTGACTGTTTGTTTTCTTTGTTACATTGATTAGCAAGAAGAACAAAAGTATAAAATGACACATGGTGGTGGGCTCCATCTACCCATTTAGAACTTTTCTTTGCATTTTCAAATTGTTTTGAAAGGAATTAAGAGAAAAAACTTTTAGAATCAAGAAAGTTGTTGCAGTTTAGTTTTGCTAATGGAAGTTGACCATGCAAATTTTTATAAAAGTTCAATTCAGAATCCCGGATTGCCTAGAATATTTTACCAAGCTGACTAACAAGTAGCTATCAAAACTCAAAAGAAAAGCTGGGGAGCAAGAGTTTTCCCCCCTTAACTGCTTCAACAATTGATTTTCCCCTAATTGATGCAACAGTTTAACTTTCAATAGAAAAAAAGGTAGCTAGCCATTAATTAAGCATCGAGTTTCAAGAATAGATAACAGAGGCGCGGCTAAGAAAACTTTCTTATATTATATCTATAAAGTAAAAATATAAGTTTATATTTTTTGTTAGACTATGATACCAGAAAAAACTTTCCTTTAACCAATCAATGGTATCATAAAAGAGATAACGAATCAAGTGGTATTTATCAAAACTCAGGAGTAGGGGAGTTTATTTGGTGAAAACCCTTCAAGTATTATGTTTTGTATATACTGTCAGCCTTACTTTTCGACCCTAATACCAAACCAGCAATAGCTGTTTAAGGTTTGGAAGACAACAACTGAAGCATTCTCTCTCTCTCTCTCATCCCTGTGGGGGTGTGATACTGTACAACTGTTACTCCAGACCTAATTAATGGATTAGTGGGGTTAGTAGCAAGGTGCACACAGGCCCACTGGTAAGTGTGGAGTGTGGAGCCTGCCTTTCCGCAGATTGAACGACCCATGCCTCCCATTATTAGGGATGCCTTATGACCAACTTGACAACCAATGAATCGGCATTTTTGTCTTCCCTAGAGCCTCCTTCTCTGGCATTTAAATGATTTAAACTGAGCATCTATTCACAACTTCAACAACCCTCAACAGACTGGTCAGAACAACAAAATAACTTCCTCAACAGTCTTTGGTCAAAGAACCCTCTTAGCAAAGTAAATGTGAAATGCCCTCTCTCCTCTCCCAACCATTTATTTTCTTGAGTTAATTTAACATGAAATCCCCATCTGTTTGCAAGAAAACAGGTCTGGGATTCACTACAATCATGTTCATGAACCTCCCAAGGAGAATGGTAGGGCCTCTGTGCAAGTGTAGCCAAGTAGCCAACTCAATTATTCACCGATCTGCTTGGTTGTCTGAATTATAAGGCTGCAATAGGGTGTTGGGTCTGAGATATCTTTTCCCCATTCCCATTGTATCCGTTCTAAACAAGTTTGGAGCTTCCAAGAGGAATCATATTTCAACATGGGCCACTTTCGGGTTCAATCATCGATGGGTAGATCCAAATTATACTTGGTTTGGATCCCATTTTATGCTTTTTTTCCCTTCAGAAACACAAAATACTCCGCTCAAATTCATAAATTATATGCATACATGAACATATAGTCCAGGCTTGGATCTAGAAACATATACATATCCAATGCCTGTTTAGCCAGATTAACTCCATTCTGACTAGGGTGGTAAGCCGGGCGGGTTGGACCAGGTTTATGGTCAACCCAGGCCTAGCCTTAAAATTTGGGCTTAAGGTCGGAGCCCAAGGTCAAGTCCGACTTTTCCAACCCAAGTCTAGCCTGTCCTATAATTTGATGCATTCGGGTTGGACTCGGGTTGGTTAATTAACCCACTCTAAAATTATACATTTATAAATGTATTTATGCAAATATATATATATATATATATATATATATATATATATATATATATATATACATTTATCTCTGTGTGTATGTAAATATGCATGCAAAATATCTATACAAATGGTATATATACAAATATGCATGTATATATATATATATATGTAAATATGTATGCAACATTTACATATATACACATATATATATATATATATGTATAAATGTATATAATTGGGCCGGGTTCGGGCTACCTAAGGGATAGGCCCAAGCCCGGCCCAAAAAATTAAAAAAAAAACCTGACTTCTTGGGCCCGAGCCCAGCCCGAGGATCCAAAATCCGAGCCTAGCCTATGTAAAATTCTGGGTTGGGCTGATTCGGGTTCGGGCTGGGCCCACCCAAGTTGAACCCCTAATTCTGACCCATTTGATGCCATGATAGAGATTAGAGATACAAGGTTTAAATTGGACCATTCCACCGTGTTGCCTTGTATAGTTCATGTCATGGTTTTCGAACCGCCGTTGACTTGAATGGTCAGACTATTTAGCCTAAGAACCATTCACGCAACCGGTTCCGTTTTACCCCAAACCCGATCCCTAGAAAAAGACCATTGAATCAATCAACGACCTGTTGATTCGGGTGGTTGAACCGTTGACCCATCAACCTGTTCAATGGTTTTGGTCGTTTTTTATTTTTAATTATTTTCTTAATTTTTTTTGTCAGAACAGACTGTTCGTTTGAATCGAATGGTCGAACCGTCGATCGAAAACCGATGGCCAAAACGGTTTCATTTTTGAATCCTTTTTTAAAACCATGTTTCATGTTGCCATTGTATCAATTTATATAGTCAATGCGTAGAAATCATAGTTTAAACTTCAAATCCTATTAATCCCTAATTGTCTAGATTAATAATCTACAGTTGCCCAACTGTATCCAGTTAGTTCACACTTCACATGAACTATTAAAATATTTTTCTTATATTTTAATACCTTATTTATAATCCTTTTAAACCGAAGGTTTAGTGTTACTGATACATTTGTAGGATCTATACGAGTTTTTCTGTGAATTGTAATCATTCCACATATCAAAAGTGTAGCATGATACTTATCCTAAATTTGCCTTTCCAATATTAGTATTAAATCTTGGATATAGGTATTGCTTGGCATTATTGCCCCTTCTATTCAATTTATTGATCATTAGCATTTTGTGACAAAACATCAAATTTAGCATTGCAGGTTGAAATGACAATTTGTATAAACCAACCCAAAAGGTTTGTGATATAAAAAGGTATCTTCTCACAAATTTGTGTTGGCCCCAAAAGTTGCAGGCAAAAATGCCAATGATATAAAAAAGAACCGTAGTTGTTAAGAAAAAGGCTAACTAGTGGGTCAAACAGGGAACTTCCCTTCAAAATCCACATAATCTTGCAGTGTTTAGACTTTAGAATTCTTGTGGTAAATTCAGACGATCCATTAGGTAGGGATTGGGGACCTACTAGATCGGTCACACTTTCAACCCTGTAGTGCGTATCAACTATCAAGCATATGACCCACTTTGAATCATGGTTCTTACTAATATTAGTTGTTTATAATTTTAAATATAAAACTTATATACTAACAAAATAGGTTTATTTTGCATACATGACAAAATGATTTCAATTTTCCATTAGGCTCAGTTTGGAAAGATTATAAATATAAATATGTAGAGTGTAAAAGGCCTAGTGTTCTGTATTTCTAATGTTATGTTTAGTACCATTTTAGGTTGGTTAATACAAATTTTATGAGAATATATTTATTTCTAACACAAATGCTTTGAGTTATCAATACAACATTTGGAAGCATTGTTGTTTTTTCATAAAACGTCAAATTTGATGTTTCTATTATAATTGTCAACACCCAATCTCATGCTTATATTTTTTTAGTGAAAGTGGTTATCTGGTATGATGTGATAAGACAATTTCTCAAAAATTCGTATTGACCAACTTAAAACATTGCAATTAAAAGTGGCAATGATATCAAACACAACCTAAATCTATATTTGCACTTGTTATTCTTCCCAAACTAAGCCTAAGGGCGGAGAGAGAAAAACTGAGATATTCCTTTCTTGCTCCAAATTAACTTGCCACATATAAGACTCATTGGTTGGTTTTATTGAAGCTCACTAAAGGACATGAATAGCAAATCCTGTTTTCTAATTATTTGTATTTATATTCTTTTGGAACTTGGCCTTAGTTGTTTACTTTGTTTAGATAAACTTACTCTCCTCGAGGCCCAGTAATGGATTGTTATAAAGGACAAACCCTTTTGGAGGGGCTCGGATCTGCTGTCCACAAGTTGTTCCCACAATCCCTACCCACGGGACATTTCAGTTGTGCATCAGGAATATCTCCCTTATCATTCATGGGGAGATGTTCTCGATACATAGCTGAGGTACTTTATGTGTAGAGAGTGTGAAAAATTGTGAGTAGCAGATTTAGAGTGTTGTCAAAGCATAGATGGGAGCAAGGTTCTAAGTATCCCATAGAGGCTGATATGTCGGTAGGGCACATCATCCTATATCAGTGCTTTTTTTGTGTTTTATTTATTTTTTTTCAAAACTGGTTCAGAGGGGTCGGTTTATGTCCCAGCTACCGTCTGAACCATGGCCCGACCCGATACACCCCCTATAGGGGCATATCGAGAAGGCCCCGATACGATACATATCAACTGATACAGGTCGATATGTGACAAAATTTTGATCATTGGATGAGGGTGCATGACATTGGATAAGGGTGTCCATGGGTTAGATGAGTTCGGTTGCAGGCTGCTTGGTCAACTGAATTGACCTAATCGGGTTAGGAAATTGGTCACCCAAAATTAACCGATCATTAATGAAAACTGGCAAGGTTTAAAATTTCAATATGATACACCCGATACAGGGTGTATCGTGTCGTATCTTTGAAAAATAGATACGGGATACGCATGGAAATTGGATGTTTCATCCTTTTGCATGCGTATCGGACCCGTATCGGGGGCGTATCAGGGGTGTATCAAGGCCTATCGATAGTGTATTAACGAAAAAGATACAACCAAAAACTAAAAAACAAAAAAAAATTAAAGGGGGAAAGCAAGCTACTTTTCCCCAAAATAAGCCTTCTTTCACCCCCAAATGACTCTAAAACTCCAAACTTCATTCCTAGAGTGCTAGATTTGCAAAAGTTTGCAAGAAACAAGTGTGAATCGTTAATTTTTTTTAAAGATTTTTCAAATTTTGAAAAAATATGGCAAAAATAGATAATTTTTTTCATTTTTTTATAAAATCTTGTGATTTCTCATTTTTTTTCTTGGATGTTTAAATTTATGTTGATCTACATTTCTTACATTCAAAATCATATTTTTTTTGTGTTATCAGTAGATTTATGGAAATTTTAGGAAGATATTTGGGGGAAATATAAATTAACAAAAATTTGAAAATATAATTTTTTCTTTGCCTATAAAGACTAAATATGTTTTAGATCTATGGATTTATCTATCATATCCATAAAGCAATTGAAATTTCTTCTTTAATATTTTTTTATTTTTTATATTTTTAGAATTAAAAAAATAAATAATAATTAATTATATTTTATCATTTGACCACAACAACTGAATATATTATAATTCTATGGATGATCTATCATATCCACAGACTAATTGATATTTCTTCTTTAATAATTATTTTTCATTTTTATATTTTTAGAATTAATTAATTATATTTTATTATTTGATCACAATTATTGAATATATTATAATTCTATGGATGATCTATCATATTCACAAAGCAATTGAAATTTCTTCTTTAATATAATATTCATTTTTTTTATAATTTTTGGAATAATAAATAATTATTAATTATAATTTCACATAAAAGTTGTGCCAATGCATGTTTTATGGTTGGATAGGAGAGTTTGATTTTTCCCATCCCATAAAACATTAAAACTTAAGAATTATAATTTATAAATTATAGTTAAGCATAGGATTTTTAATGAAGTTATAATTAGCTACAATATATTTCTTCATAAAACCATTAAAATATATTAGTTTAATGACTCAATAAAGTATTTATAGAGTGTTGTTGATGTATTTTTATGATTCACTAAAGTATTTATAGAGTTTCCAAGCGTATCTATGTGTATCTTACTTTTTCTTCGATATGCATGCGTATCCAAGGCATATCCCGATACGTCTCTTAAAACTGCCTTTCCGATACACTCGACGTTTCCAATACTTTGAACCTTGAAAACCAGTTAGCTAGGGTTGTATCGGTTTGATCACTTGGTCAGATTGGGAAGTTGGTCACCCAAAATCAACTAACCATTAATGAAAACCGGTCATCTAGGGTTGTATTGGTTTGATTCGATTCAAAAGATTTAAAATTAAAAAATTAAGTTTAAAAATTAAATCTAAATTTAAAAAATGTAGTAAAAAATTAAGTTTACAATATAAAATATTTTAGACTAGGAAATATACAAAATTTCCTACTTTTTTTATATTGAAAACTTCAAATTTAAAGTATAAAATACTAATATATATGATCGGATTGGATTGGTTTTAGTTGGATAATAAATAGCCAAACCGAAACTAGCCCAACCCGACTTTGTCTGGTTAGAAAAATTGTGAACCAAAACCAACCGAAAATACTAAAAAGCCGACCAATTCGAGTAGTTGGGTCAAGTTGGTTAGTTTCATCGATTTGATGAACATCCCTAACACTGGATTTTAAGTTTTAGGTACATGAGTAGAAGCACCAAACGACATGGGACATGTATTATCATAAATACACTCATCCAAACTCGTTGTGTAGCACTTTGTACATACTCAGGGATGAATTCTCAAGTGAACCATTCAATGATAAATTCTCAAGTTGATCCCAACATATTCCAATTAATTTTCTTTTTCTTTTTCTTTTTTTTTTTGCCAAGGAGGAATACTATGAAGAAGATTGAATCTTGTGCCCACAAATTGTTCCCACATCGATACCCACAAGGCATTACAAGAAAGCATTGGGAACTAGGGATGGCAATTTCACGGAAATTTTCGGGTATCTGACCCGTCCCAACCCTAATAGGACCCATTTATCAAAACCCTATAGGGTTTGGGATTTTAAATAAAAATCCTATAGGATTTGGGACGGGTTTGGGTTTTGACTTTAGGGTATCCAATACCCGATACCTGGGATGCATAAATATGAACCTATTATATTATATATCATGCACAAATTTATAAATTTTAAGTACAAAGATATATAATATATTATTAATATTTTATTTGTATAAATTTCTTGGGATTAAAACCATCATTTGATGTAAATTTAGATTTGATAGATTGTTTATTTCATTTAGTTATAAAATGCTAATTTTAAATATTATTTCTTTTAATTTTTAGTTGGAATTGTTAATCAATGAATACAAAAGTTAATAAAATCTATTTTATTTCATTAAATAACACAAAAGATGAGATAGTTTAGTGGCTTAAAGTAGTGTTAAGAGATTTGGCACTATCATTAATTGATCTTGGTTTAAGTCTCACTATAAGCATTAAGAATTTTTTTTAATAGAAAACGTTTGGTCAAGGGGTTCAAGGGGATGGATCGGGACAGGTTTAACGGGTTTAGGAAATTGAGAGAAAAAGTTAGATGAATTTAGGTACCTTACCCATTGCCATTCGTATTGGGAACATCTTCCTCATCATTCATGGAGAGATGTTCTCAATACATGGTACTGCCATACCCACGGGACAAATAACATAGCATCCAGCCCCATTGGAAATATCTTCTTTACATGTATGTCAAATTCATGGGGCTTACATGTATGTTAAATTCACGGGGTGATGCTTCCAATGTGCAGCTGTACTCTTATGTTTTCATAGCAGGGCAGGGAATCTTGTCGCAATCTGGTGCCCATTCAGTGACAGGCTATGATGTAACTCAATCATAAGCAAACACACTTGGTAAACTGTATGGATTGCCTATGTTTTTACTCATGAGCGGGTTGCATAGCCCATTGTACAGGATTTTGTAGTAAATCCGGAGCCATAATTTGCACCCTCCGCAGAAAACGGAGTTTGAACCTTGTCATGATCCTTGTATTAGGCAAACTTCAAGTGAATGGGCATATACTTCAAGGGTTCATGGAATCCATACAGCACACAATAATCCCATCATCCTCCAACCCTCATTAACATTATAATGAGATGCATATAACATCTAGACTTTCGTGTTTGATTTGCTTGGATTGGGTGGATAAAAATCAAGAGGCGTCCCCTGGAATGAATGTTCCAGATAAATAAATCTCTTGTTTATGATTCCAAGCAACTGCCTGTGAGACTTTAGTTTCTAGTCTACACTCCAGTAAACTTGCTTAAACACCATGTATTCCAACTATCAAGCTGACAACCCAAGCTTTTCAAGTTGCTGAAATTATTTGTTCTTTCAACAATCTTAAACCAGTTTTCAACTGCCATAAACCAAGCTGTTAAAGATATAAATCAAATTTTCTAAGAAAATATATAAATCAAATTTACAAGAACTCAACAGCTATGGCACCAATCATTTTGATTTTGTTAACATTGAGCCATTGAGGCAACGAAGCTCAAATCTTATCAGAGTCAGAGCTATAAACCCTTTACTGTCATTTTCCATGGCTTAGGCAAATCAACGTTTTATTGAGCTTCAAAAGATACAAGTTATGATGTAAAAATTCCACCTATCAACCTTTCAATATAACTGTAGTGGATAGGAAAGGCCAAAGGAGGGTGGGAAGGGTGAGCTGGGGTTGATATAAAATCAGGGACGCAAAATACATCACTTAGATTAGAGAAAGATGATTAGTTAAGCCTTTCCTAACCTTGAATTTCTTCGTGATGTAATTTCAGCTGCCCAATTCTTCCCTATTTCAGTCTGGAACTTTCCTGTCAATTGAGAAGGATATACAGTATGACCAACTTGAGAAGGCAATAAAACTGAACTTATCTATACCATGTAGTTAAAACTTAAAAGACAATAAATTTTGATCTACCTGCTGTTGAGAGAAAAAATTCATCCAAGACTTTTCCATGATCTGCAATAATAATATGGGAATATAACATCAAGGTGAAGGTACCAGTGACAGGTCAGAGGTAATCTAAACAAACAATTGGTGGAATATATGATACCAGAAGAAACAGGGAAGTGGATAAGAGGAGATAACATAACATCAAGGTCCACCTGTATGAACTTTAGTCGTCTTCGATGGGTAATAATGGTGAGTAACTAAAGATCAGTCCATTAGAAGATAAGGGAATACTCTGATCACTTTAAAGTTGTAAGAAGGTAGTCTATAAAGGCCATTACACAATGTTGATCCCAAGTCCCAACTATCTGGAGTCTTGGTAGGGGTGGACCGGATATGTTCCTAACCTTTGGCATTTTTTCACACAAAGTGACTGCTCTTAGTATAAAAGGTAGTATATGTGTTACAAAATAATGTACAAATCTGATGATCATAAAAAGTTGTTTTACATTTTAGAGGGTATTATGGGAATTTAATGAATTTCATTAAAGTTGGAATTTGTGCATGCAGGCTTTTAATTGGATGAAAAAAAATGAGATCTAATCTCCTTAAAACATACCCACTAAAGTAACTTTCACCAGGTTGTATGGTTAATAACTTTTGTTTTACCAAATAACCATTTTTCGATAACTATTTTACTAAATGACCATAGTCTAAGCTTTCTCCTTATTTTATAAGAAAATGGAGAAAATTCCTTATTTTCCAAAGAACCAAACCTAGCCTAAATCAATAAATAGAAGCAAACTGACATTAGTACCATACAAGATGGTTTATGTTGGCTAAGCTTGATACTTGTTGATCTTGAATGAAATGAGTTCATACTTCATGGAATGTGTCTAATCCCGAAGTTTGACCGGAGGAAAGCCCAAACACGGATAAATTTAGTAGACAACATAGGGCTGGATGACCTTTGATAGGAAAGGGAAAGTGGTTCAAACCATACACAAGATACATTCCTTTAACTCCTAGCCAAAGATATTTGCGATCTTAAAAGGTCAAAAAACTTGGAAATTAACCCTAACAACCTGTCACATTGGATCTATGATTACAACTTAGGAGAAAGATTAAAATAGTTAAAAGCAAAACAAGAAGTCTTTTCCACTTGTCTTTTTAATTGTAAATGATAGTCAATGGATGTAAAATTGATATCGGTGTTTTAAAAGGCGTGGAAAGCGTACACCTGGAGGCGCGCCTCCAAGCGAGGCACTCCCAAAACGCCCTGAGGCATATGCCAGAGGTGTTGACACCTCTAAGGCATACGCCTCATGTGCTTTTTTCATGAATCATGAGGCGTGCTAGAGGCGTACGCCTCCTGCACACCTCATATAAAAAGACTGAAAAAAAAAAGAAAAAAGAAAAAAAAAGAAAGGAAAGGAAAAGAAAAGAAAGGGAAGGGAGAGAAAAAGAAAGAGAAGAAAAAAAAAAGAGAAAAGGAAAGGGAAGGGAAGAAAAGATAAGGGGAAAGAAAGTGATCTGCCCCCGGACCCTTCGCAAGACCCCCCCCCCTTTCAACTATGCTATGCATCTTTATTTTTCTTACTATAAAAGATTTTTATTAAAAATAAAGAAAAAACGATATCCCCCTTCCTCTTCTTCCTCCTCCTCCCCTTCCTCCTGACCCCCCTCCTCTTAATGAGGCTTACACCTCCTTGTGATTCAGGAGGCTTACGCCTCTTACGTTCTGAACTACGCCTCACGCCTCTAGGTAGTGGAACGCCTCGCGTCACGTCTCCGCGTTTTAAAACATTGATTGATATACTTGACTGAAATAATATCTGCTTTAAGTTTTCTTCTCTATGGTTTATATATTAACCCTGAAACAATCTTGAACTATGGTTGTCTGAAAATTGTAAATAAACAAATTTGTTAACTAAATTGTCATCCACAACCCCCCCCACCCCCCACTTCCTTCTTAGAAGAAAGGAAAAGAAATAAGATATGCCAAAATATAGAATATAGAAAATACTGCACCAAAGTCCCCCTTGTCACTGATTCATCAAAAAGAAAGGCACAAAAGAGAAACAAAACACAAAAAAAAAAGCCTTTTACCAATTAACATCCTAGAAGATTTCACAAAACCTTTATCACTTAGTTTTCGACTTTTCGGGAATATATTGGCTGATGAATTAGTAGTTGTTGTTCTTGTTTCTTTAGTACCTTCAGTGGTTCCGATACCTGTTATGTTCCTTGGATTATTTACAAGTGGTATTCAAGCTCTTATTTTTGCAACTTTAGCTGTGGCTTATATAGGAGAATCCATGGAGGGCCATCATTGACTAGCTTTCAAAATAGTCTTTTTTTTCAGTGTATCCCAACGTAATGTATGTGTGGCTTAAGTTCACAAACCATCCTCTCTACTTCTATCACAAAACCTATCTCCTTTGTTTCATGGGTAAACGATGGGGTAACTTAAGATTTAAATAGGAGCTTTCAACATTCTTATTTATGTAAAAAAGTTATCATACAAGAAGCAAAAGTGACACATTCTAAATATCAAAAAAAAAAAAGGAAAACAGAGAACAAAGTATAGATGTCAAATATTCCAATCAGGATATGCATGCAAGGAGCTATACTTTTTCTTATCGACAACACAAGCATTTCATTAAAATTATAGAGACAAAGCATTACAAGGAAAAAAAAGGAGAGATTAACTCTCTTAACTCCCTCAAAACAGAAAAAAATTTACAATGTTGCCCCCCCCCCAAAAAAAAAACTGATTTATTCCCACCCCTTGTTTAGCCAAACAGTCAGCAAAAGAATTAGCATCTCTTTTCACTCATTGTATGATGGCCTCCATGTTTTGTATCAGGCTTCTAATTTTCCTCTTCTCAAAGATGTAGTCCCACCAACCAGTATCCTCCTCTATTTGCAACCAACTTAGAATCTCCTTTGATCACCAGATTGTGGATAAGTAATTCCTTGACCTTTTTCACTCCTTCCATCACAGCCATCATTCCAGCCCCCAAAGAGTCACCCTCCCCAATTGAACCCAAATAAAGAGTAAGGACTCTACCTTCCTCATCCCTAAATACTCCACCTATACCTGAAGGACCCAGATTTCCTTCACTGCTTCCATCAAAGTTAAGCTTTGTGAAGACACCATTAGGTGGTAACCACAAAGGCCTAACCATAGCCTTAGAGGAGGAAGAGCAAGCAATCTCAAACCACTTCCTCATCAAATTCCCAGCAGAAAAATCTTCAAAGAGTTTCAGAGACTTCACCCAATGGACCACCCTAATAGTAATGATTTCAATTAAAGCAGGAGAACAGCCCTTTGTACACCTCCAAAGGGTTATCCTCTTCGTTGGCCAGATGACAAGTTAGGGGCAAACAGGATTTGTACAGAAGGTGGGGGGTTTCACCTCAAGTCCAAACAAAGAGGAAAACCAATCCCAAACTGAAGAGGAAAAGGGCAGGAGATTAATAAGTGAAAACAAGTCTCACCCTCAACTTTACAGAGAGAAAACCAGTGGGGGATAATGACTAATGAAGTCTTTTTCTCTGGAGAAAATTACAGGTATTAATTCTTTCTAGGTACACTTCCTAGCAAAAACCATCAACTCTAGGTGGAACAGTCTACTCCAAACCTCTTTAACTGTAAACTAAGAAGCTGAACTCGAAGTAGTAAAGAAGAGGATGAACTTCTTAGATGCAGAGAATGTCGAACTATGTTAGCAGTCGGCAAGGCCTTTATTTAAATAAAGTGAAGTACAAAGTACAATAAAATTACTGGTATACCCCTGATTAGTAATGGGACAACCAGAATACTTAAAACATAAACAGGATTAGGCCCATTAGCAAAGGCCCATTTACAAGATAAAATTAACATAAGAATGGGCTAATAGGAGACCCTATCAGCCGAACACACTCTAGCATTCTAACACTCCCCCTCAAGCTAAACATGGATATCAATCATGTTCAGCTTGCCAAGTATGTCCTTGAACTTTGTAGTTGCCAGCCCTTTTGTTAATACATCTGCAATCTGCATTTCTGACGGAGTATAAGGCACACAGAGTTCCCCTGAAACAATTCTCTCTCTGACAAAGTGTCGATCAATTTCAATATGTTTTGTCTTGTCATGTTGCACGGGATTGTTGGCAATGTTGATAGCTGCTTTATTATCACAATACAACTTGAGAGGACCTCCAGTCTTGATACCAAGCTCATTAAGGAGAGTTCTGAGCCATAAGAGTTCAGCAACCCCATGTGCCATAGCTCGGTATTCTGCTTCTGCACTTGATCTAGCCACAACATTCTGCTTCTTACTGCGCCATGTAACTAGGTTTCCTCCCAAGAATGTACAGTAACCTGAGGTTGATTTTCTGTCTCCAACAGACCCAGCCCAATCAGCATCACTGTAGGCTTCAATTTCAAGTCTACTGTTCTTCTTGAATAGAATTCCTTTCCTTGGGCAAGTTTTCAAGTATCTGAGAATTCTTTCCACTGCTCTCATATGAGGAGTCTTTGGTGAGTGCATGAATTGACTGACAACATGCACTACATAGGCAATGTCTGGCCTAGTGAGGGATAAGTATATCAGTTTTCCTACCAATTTTTGGTACCTTTCCTTGTCACAGTATTCCTCACCCATTGATTCTTGTAATCCATGGTTCGGTTCTATTGGTGTGTCTGCTGGCCTGCACCCCATCATGCCTGTTTCTTCTAGGAGATCTAACACATATTTTCGTTGACATATGTAGATTCCTTCTCTTGATCTAGCAACTTCAATCCTGAGAAAATATCTCAGATTTCCCAGGTCCTTGATCTCAAATTCTGAAGCTAAGAACTCCTTCAGCCTCTTCATCTCTTTCACATCATTTCCAGTAATCACCATATCATCCACATAAACAATGAGAGTTGTAAGTTTTCCATCCTGCCTCCTTGTAAACAATGTATGATCCGCACTGCTCTGAGTGTACCCCACTTTTTTCATGGCCGTACAGAGTCTCTCAAACCATGCCCGGGGAGATTGCTTCAAGCCATACAAAGCTTTCCTTAATTTACACACCTTCTTTCCAACATTATATCCAGATGGGGATTCCATGAATACCTCTTCATGTAGATCACCATTTAGGAAAGCATTCTTCACATCCAACTGATGAAGTTCCCAAGAGAATTTTGCAGCTAATGATAGTAGAACCTTGATTGTGTTGAGTTTTGCTACCAGGGCAAAGGTTTCCTTGTAGTCAATTCCTTCCTTTTGTGTAAATCCCTTTGCCACAAGTCTAGCCTTGTATCTTTCAATTGACCCGTCTTCCCTGTGCTTTACTGTGAATACCCACTTGCACCCAACAGTGCCTTTCCCTTCTGGCAGGTCCACCAATTCCCACGTTCTTGCTTTCATTAGGGCTTTCATTTCTTCATTCATGGCTTCTTTCCAACTTGGATCAGATACCGCCTCTGAATATCTGGAAGGGACACATACAGAGGAAAGAGCAGACACAAAGGAATGATAGGCAGGTGATAAATGTGAGTAAGAGACATAATCAGCTATGGAATGCCGAGTGGTACAAGAACGAACAGGCTTACGGAGAGCAATAGGAAGATCCAAATCTGAATTGAGAGAGTCAGAAATACCTTGGATTGCCGAGACAGATTGATCTGAGTTCAACTGGTTGCAATCATGAGGCTGAGGGCCCTTCTTCCTTCTACTGTATGTGAGTATCTCTTTCTCTTGCCTGCTGGAGTCATCAAAAGCATCAGCTGAAGCTGGAGTCTCACTAGGTTGACCCGGAATGTTACAACTAGGAGTAGTGGAAGGTGATGAAAGGGGAACAAAAAAGAAGGGTGACTGAGAATCCTCTTCCATTCCACTAGTCTCCCCCTGAAGAGGATTCTGGGAAGACTGGAAATAGGGTTGAGACTCAAAAAAGACTACATCTCTGGTGACATTTTTTCTTGGAGATAGGATCATAACACTTATACCCCTTTTGTGTAGGAGAGTACCCCAAAAATATTCCCTTCGTAGCCTTAGGATCCAGCTTGGTTTTCTTTGGATCCTTCACATGTATGAAGCATGTACATCCAAAAACCCGTGGGGGAAGAGGAAATTCTGGAAGAGTGGGACACAACACAGAGAAGAGGGTCTTCATACCCAGTACCTTAGATGGCATCCGATTTATTAGGTATGATGCAGTGAGGACAGCTTGAGACCAATATTGCTTGGGCACATTGTGCTGGAAAAGTAAAGCTCGAGTTGTCTCCATTAGGTGCCTGTTCTTGCGCTCAACAGCTCCATTTTGCTGAGGGGTGTATGTACATGATGACTGATGTAACATGCCTTCGCCTTCCATGAATGAGTTTAGGGATCTTTCAAAGTATTCAGCTGCATTGTCTGAACGGAATTGTTTAATCTTCTTCCCAAATTGTGTTTCAATCATCTTGCAAAACATCATAGTTATCCGTGGAACTTCTTCACGTCCTTTTAACAGATAAATCCAAGTGCACCGAGAATAATGGTCAATAAAACTGATAAAATAACGGAAGCCATCAATGGAAACAATGGGTGAAGGACCCCAAACATCAGAATAGACCAAATCAAAAGAGGCTTGTATTTCATTACTAGAAATTGGATACATTGATCTGCATTGTTTTGACATTTGACACACATCACAAACTAAACTTTGACTTGGAATTCCCTTACATAAATCGGGAAACAACATAGCTAAAGAAGAAAAGGACAAGTGACCTAGCCTAGCATGCCACAAGTGCAGCCTAGCTCTTGACTCCACACTTTCTGGACTAGTAGTAGCAGAAGCTTGCAGTGTTGAGCTGACATCCGCATCAAAATAGTAGAGGCCCTCATACTCACGACCACTCCCAATCGTTCTCCTCGTCAATCTGTCCTAGAAGACACTGTGAGAGGGAAAAAAAGTTATACTACAGTTCAAATTTCTTGTAAGCTTTGAAACAGACAACAGATTTGATGTAAGACTAGGAACATGTAAGACTGATTTAAGAGAGATCCTTGCTTAGGTCAACCACTCCCTTTCCCGAGATGGTGGAGAGTGACCCATCAGCTACTCTCATCTTATCCTGGCCAGACAACAAATGATATGAGGAGAATAACGAGGACATGTGTGTCATATGGTCAGTGGCCCCTGAGCCAATCGCCCAAGAGCTAGAATTAATGGAACTAGTTGCACTAAATGCAGAGGCTGTACCTGATTTGACAAGAGAGGTGGAAGCTAAAGGATTGTTCTTCAGACGGGCTAATGCCCGACTGAGAACCTCTACCTCACTAGCTGTAAATCCCAAGGTACTTGGTCCAACAAAATCAGCAACCTGCTTTGTGGTGGAGGAAGACACTGGCTGAGTACTCTGTGAGATGTCACTACTGCTGTTGGTGGCAAGATTCCCACTTGTCCTTTCTGAGAGCAGCTGGCTTCAGATGAGGGTACAATACCCAACATTTCTCCTTTGTGTGTTTCTCACCACCACAATGGGTACACTTGAGGGTCTTCTTGTCTGAAAATCTGTTTCCCTTAGTGGAGACTAAGGCTGAATGTTCTCCAGATAGTTTTGTTGCTTGTGTCTGGAAATCAACTTGCATCTCCTTTCTCCTTTCTCCTTACTTCTTCATTCCTCACTAGGTAGTAAACATGATGAATTTCAGGTAATTCGTCTCTCCCTAGAATCTGTGACCTTACACCTTCATATATAGGGTCTAAGCCTGCCAGGAACTTGAAGGCTCTGCCCTCCTCAATCTGCTTGTCATGCCTCTCCTTATCCCTTGCATTTTCCCAATCCAAAATCAAGTGATGGTCAAGCTCTTCCTAGAGGCCTTCCAGTGTTGCAAAGTATGTTGCCACAGACATGTCTCCTTGCCTTAGGGCTGCAATGTCTTGGTTCAGCCTGTAGATTCTGGCATTGTTCTTCTTTTGGCCATATGTCTTAGATACTTTCTCCCAGATTTTTGCGGCTGTAGGGAAGTGATGAACAGTTCTGGCCACTCGAGGAGTCATGGAGGCCAGCAACCAAGACATGACTGTGGCATTTTCCTTGCGCCACACAGTGTATTCAGGGCTGCTGATTTCTGGTTCCTTTTTTTCTCCATCCAAATAGCCTGTGAGGTCACGAGAGGTAATGAACAGTCTTGCTGAGACTGACCACTCTCTAAAGTTATACTCATCCAATAGCACACTTGTAATCTGCAAGCTATGCAGATTAGGGTTCTCCAGGTTTGAGGACCTTGTAACAGATCTGTTATCTCTAGAAGAAACTTCACCAGATAGTGATGACATCCTAACTTCGGTCAAAGAGTTTGTTCACAGTGCGGTAGGTGGTTCTAGTTAGGGCTGGCCGAAGTGGTCACAGAGTTCACAGTGCTGGTAGCACACCGGATAGGTTTCACTTCAGAGTTCACAGTGCTGATAACACACTGGATAGGCTTCACTTAGACTCAACCAGTTCGGGTACAGTAGCAAATGAAGGTCTGTAACTGAACCAGTTCACAGAGCTGAAGTAGTGCTGATACCAGAAGAAGGGCTGATAACCGACCTGGAAATGATCTGTAACTGAAGTCGCCACAGTTCTGTAAAGGTCTTGCTGATGCACCGAAGCTGCAACTGTAGAGGAGGCTATGCCTTAAACACTGTTCTGCACAAATCTGGCTGGAGCACCAAAGCTGCAACTGTAGAGGAAGCCCCCCCCCCCCTTTCGGCTAGTGCTAGGACTGCTGGAATCAGTCCTCAACTAGGTCTGTCTTGTACAGACCTCTCTTAGTAGCCAAATAGCTACTACTTGCTAAAAAAAACTAGTAGGACATCTACTTCTGGGTCTTACTTCCCTTGAGTCCTACAACCAAGAGAAACCCTAGGTTCGAACTTGCTGAGTTCCCTTACACTCCTAGGTCTTCACTGCAGCAACCCAGAAAGAAAGGAGAAGATAAAAGAAGGCAGCAAGAGAAGATAGTACACCGGTTGAAACCAGGAAGGAGCTAATTCTCTGATACCATGTAAACTAAGAAGCTGAACTCGAAGTAGTAAAGAAGAGGATGAACTTCTTAGATGCAGAGAATGTCGAACTATGTTAGCAGTCGACAAGGCCTTTATTTAAATACAAGTGAAGTACAAAGTACAATAAAATTACTGGTATACCCCTGATTAGTAATGGGACAACCAGAATACTTAAAACATAAACAGGATTAGGCCAGGCCCATTAGCAAAGGCCCAGTTACAAGATAAAATTAACATAAGAATGGGATAATAGGAGACCCTATCAGCCAAACACACTCTAGCATTCTAACACACCTCAAGTCCAAACAAAGAGGAAAACCAATCCCAAACTGAAGAGGAAAAGGGCAGGAGATTAATAAGTGAAAACAAGTCTCACCCTCAACTTTACAGAGAGAAAACCAGTGGGGGATAATGACTAATGAAGTCTTTTTCTCTGGAGAAAATTACAGGTATTAATTCTTTCTAGGTACACTTCCTAGCAAAAACCATCAACTCTAGGTGGAACAGTCTACTCCAAACCTCTTTAACTGGAAAAGTAATCCTAGGCTATCACTCGGTTGTTTTAAGGACCTAAAAAAAGAGGCACATGTGAAGGATCTAGAAAGAGGTGTCCAAACTCAACTATCCCTTTCTAGAGGATTCAAGACCATTTTCTTGAGACTTTAGAGAAGAGGCAAAATAGTACTTATTCCGACTCACAAAGATCTCCTCTAAAACCCAAGTCCCAATCAAGTCTATCCCTAGAGTTGGAATGAGTCAAGAAAGAGGAAATATGTTCACCCCTACGGTTTGACAAGGCAAATAAGGTTGGGAGTTGCTCCTTTAGGGTTGAATTACCCAATCAAACATGTTTCCAAAATTTAACACAGTTCCCAATGCTAGGATTATACTTGATAAAAGGCAGAAAAGATGGCATAATGTCATGAATGGATTTCCAAGGAGAAACTCTTGTTGCCCTATTCTACACTCCAGAGTCCCAGCCTTCAGCCACAAGTCCATGAATGCTAATGATTACATTTGCCCACAGTTTATCCCTATCATTTGGCAATCTCCACAACCATTTTTCCAACAAGGGTATGTTCTTTTCCTGAATATTCCCAATACTTAAAGCCACCATATTCCTTCTACTAACCACCTCTCAACTAACCCTGTGATCCTTTTTCTCCTCTCTCAGTTCCCATAGGAAGTCCCTCATCAACTTTTCTAGTCTTTTGCTGACCCCTTGTGGAATCCTAAACGCCGACATAAAATAGACGAGAAGATTGGCCAAAGTGGACTTAATCAATGCAATCCTTCCACCCAAAGATAAATAATTGCTTTTCCAAGAAGCCAATTTCTTAGTAAACCTTTCTACCACTATATTCCAAAAGTTGTTATTTCTTGGACCATCCCCCAAAGGTAAGCCTAAGTAATTCATAGGCCACAGAGAAACCACACATCCTAAAACTTATGCCCCTTCTATTATTTCTCTCTCATCCAGATCAATCCTGCAATGCAAAAAATAATTAACATTCTACAACCTTTTGGGGCTTAGTTACTGTTTTGAATTCCAGTTATATCAATAACTTGAAACAAGTTTCATATATTTGTAAATGAAGAGAGAGAGAGAGAGAGAGGACTAATTTGTGTTTACATTCAATTATATGAATGTGAACAAAATCATGGTATCAATACATCCACAAGCATATTAAAGGAATAACTCATGCACATATCTGTGCATAGGTAAAATTTATGCAAATAAATGACTACAACCTTTTGGGGCTTAGTTACTGTTTTGAGTTACAGTCATATCAAATTATCAATAACTTGAAACAAGTTTCATATATTGGTAAATGAAGAGAGAGAGAGAGGACTAATTTGTGTTTACACAATTATATGAATGAGAACAAAATCATGGTATCAATACATCCACAAGCATATTAAAGGAATAACTCATGCACATATCTGTGCATAGGTAAAACTTATGCAAATAAATGACACAATAGAACTGAAACTGTACAACATGCTAATGATGCACTCCTAAATATATTCCTTCAGGGATTGGCTTGTTTGCACAAGTTTGTTAATGTACACCTGTATGCAAATTAATATCAATGCCAACAAATTTGACTTTCTCATACACATTAACACATAAAAAGGATCATGCAAGAATTCAATAAAACAACTAGTTTTCTTGTTCTTGTCACAGTGTCTCCAATTCAGAAGTTCTGAAAACAACTATAGTTGATGTTGAAGCCTATGAATTTGAAGTGCTTCTATGACAAAGTGCTTACCAACTTCATATTCCAATGCTTGCAGAATCATTTCAACCTAGCCAAAAATAACACAGTTGAGAGCTTATGTACTTTATTTAGAATGAATGACACATTGAATTTAGAAGAGGCTTTAAATTCCACATAGTATAAATCAAATTTCCATGATGAATAGGTGACTAAAACATGTAAAGGTGTGGAGTCAATAGAAAGCCATATAGTCCAGTTCCAATAGCAGCAACATTACATCAGGAAGCAATAACAAGTTGCACATTGTTAAAATACAGTTTTTGTTCTGGGGCTATTTTAGTCTTTCCCCTTTATTTTAACTCTGTTTTTTGTCTCTGTTCTGAAGTCTCAGTTTACAGGTGTAATATTGTAATTCTCCTTTTCATTATGAATTAAACATATAGGGGCGGTAGCTCTCTCTCATTTGATAGAGACTGTTTGCCCTATTATCTTCGTCTCCCTCTTCTCTTCTTCTTCTTCTCCATCAGTTCTCATTCTAGAATCATACCAGAAGGTTTCCCCTTATTTGTTTAACTAAATACAGGCCAATTAACATGGTATCAGAGCCTGGTTGATTGAGTTTCCTGACTGCATCAGTAAGGGATGCCTGGAACTGGTTCGGCTGAGGTTTTCTACTAATAAGAGAAGAAAGGAAGGGGAAGGACCTAAAAGGACTGATTGCCCAGAAGGTTAGGAGGCTTCCATGCCCTCAAGTTGCACCATTGGTTGATTGTTTGATGGTGTTTTAGACTCCCTCTATTCGGCAGTTCAAAGAGCAACCATGAATGTTAAGTTCGGTTGGTTGATTTTTTGTGTTTGGTGTGTTTTTTTTTTATCAATAACACATTTCATTAATTATCACAATAAATTACAGAGAGGATGGTGTTTGGTGGGTTGTTTTCTGTGAACCGTGAGGTTGGTTGACTCGTAGAAGTTTTTGTTCTGATGTTCCAGGTTTAGGGGTTGCGGCCATGCTGTTGAAGTTTCTGAACCTGTAGTTAAGTTTTTTGAGTGCCATTGTTGAGTCTGAAAGGTGTTCGCCTTGGGAGAGTGTTGCAGAAATAACTGATGGCAGATTTTGGCAATGAAACCAACAACCTGATTTCATGGCTGCACAGATGACATCAGTCAAATGCAATGGTACCAACTATGTACCATGGGCGAAGTCGGTTGAGGTAAATTTGACTGGCAGAGGAAAGTTAAAATATAGTAAAGAAAATAGACCAGACCCAGGAACTGCAGGGTATAATGATTGGATCTAGGAGAATGCATAGATTATGACGTCTTTAGAACAATATGGAACCTCATATCAGTGTGAACCTGATGTTCTTTGATACTGCGAAAGAAATTTGGGAACATGCTAAGCAGTTGTATTCAGGACAAGACAATGTAAATAGAATCTATCAATTGTATCAGGAATGTTTTCAACTACAACAAGGTGATATACCTACACTATCAGAAGTTTTTTCCAGAGTAAGAAGGGTTACTAGTCCACATATAGATAGTTCTCCAATATTAGAGAAGTCTGCCCTAGCTGCAACGGAAGGTGGTAGAGGTGGGTCACGTGGCAGAAGCAGTTATCCCAGAGGTGGTAACCATGGTGTGAGAGGTCATAGTAGTGGTAGAGATGGGAATTTTAGAGGTCGTGGTGTTGATGTTGGTGGTTGAGGTATGATCAAAAGCTATTGTGGACGGGAAGGACATATTGTGAACTTCTTATGA
Organism: Nelumbo nucifera; assembly: GCF_055504915.1. Classification (NCBI taxonomy): domain Eukaryota; kingdom Viridiplantae; phylum Streptophyta; class Magnoliopsida; order Proteales; family Nelumbonaceae; genus Nelumbo; species Nelumbo nucifera. The sequence goes on along the minus strand of NC_142652.1, from coordinate 23,654,782 downwards.
TCTACATGGCCCACCATCTACTTGGGCTAATCATGTTGTTGTAGAAGGAGATAGTGGTACCACTGGCAATGACCCTACTACTGTTTTAGGCACTGGGAAGGAGAAGGAAATGGTTTCTATCACCATGAAGAGTATGAAAAACTTCGTTTGTCTTCCTTTTCTTCATCTGGTAATACTGCAACTCTTGCGAAGCTAGGTACATGTCTCGTTTCCTCTACTAAATCATTGGTTATTGATTATGGGGCCTCAGATCACATGATTGGGTCCTCAGACTTATTTGCATCGTTATCCCCTCCCTCTACCACCCAATCGGTTACCTTGGCTAATGGTACTACCTCTCTTATTTTTGGTACCGGTGGCATTACTTTGCATTCTGATTTCTCTTTGTTGTCGGTTCTGATTACTTTGCTTTCTGATTTCTCTTTGTTGTCGGTTCTATATGTTCCTAAGTTTCCCCTTAGTTTATGTCTATTAGTAAGTTAACAAAATCTTTCAATTGCTCCGTCTCACTCTTTCCATCTTATTGTATTTTCTAGGATCTCAAGATGGGGAAGACGATTAGTGGCGGGCATGAAGCTAGAGGATTGTATAATCTAGATGGCGGTGGATCACAGACAGCTCTTCATTCTTCCATTACATTGTTGCAATAGCACTGTCGGATGGGTCATCCCTCTCTTCCAGCTCTCAATAGTTTTGTTCCAAATGTTGTGTTTGTTCATGAGTTACAATGTGAAGTTTGTCAGCTTAGTAAACATCATCGCATCTCTTTTGTTCCAAGGGAATCTGCTAGAGTCTCGAGCCTTTTGAACTTGTTCATTTAGATGTTTGGGGTCCTTGTCTAGTTGAGTCTTACAATGGTTTTAAATATTTTTTTCCTTTGTTGATGATTTTTCAAGGATGACTTGGATTTATTTAATGAAATCTAAGTGTTTAATATCTTTCTCTCCTTTTATGCTGAAATTAAGAATCATCTTGGCATCTCCATTAAATTTTTTCGATCTGACAATGCAAAAGAATATTTCCAACGCTCGTTTCGTATGTTCTTTGAGTTTCATGGCATAATACATCAATTGTCCTGCTCCTTTACTCCACCACAAAATGGTGTAGCTGAGCGGAAAAATAGACATTTACTTGACATTGCTCAGGTACTTTTGATTCAAATGCCAGTTCCAAAAAAATATTGGAGTGATGTTGTTCTTACTTCTTTCTTTCTCATTAATCATATGCCATATTCGGTGTTACGTGGTTCCCCTCCCTTCTCTACTGTCTTTCCTTCTCAATCATCGCTTCCTTTACCTCCGCGTGTCTTTGGGTGTGTTTGTTTTGTTCATCATCTAGGTCCAGGTTTAGATAAGTTAGATGCTTGTTCCCTTAAATGTGTCTTTTTGGGGGTACTCTTGGACCCAAAAAAGGGTATAAGTGCTATAGTCCTTCTCTTCTTCGCTCCTTTTCCCTTCCTTATGTGACCTTTGAAAATGTCTCTTTCTTCTCATCAACAGAGTCTACTTCTCTTGATTTAATCATACTTGGGACATTACTTCTCTTCCTCCAGGGAAGAAAGCAATTGGTTGTCAGTGGGTTTACAATGTTAAGCATCTTGCAAATGGTAGTGTGGAGAGATATAAAGCACGCTTAGTAGCCAAATAGTACACACAGACCTATGGGGTTTATTACACTAATACTTTTTCACATGTAGCTAAAATGGGTTCAGTTAGTGTACTTTTTTCTCTAGTTGCACATTTTGATAGGCTGTTGTTTCAATTGGATATTAAGAATGCACTTCTCCACTATGACCAAGAAGAGGAGGTGTATATGGAGCAACCTCCAGGTTATGTTGCTAGAGGGAGGAAGGAAAGGTGTTCCAGTTGAAGAAAGCAATTTGTGGGTTGAAGCAATCTCTGAGGGCCTGGTTTGGGAGATTTATGACACAGTGTAGGGTTGACCATTCAGTGTTCAATAGAGATACTACCTCTGGAAAGATTGTGTTGGCAGTTTATGTTGATGACATTATTATTACAATAGGAAGTGATGAGCATGGCATTGAAAAGCTCAAATAGTTCTCACAAAGCCTATTCCAAACTAAGGACTTGGGGCACTTGAAATATTTTTCGGCTCACTCGCTTTGGTCGCTTGCCTCTATTTCGACAAGCCCCCCCCCCCCCTTTCAACTAGTGCTATGCATCTTCATTTTTCTTAATATAAAAAAAAATTATTAAAAATAAAGAAAATGAGATTTTTCTTCCTCTTCTTCCTCCTCATCCCCCCTCCTCTTAAGGAGGCTTACACCTCCTTGTGTTCGGGAGGCTTACGCCTCTTATGTTCTGAACTATGCCTCATGCCTCTAGGTAGTGAAACACCTCGCATCATGCCTCCACGTTTTAACACATTGTTATAGAAAGATAGTGGTGGAAGGTGACTCAAAGCTAATTATCTCATGGGCAAATTGTAGCAGACATATCTCGTGGAATGGCTAAATTCAAATGGGTGAGGACATAAATGCTGAATTCAAATGGGTAAGGACTGCAAATGGGATGGCTGATGTCCTTGTTAGGCAAGGAGTTTTGAGGCAGCAACTGTTTTGGGCTTCTACGTAATTTTTGGTTGTGTTGTTGGGTTTACAGTCCTGTCAACTGACTGTATTAATTTCATCTATCTTTTAATTTAATAAATTTATTTGTTTTGCTGATAAAAAAAATCTCAATTGTCCATAAGATAGGGCCATAGGGGAACCTCTTGATAGATCACATACTACCTCAGGTCAGTATAACCTTGTATTTGAATTTTTCCCAAGTGATATTATCTGTCCAAAGTTTCAACTTTTCAACTTAAGAACTGCACACAAAAGGGGCTTAATTTAAACACTGCAGCAAAGGCTTCTAAACTGAAAAGTGTCCAGTAAATTTAAGGTTAAGAGGGGAAGAAGCAGGGTCCTTTAGGAACCAAACCATGTTTCCATGTGGAAGATAGACCTTTTAGCAAGCTCATGCTCATATATATTTCTGAACAATCTGAAACCTCTGATGACTAATTAGATCACATTGGGATAAGAGCTTATATTTATTTCTGAACGGTCTTTATCTAAAGTCTGCATAAACTATCATGTTGAAGTTGTTGATGGGAGTAGCTATTGCAGTTCCTTCTATTTAAACATGGGTTTGAGGGATATTAGCGTCATTGTGAAAGTTTCAAAATGTTAACAGAGTAAAGGAAACACTTATGTGCACCACTAACAAATAATAAGTGGTTAGTCAATCACTTATTAATCAGAATGAACCTTTAGATATAAGTGGGCCTTTCAGGGGTGTCACCAGATGCAATAACGGGGAATGACAACATTTCTGATAATTCATCAAACATTTTCTTCTCAGATTCAACACAATTAGTTTCACCATCTAAAGAAATAGATCAAGAAAAAAATTGATTATAGCAATCTAGAGTTCTGCCTTTTGGCCCTGGAGATTCCTCTTCTATGACCCAGCAGATATAAGGTATAAATCCTTGCATGCCAACAATTGCATTCACATATTTTGCAGGTAGATAAAGTAATAAAGGGAGAATGACAACACAGATGATAATCTAAAATACAAATGTCCAACCCCCACCCTTCCCCCCACCACAACCTCCCGCCCACCCACCCACACACTAACAAGGATTTCCTGGGCAAAGAATTAGCATGATCATCATTTATTATCAAAGATTTTTTTTCTGAGATTCAACACAATTATTTTGACCATCTAAAGAAATAGATCAAGACCAAATTGCTTATAGTAATCTAGAATTCTGCTTTTTGACCCTGGAGACTTCTAGGACCAAGCAGATGTAAGGTATCAATCCTCGCATGCCAACAATTGCATCCACATATTATGTAGGAAAGCTCAAGTATTAACATCATATATTCTCAGAAAAAAAAAAAAAACTCTTTACTCCATACTAAAATTCATAGTCTCATACATTCAAGAAAATACATACTTTATCAAAATCCTTAACAAGATTAGCCTCTATAGAGGAATTGTTTTCATACTCTGCCCAAAGTTCTTTTATCTCCTCAGCTGCACATATTCCAATTATTGTAAGTACTGTTTCCCTGAGTAAAAACAAGCTTGTAATTAAGTTAAGCCAAGAAAATAGCATCAAATACCCCTTAATCCTCCGCCGAGTACTTCACACATTTCATCTAATGCTTCTTGCTCGCGCCTACTCTTCTCTGCTTTTGGCACACCATCTGCAGGTGTTATATCTCCAACAATTGCTAGCAAAACCAAGTAAGAATTTTCAATCACCAAAAGTAGGAAAAGTTGTATGCGTACTTGTAAGTAAAAGATTATATTGGGTGAAAAAGATCAAAAGATGAAATTGAAGTTGTAAAATGTAATCAAATAAGTTTATGCTTTTAAAATGATAATTACTTTCACTTTTTGATGAATAACTCAACTTTTATTAAAATAATGAATGCAATATAAGAACCACCCGCCTAGGCTAGCACAGCCTTCTCTTCCCACTTTTGGCATCACTTTACCCCCCCCCCCAAGATCATTACATATTCCCAGGAACACCCCATCTCTATTTACACCTTGCCTTGCCATTGCATCTTTTCATTGAAAATAAAGACATTCTTCCAATAAAACCATACTTCCCTCCTCTTAGATCAATTCCTCTTCCCAAGCTTAGGTCTTCCCTGTCTTTCACATCTCTCTGTTTTCTGTTAAATGTACAAAGTGCTGACTATTCAGCAGCTGCAGGCTACTATACAGAATTTGAGTGGAAAATGGCATGTAGAATAGAACCTATTGCTCTCACTTTTCTTTCTCCGCAATCTTACAACATTTTCACTCCATATTATATTCTTTCCCTTTTGTGTAGATGACCAGGTACACAGACACTAAAGAAAATAGAGAATGTCAGACTATCAAGACAAATAACAATTTGAACAGTTTAGCAAATTAGCAAGGCAGTAAAGCACCTCGCCTGGTGTTAAACCCACAGTATACACACAACAACGAATTCATAAACAAGAACACAACGCAAATGTTAAATCCAAGTTCACAAATGCATTTGAGTTATATGCCAAAGAGTTTCTGAAAAACATAATTGGTACATGTATGACAAGAATATGCAGTGACATTTAAATATCAAAATTAAGCACAAATTACATTATTAAGCAGAGAAGGTAGTGACAGTCTGACAGAATAAGAACCTGTTGACTTAATTGGCAAAACTTATATAAACATTGTTTGATCAGTTACTCAAATATTTTGAGTATCAATATTGAGCATGAATAGTACTAAGAAAGAAAACAATAAGAAAAAGAAACAGATTCAGAGTTAAACTACCTTCTGCAATGTCATGCACAATTGCTATCTTAATACACCTGTTAGAAAGAGAAGAAAAACTAAAAACTTAAATAAGCCCCTGAACTTGGAAAGTAAACCAAAGAGCAACAGAAAAAGGTACAACACTAAAAAATTATGATACAATCATTCAAATAGTTGACATTCAATTTTATCTCTTGGACAGAAAGTTTATGTTTTTGTCTCCTGGTGGTAAGGGTGCTTGGAAGTTGCATCGCCACATCAGGGAGGCTGGATAGTTGCCAGCTAGACTGAATACTCAGTTCCTCTGGATCCTAACATCAGACTGCACATGGAAAACAGTTTATTTTTTATTTAAGTAAGCTTGGCATAGATATTATTTCTCTTTCTATGATTTATTTGCTTTCATTTATTCATGTCTTAATGTATCCTATTTATCCTAGTGTTCCATGTGTATCTTCAAAATCTAGACTGTCCCTCAATGGTTAATAGTGGCACTACATTTTTGGTTTGCCTAACATAGAATAGGCAAACACAGTTTCAGGGTCCCTTTGGTTTGCAGTCAGGATCGGAATTGGAATGGGAATCAGAATCACCTAATTCCCAACGCCTGTTTGGTTCAGACAGGAATTGGAGTCAGATTCCAATTATTGCTGTTTGGTTCATTTGGAGTCGAAATCGGAATCAACTGAAAATTTTCATTGTATTAGTTATTAATATTTTCTTATTATTGTTTTATTATTTTATTATTGCTTTATTGTTTTTGTTATATTATTATTTTATTAGTAGTTTGTTATTACTATTTTATTATTATCTTATTATTACTTTAATAATATTTTATTAATATTAGGGTTTAGAGGTTTTTTGTCAGCACTTAGGAGTTATTTACTTCTTGACAGACTCTAGAGTGGGATCCCATTCCCAAGAGGGAGCCTGGAATGACCATTCCCCATATGGGGGAATCCCATTCCACCAAGAATGAGAATTGGAATCCCATTGTGACCAAACAAACGATTGGAATCAGAATGGGCAGTTCTGATTCCAATTCCAGGCACCTAATCCAGGGAACCAAATGAACCCTCAAATTTCTTTCTAAGTGCCTTAAAGGGAATTAACAATCAAACAAGGGAAACTAATAGCAATGTCATGGTCTATTATAAATTGAATTAGAAATAAAGTAACCTACCAAGATATACAATCCCAAGGCTGAAGTTCTAATTCATGTTATTCTTTATATCTCATGGATCATTTAAATTCTACTAGAAGCTTAAATGCTTATGGATTTAAATGAAATGTTTTTATTCGATATTACAACTAAGACAGTATATAAATCCTAACATTAGAGGATTTACAACCTTCATCAAGGCCATCTTCACTTTTCTAGCCCTTTGTACCAGAATTTACAAAGTAATGGAAGCATAACTGCAGCTTCTATTATATCCCATTAATTTGCACAATTGTCTTTTTTTCCCTTTCCTCCAATTGTTCTGTATGATCTTCTAGTACCAAGTTAACTGAGCAGAACTTGTACCCAAATCAATGAAACAAGAGTGGTTTAACAAAATTCTATATTACAATGTAAAAAACAACAAAGATATTAGAAAATTTATGTAGAAATTTATTGATGCTGTTGCTAAATTTAACCTTTCCCTGTTCACACCAGGAAGGTCACCAGCAATCAAAGCCATTAGTGCCATGCGATACATGTGATCAGCAATAGATTCAGCACCCTTAATTCCATGGTTGATCCATCCTTTCCTTTTTGTTGTCTGAAGAAAAAAAAAAGTAAAGGAAAAAAGGTTGGAGAAATCCCAATATTAAAACAAAAAGGTTCCTGTACAATAAGTCGTCTTCAAAAAATCACCACATTCTTATGTTTAGAAGAAAAATATTGACACCATATCAAGATGAATAAAAAATAATAAATAGACCCCAGGTATCTTAAAGTATCTTTCATGGCATGGATAGCAGCCTTGAGCAAATGTCTAATGAGGGATAAGCTGATAGCAAGGGGAATGGGCATCCCTACATCAGCATGTTATCTTTGCAAGTCTTTTTTCTATGAAATAGGATTTTATTAATATCAAGAAAATCAAGCATTACAAGCAGCCCTTGGAAAGGCATGAGCTGTGACCTCCAAACTGAAAACACAAATCACAAATGAAGAAACAAATCACAATTGGGCCAAATACAACTTATCCCTATTTGCCCCTTGCTTGGCTAGTAACCAAACATAGTATTAGCCGATCTCCCCACCCATTGTAATCTCAAATTCATGTTTCTTGTTAACCACTTGAATTTCTTGATTTCATCCCTGTAGCACCAAAAGATAGACTCCAAATCCTTTAACCATCCCACCACCACAACCTTAGAATCACCTTCAATCACCAAATTCTCCACTCTTAGCTCATTTGCAATCTGGGCTCCTTGTAAGTTAGCAAGTAATTCAGCCCTTATTGAGTCTCCTACTCCCACAGGACCTGAGAATAAGGCCATAACAACATCATCCTTATTTCTAAAAGCCCCTCCAATTCCAGAGTGACCTGGGTTGCTTTGACTACTCCCATCAAAGTTCAGCTTCAAGTGCCGTTCTAGGGACAGTGCAGGGGAGGGGGAGTTCCACAGGCAACAAGGAAGGAGGTGGTGGTGGAAAGCTCAGGAGAATCAGGGGAGGTGAGGGAGGGAACAGTGTACGGGCAGCATTAATGGCAGGGGTGCTCCATTGGTTCCTCTGTTGACACATGGAGGTAGGCAGAAAGAAGCAAATAAACACGTTACAGAGGAACTTTTCAATTTTCAAACCCATCAAGCAGGTGGTGAGATTCAGGTGGACCCTGCAGTATTGAAAAATGTGGTCCGAAAAACTATTTTGGATACAATTGGTGGGATACAATTATGAACTTTTTTAAGAATCTCCCTATAGCCCCAAATAACAGTATCCAGATCCAACAACCAACCCACTACCACCTTAGAGTATCCCTCCACTATCAAATTTTCAACTCCAAGTTGGTTGGCAATTTGTAATCCTTGTACAACTAGTAACTCAGCCCTTGTAGAGTCTCCAAATCCCAGTGGACCTGAAAATAATAAGAGAATGTTGCTGTCCTAATCCCTCAAGATCCCTCCTACACCCGAAGGCCCTAGATTGCCTTGACCACTCCCATCAAAGTTCAACTTTACAACACCCTCCTAAGGGGATATCCACCTTGCTTGTATTTTATTCTTTTTGGAGGAAGTGGAAGCCACTGTTGTCCAACTCCTTCAAAGATCATCACAAGAATAGTCCAGGAAAAGATCTGAACTTTTTAGCCAAAGGATTGCCCTTGTCAATATACACTCCTTGACTTCAACCAAGCTTCTTTCCTTTTCTTGGAATATTCTAACATTTCTTTCCTCCCAAATAGTCTACAAAAGAGATTCTCTGATACATTACTGCATTGGTTTCTCTCTTTTAGTTGGCCACCCAAAAGTAGGCGGATCAAATTGCAAATTTGCTTCAAAATGGCAAGTTCCACCTGCACCCGAACAACATAAAAACCTATTTCAAATGTCTACAACAAAAGAGCAAAGAATTAGTAGATGGTATCAGTCCTCATTCTACACTTTACAGAGTACACCAGTTTGGGGACGGACACAAATAAGGTCTCTTCTTTTGCAGGTTATCCAAAGTATTATCTTACCATGAAAAACTTCCCAACAGAAGACAACTATTTTGGGGGGAATAGGCCTTGACCAAATTTCTTTAACTAGGAACAGCAAAGGGAGGAGTAGAGCATAGGGACTTAACGAAGGAGGCTCAAGTAAAGGAGCCACTCGAGGTCGAAGTCCAAATTCTACTGTCAGGTTTAAGAGGGTCCAGACAAACAGAACCCAGTAGAAGTAAAAGTTTATAGACACAAACAGATTCAACCCAAAATCCCAATTTAAAGGCAACAGGAGGACCAAGGGAGAGAGGAACTGAGAAATAGGCTCCCTTTTTTTGAAAAGAAAATAACTTTATTCAAAGGAAAAGGGGCACATGAGAAGATGTACACAGAAACTACTAACTCAAAGAGTTATACAGGGAGAAAACTATCACTAAAATGGTAATCCCTGTGAACACCAGCCTTTGCTAGACCGTCAGCTAGAGTTTAACTTCCTAGGGACCCAACACAACTGTGTGTTCAAGGTGGAAAGAATGTCTCTTGCTTCAGCCAAGTAGTGAACTAGAGTCCAGGGGCCTCTGTCAGGATGAGCTAACCACTTGATAGTGTTTGTTGTATCTCCTTTGATGGTGATATTCAAATAACCCAAATCTCTTGCAATCCTGATACCAGTTAATGCTGCCATGACTTCAGTCTTTGTTGAAGAGGCTATCCCAATTAATGTTACCATCTCTTCTTCTGAAAACACCTTGAATTCCTGCTTCACCTGGATTTCCGATGGCACTTCCATCAAAATACAAGGTTATCTCCCCTTCCTCAGCAGTTCTGAAGATGCAGGGGGTGGTGAAAGACATGTTTGGAATTTATGAAGTTTGTTGAATTCCTTTGGAGATCAAAGATGGAGACTCCTTTAAAGTACTCTGAAATGGAAGTCCAAAGGAAACATCTATGAGATATGATGGAAATGAGTTCCTCATGATTTCTTGTTCTACTGTTGAACACATGATTATTTCTCTCTTCCCATGTGCTCCAAAGAATAGCATGAGCTGCTGATTACCACAACGTCTTCCCTCTTTCACTTAAGCCTCTTCATGTCCATTGTCTTAGACAATCTGCCACATGCTCTAGGAAGGCTCAACTGTAATCAAATAGGGTGAGGAAGAAGTTCCAAAATTTCTTGGTTTCCTCATAGTGAAACAGTATGTCGTTGGATGATTCCCCAGCTTTTAAACAGAAGCAGGAGACATGTGGGGAGAAATAAGATCTTCCAAGGTTCTTTTTCTGGAGAAGGTCATAAGTATTAATCCTCTCCAAACTAGCTCCCACACACCAAAAAAAAAAACAAAAACAAAAACAAAAACAAACAAACAAACAAACAAACAAGCAAACAAAAAACAAACAAACTCTGGATGGGGTATGGGAGCACCAAATTCTCTTGAAGGGGAACTGTTTTGATGTCTGTTTTTCCTCTATTAGAGCCTCGAAGCAAGACTTGGTTGAAAAGTTACCTGACGGGTGAAGGGTCCAAACTTGAAGGTCAGGGGTATTTGGGGAGAGGTACACTTCTCTAAGGGTGTGCAGAAATCTAGTAACTTCACTAAGTTCTAAGTCCCTTATCGGTCTTCTAAGGTTTAGGTTCCAGTTAAATTGAGTAAGGGATGAGGACAAAACATGGGATTCATGGTTAAGGTAAGGTTGAAAAGGCGAGGAAAGGAATTGACCAATGTGGAGTCACCCCACCAAACATCAGTCCAGAACTTAATGGTTGGATACCCACCCAAAGTTGGTATCTTTCATATCTGATACAAAATATGAAAAAATGATAAGTTGAGATTATACCTTTCTAAAAGTTGGTATCTTTGACCTGGTCCAAGTGAATATTGTTATCCCAACTGTTAGAATGCTTCCCGTACTTGCTAGTGATGACATCAATCCAAAGAGCATTTGGTTCCCGAGGGAATCTCCACAACCATTTGCTGAGAAGAGTTGTGTTTCTTTCTTTCAATGGTTGGATACCCACCCAAACACCTTCCCAAAAAAGAATAGAAGTGCCAAAGCAGACATCATACCTTACAAGCCCAAGGAATTTAGGTAGGATGCCAAAAAATCGCCTTCCAAAGTGTTGTAACACCCGTCAAGATACCCCAGCATCCCAACCATTTTCAAAACAGCCATGGATACTAGCCACCAGGTTCTTCTCTTCCCCTAGCTCCCACAGAAAATCCCTCATTAGTTTTTCTATCCTCTTAGCTTCCCTAGAAGGTATTCTAAAGACTGGTAGAAAATAAATAGGCAGGTTGGCATGTAGCAAGTGTGGCCCTAATTAAAGTTACTCTACCCCTAAGAGAAATACAATTCTTTCTCCAGGCCGTCAGTCTCTTTTCAAACTTTTCCACCAATGGGTTCCAAAACCGACTCTCCTTCAGATTAGCACCTAGAGAGAGTCCCAAGTATGTCAAGGGCCACTCAGAAATGGTGCACTCTAAGCAGGCAGCTATAGGCTCCAAATTCCAAAACTTCTCAATTTTACTTTCAAGTTAAAGGCACTTTCAAAAAGAATTATAAGATTCTTCAAATTCCTTACCCTCGACAAATTACATCCCTCACAAAAATATTATAATATCATTTGTAAACTAGAGGTGAGTTACTGAGACTCTATTTCTTCCTATTCTCCACCCTCTTATTGATTATGCCCTATATGCTTCTGATAAAAGTCTACTAAGCACATCAGCAACCAGTGTGAATAAGAAAGGGGAGAACGGATCACCTTGTCTTAGGCTTCTATAGGCTGGGAAGAAATCATTTACTACCCCATTAACTAAAACTGAATAATAGCAATATGTGAGACATCTATCCATCCAATTACACCATCGATTCCCAAAACCACACTTCTGAAGCACTACTAATAAGAAACTTCAATCCACCAAATCATAGGCCTTTTCAAGATCCAATTTGCATATGAAACCTTGATTCGATCTTCTCATCTCCTTCACACATTCATTTGTTATTAAGATCTAATCAATTATCTTTCTACCATGAACAAATATTGCTTCCCTTATTTCCCCCATCTCAAACTTTCTTTTGAGCGACTTCTTATTCTCATCGGACAATTTTGGCCACTCTAACCCTTCTACCCAGATTCTTAGGTTTAAGGGCCTTATAAAAATAGATTTAAAAGTGCTCCACAAAGGCCCTCACAATATCATCCTGTTGAGTTAAGGACACCCCATCAACCTCCAACTTAGAAATCAGACTATTCCTCCTCCTACCGTTGGCCATTGCATGAAAAATTTAGTGTTCCTATCTCCCTCTTTCACCCACTTATGCCTAGACTTTGGCCTCCAGCTGACTTCCTCTTTGTATAAGATGTCTTTTAACTGCTTCCTGAGTTCCCACCTTTCTTGCTTGTGTCTCACTTCAAATTACCCCCTCTTTGGCATCCAACTCCTCAATTTGATTGATCACTACCTGTTTTCTCTCTTCAATCTCCTTCAACTTCCAATGAAATTTCATACCCTCCCAATTAGCCATCGGGTTATTGTCATTCCACCAATTTTTGACCAACTCAATACATCCAGGGTGAGACAGACACATGTTCTCAAATCTAAAAGGTGTGGGCCCTCTAGTGCCAAGATCCTCTCTCACCAAGGTAATAGGCCAATGATTTGATGTTACCCTAGGCAATGTTCTAGAATTAACAGCCCCCCAATGCTCCTCCCAATTTGTTGTGAATAAGAACCTATCCAACTTAGAGCATATAGGGTTCTCCTGAAGATTGGACCAAGTGAACAGACTATGCAGAAAAGGAACCTCTTTCAACTCAAAGCTATTGATAAAGCTGTTAAATCTTCTCATGCTAGTATTGTTGCCTCTCCTAACACTATTGGTCTCCTCTGTGAATCTGGTGACATTGAAATTTCCTCCTAAACACCATGGGCCTTCCTAGAGTCCTCTAATGTCTCCCAATTCCTCCCAAAACTCGCTTCTTTCTCTGTAACCAGTTGGACCGTACACATTGGTTAGTACCCACTCAAACATGTCTACCCTGTGTATGAACTTAATAGATACAGTGAACTTCCCAATCAGCTTTTCCACTCCCTCCAAAACCTCTTCTTTCCACAATGTTACTAATCCTCCCGACCTTCCCCAAGAAGGACAAATAACACAGTTAATGCCCCTTACCCTCCACAAAGATCTAGCCCATCTCCTATCAAACTCCATCATCTTAGACTCCTGAATCAACACTACATCCGGATCCTCTCTTTTTATTACTTCTTTTATTAAAGGCCTTTTCCTAACTCCTCCCAACCCCCTAACATTCCAACTAAGAATCTTCATCTCCACTTACTATTTACCCCTTACCGATCCCTTTGTCAATTAACCCCTCTTCTTCTACCCTTCCTCTCACTGAACTCCTTATCTTCTTCTACATCTCGCCTTAGCCTTTCTGATTCACTCAGCTTCCTCTTTCTTGGTTTGCTTTCTACCTTTATTTTCTTTGGAAAGTCTTGACTAGTCCAAATCAGCCAGCTCCACTCTACTAGCTAGAGGTCTCCTCAAGATAGATTTGAAGTGAGCTACAAAGCAATTGGCAATTTCCTCTTGAGAATCAAATTCCACTCCATCCACCTCGAGTTTAGTCACTAAGTTTCTCCTCCTCCCATTAGATACTTCTTAGAAGAATTTATTGTTTCCATCACCTTCCTTGATCTGCTTATACCTAGATTTCTGCCTCTAAGAGATTTCTTCTCACAAAAGGACCTCTTTTAATTACTTCTTTAATCTCCATCCTAATTCTCTTTCCTATGCATTCATGATTCTTTGAGATTCCTTCACATCTGGTTCATCTATTTGGGTCATCAAAGTGACTTTCATTTCCTGTATTCTCCCAAATTGGTTCCTATTCCACTCTCATAATTTTGCTCTTAATCTTTTTAAACTTCTTATGGAATCTGGCCCCTTTCCACTTCACCCCCCTCATCTCTTCACTCCACCATTCCTCAACCTTTTTAACAAAAACCAAGTGTGTCAACCACATATTTTCAAATCCAAACGGTTTTGGTCCACAACTAAAAGGTTTCTACCTTAGCTCAATAGGACAATGGTCAAAAGTAACTCTAGGCAAAGCTTTTGCTATCAAACCCTCCAATGACTTTCCCATCTTTCATTAAGAGAAATTTATTGAGCAAGTTAGGTATTCCTAGAAGTTGGACCAAGTAAAGTGAGCTTGCAATAGGGGAAGCTCCTTTAGCTCACTACTATTGATGAAAGCATTAAACTTCCTTACGCTGGTTGGGGATTATTTGACTCATTAGTAAAACGGATTACATTGAAATCCCCACCCAAACACCATGGGCCCTCCCATAGCCCTTGGTCTTCCCAAAACTCATTCCTCTCTTTGTAATTGCTTGGTCCATACACATTAGTTAACACCCAATTGAAACCATCCTCCACCAATCTAAACTTCAAAGACACCAAAATATTTCCTATTAATTCCTTCACTACCTCTACAAGATCCTCTCTCCAGAAAGTAACAATACTCCTTGAAGCACCCCCCCCCCAAGAAGGTGCAAAAGACCCATATTATTCCTCTTGACTTCCAAACACTTCTAGTCCATCTTCTATCAAGTTCAACTAATTGGTCTCTTGCAACATCACAATGTCAAGCCTTTCTCTTTTAACAAGATCCTTAATTATCCTTCTCTTTCTTGCACTCCCCAATTCCCTCACATTCCAACTAATGATTTTCATAGGAACAAAAAATTTGAAAACCCACCTAGCATTCCAGGCCCCTACTTAGAAGCCCTTCTTCTCTACCCTCTTCCGATAAATTCAATATCGCCTATGTTCGAGATCAATCTCTCTACCTCTATTCTTTTTTCCCTTTTTTTTCAGTTGTTTCCTACCCCCGATTTGCCTAGACACTCTCTAAAGTCTTTTAATTTCTCGATCTTTTCTGGATTTTCCTCCAAGGATTCTTCTTTGTGCTTGTACTCCTCAAGGAGGGAAGAAATTTTTCCTCATATCCTCTCTAATTCCTCCTCCTACAACTTCTTTAATAGTAACTCTCCCCCCTCATTTTCACAACCCTTAGCCACACTCTCAACTTCCTCTCCTTAAAACCTCATATTTGCCCGTGCTCTCTCCAAGGTCTATTTCTATGTCAAGCTTTCCTGGATTTCCCTCAACTAGTTCCTCTCTCTACTTGTATTGTAAAGAGCTTCCAATCTGGGCAGAAGCTAAGGTATGAACTAAAGAACCTGATGATGAAGATAGACCGGAATTTTCATCTGGTTTAGGTTGTCCCTCCCTCACGTGAGTTTTTAAGTTATCATGTGCCTTTGTCCCTGATTGGCCTTCTAACCTCAGCCCATTTACCACATTAGCAAATGGGCCCAAGGTTCAAAATATCAATACAAGCTGATACGCCGGTTGGGGCGTATCGGCCTATATCGAGGTCTTTTTTTAGTTTTTTTTTTTTCAAACTGGTTCAGAGAGGTCAGTTTAAGGCCCATCTACCCCTTGAACCAGGTCAGACTCCGAAACACCCACTATAGGGGCATATTGGGAGGCCACCGATACGATACATATCGGTCGATACGGCCCAATACGTATTGATATTTTGAACCTTGGATGGGCTAAATGATGATGAAGATAGACCGGAATTTTCATCTGGTTTAGGTTGTCCCTCCCTCACGTGAGTTTTTAAGTTATCATGTGCCTTTGTCCCTGATTGGCCTTCTAACCTCAGCCCATTTACCACATTAGCAAATGGGCCCAAGGTTCAAAATATCAATACAAGCTGATACGCCGGTTGGGGCGTATCGGCCTATATCGAGGTCTTTTTTTAGTTTTTTTTTTCAAACTGGTTCAGAGAGGTCAGTTTAAGGCCCATCTACCCCTTGAACCAGGTTAGACTCCGAAACACCCACTATAGGGGCATATTGGGAGGCCACCGATACGATACATATCGGCCCAATACGTATTGATATTTTGAACCTTGGATGGGCTAAATGAGGTTGGGTCAAATAAAGCCTCATGCATGTTTGATTTTTCCTCCCAAATTCGTGGGCTCACTCGACTCTACAGGCCTACAATTACCAACCTGGTCTCACACGTGACTGTTTAAGTTAGTCCCCCTTCTGGTTTGATCCACTGGTTCACCTTTCTTTAAAATCACTTCCACCAGCCTAGTCTCATTATGCTTTACCTTTGAACTTGAACATATTGCGCTATTTGAGTCCCTTCTTTTGGTGCCACCCATCACCACCTGGGCATAGGTCCAGATAGGCTCTAGTCCATTTGCTTGGTCTTCACGTCTTTGACTAGCCAAACTGCCCAACTCTTTTGAAAGAACTAAAGCTTGCTTGTCCATTTTTGTAATATTTCTGTCCAACCACTAATTTTCCAATCCCAAACTTCCATGTAGCACCTATGCCTCCACCTGCTCATCTCCTTCTTGTCAACCCTCCTTCCACATTGCAGCTTCCAATGGAGGAAGCCAACCACACCGGGATAAACAGTCCATCCACACAAAAGGTCACCTTCCTGGGAATCCCCTCTAGTTTTACTCCGCTCAAGAGAAGGGCTGTTGAACGAAGATCTCCCCAAAATTCACCATCAAGGTGGGCACCACATAAAACTGCAATGAATGCTGCTACCTCATGTTTCCAAAGATGAAAAGTCAACTGAAACACCTGAACCACCACTCCATCTTCAGCTGAGAATGATTTGAGTTAGAGGAGGGAGTCCACTTAAACACATCAAAGGACCCCCAAGCTTCTTAAAATCTCATAGAAGCAGCTTCCACCAAATTTTCAAGGGGATCGAGCATTGCTTTAAGATTGCCAAAAGGAGTTAATATGAAGGTGCTTCTTACCTCAATTTACACTGCAGAAGATCAGCAACTCTCATCCAATCTGAGACTTGTTTCTCAGCTTCAACTACTAGCATTCTTTCCCAATGTTCTCTCCCGAGATTAATGCTCACAGTGGGAATGGTTGTGCTGTGAGCCAAGGCAATAGATTCATGCTTTAAACCCATAGGCTCAAAGGGAGCTTTATCTACTCCCACTTGTGAGATCTCACATTTTTCTGCCTTCCAGCATAAGAAGTCCCTGAAAACCTACAGCTACCCTTTTCCATCCTTGGCTATTTCTTCCTTCAGGAAAACACACCATTTGCTTCTTACCTTTGGCAAAGAACTCTAAGAGAGTGATGTTGGAACCTTAAACATTCCTTCAACACTCCAGTACATAACTTCTTCCTGTTATTGTAGTCCTTGCCTTCCAGCTTAGTTTCTTTCCTTCGTCTGCAGCCTCAGCCATAAAGGCTTTGAGCCATTCAACCATCTCTCTTCTTTCCACCAATATAATTGTCGTCTCCCTTACCTTCAAGCTAGGTTGTCCCGTGATTTTCAACTCCTCAAACAGAAATTCCTTGGCCTCCACTTTCAGAACATTCCTCCACCTTGAGGTCGCCATGAAGCCTTCTTCCATCTCACACTCAACTTTTTTCACATCAACAGCATCAGTTACTCTCTCTCCCATAGGTTTCTAGCATTTGTTTTTGCAGACTCATACATTTTCTATCATATGGTTTCTCCAAATCAATGAAAACCATATGAAGATCTCTCTTCTTCTCTCTAAACTTTTCTATCAATTGTCCTAATAAATGGATTCCATGGTTAATCTCCCTGGCATAAACCCAATTTGATCTACTAATATTATTTTTTTTCAATTTCTGATATACTTGTTTCATGTCAAACTTAAGATCAATTATTCTTTAACAAACTTTAGATCAATCATTTATTTTGGGCTGTATTGTAATTTTGCTGTTTGTATTTGGGAGAGTTTAGAGAGTTTATCTCTCCCCTTATCCCCTTTGTACACTTTCTTTATTATTATAATAAATCAGTTTCTTTTATTCATAAAAAAAGTTTCACACTGTGCCTCATGAGCTTAATTCCTCAATAATTATTACAACTTTGTGCGTTGCCCTTGTTTTTAAATATAGACATCATAATGCACTTTCTCCATTCACCTAGAATCTTCTTTGTTTTCATTATCTTATTAAATAGTTTAATTAGCTATAATAAACCTATCTACCCCATATCTTTCCACACTTCTATTGGAATACCATCAGGTCCTAACACATTTGCCTTCTTAATTTTGTTTAGTGCCTCCTTCACTCCAACAATACTAGTTTTATGAAGGCAATATGTTACTTTTTAGTACTATTAGAGTTACTAATCCCTCCTCCACTAGCACCCACTGCATATTCTTCATTTAATTTTTCAAAAACGTTTTCCATCTTTCCTTAATTCTAATCTTTTATCAAGACCCTTTAATCTTCCCCTTTAATGCATCTAACATGGTTTAAATGCCTACCTTTTCTTCTTCTCATTTTTTCCAATTTATAAATTCTGTTCTCTCCCTCTTTGGTGTTGAATTTATGAAATAGCTAATCATATGCCTTAATTTTAGCTTCGCTCATTTTCTTTTTAAACAGCATTTCTTATGGTTTTATATTTTCCAAGTTTTCTGCATTTTTAGTCTTTTGTCATTTTTTATAGCATTCTCATTTTACTTTGATTATATTTTGAAAAAGAAAAAAAAGAAAGTCCAGGATAAACTTAGAAAAACTATTCCGCTTCAGAAGAGGTCAACACCTAATCAATGATTCAAAAAAATAAAGGAAAGAAAAGAAAAGAAGAGGGAAAATCATTCGCTTCCTAATTATCAAAAAAACATCATTCACTTCCTAGGCTGTGAAATACGTACGCTCCATATATTGGTGTTTTCCCAAATATTCATTTGAAACTTCAGTAGTTGGAAGTGTGAAGGACCAAAAAATTCCAGAGTCTCTAAATTTTGATAAACTGCACCGACACAATTGTCCATGCTACGACCATAAAGAGAATGAAGAACACCAGCGGAAAAAGTCTAGCCACATTCGACACGTACATTGAAAAATTCGTCTACCACAACTAAGGACGGGGCATTTCTCAAACCAAACTAGTTAAATTCAAAAACTAATAAATAGAAGGTCCAAATCAAACAATGGAAAAGTAGTCATATAATCGGAAAAACCAATCCACCTCTCTAGTCTTTGGTAGTTTGGCGTACCTTAAGACGATGACACAATGTGAGAAAATCGATGGCCGAAGAAGCTGACGATACGCCCGAAGATTCAGCTTCGTTCTTCCCCAGATTCCCCAACCCGTTTGATCCAAACCCACCACCATTAGAAGGGACCGAAGAAATACTTGGACCTGAACCAGAATTTATTGCTTGGGATCGGACGGTGAGGATTCTCGGAGTTTCGTGGCAAAATCCATACTTTAATGAATGACGAGAAAGAAGCAGAGATGGAGAGCGAGCAAAAAGGCAGCGATGAAGAGAGGTTGAAGACGAAGATGAATACGACAAATGAGAGAGAGATGGATTTGCCGCCATTGTGGTCGCAAAAGATCCCAATTCCCAATCACAAATCTCAGACAATGAAATGCGAGACCAAGCTTTTCAAGTTCCCTCTCCTAAACATTTTTCATTTCGTTCTCTCTCTCGTGTCTCGTATCGTCTCGTTGTGCCGCTCAAAAAAACCGCTTCGTCGCCTTGATATGCACGTGTCTAACAGACGATGTGTCACTTTGAGAATTTATTAAAACACCCTCGTTTAGGAATTCATATAAACATTTCGACGTCAACTTGAAATTCTGAATAGTGTTGACGGTTGAGTGGGTGAAGCAGTTAAAATACTGACGTTCTTGGATGGAAATCTAATTTTCTCTGAATTCAGAGAAATCCATGTTTATATATATAGCAATACAGTGCACGTCAGCATGCCTCTTCTTGTTTCTAAATTGTTTCTAATTCTTATTTATCTTCTAAATTATTTTTAACTCCTATTTATCTCTTAAACTATCTTTAATTTAGTAGAGAGATTCTCTTCTAAACTATCCCTAACTCCGGTTTATCCTCTCCCCCATTTTTTATATATATAGATCTAAAGAAAGTTCCAATTAAAAATTTTCAAAATTATTTAAATATTATAACAAAATTATATACTAAGTTTAAAATATTTATTCAAAACACAAAAATTAATTATAATAGATTTAATAATATTCATATTAATGAAAATTCTATATTTCTATAAAATTCATCATGAAATTATGTAGTAACAATATAAATTATAATTTTATGAATTGTTCAATTTAAATGTTATTCAAATAATAAGAATTTAACATTAAAAAATAAAACATTATTTAAGTATTTCAATAACTAAATATCCTAAATAAAAAAATATTCAAAATAGCTACATAATTATATAAAAATATTTAATATTATGTAATAACATTAAAATAATGAAAATTCAAATAATGAAAATTTTTAAATATTTTACATGTTATTTAAATATTTAACAAGAATAAATTTTAAATAGTTAAAATAAAAAATTTATGTAATAACTTTAAAAAATTTCCTAAAAGTAGAAAAATAATTATAATAGATTTCATAATATTCGTATAGATAATAATTAAATATTTTACAAAATTAATAACGAATTATGTAATAATAGTACTAATTATAATTTCATGGATTATTAAATTCAATAAATAATTAATATTTTAAAATTTTAAATAACTAAATAATATTGTAAATAACTAATTTCACTTATATCAATTAGTAATTATAGAAAATAGCATTCAAAAAAATTGATAATGTATATTCATTATATATTTATGTATAATAAAATTAATATTTATTTTATTTTTAGTAATTATTTAGTGTATTTTTGGATAAACATGTTTTCAATAATTATTTATAAATCTATCTTTGTTTTGTTATTTAACAGAAAAAATCAATTATTATTGGAGATTAAAAAAACTATTATTTAACTTTTGAAGTTTAATTTGTCATATTTATTGTATTTTTGTTATAAATTTGTTTTTAATAATTATATATTTTTTATAATTTATAGATTAATATTTATTGGAGATTAAATTATTATTTGAGATTACACTATTTAGTGATTAATTTAATATATTTTTAGTTTTTATTATATTTTTGTAATTATTGTATTTTTATTAGATATCTATTATATTTTCATTATAAATTTAGGCTTTGTTTGGATAGCCTTTTATAAATACTTTCATACTTTTTAATGTATAAAAGTATGAAAAACACGACATAGTGTTTGTATTATGCACTTTATACTTTTTGTTTTTATACTTTTAGAAGTATGAAAAATCTCAAAAGCACAAAGTTAACTTTTTATACTTTGTGCTTTTGGTGAAATTGTGTTTTCGTTTTCATGCGAACGGGTCGTCATGTGTGACCACCCTTTAATAAACTATCGACCTTACCTCTACTTGTTACGGCTAGAATCAGAGTGCCATAACTGGTCTCACCTCAAAACCACTAGAAACCATCACCATAAGTACAAACATGCATGCTTTTGTCAAACAAAAAATGGTACTTTTGTTTTGAAAATCATACTTTTCAATTTTTTACTCAAATGGTTTTCAAAGAAAATTGCCAACTTGATTAGTGAAAACCCACCAACTTGGGTTGTATCAGTTTGGCTCTATTTTTTGTTTGGTTTGTTTTTTCACAATATTTAAACTTAAAAATTAAATTTAAATTTAATAAATTATAGTGACATTATTAAAAATAAATTTATGATATAAAAACATTTTAGACTATGAAATATGGGAATTTTCCTACTTTGTTGTATTAAAAAATTAAATTTAAAATATAAAATATTAATATATTTATGGCCGGGTCGGTTCAGTTTTGATCGGTTTACAAATGGCCAAACCAAAACTGACCTAACTTGGTTGGGTTGGAAAATTGCTAAGTCAAAGCTGACAAGAAAATACTAGACAACCAACCAACTCAGGTTGAGTTTGATCATATTGGTTATTAAAAAGTTAAAATATAAAACAATCATATATTATTATGTATTCATATTGTTTAACTTTCGCTTAACAAAGCCCGTGCATCGCATGGGTCCCCGCTAGTACTTAATATAAGGGAGAAAAGTCTTTTCAATATTTGTAGGACTCTACATTTTAGTCTTAAAAAATTTATAAAATTATTAACTGTTTAGTAGAGCTCACTTAATTGTCTTGAACCCTAACTCAATGTGTGTGTGTGTGTGTGTGTATTAAAACAATAAAGTCTATAATTTTTCTCCTTTTTTTGAATTTTAAATTTTTTTAATCAATGTCATTTTTTAAACTACCAATTAGAAACTCTACTTTCCCTAAAAAATCTTCATAAAATCTTCCTCTCTCTTTCTCTCTCTCTCCCTAGTCTCCCACACGTTCCAATAATCTAAATAACCTAGATTATTTAGTAGAGAGTTTCTCTCCTAAATCATCTCTAACTCTTATTTATCTTCTCCCCCACTTTTTATCTACATCTATCTAAAGAAAGTTTGAATTAAAAAATTTAAGAATTATTTAAATATTCTAACAAAATTACATAATAACTTTAAAATATTTATTAAAAAACAAAAAATAATTATAATCCAATTAATAATATTCATATTATTATTAATTATATATTTTTATAAAATTCATTATGAAATTATGTACAAACAATATAAATTATGGTTTTTTGGATTATTCAATCTAAATGTTATTCAAATAATAAAAATCTAACATTAAAAATTAAATATTTCAACAACTAAATATCTTAAATAACAAAATATTAAAATTAATATTTTAAATCAATTAATAATATATTTTAAATAGTTACTGAATAACTTTCAATTATAATAAATAGATTAAGATTTTAAATATTTAGTTAAATAACAAAATATTTAAATAACGAATTATTAACATAACTATATTTTAAATAGTTAAAATAACAAAATTATGCATTAATAGTACTATAATTTTATGGATTATTAAATTCAACAAGTAATTAGTATTTTAAATTTTAAATAATGATATTATTTCTATAAATAAATAATACTGTAAATAATTAATTTCATTTATACCAATTAATAATACTTGAAATAACTTTCAAAAAATATATTGTTTATTAATAATAATTTTAAAAACTTGATTGATATATACTAAAAATAATAATTATTGTGTTTCAGTAATTATTTATTATTTTTTGTGATAAATATATATTCAATAATCATGTATAAATCTGTTTTTGTTTTGTTATTTAACAGAAAATTTTCAATAACTATTGGAGTTTAAACTACTATTGTTTAGCTTTTTAAATTTAATTTATTATGTATTTTTGCTATAATTTTTTAATAATGATTGGAGATTAAACTATTGTTCACGGGTTGGTTCAGTCCATTTGTAGTTTGTTTGGCCAACCAAATCGACTTGGTTAGGTTGGGGAGTTGGTCACTTAGGTTATATCTGTTTGGGTCAATTTCCGAATTGGTCAATCAATTTAAAAGATTTAAACTTAAAAAATTAGGTTTAAAAAGTTAAGTTTAATTTTTTTTAAATTACAATGGCATTATTAAAAAATTAAATTTATGATATAAAATATTTTAACATAAAAATATTGGAATTTTTCCACTTTCTCATATTATAAAATATATTTAAAATATAAAATATTAATATATATCTATGACTGGGTCATTGATTTTAGTTAGTTTACAAATGGCCAAAGCAAAATTGATCCAACCCAGTCGGATTGGGAAATTGTTGAACCAAATTTGACTGGAAATACTAGAAATTAGGTTGGTTAGTTTCATTAGTTTGAATAGGAATGACAATGAGGAAGGGCAAGGACGAGGAGCCTCTCCCCATCCCCGTTCCCGTGAAAATCCCCATCCCCGTGTACACGGGGATCCCCACTCCTTGTGATTATTTATAATGTCAACCATTATGTTTTTATTTTTTATTTTATTTAAAAATAAAATAAAATAATTAAAATTTATAATCCAATTAGAAAAGATTCAACCATATTTTTAAAAATATTAACATATAGACGTATGTGTACATATATACATATATAAACGTATGTGTGTATACATATATATTGGCGGGGGTCAAGGTCCTTGCGGGGCAACTAATGCTCTCCCCGTCCTTGCCAATGGGGATGAAACTTTCCCCATCTTCGTCCCTACCAGGGGGGGAATCATCCTCATCCATGCCCCATTCGGGGCAGATCCCCACGGGGATTAAGAAAATGGAGAAAATTGCAATCCCTATGTTTGATAAACAACCCTATCTAAAATTAATTATTGTTACTTTTATATTATAAACAAAATATTAAAAGTAGTATATAAAATATAACTGATTATTAATTATTATATAAAACAATTATATACTTTTACATATTTCTATTGTTTATCTTTAATTTCTATGCATCTCACAAATCCCCGCTAATATATTATAAATCTAGTCAAAATGTCTTAATTGAGAAAGTTTGTGGATAAATGTCGTAGTTTAATCTATAGGGTTATTACCGATAAGGAGATTTTAATTGGTGCTTGATTTTATTGTATATAAGAAACTATTGAAAAGAATAAATCGCATCTTCATTGTTTTAATTCGTAGAGATATGATCATTGAATTTGTTGCTGGAGATAATAAACCCAATATTTTTTTTACATTGTTTTTGTACTATGTTATAGCATTTTATATCCATAATTTAAAGAATGATATGGCTTTAAACAGAAACAGGATTTATGCCGCCATCCCCATATATAATTGGGGAGATCAAATCAGCCCCCCACAAGATTGCCTCCCATAACGTCCCACAGCACATCCCCATCATGTATTGGGAATATCTCCCGATGATAATATCAGAAATGATGATGTCATCATTGGGAGATGTTCCCAATACATAACGGGGATGTGCTGTGGAACATTATGGGAGGCAATCTTGTGGGGAGTTGATTTGAACTCATAATTGGGATAAGGCTTGGATGATGAATAGAAGGATGGATTATAACTAAGTTGTTCGTTCATTGGCCCAGGTATTTGATAAATAAATATATTTATCATTTCTAATTTATATTTATTTCAAGAAGCTATATGATATGTAATGTTATTATTGCTTATGAGTCATTCATTATGTGAAAAAGTAACAAGGGAACGAGATTAAATAGGTCTTCTAACTTGATGGTCAAAAGTGTATGCTAGGTTGAAATGAAACTATCTGTGAAACTATAAGTGCTCAAAGGCCTATTTTCAAAAAAAAACATTTATCCTCCTTACTTATCTTGGGCCTGTTTGGTGCATGAGAATAGGAATTTAGAATCAATATCGGAATGGATCATTTTGATTCCAATCATTTGGTTGGGCAGAGTTGGAATCCCATTCCCATTCTTGGTGGAATGACATTTCCTCATTCGAAGGAGGGGAATGAGATTTCATTATGGCTGATTTCATTTCCGAGCGATTTAGATTTCAATTCCAATTTTAGAAGCAAACCCAATGGACCCTATCTGTTGAAAGCTTATCAAGCCCTTTTCAAGGCAGGGATTGAAAGGTATAGTTCGTGAATAGGAATGGCAACAGGACGGGGCAGGGACAGAGAGCCTCTCTCCATCCCCGTCCTTGTGAAAATCCCCTTCCCCATCCTTGCTAATAGAGATAAGGTTATCCCCATCCCCATTCCCACGAGAATCCCCACTCCCCATAATTTTTTATAATATCAACCATTATGTTTTTGTTTTTCATTTTATTTTCAATCCTATTAGAAAAGATTCAAACTTGAAGGCTAAACCACTTTTCCCTCCAAACGGATGTGATGAGGGCGGATTTGGCCCTCCAATGATATTGTGACACATGCCACCTCAGAACAACTAGGTGACACTTGGAACCACTTTGGCAACAACTTGTCTTAGCCAAGTTGATGGTGTCCCACCTGGCAGCCTGGCATAGGCGCGAGCTGGCATCCTGGCACAAACGCGACTTGGCGGCCTGGCCCTGGTGCGAACTGGCAGCCTGGCCCTAGCGTGAACTGGCAGCCTGACACAGGCGCGAGCTGGCAGCCTAGCACAGACGCGACTTGGCGGCCTGGCCCTGGCGCGAACTGGCAGCCTGGCCCTGGCGTGAACTGGCAGCCTGACACAGGCACGAGCTGGCAGCCTGGCACAGACGCGACTTGGCGGCCTGGCCCTGGCGTGAACTGGCAGCCTGGCCCTGGCGCGAACTGGTAGCCTGGCACAGGCGCGACCTGGTCAAGGCGTGAACTGGCAGCTTGGCCCTAGTGCGACATGGCGGCCTGGCTCTGGCATGACCTGGCGGCTTGGCCCTGGCGCGACCTGGCCTTGGCGCGAACTGATGGCCTAGCCCAGGCGCGAACTGATGGCTTGACCCTGGCGCGACCTGGAGGCCTGGCATAGGCGCCTACCTGGCGACCTGCGAGATGTGCTCGACGACAAATTTGGCATGCATATCCAAACACTCCCACGATCCTTGGTAGTTGGCCCACATGCCGAACGATCCGGAGGGTGGTCAACGTGCATGGCGGTTACCTCAGCGAATCTCGGACCACATAGACGAATTCTGAGAAATCTCTGATATGGTGCGTGAAGCCCACGCCAAACAATGCTTATATAAAGGCACCAACCCCAATGACATGGGGGGCAAGTAAGCATATTCTAGCTCTCATACTTTGTGAATTTTAGCTCGCAGTCTAGTATGAGAGTACTGACTTAAGTATCGGAGCGACCTCGCCGGGTTAGCCACCCGGGTCCTCTGACATTGGTTCCTCGCTGCTCTCTAAAGAATGACGAAGCTCAACAATCAATCCAGCTCGACACTCTAGTCAGCTCGTCACCTAACTTGCCTAGCTCGGCCTAGTCAGCTTGTCACCTAACCTGCCTAGCTCAGCCCAATCAGTTCGGCATCTAACCTGCCCAGCTCAGCCCAGTTAACTCGGCACCTAATCTGCCCCCAGCTCAGACCAAATGACGAGGTACTTAGCACATAAAATTGATACACCACCAAAAAATTGATTCATCAATTGGTGCCATCTGTGAGAAACGCTACAAAAAGCTAAGTTCTCATCCTCCGAAAGGCTAACTCCTCTTCTTCCAAAAAGCTAAGTTCTCACCTTTTAGAAACTAAAAGCTCTCACTTTCTAGTTTCCATTTTTTATGAACTCAAAGACTATGCAGGAAGTTGATGGCCAACAGACTAAGCAGCTCTACCAACTTTATTTCAACTCGGATAAAACCTCATCAGTCCTCTTCGCGAGGTACCCTCTACAAAGATGAGCTCTTCGTGGCTTCCGCGTGAGTAGGCGGTCAACAGACTGCATGGACGCCCCTGCCGGTCAAGCCTTCCAAGGCTCCCGTGCGAGCTGGTGACCTAAAGTCAGTAGTGTTGCCCCCGTAGGTAGAGCTCCTAGTAGCTTCTTGTAGGAGTGGGTAACCGACGTCACTAATGAGGATGATGCAGCGCAGCCGTAGCTCTAAGGCGCGACCTGGTGGCCTGGCACAGGCACGACCTAGCGGCCTAGCCCAAGCGCGACTTGGCGGCCCGGCCCAAGCGCGAAGTGCTGAGTTGATAAAAGACATCGGCACTACGATAAGTCCCAATCGCCTCTTCGGCATGGGCAAAATCAAAGATCAAGGAGAGTGGACTACAAGTTGCTCCCAAAGCCTAAGGGCTAAAGTGCCGAACTGACAAAGACTTCGGTACCACATAAGATCCAATCGCCTCTTCGGCATGGGCGAAATCAAAGATCAAGGAGAGTGGACTACGAGTTGCTCCCAGAGCCCAAGGGCTAAGGTGCTGAGCTGATAAAAGACCTCGGCACCACATAAGTCACAATCGCCTCTTCGGCATGGGCACATAAGTCCCAGTTGCCTCCTCGGCATGGGCACATAAGTCGTAATCGCCTCCTTGGCATGGGCACATAAGTCCTAATCGCCTCCTCGGCATGGACACATAAAACCCAGTCGCCTCCTCGGCATGGGCATACAAGTCCCAGTCGCCTCCTTGGCATGGCCATACAAGTCCCAGTCGCCTCCTCGGCATGGGCACATAAGACCCAGTCGCCTCTTCGGCATAGGCAAAATCAAGGGTAAGGAGAGTGGAATACGAGTCACTCCCAGAGCCTAAGGAATTGAATCGACACTTACGAGCTCATCGAATTAGTCATTTCAGGCCAAAATGAGCAATCTACTCCCTTCACCGAGTTACTTTCAGCTCGGGAGTGGGGGCAAATGATGAGGGCGGATTTGGCCCTCTAATGATATTGTGACACATGCCACCTCAGAACAACTAGGTG
This sequence comes from Nelumbo nucifera, assembly GCF_055504915.1. Lineage (NCBI taxonomy): Eukaryota > Viridiplantae > Streptophyta > Magnoliopsida > Proteales > Nelumbonaceae > Nelumbo > Nelumbo nucifera. The sequence goes on along the minus strand of NC_142652.1, from coordinate 23,626,598 downwards.
ACACCCGGAACCACTTTGGCAACAACTTGCCTTAAGCAAGTTGATGGTGTCCCACTTGGCAGCCTGATACAGGCGCGCGCGACCTGGCGGCCTGGCCCTGGTTGAACTGGCAGCCTGGCACAAGTGCGAACTGGCAGCCTGGCGACCTGGCCCTGGCACAACCTGGCCCTAGCACAACTTGGCCCTAGCGCGAACTGGCCTAGCACAGGCGCGAGTTGGCGGCCTGGCCCTGGCGCGAGCTGGCAGCCTGGCCCTAGCGCGACCTGGCGGCCTGGCCTTGGTGCGAGCTGGCGGCCTGGCCCTGGCGCGAACTGATGGCCTGGCCTTGGCGCGACCTGGTGGCCTGGTCCAGGTGCCGACCTGGCGGCCTGGCACAGGCTCCGACCTGGCGACCTGCGAGACGTGCTTTGCGACAAATTCGGCATGCATATCCAAACACTCCCACGATCCTTGGAAGTTGGCCCACATGCCGAACGATCCGGAGGGTGGTCAATGTGCATGGCGGTTACCTTAGCGAATCTCGGACCACTTAGACGAATTCTCAGAAATCTCTGATATGGTGTGTGAAGCCCACACCAAACAATGCCTATATAAAGGCACCAACCCCAATGACATGGGGGGCAAGTAAGCATATTCTAGCTCTCATACTTTGTTATTTTTAGCTCGCAGTCTAGTATGAGAGTACTGACTTAAATATCGGAGCGACCTCGCCGGGTTAGCCACCCCGGGTCCTCTGACATTGGTTCCTCGCAGGTCTCTAAAGAATGACGAAGCTCAACAATCAATCCAGCTCGGCACCTAATAGGCAGCTCGACACTCTAGTAAGCTCGGCACCTAACCTGCCTAGCTCGGCCCAGTCAGTTCAGCATCTAACCTGCCCAGCTCAGCCCAGTTAACTCGACACCTAATCTGCCCCTAGCTCAGACCAAATGACGAGATACTTAGCACAAAAAATTGATACATCACCAAAAAATTGATTCATCAATATGGATTACCTGCTCAACTATTTACACCACATGGCAATAAAAAAAGTTAATAAACAGGTCAAAGGGTCAATGCGCCAATCTTCCTAGTTGGGTTGTTGATAAAATCAACATTCTTTGTAATTCCAAGTCTCCTGTCCACCCTCAATCTACCAAACTCAAGGAGAAGGATAATCGGTATTCCCATGAAAGCAAGCTGAAGTGCAAGGGTCACACATCCATCACCATCTTCATCATCCCCTAATTGTCTTTGGCATTATCGTTTTCATTGTTGTTGCTATTTCTTATTAAAATACAACTAATTTCTTTTCTTGCTTTTGAGAAGAAAGAATCTCATTAGTAATCAAGAACAGATAATCAATTGCAGGGTTGCAATCAAGCAATCCCACAATTGATCACTTCTAAACCTTGCCAAGAACTTCCAAGTTACCAAGCATCCTGCATCACATCCCGACCTTGTATTGGGAACATTTCCCCAAGATGAATATGGATGTGCTGTGGTGCATTATGGGGCCATGCTGATGTGAAGTCGTTTGGAACGGCCATCACCCAATGTTGGTCGAGATATCTGGGCAAGAAAGGGGAGCAATGCACACGGATTCTCATTCTTGTCAGCTTGAGTTTTACAACTGTACCAAGAAATGCTTGAAAACACAGCTATTCATCCAAGACACTTCCAAAACCGGACACAAAAGAGCCTCTTTAGGCTTAATTTGGATGCAGTACAAACGCAAATATGTAGATTGTAAAACCTTATACTGCACCACAGCATTGGGAGATGGCTCAATGCAGTGATAAAAACTCAAGCTGACAAGAATGAGAATCCGTATGCATTGCACTCCTCTCGAGCCCAGATATTTCGACCAACATTGGGTGACGACCCTTCCAAGCGACTTCACATCAGCGCCGCCCCATACTGCACCACAGCACATCATCACTCGTTTTGGGCAGATCCCAGAAAGAATTCTCACTGGTGTTTCATGCCCCTTGAACTTTGATGCTCTTCTGAATCTTGTCCAACACTTCAAGCGACCTCCGCTTCTAGATACATCTACATATTAATTCCGAGGAATTCATCTGGTTCAATCCGTTTCGTTTAACTTCAGACTTATAGGTTCTTCCTCGGTTCTTCTATGCGTTGAATGCTTTTGTATAGGGCTGTTCACAAATAAATTCAAATCGATCAATCCGACTCTATCCAATCCGAGTTGGCTGGTTTTTTTTCACTATTGGTCAGTTTTGAGTTATAACGATAAATAAATCGATAATTCGGTTTGGTTTCGGTTTTTATATGTGAAAATAGAAATCGAACCGAGTTATGTAAAAAAATATATATTTTGAAAAATCTGTTAAATATAGCTATTTTAGTTTTAAATAATAAATATATATCTAAAAAAATATATATTCTGAAATATATCAGATATATATTTTCGAAATATATATTTCTAGAGATTAGAAAATATATATTTTGATATATTTGTATATATGTTTTGATTTTAAATATATATTTCTAGAAAATATATTTTGAAATATTATATATAATATTAACACTTTAACTTCATGTGCATTGTGCAAGCTTAGAATTGGTTGAAACCCAAACCGACCAGGTTGATTTTACTTAATAGAGGGTTGGTTTTGATTTGATCTATAGGTAATCCGACTAGGGCGGGTCAATTGAAAAAACATTAATAAACTGACCCAACCCAACCCGTGAACAACCCTACTTCTATATTTTGTTGGGATGCCTACCAGTCCTTTGGTAATGATTTTATTCCTAATTTTGACATCCACACATAGTAAGCAAGCTGACTGAAGAACTTGCAGGTTGTGTGGAAACATTGAAAGAGGAGAACAGTACAAATATAGAAGAGTTGGAAGCGTTTACAAGAGGAATGTGAGAAATTAGCATAAAATGCCTCTAGAAACTTAAGAAACATCGGGGACAAAAGTTTGGAGTAGATGACCTTGATGACAATCCTGATGCTAAACGTTTAAAGGCACCAAATCAAGAACCACCTTGTTAAAAGCGAACTGTATCAGATTCTAAATTCTGATTCATCTATGGATGTGGAAAAACAAGTCACAGCCAAACGGCCCAGACCAGATGGCCAGTGAAAACTTTAACAAAGGGTAAAATTGTAGTTTAATAACATCCCTTAATCTATCTAACGCCAAATTAATTACTTGGTGGTTTTTAGACGTTTTAAAAAGTTATGGTGAGTTTTGGTTATGGTAAGTTTAAGAGAAATGCCCAAAAAATTAATGGTGAGTTTTAGACAATTTGCCATGAATCCTTTTGAAGCAGAAAATAGAAAATTCTTTCCCCCAAGGACAAAGCAACTTTATTTTTTGATAAGCTCAAGGACAAAGCAACTTAGTACTTGAATCTGCTGCATTCTGGACTTCCAAAATAAAGATCCATGGAATAATAACACGTAAATAAAAGGGAGCGAGACTGGGATGTGTTGTGAGGTGATCTCAGTGAGGAGCAGATGCAGACTCAGAAAAAAGAAATTCGAGTATACAAACTTTTTTTATTTATCGGTTTATGGAATCTACAAATAACTTAACTAATAATATTATTGTTGCACAATCACCTGATTGGAGTATATAAACTATTTTTATTTATCAGTTCATTGGAATCCTACCATTAACTTATAACATTATTGTTCCAAATCACCTGATGACCTGAATAATTTTATATGCAAATAGTATAATTTTCTGCACAACTCACTCAACATCTGCATTATAAATGAAATCAAAAGCACCAAACACACGTACCCTCTCATTCAGTGACAATAATGGCCAAACCAGCAATTCCCCCTCATACCTCCCCACTCTTCTTCCCCATCACCTCTGCTATGGATCCACCAGAGCAAATTGGAAAGTGAGTTTCCATCATCAAATTTATTCAAACGTCTAATCTTCTCCAAGGCCCCATCCTTGTTGTACAGTCCTTCCATTGCATACACAAATCCCTTCCACCCTTCTCCAACCCCTTCCCTCTCCAGAGCCGGCATTGTCCATTGTACGAGATCTCTTACATGTCCAATATCAGAAAACAAAACCTCTGTTATTGGCAACAATGGCAGCACCTGAATTCCCAGCCTACATTCCTTCCAATCAGGTGGAGCAAACCAAAGTCCACTGTCCCTCTTGTTTGCCCACAGAACTCCCACCACCCTGTTCTCCCTTGTGAACTCTGCCTCGTACATATCATCTCCCTCTCGTACATGCCACCAAGTCTGAGACGATTGAATCTCCAAAGTAGCCAGCGTCGAACCGATGGATACAAGTTGCGAATCTCCATAGCTCAGACCCATAAGTGCCGCTGAGTAATAAGCGTTGATTGCTTCGCTTGTACTTTCCTGATTCCGCCCGTCTGCAAATTCAGTGAGTCCACCCGCCCAAGAGTGCAATTTCCACAGATCAAAATTCCTCAGACGCGGATAATACGAACCTTCTCGCCTGCCCAGAGTCATGAAATCCGCCATAAGCGAATACGCCTGAGGCCTATACTTCCTCCCCCATGCTGGGTCAATCTTAGCAAGCACTGCAATGGCATAAAGAAAGTAGCCCAGATGGTAATGGTGATCATTGTATACTCCGAACCCAAAATCTGCCCCAGAATCTACTGACCCTTGTTTGGTGACAATTCCTCCCCATTTGGGATCGTAAAAGAACCCATTTCCATTGAAACTCCCCTCTAACCATGGCTCAATTGTCTCCTTCAAGTACTTCCGAACCGCTGGAATCACATCGGGACAACACACCTCTTCCGCTATCAATGCCAATCTGGCTGCTCTAGCAATCAACTTTCCATAGAAGTAAGACGAAGATGTCGTTGTCTTCGTCGAATCCAGACCCTTGACGTCCTTGACAAGCGCAGAAACAATTTCAGGATAGTATTCTTCGCTGATCCCATTAATCGAATGCCAAGTTACTGAAACTTGACTCGGTCTCAAGACCCACGAATCGCCAACGACACCGACAAGGTCGCCATCTATGCTTTTGTACTTGAAATCCTTCAAAACAGTGACATTTCCATCGTCAACCGATAAGAGCTGTTGATGGAGAGGGTGGGCAAGTAGGAGCAGCTCTCCCCATCCTTTCTTCTCCCATTTGTACTCCACACAGAAGGGTTTAGTGAATACCGCATCGCCAGAGGTTGGGTAACAAGTGCTGAACCTATCAAGGATTGTTTCAAAACGTGGGTCAGAATCCGGCAAGATCGCAAATCTGATTACGCCGGAGAATGGATCGGAAGTAAGAAGAGATATGCTATGCGTTAGGTTAATGGGCGAAGAAGAGTAGCAAAGCCATGTCTGATTGTTGTTGAGCCGAATGATGTGCTTTGTTTGATTGCCATTGGATGTGAGGGAGAGGATAGCGTGGATGGTTGAGATGGAAAGTGGGGTAGGGCTGGTAACGGAGCAGGTCAAGAAAGGGCTTCCCCGGACAAGGAAGAAGCGCAGGTTGCCAGGGACATCTAGGGTTACACTGAGATCACTATATGAAGAAACGATGTTGTTGACATCGGTGCCGTTGTTGGTGTTTCGGGTGGCTGAGATGGTGAGGTCGGCGTTGAATATCTGGTAGATGAAAGCAGAGTTACTGAAGCGAGGTGGGTAGCAGATAGAAAGGGAGGAGAGGGCTGATTTGATGAGGTATGGGTGTATGTATTCAGGTTGGTCGCCATGTTTGAGGACGAAATTCTGGAAGAATGAATTGGTGGGGAGAGGTGATGATAGAAGGTTGGGAGAGAAGAAAGGTGAAGGATCAGGGAGAACCGTTGATTGGGTCTTGGGGAAAAGGAAAGGAGTGGTGGAGGGTTTATGGTGCCTGTGTGGCATGGTTGAGGGCGTCAATTCTTGAGGAGGAGGAGGAGGAGGAGGGAGATCCGGTTGTTGTTGGGGTGTCGAGGGTCTGCGGCGTTTCTTGATTCTGAAGCATTTTATAATCAGAGCTGTGACTCTTCGCTTGACCTTTTTCAACATTTTCCTTGGTGAGGTGGGAGCAGGTGGAGCCGCGTGAGAACTCGGTGGTTGAACCTTCAACCTCGAACCAGTGTTGACTCTGTGAAGCCTGAAGCGCAATCAATCAATGAGTTGAAACTTAATAGGGAAGGAGGAAGACCGAAGACGTTTGGCAATGGGCAACAGTCGATAGGAGGGGTTGATGGATGAAGGAAGGTGCTGAGAAGAGGAGGTGTTTGAGAAATGAGTCTTGGGTATCAATGGATTTTGTTTTTGAGGCAAGGGAATGTAATATTCAGGGAATGTTTAGGATGCAAGTAAACGAATATCGTTGTTTTGGGTTGGGACTTGGGATTTGAATAAAATGTTTGAAACCTGGGTTCTTTGGCCTATAATATGCAGTTTCATGAGTTAATTTGGTTTTGATTTAGAGATAGTAATAGTTGCCAAGTGAAGTAAAGGATCCTTGACATCTTTGTTTGCCAAGTTGTTTTTTCTGTTTTGGCTGCCAAGTAAAGATAACTTTACACTTGGAGTAGACATTTGTTTTGCTTCTGTTGGCGGTATAATTTGTCTAGATTGTGTTTGTGACCATGTAATGCTGAAATAGAATTAGCTGACTTAGAAATGCTTAGCCTAATAGAGCTAGCTTTATCTGCTTTTCATCCATTTATTAGGTTTTGAAGTTTCGCGTATTTTGCTGATGTTACAATTATTTTTTCTTTGGAAAAAAGAAACAAAATCATACATATTGGCGAATAGTCGAATACGAGGAGGGTTGTATCTGATTTAATGCCGATTCTGGCTCAACCCTAAAATACTAGGGGTTATCATGAAAACTGAAAGACTGAACTTAACTGATAAAAGATCAAACCTAAAATTTCGGTTAATCGAATCAATTGGTTCCATATTTTTGAAAAATCAAAAGTATCAATTCTGTCTCAGTTAACCAATATATATATGTATATGTATATTATATATATTTATAATATATAATATATTATTTTTTATTTATAATATATATTTTATATGTATTTCTAGTTTTTATTATACATTTATATATTTATTTATAATATATAATAAAAATAAAAAATTGAAAAACCAAACTGATAGTTAACAAAACCAATCAACCAATTAATTAATTGGTTTCAATTTGGTTTTGTTACCGATTTTTTAAAAATCAGTACTATTAATTCAATTTGGAAAATAGGCCCACAGATTTTTTTTTTGCAAATGAAAGAGATCTTCATTAACTGATTGTAGAAAGGGTTACATGAGAGGATCGTCTATAGCCATATTGGATAAGTTACTGCCCCATGCATGACATGTAAGCAAAAAGATGGGCAATTTGGTTGTGCTGTCTATTAATATGTACAAATTTTATAGACAAAAAGTCAGATCTAGCATGCCTTAGACTGCAGCAATGTAGTTGATCCACCCAATGCTTTGCCGGTCTATCTGTATTTACAAGATCTATTAGGTCTGCATTATCACAAAAGACTAGAAGATGCCTTATGTTGTTCGAGCTTGCGGCTTTGAGGCCCATTAAAAGGGCTCGTATTTCAGCATCATAACTGTTGATGGGCCAGTAGGGGCCTCCTGCTGCAATTTGGAATCCTTCAGTGGTGTTCTTGATGATGAATCCTTGTCCTGCACTTCCTGTAACTGGATTAAAAGAGCCATCAATAAACATGGAGGGGATTGATGAGTTGAGTGATGGTGCATGATGAGGGGAGATGTGAGATTGTGATCTGATGCAAGATGAATCATCTTGTAAACAGAGCTGTAGAGCCTTTTGCACTACCATTAGTGGTTCAGTAGTGGTGCTCTCGATGAGTAACTTGTTGTGTGCTTTCCAAATGTAGTAGGTGATCAAACTAAACTTGCTTAGACATGATGAGGCTTGTTCTTTACCAAACTGATTTTTCATTGCAATGTACCAATCTGATATGATGATGTGATCCGGTTGGGTTGTAAGTGAGCCGGAGTCGAATCCAATTTGAGAGCTCCACCAGACCGCTCTAGCACAGTGACATTGAAAGAATAAGTGAAAGACTGCCTCTTCTCTTTCCTTGCAGAAACTATAGAGATGGTCTGAGCTTCTCAACCACTTATAGCATTTATCCTTCATGAGTAGTCCATCCCATAATAGTTTCCAAAGAAATAATTGGAAGCGATAGGGAACCTTGAGTTTCCATAATATTTTCCAATCGAAAAGAGTGGTTGACGCAGCGTGGAAGCAATGAGAACCGGAGCTGGCTATGCAAGCACCGGGCGTTCGCTAGCACCTAGCGAATAACACGATTTCTCTAGGAGAGAGAAAATGTGGCGAAAATAGGAAGAAGAGAGCTTGAAGAAATTCTGAAATCTGAAGTATGAAATTGATTAATAATTATGGAAAATAGCAGTATTTATAATACATTGAAAAATTGTAAAAGAACTAGGAAAAGAAATTAGATTTGATCTAAACATCTCAAACTTGTAGATAGGATCGAACTCTTCTTGACTTGATCTCCCCCATCCGATCTCCCTTGATCTTATCCATGCATGAATCTTGGATTATCTAGAATTCTTGGATTCTTGATGAGTCTTGGTCTATCTTAATTTCTTGGATCTTGCTAATCTTGGATTCTTGAGTTCTTGATTATCTTGAATTCTTGAGTTCTTGATTATCTTGAATTCTTAATTATCTTGAATTCTTGATGGATCTTGAATTCTTGAATTTTTGATGTATTTTGAATTCCTGAATTATCTTGGATTCTTTGTGTTCTTTGGCTTATCTTGAATTCTTCCCATGATTTGTCACCCATATGATGAGATGGGCCTCCATCATTCTCCCCCACTTGGAAAAGACTCGACCCCGAGTCGTGGCTAGGATATGCGAGGGTCGTCTCTTGTAGGTAGCGATGAAGGTCAGCAAGTATTAAAGCACTGAGAAATTGTGTAGTAGCTTCTCATGAGAAATTGTTAACATAGATTGCAGATGCTCTCTTATCACATATACGGTCAGTAGACCAACATGGATGAAGTGTTTTGGCTGCTTGCTCAACATCAATTCCCTTCCCCGATTCTGTCATCCAATAAAGGGCTTGGTTCTGATACGGCCTTAGACCACACATGAATGTTTTTGGGGGATCCATTTCCTCCAAATTGTATGTATCTGCAGTACTGACAAGCTTATTTAGAGCTGACTTTGAGATAACTTGTTCATCGTTACTTTGCTCAAGATGTTGGCCCCCCTTTCTTCGTTTCAAAAGAGGCAAGAGTGTTGCAGTTTCATCTGAATCACCCTCTAGGCTTAAGGAACGTTTTCGCTTGTCAAGATCCTTCGGGATAACTTGTACCTTCTGATATGGCTTAATTTTCAGCAATTTGAAAAGAGCCAGAAGAGGACAAATAGTAGAATCGAAATATGAAGGAACTTCTAACTTCCATGAAGATTTATCACCCTCAATGAAAATGGAACTGTGAATGTGAAAGCTTACACATAGTACGATTTCTTGCATCAAACTAAAGTCTTCTGGCGTAGCTACACATCGACCACAAACCTTAACCTTTGAAGAATTTACAAGGGGAATTATGATTCTAGTACCAAGAACAAAATCAATGTGATGTTGTATATCTCGCATGGGTGAGAGTTCATGTGGTAACTCATCTGGAACTACATCATGGAGCTCATCAAATAGTCCCTGCACTTCCACTGGAATTTTATTTTCCTCTAGTGTTTCATTCATATTTCCTCCCTTCAACAAATGTACCTCGTGGGTATCCTTACATTCTTTTACAAATTCAGCATGATGATGGGTAATAGTAAGGAAATTTTTCTCATTTGCTTTTGGAGTATTTGTAATATTTTTTTCTGCTATGGGTAACAAAGTATAGCGTGCACCTTCTTTTTCAAGTTGGTAGGTATTCTTCCTACCCATGTGCCTTGCATCTGTATCAAATTGCCAAGGCCTCCCTAATAAAATATGGCAAGCATCCATATCTACAATATCACAATATGCTTCATCATGGTACTTACCAATTGAAAAAGGTACATTGCAGCGTTCTTCCACTCGTACGCCACCTCCTTCCTTGATCCACCCAATTGTGTATGGGTTGGGATGTTTTTCAGGAATCAGTTGTAATTGTTGGATGACATCCCTGCAAATAATATTTTCCTGACTACCACTATTAATAATTAAATTAAATAATTTTCCCTTGACAGTACATCTGGTACGAAATAATCTGTGCCTTTGAGAAGTATCCTTATTTTTCTGGGACAACATTAATTTTCTTACCACACAAGTATACTCCTCATGTTCATATGGACCCTCTTCATCCTCCCCATCAGGTCCACAATATACTTCTTCCTCCTCCCTTTCTACCATATTAACTGCCTTCCTCCTGGGACAGTCACTGGATCTATGTCCAACCTCATTACATTTAAAACATTTAATAGGAGCAGGCCTTGCATAAGGGTTACTGGGTTTAGGAGGGTTGGAAGGATTACCTCGAGTATGTTCTCTTGTAGTAGCCTTACCGGCGTTACTTGTACTTGCCGGGTGAGAAGGTTGTACTACCAGAACTGATTTGTTTCTGTCGACAGTTGCCGGTCTGTTGTCACTCCCGCTCTACCGGCGATAATTATCACTGCGTGCCTTGTCTTGGAACATTAATTCTGCTTTCAGGGCTAAGTTCCTTGCTTCCTGCACACTAAGAACCATCTGTACCTCAATTTTATCTCTGATAGACGGTCTTAAACCGCTTAGATAACGGGTTGCCTGCTGGTTATCACTTTCAGATAATTGATTTCTTTCAGCTAATCTCAAAAATTCAGATGTATATTCATTAACACTACGAGAACCTTGCGCACACCTCTGATAAGATTCAAACATATATTGTTCATAGTCGGGAGGTAAGAATCTACCTCTGATCAATTGTTTCATGCGCCTCCAAGTTCAAACAGGACCCCTTCCTTCTCTCATTCGGGTCTCTCTCATCCGTTCCTACCAAACAGATGTGCCTCCCTTTAATCGGAAAGCTACTAATTTTACCCTTCGTTCCTCTGGTATTTCCATGTAATCAAAGAACCTATCGACTTCTGTGATCCAATCCAAAAGTCCCTCTATACCAAGATCTCCACTAAAAGTAGGAATATCTACCTTGAGTTTAAATTCATCATTATTCCTACGAGGGTTGAAGTTACCTTGATTGTGCCAATTTCTACCGTTTCTGTCGTTGCCGGGAAGAACTGGAGCACCACCAAATTCGAAATCGTCATCACTGTCGTCGTCAAGAACTGGGCGTCGGGACGCAGTAGCGACGGGTGGTCTGTCGTGGTCGTCTCCTGCAATCTGCTGTGGATCTTCCCGGATTCGTGGGACAACCTCCCGTAACAAGGTTTGCAGTTGTTCAGTCACCTCTGCCAACTGCCGTTCGATGTTACGTGTGGCTGTACGCTGCTCTTCGATTACTCTCCAAACAGCTGGGAACCCCTGATCTCCGTCACGGGGTGGGTTGCGACTGCTACCGTCTGGGTTGGACATGACTGGGCGAATTCCCTGCTCTGATACCACCTGACGCAGCGTGGAAGCAATGAGAACCGGAGCTGGCTATGCAAGCACCAGGCATTCGCTAGCACCTAGCGAATAACACGATTTCTCTAGGAGAGAGAAAAGGTGGCGAAAATAGGAAGAAGAGAACTTGAAGAAATTCTGAAATCTGAAGTATGAAATTGATTAATAATTATGGAAAATAACAGTATTTATAATACATTGAGAAATTGTAAAAGAACTAGGACAATAAATTAGATTTGATCTAAACATCTCAAACTTGTAGATAGGATCGAACTCTTCTTGACTTGATCTCCCCCGTCCTATCTCCCTTGATCTTATCCATGCATGAATCTTGGATTATCTAGAATTCTTGGATTCTTGATGAGTCTTGGATTCTTTGAATTCTTGATAAGTCTTGGATTCTTGATGAGTCTTGGTCTATCTTAATTTCTTGGATCTTGCTAATCTTGGATTCTTGAGTTCTTGATTATCTTGAATTCTTGAGTTCTTGATTATCTTGAATTCTTGAATTCTTGATGGATCTTGAATTCTTGAATTCTTGATGTATTTTGAATTCCTGAATTATCTTGGATTCTTTGTGTTCTTTGGCTTATCTTGAATTCTTCCCATGATTTGTCGCCCATATGATGAGATGGGCCTCCATCAGTGGTTGAAGCTGAACTTTCTGCATAGTTATATAGCTGGTATGCTGATTTAACTGTGAAGACTCTGGAATTGTTGTTGTTCCATATAAGTAGATCATCAGGTTGATTGGGCCGGGGTGTAATGTTCTGGATGTGGGCAATGACATCCTCGTCAAAAAAGCTCATGGAGCTTTGTGCGGTTCCAGTTGTGATCTGGGTTTAGCAATTCTGCTACTTTGATATGTACATTTGAACTTGTATTGGTTGAAATGGCAACATGGGGAATGTGACCAGGTATGGATGGGATCCAAGGGTCAGCTATAGCAGAAATATTGGAACCGTCCTTGATAACCCATAGTAGGTTGGACTTCATGATATTAGAGAGCCGGTGAGCATGTTTCCACCAACATGAACTTCTTTGTCTTTTCTTGGCCACAAAAAGAGAAGTATTAGGAAAATATTTCTCTTTTATTAGTTTACTCCAAAACCCATGCTTCTGTGTAAGCAACCTCCAAATTTGTTTACCAAACATGGCTTTATTCATTTCGGCACTTGCTCTAAAACCCAGCCCCTCTTGAGTTTTTGGGCGACACAGTTTTTTCCATGCAATAGTATGTTGTGTGGAATCATTGGAATTGGACCACCAGAATGTTCTGCTTGATCTATCTAGTTTGGATACCACAAATCTTTGAAGGATGGTGGTTGACATTGTGTATCTAGGGATAGACTACAAGACTGATTTGATGAGAGTCGTTCTTCCTGCTTGTGATAATAGCTTGGCACTCCATGCATTCATCTTTGAAGAGACTCGGTCTATTACTTCTTTATGAGAAGTTTGCAGTCTATTGTTCACTAGTATAGGAGAGCCCAAGTACTTAGACCCTGTCATAGATGACTTGACCTTTAGTAAGTGAGAGAAGAATTTTCTGTGTTGTCGGGGGACATTTTTGCTAAAGAATATGTTGGATTTGGCATAATTTATCTGCTGGCTAGATAAGGATTCGAACATTTTGATGGTGTTGACTAGAGCTCTAACTTGTGACATGTCCGCTTTGCAGAAGATGATGCAATCATCAGCAAAGAGCAGGTGTGTGATGGGAGTACCATTAGGACATAGAGTAACCCCTTCAATGCTGCCTGAGTTGGAAGCCTGGAGTAGGAGCTGTGAGAAAACCTCCATACTAGTGATAAATAAATAGGGGGGTAGTGGGTCACCTTGTCTTAATCCCCTATTCAAATGGAAATGTTCATGTGTTTCTTCTGCAATTTTGATTGAAAAGGTGGCTGTGGAGATGCACTGATGAATCATGTTGCACTATTTTGCTGGAAAGCCCATTTTCTGTAAGACATGATATAAAAAGCACCAGCCCATCCTATTAAAAGCCTTAAACATATCAAGTTTGAGAGCAATGAAACCTTTCCCTCTTTTCTGAGTTTGCATTTTGTGTAGGATCTCCTTTGCTAAGAGAATGTTGTTTGTGATCTATTTGCCCTTAAGAAATCCTGATTGGAAGGGTGATATCACATGTTGCAGAATAGTTGCAAACGAAGCACCATCCATTTGGATATGATTTTGTAAAGAACATTGCATAAGCTGATTGGTCGGTAACTGGAGGTGTCCACTAGCTTATTATTTTTTGGGATGAAAAATATGTTTGTGTTATTTATTTCCTTGGGTAGGTGCTCACAGATAAAGAAGTTTTGAACCATGGAGAGGATGTCATGTTTGAGCACTTCCCGGAAATGCTGATAAAAATATGTTGTGAAGCCATCTGGACCTGGTGATTTATGAGGACTCATTTCTTTTATGACTAAAGCCAGTTCTTCAAGGTTTGGGGGGGGGGGGGGGGGGAGTAAAGCTTCAATTTGCTAGGCAGATAATGGGCAGGTTAATGTTCTCTAGCAGATTTGGATTAAAGCTTTCTGGTTGGCCTCTCGCGTTCAAGATGACATTTTTAAATGTGAGAGCTATGGTTCCCTGATTAGATGTCCAGTGACCATCTGCAGCTTTTAACCACCCCACATTATTTTTGGTGTTTCTAAAATTAGCCATGTGGAAAATGTTGTGTTTTTGTCCCCTCCCCTAAGGCAGAGTTCTCGGGATTTGAGCCTCCATAGTTGCTCTTCTTTCAGCAACTAGTAATGGTACTGTTGTTTGAGGGAATTTAGTAGTTGGTGTTGCTCTTCATCAGCATGGGACATTTGGATGCTGGAGATCTTAGTAGAGAGTGTTTGAATGTGATCCTGAATCAAACCAAATTGGGATTTATTCCAAGCTTGAAGTTGGGATTTACATTCTTTCAATTTTTTTTTTCTGATTTTATGAACTGGTGAACCTCTAATGTTAGTCCCAAATTTGGGTGATAATTTCTTTGCATTGTGGGTATTCATTCCAAAAAGGTAAGAAGTGGAATTGAGGTCTTCTAAGCGGTGGGGATGGGTTGGTATTTATATAGATGGGACCATGATCCGATGAAGTGATGGGGAGGTTGTGAAGAAGTTGCTAATGCTTTATCTAGTCTCTCCAGACTTTTGCATAGCCTTGCTGGCCATTGGTCCAAGTGAAAGATGGGCCAATGAAATCCATATCTATGAGGTTAAAGGTGTTGATGAAGTGTGATAGAGCTTTAGATAGGATGGGGTTGTTGTTTCTGAAAGACTTGTGGTCCTCTAGTCTGTATATATCATTTAAGTCTCCCATTAACAACCAAGGCTGATTTGTGGATGACTGCAACTGAGTTAAATAGCTCCACACCTGACCGAGAGGCCGTATAAGAGGAGAAGTTGCCAGGAGTGATTTGGGGGGCAATTTTTTATTTGCAATTGGATTAGGTAAGGGTGTGTTTGGAGGACTTCTATATCTGAGGAATTCGACTAGCAGCATAAGAGACCTCCCAATAAACCAACTGCTTCCCAAAGTGCATGGTGTGAAAAACCTAGTTTTTAAACTAGTGATGGAGTTTTGGACGAATTGAGTTTGGTTTCACAAAGGAACAATATGTCAGGTTTCTCTTTGCGGCACAGTTTGGAGAGTTCTCTTATTTTCTTGGGATCATTAACTCCCCTCATGTTCCAGGCAAGTATTTTCATAATGTATGTAGAGAAAATGGTGAATGTCAAATGCGTAATTACAGATAAATAGAAAATGCAAAGTGGAGCATACCTGGGTAGGGTCAAGGTGTGAGAGAATCAGGTTGGTGAAGTCAATGGTGTGGTAGCATTCCTCCAAACAACACTCTATCGGGTAAGTGACTGCCTCAGAATCTGGATTGGTGGTGTATGGGATGGGAGGGGGTGTTGGGTCGGATTCGGATGAGGGTATAGGAGGAAGGAGGAGAGTGGTTTTGGATAGTATGCATTCTGGGGGAACCAGCTGTCCTGTAAAGAAGTTAGCCACCTGCCCATCCTTTACTACTAGTAAAGTGTTGGAGGAAGGGTCCATATAGTAGCTATGTGGGTGACTACGTTTTCTCTTCCCGATAAGTAGATTGATTGTGCCTAAGCCCCCTGTTTTGGTAAGGTAGTGGGCTATCAAATCCAATTTCTGGTCATTAGGCCACTTGGTTTGATTAGGATTAGCATGCAGGTTCGAAGTATTTGCATGACGTCCATGTGTTGACTTGGAGGGTGTGCTGGCTACAGGGGACTCGGTGGGGTTCTCATGCATGTGCGAGTTGCCGGAGATGAGCGTGAGATGTTCACTGGAGCTGTCGATGCATCTTCTTTTCCGGCCACCTGTGCCGTCTTTGGAATCCTCGTTCGAGCCATGTTCACTATGTCGGACTCTACAAGAGTCTAGTTTGGCTTTATTTGGGTTGAAGATTGGGAGATTGAAGGGTTTCTCTGGGCGGAACTCTGCTCTCAACCATTCGCCGGGGTTGTCAATGGTTCTATCTTCAAGCAGCTGTCTGTAGTCAACAGTATTGGAGATGAGCCGCTTGCAGTTTGTCCAAATATGGCCAATGAGGCCACAGTTTGCACAGACATGGGGGAGCTGCTCATAACAAAAACGGAGCCAAATCGGCTTACCTTGATAGAATATGAAGCGCCCTGTGCAGAGGGGTTTGCGAAGATCAATGATGATTTTCTTCCTAACAAACAAACCTTAGATTAAGTGGCCTGTTTGAATTTTCTCCTAGTTAGGGACAATGGCTCTTGTAGCTTGTGCAAGAGAGAAGACCGTGCTATCCTTAACTGTTCCTCTAGGTATCATGTGTATTTGCAACCATAGCCTTTGACTCCATACCTTCTCAACTGTGCTAGTGCCTGAATCACTCCACTCTTCAAGGAGTATCCAGCTAGATTGATAAAACCACAAACCCTCCTCTAATGCAATTCTTATGTCGTTTTGATCAGAAAACAAGAACTCAAGACTTCCCCCTTCAATAAATCGAACCATAATAGGAGCTGTAGCTTTTCATTGAATGCTAACATGGTTAGCCAAGATGTCTTCAGTTACTTGTTGGCGTGGGAAAATGCACCCCTTTAATGTAAGGGCTATAACATTAATAGCTTCCTCGATAGGTTCGAAGGAAGGAGTTTGAACATCTCTACTTACATTTACGGCATGTGAGAAAAGGGATTTGAAGTTCTCTATTTCATGCATGGAATTGGTGGCGGATATTATTCTTTTCCCTTGGAAGACATGCTGGTGTAGGGGATATTTGATTTTCACGAGAGGGGATGAGCGGCAGTAACTTCCCGATGGGGCCTTGTGGGGACCGTGGAATGTAGGGTGGTACGGGGGTGAGAATTTATCTACAGGAAAAAGGTGGAAGATTCTATGAGAGATCAGAATCTATTCACCTGATGTGGGTGCGATGGAATGTGGGGTGATAGTTTCGGGGGTTACATAACTGTTATGCTAGAGAGAGAAGAAGTTACAGAGGAGGGGAGTTGTAAGGGTTACAGACTTGTGTTGGCGGTGTTACGTGAGACAGAAGAGGAAGAGATGCTAGGCTAGAAAAGAGATTACAGAGAAGAAGTTGCAGAGGAGGAGGAGGTTACAGAGAAGAAGTTACGGACATGCAAGGTTGACGAGCTTGCTAGCTAAGAGTTACTAGACATACGAATCCGAGAGAAGATAGCCATGAAATCGTAGATAAATCCAGGCTGAGAGGTGGCGGCGTGCAGAAATGGGGGTGATATGATGTGAAGGTTAGAGATGAGCTAACATGCTGCTTTGGTAGTTGTGGGAGGTTAGGTATCGGTTAGGAAAAGTTTATGGATGAAGGGAGATGAATTGACAATGGTTAGAGGATAACTTTAGATTGGAAATACAAACCGACGTTGGGTTGATATTTGAAGAATGGAAGGTAAACCGACGCTAAGGGGATCAGACGCTGAGGGGGGAGTATCCTGATTTCTATAGGCCTACAGTTTGGTTAACTGAACCGTAAGCACCCCTATAAAACACCGGGGTTGGCTCAGATATAGTCAATAACCAAAATGGTCGTCAATCAACCCAACCCCATAGCGATTGGACAGAAACGCTCAACTGTGACACAATTAGTTTAAATTCTTTCAGAAGCTAATGCTCTGGAATATTCCATTCTTGTAGCAGCCACCGCTTTGGAGTTCAGATCCTGCTCCTCTGCAATTTCTGGCCCCATATTCTGGGCATGCCATGGGCACTTTTCGAGATGGGCTATGCACTTAGCTCGGCGAACTCTATGCTTTGTCCTTGAGCTAAATTCACCCAAGTTGGGTTTTGGAATTCTTCTTATGGGTGGAATAAATATATTATGGATGGTTGGGTGAAGGCAGGTTTAACTGAGCCAAACTTCGTTTAGGCTCGGGCTACTTGATGCTCCAAACCAAGAGGTTAAGGGCCTAAGGCTCACCTAAACTCATATTAAACCTAAGTTTTCAGGCCCATAACTAGTCTAGAGCCCAATATATGCAAAACCTGGGTTGGCTTGAGTAAGGCAAGTAAGGGTGTCAATGGCATTTGAAAATTCGATTTTGAATTCGATATTTGACATAATCGAATCGAACTCGAATAATTCGAATATCTAATCAGTCGAATTCGGGTATTCTATTATTACCGAATGGTTAATCGGATATGACCTGATTTCATTTGATAAATATCTGAATTCGACCGATTATTTAATTCTTATATATAATATATAAAATATTTTATATAACTTATATATAATAATTAAGTTATATAAATAATTTATATATTTATATACTTTATATCAATAAAATATTTATTAATTATCTAAAATAATTAATTAATCGAATTCAAACCAAATCGAATATTCAAATATTTAATCGGATTCAAGTTCAGATATTAATTTTCAATATCCGTTAGATATCGAATCGAATTTGGATATCGGATTCTCTAATTGGATTCAAATTCAGATATTGCCTGATCCAATTCAAATTCGATCTGTTTACACCCCTAAGGGCAAGATTGGGCAAGCCCAAGTTGCGAACTTAATTAGCAATCCTGTTGATTTTTACGCTCTAGGACTTTTGTACGTGGAATTTTTTTATATTTTTTCAAAATTATATATATATATACACACACACACAATTTTGGGTTGGTTTGTTGGTGTGTTAGTTGGTTTGTTGCAACGTTGACCTAGAATCGAATCCCACAATCAGCACTTTCGGGAAAAAGGCATCTAAGGGGAAGTTAACAAATTTAGCTTTTTTATTCATTTGGTTCACAGTCAGAATCAGAATTGGAATCAGAATCGGAATGATTGGTTCCCATAATTTGTTTAGTTTATACAAGAATTGGAAGAGGAATTAAAATCAGGTGGAGTGGGATTTTATTCCCAAGAGGCTGGGAGGGAATGCCCATTCCCTCAAGTGGGAGAATGCCATTCCACCAAGAATGGGAATGTGATTCCGATTTCACCTAATCAAACTGTTGGAATATGAATGGTCCATTTTGATTCCATTTCAGATCCCTATTCCTGCGAATCAAAGAGGCTTATATCTTTACAAATCCAATCAGTACCAACTTGTACAAGAACTTGTTATTAGAAGTATGCCAAGTTCTAATCTTGGCCTCTAAAGTTCTCTAATATCTTTTGCAAGAACTTGTTATTAGGCTACCAAAACTGCTTCAGTTGGTTTGTAATGCAAATTTCATTTTCATCGATGTAAAATGCATAGGAGTGCAAATAGGTAGAGTGTAAACTCTAGTTTACTTTTGCTTCAAGATTTGACTTTATCTTATTTGTTTAGGCACAGTTTGGAAGGAGTACAAATACAAATTTGTAGAGTGCAAAGCTTTGTATTTTGTATTATTTCGTATGTATTTGTACAATATATATTTGTATTTGTGTACTCCTACCAATCCGAGCCTTATGGATAGTAAAATAGGAAGCAAAATGATGTAGCTCTCACCTTTTATGAAACGGAATTGAGGTAGGAGGGATATTTGTTTGGGAATGAGGTAGGAAGCAAGATGATGTGGTCTTTGCTTTATATGAGAGAACTGAGGTAAGAGATTCAAATTTGCACTGCTAATGAATGCAAATGAGACAAAGAAAAACAGATGCAAAATTGCAGTAGGTGCAAAAGTTATATTTGGTTCAGATTTGTACCACAAACAAACTGAACCTTAAATAATATATCAGGTTTTTGCTTTTTTTTTTTTTTAGAAGTCACCATCTATTTACTAGTTTTCATTCTTGAGTATCATGGAATAGTGTGTTTGACTAAGGTGGTATTCGGTAACGTGTTCATCTCATGGATGGACCATTTCGGTCCACGCCACAGGATGAACTCTCTGTTTGGTTGTTCATGGATGGGATTAGTCCATACTATATCATGGACTTGCCTTGTCCACACCCCAAATTATTGTCAACAATATTTTCTCGTGGATGGGGTTGGTCCACAATTCATTTTTGATACCCTACTTCTTCATAGCATCCCCCAAACCCTATACATCATTTTTCCATTGAAGGTTTCCATCACCAAAGATCTTTGCCACTGTGCTCCACCAAAGTTCTCCTCTGCCGGTATGTCGTTAGACTTGTTAGAAACAGATTTGTTAGTTTGTATAAATAGTTTGGTGCTATGCTTATCTTGCAATAATTTGTTATTTCATTTGTTTAAATATTATTTTTTAATATTTTTATCAATAAAATAATCATTTTTATTTTAAATTATTTTATTACCATTTTTTGTTGAAATGAATATTTTTAGTTTATATTCAATTGTTAAAACCTTTTTTTTTCAATTGGTTTATTATATAAATTATACAAATTAGACATTTTATGATCAACTGTGTAGATTACTTCATAAACTGTATATGAGATGCATAGAATCAAAAAGTGTGGTGTGAACCAGTCCACACCATGCCTACGATCTATCCATAATTTAGAATAACTGTAGACTGTGGTGTGGTGTGGATTGGTCCTTGCCACAATTGATTACAATGTAAATACATTTGCACTGATGCAAAACTATGGTGGTGCAAATGATTTGGCTACAAGTTTTAATTTATTTATGTTTCAAATTTTATCTTACTTTGTTTGGTTGCATTAAAAATGAAGTAAAATAAGACCTAAGGCATAATAAAATAAAACCCAAAACAAAATTAAACCGAAATTTGCATTTCTTTCATTTGCACTCCTATACATTTGTACTAGTGCAAATAAAATTGCAGTGTAACCAGCATTAGGAATTGGACTTTAGCTTTCTTTAGATGTCTCTCGTACTTATGTCTCTAATGGACATTTGTTTGCTGGATGGCTTCACTGTATTGTCTCAGTGATGCCTTAAGTTGGCCTCCCTAGCCTCAATGGCAGAAAGGCCCTTGTGATAGATAATATATAGAACCAAGTGGGCTGAGATGTAAGGTGAAGCCTAGGCCTAGGGGCAACCTATGTGAAGGATATCTAATTCTAAATTAGCCGGGCCATTCATCTGTAGAGTATGGCCACTAATGGCTGGAGGAAGCCAGTTCCTGATCACTTCCTCTCGGTGATGAGGGGTGAGTGGGGGTGGTGGTTTACTCTTCAGAACTGTAGTCTGTAGAAAAGGAAACCCAAATTGGGATTTGGGAGAAGACACAGAATTGAGGAACTGAAGCATTGAAATGGGATATGGCTGCTTGTTGCTATCATTCAATTCAAGTAGTACCAATCTATGCCCCACAACACCCCATTGTACATCCCAACCGTTGAGATGTGCATGTGGAGCACATATGTAGGGTATTCAAGAAAAAAAACCACATTGAGTGGATTCAAATGGAAGAAGTGGTATTAAATATTAATAAGGCTCAGTTTAGAAAGAGTAAAAATACAAATATGTATATATACATTATAAAGACATAACAAATAATGTAAAATACAAGGTTTTATACTCTATATATTTATATTTGTATTCCTTCCAAACTAAGCCTAATAGAATTCACATGCAAAATATAGTTGGGGAAGTGACTGCCCCTTTGACTTGTAACGCTATCCAGAGTCTATTGACTAGATCGGGCCACCGAGGAAGCCAAGCACAAGCACAAGCACAGCTCTATATCTTTCAAATTTAAAATCAGAGTTTCAAACAATATTTTCACATACATCCTCTCTCCTCCTCTTCTTGGTTGAAAGCTAAGAAAAGAAAATATATAAGATCAAGTCATGGCAAAAACCAGTTGCTGTGAGAAGAGGAGCCTCAATAATGGACGCCTGAAGAATACAGGAATGAAGCTCATTGATTTCAAACAGAACAATGGTCACTGCAGTTGGAGTGCCTTGCCCATGAAAGCAGATACAAAATCTATATAATTTTAATCATGGTTTTTAAAAACGAACAGGTTAGGGGTCTGGTTACTGGTTTGAACGGTCCGATTGTTCGACCTGAACAGCTGGCCCTTTCTGACAAAAAATAAAAAAATTTAAAGAAATTGGAAAATGGTCAAAACCGTCCGAACGGTTAACTTGCCAGTTCAGCGGTTTGCTGACCAAAATCAACGATTTTGGGGAAAAATGGAATCAGTCAGATGATCGGTTCCTGGTCTTTCTGGTCCGGTCCGGTTTTGAAAACCATGATTCTAATTCTTCTGTTTTTTCTTTACTTCTCAAATTCTTTAATTTTAATCTGAAATGAAATCTAGAATCTATTAAGTATAATTAAGATGCGGCAATCAGTGGTTTGCAATGTCCTGATCATAGCATTCGTTTGATTTATTTTCAATGTTACAATAAGATTGCTGAGAGTGGAAAGAATTGTGGCTTGAAATGGACCAACTACCTCATGAGGTCCGACATCAAGCATGGAAAGTTTTCACCAACGAAGAGAACACTATTATCAACTTGCATTCATCCATAGGGAACAAGTATATCAATCTCTTTCATAGGGGTGGCTATGAGCCAAGTTTCTCACGAGTTATTCGAGTTCAGTTTGTGAAAAGATCAGCTCGTTTGTTAGTTGAGCTGAGTTCGATCCCAATGAAGCTCGGCTCGTGATGCTCGCGAACCTAGTATAGTAAATAAATATTTTTTTATTATATATATACATACATACATATAAATATATAAATAAACATAATAAATAATTTTTATTATATAATAATATTTTTTTTTATTTATAATGGTTAATAATTTTTATAATTCTTATTTTTTTGTATGTAAAATAAAAACATTATTTATATGTATAATAATAAATGATTTTTATAATTCTTAATTTTTTGTATGTAAAATAAAAAAAATATTTTTATATTTTAACCAAGCCGAGCTCGAGCTCAAATCTATAGCTCAAGCTCGAAGCCTAACACAGTTTCAGCCAGCTGAGCTCGAATAGCCAAGTATTTGGCTCGGCTCAGCCCGAATCCACCATATTCTTTCATGCATATATATTTATCATCACCATTGACAAGTTCTTCTTTTGTTGGTACTATTGCCACACTAACAGAATTAACATTAATAAGGCATGTTCTACAAGACGAATTGTTTGTTTTTTTTCCCAGTTTTAAAAATAAATTAAAACCATCAGGGTTTGAAAAATATATTGTTTCTCAAAACAAAAACACAAAAACACAAAAACACAAAAACATGTTGGTTGTGTATTATTTTAAAACCATTATTTTGATGGTTTCTAGAACATGCATGTATTATTTTTTGAAACAAAACCAACTTGTTTTTCTCTTTGAAAACAAAAAACATAGTCCAATAACATTTTCTTTTTGGCTTTTTATTGATATGAAGATTCTAAAAGTAAATAGCAAAAAAAACATTCATGCTGTAGAACGCCCCCAAAATCATCCTCACTGAATAAGCTGCTAATAAGGATGGGAGTTGGTCCTCTTATCCACAAGGCCATACATAGACAGCTGCACTTGGAGTTGGATGCCACGAAGTTTTCTTTCACCAAAAAGTCCTCAATTAGGCAATAAAGGGAGGCCAATAAAAGTTGATGGAGGAGTTTAATTAGCATGGCGACTCAAGATCACTTAATGGTTTGTTTGGTTGTCGAGAAAGGACGGGATGGGAAGGGAAATTTTGTTTTCTCATTCCTGTCACATTATGTTTGGTTGTTGAGACCAGTTATCCCATCAAATATGTTCCTAGTGTTTGGTTGTTGAGACCAGTTATTCCACCCAAACCCAAAACTTACTTGCAGTTTGCATAAATTGTTTTGATTCATGAATTTTCAAATTCCTCCTTTTGCTCCTCACAATTGACAAAAAGGTGCAACCCTGATAAGTTTGATGGAGAAATAACAATAATGCCTCTATTTGGGAAAGAACATAATCAAACCCAAATAAGTTTGATAGAGAAATAACAATAACGCCTCACATAAATTTTAAGAAGAAATGGCAATTTCAACAAGTTGATTTCTTTTTGGTAATATGAAAATCCACGAAGAGAACAGTTTATACCTATGAATTCACTAGATTGTTAAATCCAAAAAAAAAAAAAAGAAAACCTACTCAAAACTTATGTTTGTAGTTAACCCAGAAAACTGAAACTATTGGCGTCTCTATTCCCTTCAACCAGAACCAACAATTAGAAGCTGCTCTGTTGACTAAAAAACCTTGTAGTCTCTACTGGAAACAAAAGATTCACCAGAGTCGGTTTCTCATCGAAAAAATGAAGAAAAAAAGACCTTTCTATGATGGAATGGTTAGGGCAAGTGTCATTTTAGAATGGAACTTGCTTCCACCAGAATCTATTTTGCCAAAAAATCCTGAAAGATGATGATTTGTTTACTTTCCATTTGGAGATCTGAAGCTCGATTGGAGAGAGAGAGAGTGAGTGAGTGAGTGAACGACATAGGAAAGAGAGCTCATGATGGTAGAGACAACAATAGCAAGAGAATTCATGCAAAGAGAGAGAGAGGATGGCACTGGTAACTGAGCTTACACTAAGGGAGTTTGATATGGTGAGGATGACAAAGGAGTACTACAGACCGAAGGAGTTCCAAAAGAGGCGACCACACCGGCCAATCTGTCGGCGTAGAGGGAGAATGAGATTGTAAGTACAAAATAATAGTCCAAAGCGGTGGTGGGGACGAAACTGGCAAATGAGTTCTCAATGCAAAGGCTCTTGGAAACGGTTGGAAGAATAGCGGAAAGCAAGTGCAGAGAGAGGGAGTGCGAAAGAAAGGGATCTTAGTGAAGGTGGTGGGTGACACCTTGCCTTCGCCGAAGAAGAAGACTTCGCCAGAGAAGTTCTAACAATTGTAGGGGTGTGGTGCTCAATTGGGAGACCAGTTCTTGTACTCTCGATGCTTTTTTCTCACTCTCATCGCAGAGGTTTCGTTTCTCATTGGGGTCGCACCTATTGGGTGAGACCCCGCATCCCAAATTTTGAGAAGAGATTTCTCCTCGCATCTCACTCTTTCGCCCAAAACAAACGTGAGAAAATGAGAATCTTGAGTGAATATTCCTATTTTCTAATCCTAGTCGCACAAACCAAACAGACTGTAAGGGAACCTCAAACTTGTCAAGATAATCAATTTATGAGGAATTGAGGCAATCAAGGTGGTTGGTTGCCCAATTCTTTTTGGTGGTCATGGATACTTCAGTACTAATACTAGCTTTGAAACACTTGAGGTTGAGAAAGAGAAGCATTAAAGCTATATTTGGTTTGAAGGAAAAGGTAGAAAAGCCTATACAAGTTTCGTAAAGGTTTCCTTACCTTTCCCTACTTTTTCCTTCAAACCAAACACAACCTAAATAAAAGATGAAAGTAAAGCATCTATCGCTTTTGAGTGACAACCATCTCATTATTGTGCTAACACTTTAGACAGAGTTGAAGTTTTCATCATGACCCGTATTTGTTAAGGGATATATAATAGCCAAGCTTTTGAATCAGTGTGTTCAACTGGTATACGCATAGCATATATATAATATAAAACACTGAATGATCTCTTACCCTCAATATACTATCTCTCTCTCTCTTTGAATTTTCTAAAAACCTGAGCTTATCCTTTGTTAGGTTTTAGTCTACTTTATCTAGAAATACTTTTTATATATATTGCCTGTTTTTTTTTTTAAGAAAGGGTGACAATTCAATGAATAATTGGTTTCACTTCTATGGCCTATGTCCTTATGAATTAAAATCTATACGACAATGCCAACGACAATTATCAAGATGCTGGAAAATGGATGTTTTAGACTACTATATATGTTCATCAAAATGCATTGTATTTGCTTCTATTTTAATTTTCGGTAAATAGTTCCATTAGGGTTTACAACCGGCAACTCCTGACCACAGATCGGTATTTTCGGCTTAGCTACAATCAATCTAGTTCTGCAGACGTAGACCTGAGATGATTCTCATCCGCTAGTTCTACAATTTTTTTCTTCTCACTAAGTCTAATTTTGATTCAACTCAAGACCTCTTATGCCATGTTTGGGAGTGTTTAAGTTAAAAATAAGTGTTTATTTGCATTTGGCACCCAACTTTTTCAAGTGCTTATTTTTTAAAATAATCACTTCTTTTATATTAGGCATTTGATAGTCTTTTTCTTTAATAAACACTTAAATAAGCATTTGTGACTATTTTTCCTTTATTTTTTTTCAAATTTTCAAAATATACCCTTTGAAAGCACTTTTATTAAATTACTTTTATAAAAATACTTTTACGAAAGTACTTTTTACGAAAGCACTTTTAAGAAAATACCCTTACAAAAGTGCTTTTATGAAAATACTTTTTGTAAAAGTAAAGTGCTTTCATAAAAGTATTTTCATAAAAGTGCTTTCATAAAAGCACTTTTATAAAAGTACTTTCATAAAAATGTTTTTATATTACAATTTGGATAAGTTTTCAAATATATTACAAAAGCAGTGAGCGGGACCCAAAGAACAACTTTTTTGACCAAATTGTCCCTTTTAAAATATATATGCAAATACAATGGATAAGAGAGATAAATTACTATTCATTGTCTTCCTCCTCCTAAACAATAGCCTTGGCAAGAAAGGGCAAGACTCCCATCTCCGTTCCAACTCCGGCAACCCATCGAACGATGACCTTGGATTTATGGCAGGGTTTCTTCCTAGCCTTAGACAGTAACTTCTTTAGATTTCTTTATGGTCTTCTAGATGATATTAGAGATCACGGCTTCGAAGATTGCTTTGCTATTGAGATCGCTTCTTTTGTGATCTCTTGAGATCTCTTCATTGCTTCTTCGACAAAGCTTAGAGCATATCGGAAGTGGGGACGGAGATGGGAGGCAAACCTAAAACAAATTTTTTCACTGTTTAAAAAACCAACATTTTAATTAATTAGAAGAAACATAGTGCGTGAATGGTTTTTAGTTGTTTTGATTTCTGATGGAACAAGTAAAGTAGAAAGATGACAACCATGTGTCTTGTGATGAGTGTACCTGTGATCGTGACCAAAATACCAATGCATGAAACTTACTGTGTTCCAACCTACAAAAATAAGCAACAAAAAATGACCCAAGACACAAGCCCTTGAAGCAAGGTGCAACGAAGGACTAGCTAATCCGAACTGAGCTTTGACCTCTCTTTACTTCTTTCACATAGAACTTTTTCATATGTTGGATATAAGTTGTGTACCTTGTATATAGCATGCTCAGTATCTAACGCTTCCTTGTGCATTTAATGCTTACAGGAGCATTATAAAAGAACTATTGGTTGATTAGGTCAAAGCTCCTTCGGATTGAGACAAGTGTCTCATTGATCAAGGATCTTGTCACTTGATCATCTAGTCTACACTAGGCCAAATAGTCCACCATTGACCCAATAAGAGTTGAAATGGATCTGGTTAGTATTCCAATAATAATATCTCTATGCAAAAAAAAAATACTTGTGCAGAAAACAATAATTTTTTTTATAGGAAAATACAAGGAAAAACTTGGTTGTGTATGTGAGAGTGCAGCATAGAGATAATTTGTTCTCCATCAACATATGACTTGTCACATGGCCATTGGATTCTCCAACATGTTGAGGATTTGCAAGTGAGGGCCTATGGCCAGTCTTCCAACATCTCCCACTTGGCTAGTTAGGCCCAAGATGAATCCTTGCCAATTACTCCCATAGATTTCACATGCCTCACATAATCTAAAACCACAATGGGTTTTGTCAATGGGTCGGCAACCATATCCTTTGTGGGCATGTAGTCTACCAAGATTTCATTCTGTTGGTTGATATCATACAAATACCAGTATTGGAGGTCAATATGTTTTCCTTTAGGACCAATCCCACCGTTCTTTATTGTCTTGATAATAGCTTTATTATCATTGAAAAACATTACAGGTCCAATAGATGTATCGGGAATCTTGAGTTCTAGAAACCTTCTAATCCAAACTCCTTCCGAGGTTGCAAAGCTATATGCAATGAATTCAGCCTCCATAGTGAACTTCACCACACAACTTTTCTTTTTGCTTGTCCATGAGACAACAACCCCTCCATAGAGAAATATGTACCCAGTTGCTGATTTCCTATCATTCGGGTTTCCTACAAAATCAGCATCACAGTAGCCTAATAATTCTAAGCCATTTGCATGATAAGTAAATTTAAAATGTTTGGTTAGTTATAAATATCTGAATATTCTCTTAACAACTTTCCAATGGGGTTTTCCTAGGTTGCTTTGGTATCTATTGATAAGACCAACAATATAACACAATCAAGTCTTGTGCAAAGTGTTGCATACATTAAGCTTCCTATTGCTTCAACATAAGGTTTCTCTCATTCTTTGCATTTCTTCTTCATTTGAAGGAGTCATTTCTTTGCTTAATTTTGCCTCTTTGCAAATTGGAGTCTCAACTCCATTACAGTCCTTCATGTTAAATTTTCTTAAGATCTTTTCTAGGTAATGCTCTTATGAAAGAATCAAAGTATTTATTTTCCTATCTCTTTCTATCTTGATTCCAAGCACATAACTAGCATTACCCAAGTCTTTCATTTCAAAGTTGGTTTTTAACCAATTTTTTGTTTCATTGACCATGTAAACATCATTTATAGCAATAAGAATGTAATTCACATATAAAGAAAGAATAACAAAACTACTCCCACTATTCAAAGCATAAACACAATGGTCAAAAGGATTGGGAATAAATCCAAAATTTGATATTGCTTCATGAAATGTGTGGTACCACATTCTATAAGATTGCTTTAAACCATATAGTGATTTTTTTTTTAATTTATAAACCTTATCTTCTTGTCCTTTGACCTCATAACCTATTGGTTGAGACATATATATTTTTCTTCATTTAATTTTCCATTAAGAAAAGCAGTTTTCACATCTAACTGACACAATTCTAAATCTAGGGATGCAACCAAAGACATTATGATTCTTATTGAAATAAACCTTGCAACTGGGGAATAAGTTTCTTTATAACAAATCCCTTATAATTGGGTATATCCTTTTGCAACGAGTCTTGCTTTATATTTTTCTATGGATCCGTTAACATTCAACTTCCTTTTTAGTACCCATTTGCATTCTATAGGTTTTTAATTTTGGGGCAAATCAATTAGTTCCCAAACTTGATTTTTATTTATTGAGCCTAGTTCCTCTTTTATGGTTTCACACCATTCTTCATTGAAATAAGTTTAATAATCCTTTAACATTGACGAGGGATATCTTTCTCTTTGAGTTTTGGTTAAAGTGCCATTATTAGACAAATTTTGTCGTTCAAATGTGTCTTTGTCATCATTCTTTTTCTTTAATAATTCCAAAAAAATTTGGCAGATCTTTTCTATCTTGAATTTGGTCTTCTAAGAATACAACATCTCTGCTTTCTATTAATTTAATGGATCTATCAGATTTGTGATTAATGAATCTGTACCCTTTGCTATTCTCACTATATCCTATGAAGGTACATCTAATACTCTTGTTGTCCAACTTGCTCCTTTATTGATTTGGAATCCTTACATGTGCACTAGATCCCCAAATTTTGATATCTGTTAAGTTTCGTTTCCTACCTGTCCACATTTCATGGGGTGTCAAATTATTTGCTTTGGTTGGAATTTTATTTAGTATGTAAACAATTGTATCTAGAGCTTCTTCCCAAAAATGTGCTCCCAAACTTGAGTGAGACGACATTGACCTCACCATGTCTAATAAGGTTCTATTCCTATGTTCAACTACTCCATTTTGTTGAGGTGTAAACGACATGATGAGCTGATGTATTCTCCACCTCTATCACCTCTAAGAGTTTTGATATTCCTTCCTAATTGATTTTCTACCAATATTTTGTATTCTTTAAACTTCTCTAATACATTAGTTTTTTTCTTAATTAAATATACATGCCCTTATGAGTTTTTACATTTAGAGGGCCACACACATTTGAATGCACAATTGCTAATAATTCATTTGATTAGGGCTGTTCATAATATCTTGTAAACCGATTAAACCGACCAAACTGAACCAATCCGACCTAACATGGTCATTTCTAAAAAGCAGTCGATCGGTTTTAGTTTAAAAAATGGTAGAACCTGACAATTCAGTTCAGATGCGGTTTTTGACCTTGTAATCCAACTTCAAACCGATCCGAACCGATGTAAAACTTTTCATGTATATGTAAAAAGTTAAAAAACATAATGATTCAGTCTTTTCTTAGTTGTATAGCCACTGCATTCCATGTCCAATACATTTGCCTATATTGACACATTAGTAAATCTGGCGAGGGACAACATGTTTTATAAAGTAAAAGAAAACTTTTAGAAACCTATTTTGACAGATTTTTGCCATGACGGACTGTCGACTGACATGCAATTGTAGGTATAGCTTGCATAGCTATAGGCTAGCAATAATTGTAGGCATAACCGTTAGAGGTTGACCTTTTTTAAATAAACATTAATTACGGTTCAGTTTAATTAAAACCGATTAAACTGATTTCAGGTAAAATGAAAAAAGAAGTTAGTTTTCTTTAGTTGTTGGTCGGTTTCAGTTGCTCTTAATGATAACTCAACTTTTTCGGTTCGATTGATAATATCAAGTAAAATCAAACTGAATTGACCCATGAACAGCCCTACTTTTGATTTTTTCCCCTTTTTGAATGAGAATCTAGACATTTTTTCCATAAAGCATGGCTCACAATATGTAAAATTCTTCTCTATCTTAGGTATAAACTCATTTGAACTCATTCTCATCATTTTGTCTTTTATTTATGTGACAAAGTCTTAAATGCCAAATGTAACTATCATTATCTATATGATAAGCACAATCAAGATAATCGGAACGGGAGGCTTGTTTATTGTCATTAGTGTTTAAATGGTACAAACCATCAGATTTAACCCCAAACAATAGTGCTCTTCCATGTTTGTCAATAGTCACCTTTTCACCCCTAAAACATACATCAAATCCCTTCTCATCCAATAAGGGGATAGACAACAAGTTCTTCCTAAAGTTAGGTGCATACAGTACATCAATAAGAAGCAGATTTGTATTCTCATTTATAGGGATCTTGACACTTCTAGTCCTAAACACATCAGTGAAAGAGTTATTTCCCATAAATGCTCTATGTTTTCCCGCTTTTAATTCCATCAATTCTAGGAACATCTCCTTGGATTTGCAAATATGCCTAGAGGAACCTGAATCTATGCACTAACCATACAAATTAGAATCAGTAAAGAATGATTCAGATATCACATAGACAATATCTTCCTTTTAAGCACTACTCTTTCCAATATTTGTTTTGCTTTTACTACAATTAGGGCAATTAAATTTAGTGTAGCCTTGCTTCCCACAACCAAAACAATGTTTATTCTTAGTTTTTTTGAATTCTTTTGAGAATTTGATCTTTTTGTTAAATTCTTAGCTTTGTTTTTGAAGTGTCTGCCCTTAGGCATTTCAGTTACTTGAGGTTTCTCAACAGTTTTTGGGGTGACCATCAAAGAAGATGGTTGGGATCTCTTCTTCTTTCTCTCAACATCTAAGCCAAGTAGAGTTGGAAGGTTTTTAAAATTTATTTCTCTTCTAGATAGATTCAGTGTTGTTATTACCGTATTCCATGAATGAGGTAAGCTATTCAAAATGGCAGAAACTTGA
The DNA here is from genome assembly GCF_055504915.1 of Nelumbo nucifera. Lineage (NCBI taxonomy): Eukaryota > Viridiplantae > Streptophyta > Magnoliopsida > Proteales > Nelumbonaceae > Nelumbo > Nelumbo nucifera. The sequence goes on along the minus strand of NC_142652.1, from coordinate 23,595,031 downwards.
ATTTTTTCTAGAATAGGGTTACCTGTAGTTGTCAATTATTTGGCAATCACATTTATTCTGTTTACATGATCGATTACTAAATCTTCTTCTTTCATCTCACAACCATAATATTTTTCTATTAATAACTGAATATAAGTTTTAGTTATTTTTCCATATGTTTCGTTGATTGCTTCAAACATTTCTTTAGCATATTTATATTCATAAAAAATTACTTCTACATTAGGCTCCATGAAAGTTAACATAGGTTTTGGCTTTTCTATTATCCTTTTCCCATTTATTATATTCCTGTACAATATGTAAAGCATCATCGTCCAAGGGTTTAGGAGGAATTGGTTTATCTAAAATGTAATCAACATTTTCCTCGTCCAAAATCCTCCTAATCCTTCGTTTCCAAAGGGAGTGGTTCGTTCCATTCAGCTTTTCAGTTGTAGGCGTGTTTACAAAATAAAAATAAAATGGGAATAAGGAAAATCTTAACTGATTTGAAGATTTAACTGTTTAGACCCCCGAAGATTTCATTTCTCTTAACCCACCTGAATCGGCTACCTTCTTTGTTTAGCAATAGTCTATAGTGTCAATAATTTTGCACTATGTTGATTCAAATGTTCCTTGTCAGCACATAGTCCCCCATGTAGATAAGCAAAAATTGCAAAAAAAAAAAAGATAAACAAAATTATAATAAATAAACAATTTAAACAATAATAAATAACCAAAAAATTAGGGGAATGTGGATCTCTAATACCTGACTTGTTTTTCGTATCGACCCTTTGTTCCAATCTTCCACAGTTGTTGAGATTAGAGTTACATAAGCACTGGAAGCAAGCTCAACCGAAAAAGAAACCCCAAATTTGTTTAGGGATTGTTGCAGATGGAACCCTAAAAATTATGATCTAATCCTTGTAATGAACAACAGTAAAAAAATGACCTTCTCTAACGTTGATGGCACTAGGAAAGAAATAGCTACTGATGGAAAACACTGATAGAAAACTGGGGTTCTTGGATGTGTCTCAAGAGAGAGAAAAATAAAAGGAAAAAAAAAACGAACACAACAGATTGATGGCTAGATGTGTATTGCAGCAACTTTTATTGGATTGAAAAGGATTGAGTAATAGAGATCTGGTTGGATTTAAAAGCATTGAGGAGCTTTCGTCTCTTACAGTTGGTGGTGAAGAGGAGAGTTACGAATAATGATAGTTCCTCTCTCTTTTCACTCTTGTAAACATTTAAAGTGGGACGCGATATGGTGTAGCACACCACCAAAAAACTTTATGAAGTAGCTCTGATACCAATGATGAGCGTACCCGTGACTGTGACCAAAATATTTATGCATGAAACTTGCTATGATTCAACCTACAAAAATAAGCAACAAAAAATGACTCGAGGCACAAGACCTTGAAGCAAGGTGCAACGAAGGACTAGCTAATCCGAATTGAGCTTTGACCTCTCTTGACTCTTTTCACATAGAACTTTTTCATACGTTGGATATAAGCCGTGTACCCCTTATATAACAAGCTCAATCTCTAATGTTTCCTTGCACATTTAATGCTAACAGGAACATTATAACAGAATTGTTGGTTGATTAGGTCAAAGCTCCTCCGGATTGAGACAAGTGTCTCATTGATCTAGGATCTTGCCACTTGATCATGCGGTCTATACTAGGGCCAAATGGTTTACCATTGACCCAATAAGAGCTGAAATGGATCTGGTTAGTATTCTAATAATAATATGTCTATGCAAAAAAATATTTGTGCAGAAAACAATAAAAAAAAAGATTTTTGATAGGAAAATAGATAGATAATAATACAAGGAAAAACTTGGTTGTGTGTGTGAGAGTCCAGCATAGAGATAAATTGTTCTCCATCAATACGTGGCTTGTCACATGGCCATTGGATTCTCCAACATGTTGAGGATTAGCAAGTGAGGGCTTATGGCCTCTCTTCCAACATCTTGTTGATGAGTAGAATGATTAAATGAATTCTTTAACTAAGATCAGGGAAACCAAAAGCAATCAAGTTAAAACATGGCACTCTGGTACAATCCAATCAAACAATCTGGATCCAAAATCATCTTAATTTCTCTAGAGCTCTACGTTAGTTAATCTTCAAGTAATACAGTGGGTGGTGGCCATGGTAGTGCCTACTACTTATACTTTTCCTTTTCTTCCAACAATCAACACTAAATTGTATTACTCTACTCTGAAAGCTTGTTGGTAATGCAGCTTGGGGGTTTTCTTAGCAAGAGCAAACATATAGGAAATTATCCAAATGCAAAATATAGGTTGGTAAAAGGCATAAAGAGAGGTGAGCCAAAACGGTGTTCACAACCGTTTTGTTGTTTCACTAGAGAGAAGCCAGTCCAAGAGAATGTTGTTACGTATATATTGGATGCATGCCACTTGTTTGATTAAAAGTCAGTGTGGATAGACTACCATGGGATTTTACTGTATTTTATTGGACGGGATACCATAGATACCCAACCATTCAACCAACTTCCTATTTGGCCTGAGTACCCATTTGAACACTGTAAAGATGGAAGGGTGGAGGATAAGCAATAAAAGCCCAGGTGATGAGGTTTCAAGAACCACCAAAATCCTGATGACAATGTCCTGTTGTGGTTGTTCTTTCTACTGCTTGTGTTTGTACCAATACCAGTATTGAATAAAACAGGGAATCAAGGGATTGTTGTTCATTTAGAGAGATAGGGAGAGTGAGAGAAATAAAGATTGCTTACTTTTCAAGCCTGGTATCTTTCTATCCTGCACCGCAACTGGTATTTCTTCCAGCAAATTTTTTGTTTAAGGCATTTATAGCTCCTTGATTGTGCTGTAGAAAATTTCACTTGTAGTCTATAGAGGGGTAGCATGCACAATGTGGCATTCACGTTTTCGAGTTTATTTAGTAATGGAAAAGTGATTAATTAATTTCCATATGAACATTGTATTTTATTCTCCGCCTGCTCTTAGCGTCTGTTTGGCATTGATGCAGTTGTTCCAGAAAACGGTGACATATTAGTGTCACATTGAAAAAATGGTATTTCAGAAAACGTCAATATATTTAAAATCATTTTTCGTAAAAATGTCACTTCAAGCCACATCTTGAAAATTGAGAAAGCATGATTTAGAACAATGTTGAATTAAATGTTTTCTCAAGTTAGAGCTTGTTAGTGCCAATAAGGACATAATGTGAAAGTGAGCTAAAAACGGATATGAAGCACTGATATCAAACAAAAAGTGTTGCTGTTGCTCAAGGAAACATCCTACCTAAAAGTAATGTTTCCAAATAAAAAGAAAAAAAAAGATACTGTAAAACATGCTTCTAACTCACACATCAGCAGAATTGTTTTTTGGGAAAATGGTGTTATATCTGGCATTGATGCCAAACATATACTTAGTTGTGGAGGAAAGAAGATAAATAAATATTTTGGGGGTATTTTAGTAGAACTATACATGAATTGATAGAGATAAGGGTAAGGGTAAGATAGGTAATTTCAAAATATAAAGCATTAAATCAGCATTATCTATCTCGGGAAATGGTTGAAAGGAGGTAACTGTGTTTTTTCTATAGTATAGAGAGATTTTTGTTAAAGTGAAAACACAGGAGGTCCGGCCAGCTCCTTGTCACCACTCCGCTGCACTCACCACCATGACAGAGTAGAAAGCACCATCAACCAGGTCCCCCTCCTCTCTCTCTCTCTCTCTTCGCTTTTCTCACCCAACTCAGTAAACCACTACACTCACAACCACAACACCTCAACGGTGCCTCACCACCACCGTCCACCACCACTCCACAATGTTGCCTTACGGTGGTGCCTCACCACCACCAACCACCATTATCCAGCACCTAACATTGAATAAAAAAAAAGGGAAATATGGACCTCAGTCTCAGTCTAGGTTGGGCTTCAGTTTTGGGCCTGAGTTTCGGGCTCTTATAAAGGCTGGGTTCGGGCTTAAGTTGTAGGGTTTGATGATCGCACCGGCTTCGGCCTCAAGTTTGAAGAAATTCTGTTAAAGAGCGAAAGCCAGATCCACGAACAGGTCTAATCCCCCCACCCACACGATACTATCGCCTTGAATTAGGAACACGCGATCCTGTAGTGTTGTGTGGGCAGAGAAGTGGGAAGAATTAGTAGGTAGAGATCCGATCGAGTTTTGGGACCGTGTATGGATGGTTGAATCAGGTTGATCTGAAGTTCTGAACTCCAAAACGGTGTCCTTCAGCCGAGTCCTTGCGGTGACTGCACAGTATCGTTCGGCCAGGAATCTGCCTTTAACTAACAGGTATATTGCCGTTTGTCCATTTTCATGGCCTGGCCGGTCTAATGGTTGTTATTTAATCAATGGTCAGACCGGAACGGAGCTGGGGCCCTGCTGATTTCGAGTCCATTTTGCCACGTTGGCAAACCTATTGACCGGTGAAGAGCATATTCTTGACTAGTTGACTCCAATTATCTTGCAACTTTTGTCGCAGTTCCAGTGATCAACTTTTGCTGACGTGTGCTCGTCAATTTTTTCCATCAAGAAGGATATTGTCGTAAATTAAACCTTTTATATCTGTTTAGCGTGGGACCCAAACCCTAACCACAAATCTATTATAATTCCATTGTGCCCTAAATGCCTAAAGCCTAAATCCCATCAGCCATCACACTGACTCGTCTACTCTCTCTACTCTCTCTCGCTCTCTGCCTCGCACTCGCCACCACCAACGCAAAGGCAAAGGAAGAATACGTTTGGCATGGCGATTCTCTGGAGAGAAGATAGAGAGAGAGAGAGAGAGAGAGTCCTCTCCTCTCCTCTTCGCTCCTCTGGCCAGGAGAAAATAAGAATATAAAAATGGCACCAGATCTATTCGTACTTCTACCCTCAGATCTGGTAGAGGAAAAAAAGTTGATCTTAACCAATCTCTTCTCGGTTTTCCATTCCCTGATTTTTTTTTTTATTTTCTTGTTTTTTTACTTTTTCTTTTGACTCTCCGTCTTTATTTTCCATCGTTAAAGCTGTAAAATTTCAGATCCGATCTGTAAATCCAGTTGATTAGAACAGAATCCTAGTTGGAAGTTAGAACACAAGGTCTAGATTGTTTTAAGTATTTTGTTTTCTCCTCCGTGTTAATGCTTGTGGGTTAGCAGGTCTTCCATCTCTGAAAGGATGTCTTGCTTCGTCTGGTTGGTGTTTCAGGAAAGACGAACTTGTGGTGTCTCCGGGCGCAGCGGTTTATCGATCTCTTCCTGGACTGGTTGTTTGAACGGATTGCTTGCCAATTGAAGTGAAAGACAAAACAGGAATCGGTCGATAAACCTCTGCATCCGGTGCTCACTCTCTCTCTCCCCTCTTTCTTTCTTTCTTTCTCTCTCTCTCTCTCTTTTGTAGCGTTTCCTTTCCCTTTTAAATACTTTCTTCTTTATTTTTTCCTGTTATTTGCTCACTGTTCACTTCAATTGGTGTATGGAATATTTGCACTGTTGCCAGAGTAATCTATCCATATTATGAAAATCTTTCTAACTTCTAAGCATCTGCTATATCTTCCTCTCTAGAATAGTTATGCTTCTTGCACTCAATTATTGTTTGTTTGTTGTCTCAATCAGGTTCTGCAGTTAGGACCCAAAATGCCTTATCAGTCTTAGAACTGCAAGATTCTCTATGTGGAATATCGCTTCTTATCCACTAACCTCGCATGCTAAAATCAGATATTTTGCGTACGTTTTAGGGTTGTGAACATTTCCTTACTGTACAGTTTGTGTTGGGTTGTTCTTGGTCCAAGAACAGCTTGGCAGTATTATCATGTAACAATACCCAGTTAGAAATTCTGAGTTTTAATTCCATTTTGTGGTATAGTTTCATGTGAAATTTAATTATGTTTTTACTTCTGATTGTTGTCTTTGAAGTCTTCAGGGGACTCCAGCATCAAATTTCTGTATATGTTTTATCAAATCTCTTTTACTTGCATTTGTTCTTAAAAAGAAAAAAAAAAACGTCTCCTTGTTCTTGAAGAACTATATTTTGATGATGCACAGCTTTGATATTATAGAAACTGGATGATTAAGTGAATCGTGTTAGTCATAGTATAAATGAGATCAAATTAATCAATTCTTGCTGATATTTATTATGTTTGAAGTCTAAAACCTTGTAGTTAGAAAGGTCCATGCAGAATATCATAGCTTTTCTCTTTTTCTTTCATTCTTTTACCTCAGATAACCTTGCATGTTCTTCCTTTGCCACCATTTTCGGCCATGTTCGGCATATGTGTAACTGTTGATTCTTCGTTATGTATTCAGTCAACAATCTTTCAAAAATATCCTGGCATGTAGTTAAGCTGTTTTAGCTATTTCTATGTAGCATATCCTCGTTTTCTTATTTGTTTGCTCTTTCATCTGTGCTAAAGAGTTCTCTTAACTATGGAGAGTGGAGGCTTGCCCTGTTAATTTCTACTAGTTTGATTGTTGGTGAAGTTTCAATGAGTAAATGAAGTGCTGATTGTCCTGTTGATTTAAGTTCAGCATTCTTCTTTTGCTCATTCAAATATGCTTATCTGCAGAATCAGTCTATCTCCTATTTTTATTGCATTTGCTTAGAGTCATTTATTGCATCCCTCCCTATGCCCAAGGGAAATGGGGAATATATCATCTAATTACTTTTCAGAGATATATCACGTTATCTTTAATAAATGTTGATTCCTTGGAACTATATTCTGCAATATTATTCTCTAAGGCTGTGTTTGGTTTGAAGGAAAAAATAGGGAAAAGAAGGGAAATGTAGGGAAACCTATACAAGATTTGTAAAGGTTTCCCTACATTTCATGGTTGATTATATCAATGTCGCTGGATTTGATGATGGATAATGGTTTCTTCAACTGCTAAGTATTACAGAAGAGAAATGTGTGGGAGAAAGTACTTTAATGTAGATGTTTTCAGCAGATGTTAAAAGAGGTTATACAAACTGCTATTGTATAATGTAGAAAAAGGAAAAAAAAAGATGTTGTAGACCGTGTTGTCATTATGTTACAAGTCTGAGAGGAAAGTGCTGTGAACTACCACATTGTCAAGGAATCTGCAATGCCTGATGTGAACGTTTACAAGTTACTCAAATGTAAAACATTGGGGAAAAAACTATGTGGGAATATTGAACTAAAGGTGGGTTTGCAACGAAAGTATGGTAAAAAGTGGTTGTGTTGATAAATGTGGATATTATGTTGTTTGAGATAAACATGTAGCTTTCTATTTTACTTTCTAATTCAGTCAGAATTAGGGTTTATGGAAGGGATTTTTGCTGAATAAGGTTTCTGATTCACCTTCCTGTCATCTCTTCAAGTAGCTATAACAGTTATATTATAAGCTATATTACATTGTTGGCTACAAGCTTGAAAAAAATGATCTGCGGATGGAATGAAATTTGTTAGAACCCATTCAACATATTTTGTTGTCCATTTGCCATGAATTATTTATTTTCTTTTTGATGGATTTTGGGATCCTTTGTTTATGGTATGGTATTTATCTTGAGAATGTGAAAGGAAGAAGTTTATAAATTTCATAAAATGCCTCAAGCTCGGGTTTTGCTTCCACAATGATCCTTGTCTCGCCACGAAACACAGCCACATAGACATTTAGATAGGGTTTGGTCTGACCAGTTAGTCGGTCGGTCCATTTATTATATCATCATCCTTAATATCATTTTGTATGGATGCTTTGAATTGAGAGAGAATTATTTTGGTAATGGGTGGATATTGTTTTCCAAACAGTAACTGAGCATTGATGGGTAATTTACGGTTAGGATTGCTGTGTATATCCATTATTGATCACTTGATTGAAGAATGCAGATCAAATTGGTGAGTGGTGGGTCATCTTCCAAAGGACGCACGCTTGACAGGTGGCACTGTTGTTTTCCAGAATGCTGTTTTGTGCTTTGGCCTGTGGGTGATCAAATTGACGTTTCAGGGAGAAGCAGCGACGGTACTAATGACTGATAAGTGATGTGACCAGACAAATCTTACCAATTTGTATTGATCAATCCCAAACGATGTTGAAATATGCCAAAATGGTACACAATGCAATACTTGTGTGGTGTCAGTTTTTAAATGGAGAGATTCTTGGAAGTATAATAATAATAATAATAATAATAATAATAATAATAATAATAATGCAATGACTTCAGTTTCTATTATTGTTGGGTACACATTATGCCCAAGACACCACAGTGGCATACAAGGAACATCTCTTGTACGCATGTGTGCATTGTTTGCCCATGGGTAGAGACGCATTAATCGAGCTGCTTGGTATATCACCTATGTTTCGGATAAGTTAACAGTAAGTTTTATGTTATAGTCATGATTTTGATCCCTATGGGGTTGATTGCTTGTTGGTTCAAACTTAAAAAATGTAGAACATTAGGTTTACATGGTCAATTAACAAGTACTCTGCGTAACTTCTCCCGGGGGACCATGGCTACTACTACTAGTAAAGGAATTGCTTTAGAAATTAGAATCTGGACAGTGCGAGAGAGAACCAACTTTCATCACCAAGTAGAATGGTGGATAGCGATTGGGGGGAACGAAGGAAAGTAAAGTTATTCTACTTTGATTCCAATGAAACTATGAAAGTCGAGTTCAGGACCTCTTCATTCAACTTCTTTACCATGTACAGCGACAACTGACGAAAGATTATCGGAAAGAAGTCATTTGGAACTGCTGCCCACCCACGAATCACACACTTCGCTTTGACATGGGGCATGTGGTACTTAGAATGTGATGACAAGGACACCACAAATTGAAGGCTGGGGAGAAAGAAGTCAATCCCATCTTTATTATTTCAACTTTAGTTTAGTTTCTCTGTAACCTCTGCCTCAGGAATCTTAATCTCTATGGGGGATTTATGCTAAAGTCATTCCATTAGTGAACTCCTTATCCCTAATTGGGTTGATTATTTATACCCTTTATATTACAAATTTGCAAAGCATACAGTCATGGAGTTAAGCCACTTTAGCCGTATGATATTCATGCCATTGAAATCTTCGATTGAATTAATATATTCCGATTTACAAACTATTTGTCACATGTCTCTATTTGTGGAGAAAAGTTTCTGCTAAATCTGCAAAACAGCTGTGCAAATAGTAGGATCTATATATTCATTCAAAAATAAAATGAAAAAATAAAAAACAAAACAAATGGTGAGTCCAAATTCTTGCAGCATGGACAAATGGCAAGTAAATAGGTGGGGGTGGGTTGTCCTGATCCATCTGCAGTCCCTGTCCCCCTACTCCCAAAACACTCCCTGTAAAGTGTCAAATACGAGACATGTATGTAGCTGTTGGTTGATGCAACCAAAAAAGTATGGAGAGTGAAGTGACCAAAAGACGAGGATAGGTGGGTACCGGTATCGCTGCTTACTTTTCTATTCTAAAATTTCTAATCCAAAGGATGCCGCAAAGCATTTTCCAGTACCGATGAATATAGTCTTGGAGTGGTTGTGTATTGTCTATAAAAGTTTCATAGATCTCTAGAAATGCTGATTCGGCCATTGGTTGTTTAGTTTAGCCAGAGCTGAGCTGGGTCAGGTTCTTGAGGCTCGTAGTAACTGGTATCAAGAGCATTTTGGATGAATGCTTTGCTGTGTCTGTGTGTAGAAGGTGGTGCTTAAATATTCAATATTCCCAATTCCTCAGAGAAGCCAATTCGGGTGCTGAATTCTGATTGGCATTGGCTGGCTAATGCAGGTCATGGGTTGGGGGGAGCTCTAATGGGGTTTTGTTCTTAGATAATTCTTTTGTTTTTCTCTTTGTTTGTTTGTGTGATTGTTGGGGGAGGTTTATCCCCCACAATCATTCATCAGAAGTGTCAATGGACAAGTTTTGGGTTGGATCCGTCCAAATAAAAATCCAAATTCGTAGGCAAATTCTAGGGATTCCTAGTTGGGAAATGTGAGAAACAATAGAAGCCATACATGCTTGATTGTTGAAAGGACAAACAGAAAACATCAGGAAATTAAACAAAGAGATGCCTGGGAAATGTGAAAACTGAAAAAGAAGATGCCCTCATCCTCAAAAGTGTTATGAGAAATGCTTTTCTGATGAAGGGAGTTTCTGAAAAGAGAAGATGCCCAGATAGCGTGCTTTGGAAATGGGCAAATGGGATGAAGGTAGATTGAACTCTCTGTCATTTTCTACCCTTTTCTTTGGCTTTCGCATATATTTCTGGTCCCTCCAACCCCAACTGGAACTCAGGAACTGGCAACTACTAACTACTGGATATCATGTAATGTAATATTGGTGCTACTTACTGAGGCCTAGACCAGTCTCCAAATATTTTGGAACAACTCTCCGGCATCTACCTCAAGACAATGTTGTGTCATTTTATAGCCTTTTCTTTATCTGGGAATCTTTTAAACGGATTGAGTTTGCCTCTGTTAGCTTCAGAATTCAGATTATTCCCCTCCATCTCCGTGCATGTCTCAGACTCTAATTGCTTTTCCTCCTATTTATTCTCTTTCTCTTTCTCCTCAGTCTCTCAGCCTCAGTTTGGAATGAGTACAAATACTACAAATATGCTGGTTTTCCAACTAACCTTTATAAAGCTCTTAAGGTTAGCTTTCCGTGTCAATACCTTTAAAAAGTGTGGTAATGTCTCCATGTCAATACCCTTATAAAGCTTATAAGGTTAGTTTTCCAACTAGTCCAACTTTCCCATGATAACATTGAATTAGACAAGATAACAGAGAAGTGGATTTTTTGAAAACCATACTAGAAGAGGTATTTTTATGCTTCGTTCGCTTTTCGGTATGTTATTTATCCGGATAAATGCACTTAACCTGATAAGTGCATTTACCCATGTTATTTTACTTCCCATGTAAATAAGGCAATGCCAATCTTAGCCATAAAAATTCCATTATTAAAAGGGGCATTTTTGTCCCATCCAAGTATTGGCAACTTTCCCCTAGATGGGAAAGTTAAATTACCCACCTAGGAGATAGATATCACTTATCCAGGAAAATAAACTTTTACCAGTCCCCACATAAATCTAAAAAATGAATATGGATTTCTTGGTCAATGAGAATCAAAATCCCATTGACCAACCAACTTTCTCCCATCTCAAAATCCAAAAATAGAATGCCCCTTAATGTAACTTATGGTTCAATGTAAAAAAGAATTACCAAAGGGTCGAGGCTGATTTCTTTTAAAACTGTTAATCTAAACCATCCAACCCCACTTTGCGACTTTGAGTCTCTTCACCTCTTTTTGACTTTGGGTCAAGTGGTTTGATCATCTGGCTTGAAAGGATAGTCCATTGTAATTTAAAACATAAAAATAAAAAAATTAATTAAAATTAAAATTAGCCAAAACCAATGTTCAGGTCAAATGAGTGGACAGTTCAACTTCCCGGTTCAATGAATCACTGACCAAATCAACGGTTTTTTAACAAACGGTTCAAAGTGAAATAAAACCAATTGCCAACCTGAGCAATTTCCGGGCCAAACAATCCAACCGTTTGGGTCAACAGTGATTAGAAAACCATGACCTGAACTATATAAATCCTTATATAGTCACTAAATCCAAATTCAACAACTAAGAGCTAAGAAAAATATTATACGAGTCCAATTTAGCTTTCAGATAACAAGGACAATCGGGACTACCTCCCCCCCCCCCAAAAAAAAAAAAATTGAATTTTTTGGAATACATCCATCCAATTACTTACTCAAAACAAAACTCGCACCTCAAGGTACAAAACAAACAAACGCCACGTTTCTTTCTAGCTTCGGCTCCACTTTCGTCTCTGTTGTGAGCAGAGGGACAACTAAGATAAACCATTAACCTTAACCAGGCAGATGCCAGATGGTGGTTTTATCCTCTCTTTAGTGCCTGAATGAACGGTTGTTTGGGCCTTTACTTCAACTGTATGGATTGCGCATTGATCTTGGGCCTCTTTGAGTTCAACTGATGGCCCAGGCGTGGCTCATTACACTCTCGACAGTACACAGGACGCAGTGCAACTTGGGCCGTTGGGCGTGCTCAGGTTAGGGATGGACCTGGCCCGAAAGATCAGGCCCAATGCAGTGTAAATTCCTCAAATTGGGAATCCCATTTGCACATCAGGTCCATCACAACATTGGATCCTGTGGGCTGTGGCAACTGCAGGAATTCCTTTTGTCCTTTTTCAAGGTTTGCATTTATTTGGAGTCGTTTGTGTGTGTGTGTGTGTTTAGCACACATACTGTACATGGTCCTTGTATCAGTATGGTCTAGGAATTAGCATGATTAAAGACTGAGACATTCTGCTTTTGCTTTTGTCTCTCTTAAGTTTTATATGAATATGAGATTAGAAAGCAGAGGGACTTATCTCTGCCCATACAGTTCTACGCCTACTCAAGGAAATGTTTGATTCTCAAAGCTGTTTATCCTCATTTGCTATTTAAAAGTTGAAACATAATAAGCTATGTTTGGAGTCAAACTGCAGAACTGGAAACAAATTCCACAAATTCCAGAATTGCAACCAGGGGTATTTTGGGATGACTAATTCCCCCAAGGATTTCAAACACGTCCAAGTTAGGGAAGCTTAAACAGAAATCCTCCTTAGTTTAAATTCTACCGATTTTGAATTCCCAACACAATACAATGGGAAATAAGAATTGAGACAAAACAACGGTAAGATCCCAAGGTTTTCTACTTAACCTTGCAAGTGTGGGTCAACAAATTTGGCAAAGAAGCTCCTATTAAAAATTTGACATATTGCCGGCCTAAACTGGCTATTGGCCTCTTTCAGATGCTGTTGTGACAAAGCAAGAGAGAGAGAGAGAGAGAGCAGCAGCAAATACTCATTGATGTGAAGTGAGAGAGCAGCAAATACTCATTGATGTGAAGTCATCCATCACATAAGCTCTTATCTGTGCTGTTGAGAAAAGCCCTATTTTTTTGCCAGGAAGTTTAAACAACTAAAATTTGGCTATTAGATTCCTTGGACCATACTATGCTAAGAAACTCAGATAGAAGAACCATGCTGGCCTGTGAGCAGAGTACGACCTAATGGGTGTTGAATGCCTTGGCTTTTCCCTTGAGGTTGGCATAGCTTTATGTCAAAGCTCTGATGTCTTGTTTAGAAGAGGTTCCCTAGCTGTTCTCTATACATGGCTCCTTAGTGGAGAAGTTTGACAACATTTTCTGTATCCTTGCAATTTCACTCCATAAGCTAGGGGGTCTTGAGTCGTCTGACTGTCGACACTTGATCAAAGAGGTGAGTTTTCCAATCCTTGTGGAAATATGTAGAATTGCAAATTCTGCCTAATTTTCTATCATTTTCTTTGTCAACACATCTTTTCTCTGATGGTAGCACATCTCATTGAATTTTAAACAGTAAGCTTTTAAAGACAGAGTCCCAATTCTCTGCAAGGAAGAAGGGGTACCAAATCCCATTGATTGTGCTACATCTTCACTGCCCAAAGACTTTAGCTTAGTGCAAACAAGTGTCAAATTTACAGGCATCTGACATGAATATTTGTGGGGAGTGTCCATTTTAATGTCTTCAAGATTTGATGGACGAGGAAATGGTGAGATTAATTATATTGAACCAAACAATATTTGAAGAATTTAACTGATGCTCATCTATCATCACATCTTTACAATCTTTCTTCAAAGGATCTCTCACCATCTGTCTTCAACATCTGTAGCAAGAACTCATTCCATGTATCAATAGGTCCTGGTAAGCACCAGTGGACACAGTCATGAACTATTCTGTTTTCTTGTGGAAAATGCCCATAAGGACCAGGGTGCCCATCTGGTCTCAGCAATGTAGCCTGAGTGGTATCTAACAATCTAAGCTTCAAGCCTCGCTTCCTTGCTTTCCTTTCTGCAGCCCTATATTCCTCCATCTGGGTCAAATAGAACTCCAAATCAAACTCTTTTAGCCTCTTTTCACTGCTTTTGAAAGGTTTTGTCCTGGGACAGGTTCCTCCAGTTTTCCATGTCCCATCTTCGAAGTGACCAGTAGAAAATGTCCTAAGAAATACTACTCCTTTGAATTCCTTCCGCTTACTAATGGCTTTGAAAGCAGTCCTAAACGCCCTTCTGTAGCCATAGTACATGGTAAGGTCTTTCATTTTCTTGTCAAAGCAGATATGGCACCCTACAACCTTGCCATGTTCATAGAACAGAAGTGGCCGCCAGAACCACTGCCCAGCTGAGATGATCACATAGTCAAATTTGTCAATCTTGGTTATCCAGGCCTCATCTGGTTCATCTACATACAGGTGCATGAGACCAGTTGTCTCTTTTGGCCAGGTGTCCTTGGCTTTTACTAGTTGTGGAGACCAGAAGGTAGCAATGGTGAAGTTGTAATCAGTGAAGAGCCAGCGTTTGAATTTTCCATCCCACGAATTTTCAGAAACATCCACAGGCTCACCCACCTGAAAGCATAAAGAGTTAGCATGAGATCCTGAACCTAAGACAAACTTCCAAAAACAGGCATTCCATTGTTGCTCAAACAGCCATGTATGTATGACAGCGCACAAATTTGCATTGTCTCAGTAAATACAGATAAAGAAGCTTTTGATTGGATTGCATGAATCATTTGTTCAACAGGTGTAATGATGGTACAACTGATCAAGCCTGGAACACACATTGATGGTGTCATTAAGAATAAACATAATGCTTTCGATTAGGAAGACTACTAATTAATCAAAGTAACGGGCCTATTAAGGAGTGTACTTGAGGCTCAGTTTGGAAGGAGTATAAATGCAATTATGTAGTGTGCAAAACCTTATATTTTGTATTATTTTACTTGTATTTGTATATACAAATTTGCATTTGTATTCCTTCCAAATTGAGCCTGAATAGAAAATCTTGAGTTTTATGGACTTCAGCACAAACTTTGAAAACATGAAAACATGGACTTCAGCTCATTAATGGCGTTCAGTTTCTGGGTAGTTAGTGTATGCAATTCTCAACGAATAACCTTTTATCTGCATGTTCAATAATGGAAAAAACACTCAGGCCTTGTTAACTTTTCGGTAAGTTATTTATCTAGATAAATGTAAGTGCATTTATTCATATAATGACCATTTTACCCATAAAAGTCTATTATTAAAAGAATCATTTTTGTATCATTTAAGTGTTGACAACTTTTCTCCTATATGGAAAAGTTAATTATCCATTTAGGAGATGGGGTAAGTGATACTCCGAAGTAAAGTTTCTCTGGTCCTTGCATAAATTTGTAAAAAGAATATGAGTTTCTTGATCAATGGGGACCAAAACCCCATTGACCGACTTTCCCCCCTCTCAAAATCCAAACAAAGAACGTCCCCTTAGTGAAGAACAAAACAACTGATGATGCGCAATCCGGCCGGTCTTAGCTGTCAGCGATCTTGCCTCTGAACCGAGTAACAAAGAACCTGAAACGGAGGAGGAAGCTCCGGGGAGGTCCCGGTGCAAAGGCTCCGAAGCTTAAGTTAGAATCCTTCAAAGGCAAGATAAACCAGATAATGCAAAGTTTGCATACCTCCTCTTTGGGGGTGGAGAGCCTTTTATAACCACCTCGCGCACTCACTCCTAGACTCCTGTCAGATCAGGAATGAGTATTTCCGTGCTTCTGCCAATTCAGGCATCATCGCCTCTGCTGGGACAGAACCGTCACTGCTCCTTTTGTCGGAGCCGTCTCTGTAACTGGAGGCAGTGGTGACAAGTGACGGTGGCAGGTGGCCGTTGGAAATGCGGCCGTCAAGCGTCAGATCCCAAGTCAGTCAGGTGCGCCGCCCTTGGATACGGACTCCTTCGGTGTCAGGTACGGCGTGGTTCGTCCAGTTCAATGCTCCAGAAGCAAAGTGCCTGGAGCGGTGCGTGAGGCAAAGTCTCGAGTTCGGATAAGGGGAGGCCCCGAACTGTCATAAGGCGGGCCAGTTCGGGTCCCTGCTTTGTGTGACTCGGGGTCAAAAGGGGAGAGTTCGGGCTCCTCGCAGGGAGTCCAATCACTAAGTAGGGAGTTCGGGCCTCTTGCTAGGGAGTTTGAACTCTAAGTAGGGAGCTCGGGCCTCTTGTTAGGGAGTTCGAGCTCTAAGTAGGGAGCTCGGGCCTCTTGCTAGGGAGTTCGAGCTCTAAGTAGGGAGCTCGGGCCTCTTGCTAGGGAGTTTGAGCTCTAAGTAGGGAGCTCGGGCACTAAGTAGTGAGCTTGGGCCTGCTACTAGGGAGTTCGAGCTCTTAGTAGGGAGCTCGGGCACTAAGTAGGGAGCTCGGGCCTCTTGCTAGGGAGTTCGAGCTCTAAGCAGGAAGCTCGGGCCTGCTGGTCCCTTCCCTTTGGCGTTTGTACCCTCGGTATGCTGTCTTGAGTGCCGAGCTGCTTGCCTTTTTTGCCACGTGCAGTGATTTGCGAGGTCGGGCCAAATCTTCCTTCATCAACAACCAATCCAAATAGAAGAGAAGGAAAGACCGCATGCTAATAAAAAGGACTATGCCACAAGCTAATGAGGAGAAGATGTTTAAAAACACATATGGTGGGTGCAGAATCAACTGTGCATATGAGTGGAGGATGAAATCATTTTTTTTTCTTTTTTTTTGATTTAGGGAATCAAATCTTCCTGAACTAAGGCCCTGCTTTTATAGGAAAGCAAAGAGAAGAAAGGGGGGTTGGACATAATTTAGAATTTCCTATAAATCAAGAGAATAAATGGGTGGAGCTCTAGTGAAAGGAAAAAATAGGGTGACGATGTGACAAATTGAGAAACGATAACCAAATAGGGTCTCGAATCTACTACCCACTAATTGTTCCCACATCCCTACACACAGACATAACAACTGCACATTGAGAATATCTCCCTTTTCATTCACAGGGAGATGTTCCCAATACATGGTGGTGGTGTTTCGTGGGTATAGATGTGGAAATTTTATGGGTAATAGATATGGAGTAATTAAATAGAAGACTCCATCGGGTAATGGGAAAAAAGAGAGGCCATCTGACATGACTAATTTTGTTATAATGTGGATAATAAGGTCATGCCCCCCTAATTTTCTAAAAAATTTAGAATGTTAGGATGAAGCAGCTTTAATGTCTTCCGTTTGGGGAGTTCACATCTGTGCCCCACAACACATCCCCACAGTGTATTGGGAACATCTTCTGATGATAGTACCAGAACCGATGATGTTATCATCGGGAAATGTTACCAATACACGACGGGAATGTGCTAACTATGGGACATTGTGGGGTGCAGATCTGATCTCCCGTTTGGGAGTCCTATCAACAATGATAGCACCAGAGACCATGATTGCCACGTGGCCTTTCTTAAAAATAATAAAAAAAGGACAAAAGAACCTAGATGTCTATAGCAACGTTTTTGAACCGTCGTTGAATCGGATGGTTGGACCGTTCGGCCCAAGAACCGTCCAAACAACCGGTTCTGTTTTATTCAAAACCTAGAATCTGGTCAACAAACCGTTGAAAAAACCAACAAACCGTTGACCCGAGCGGTCGAACCATCGACCCGTTCAACGGTTTTAACAATTTTTTTATTTTTTTAATTATTTTTTAATTTTTTAATTTTACTATCAGAATGGGTCATTCGTTCGAACTGGACAGTCGGACCGTTGACCTAGAAACCGATGCCTATAACGGTTCCGTTTTTTAAAACGTTGGTCTATAGTCCCATGACTTTAATTTGCACCAAGTCACAAATTGTAATTTCAAGGTCTTTAATTCAAAACCAAGTGACTCGTTGCGTGGGAATCGGAATTCAGTCCTGTACTCACACCTTTCTCACAACAGTTGTAGTCCTGTAGTGGAAACATGAATGAAAAACATAATTATAGAGAAGTTTTAAGATTTAAATAAATGATTGTAAGCGTTGTAAGGAGGGTGTGAGAACTGAATCCGATCTCGTTGACTGATTGCTTTAGTCAACCCAAGCTATGGCATGAAAATGGGACAATGGTGTGATCTCGCAGGAAAATTTTGGCCGTCTACGTTCACGGTGCTTTCTTTGTGCAACACGTTCACGGCGCTTTCTAGCGTGCGTGTCAAATGGAGAAAGAGAGAGAGAGAGCATGTGGACAGGACAGGCTGTCGAACGTGGACAGCCAAAGTTATCAGGCCTGCACATGCTATCACTAGGACCGTGGCACAGCCTACGGACAGGATCAGCGTAACAAATTGGAAAATGTCAACCAACGGGACCACGTAGAAAGAACCAGACATACGCATGCTGATCCCTAGGTGATCCTTTTCTTTTCTTTCAATAAAATAAAAAATATATATTTACAATAAAAGATAATTAAAAGAATTAATAGATGGATATAAAACATAAATTATTGTAGCGTACGCTGTAACGCAACTTACGTGAGGTATACAAATCCAAGGGTTGGTATATATAATGGTATTACTTCAGCTGTTCAGCATGGATGATTGGATTCTATTTCTCATTCTTTTTTTTTTTTTCTTGTTATTAGTTAGATGCTATATATTTGGGATTAGTTCTCACAACATTAAAAATGTTTTAGCAGCACAGCATGACATGGTGGACTTGATATTAATTTTGATTAATTCTTCTCGACGGTTTCCATTTACGTATCTACTTGTTTCATTCGGAGCTACAGATGTCGAAGTTGGTCCCGGCCGACTCGTTTTGTGGTATTGGCTTGGACTCTATCAAGTATCAACTATGATCACCGGCCTCCTGTCCTGTGATCCATCGTTGTTCGTTAGGCTGCTTTAATTTTATATATTAGGCCATGACTGAGTCTGGCTTAATTAGCTTCTAATTCTATATATCCAAACAAGCTGATGAATTCACAGGACACAGCTCGTTATTTGCATGTAAACAACCATGGTCAACAACTTTTAATGAATGGAAAACTATCAAGATCCAAAGAAAAGATTATATTGGTCCTCTGGGCCATCAGAAACCCAATAACCATTAATCCTAAATATGCTACTGAGAAACACGGAGTACTTACAGTGGTAGAAAGCATGCAGAGCAAGGATTGCATTTGGTTTCTTGCCACAGAGTCCCCAACAAAGGCCATGGACTTCCCTCTGACAATGTCCAAGAACTGCCGGGCGTCGAAGCGAGGTAGCTCGCAGTCGCCGGGCTTCCATCTCCAGTACAAGTAGCCGGTATCGGGTCTCCCATGGAGCATGCAGTTTTGTTGGTCATGTATATGTTTGCAAGTCATATTGGTGTAATAAGGTCCCTGGGTTTGAGGGATCCATTCTCCACTGGATATATCACACTTCTTCCTAATTAACCTAAGCGGTTTTGATTCATATGCAACTTTCCTGTGACTGTGAGAAGGGTAAGAGGAGGAGGAGGAAGCAGGAGTCTGATATACACAGAGAGGGATGAGAGTGAAACAAATGAAGGTTAGGGTGAGGACTAGAAGGAGAAATCTTAGGATATTATGGGGGATGGTCTTCCCCTGTGGAAGATCAGCTACGTTAATCTTCATTGAAGAAGAAAACCAAGAACGGAGACACCTACCTTGTGTGCATGTGCTTATATAGAGACTTATAATCACAAGGAGCTTCTGTTTCTGTTATCATGTTTCTTCTTTCTTTCTTTTTTTCTTTTTTCTATGGATGTTGAACGTGTTATGAAAGTAATCTTCATTTTTTCTTTTTGAAATTTTAAGTATGAAAAAGACCGTTGAAGGCTTGAAGCTAAGCCGCCCTTGGTTTCAATATTTTGAGATAAGGACACGTTTGGCGTAGAATTAGGCTATCTCTCTCTTCCTTTTCTTTTATTGATAATAAAATGGAATATTTTTGTGTAATATGAATCTGATGGGTTTCAATGTTTCAACGTGGGCATTTAGGTAATTGAATTAGTGAACAGTGAGATGGTGGATCCATTGGAAGTTAATTGGTAAATAAGAGCCCCTGTTATTTGAAAATTAAAAAAAGAAAAATTCATTGGATTCATTCATGTTCAAAAAATCGGGTGGTCTAAGTCAGCACTCAGCAGCCAGCAGCCAGCCAGGGAAGAAGACAAAAAGTTAAAAGTCGGAAGGAAGCGAGTGAGGCGTTTGGGTCGTCAAACTCTGAGGCGTTAAATAAAAAAACTTCTGATTCGAATATCTTCCTGTGAGTTGTGACCTGACTTTCGCTCCTATTTTAAAAGAGGAAACGCTCCCATTCTCGGCGGATGTTAAAAGTAAAACCATCGATGTCATCAAAATCTACAGAACTTTTCAGAAATTAAGAAGCGTGACCCTATCATCCACCGTTTTCCTCTTTTACATGGTAATAAATTATAAAGACCCCCTAGGAGTCAATGACAAATAGACCTAAATTTTCATTTACAACAGAGTCCCTTTAAACTTTCACGTTTTAACAAATACCCCTGAACTTTTATTTGCAACAAAGACCTAATCTTTCACTTTGTGACAAATAAATACCCCTTGACTGTTAAATTACCAAAATGTGTACATCAACTTTCCTTATTTTCTTTTCCTTACCCTTTTCTCTTAAACTCTAATTGACCAAAAATACCTCCATTTTTTTTTCCTAAAGAAATAAACTAAAATAACAAGAATCATTTCATTGGCATAGAATTTTTTTTTTTTTTTAAATTCTTGATTCATTTCACTGTCCTGAATGTCTCTCTTCATCTTAAAATATAAAAACTATCCACTCCTTTCTAATAAATCAAAAAAAAAAAAACAAACAAAATCATAAATTTATATCTATAAGAAAGAAACCTCTACAATTTTATTTGAATACTGTATCCAGCCAAAAATCTGCGCAAAGATACATTGGAGAAAATGAGAGGACTTCAATGTTATATTTAGAAAATCAATTGAATCATAAGTCATCTAAATAAATAAGAAAAGTGTAGTTTAGGTATTTGAAAAATTGTAAACAGGTGAATGAGATCAACTTTTTCTGAGTTACTTGACAAAACTCTTAATAAAGGAGGTATTTGTCACAAATTGAAAGTTCAAAGGGGTTTTATTGCAAATAAAAGTTTAGGATGTATTTGTCACTAATCCTCTAGCACAGCGGGTCATTGTAATTTACCCTTTATAGTAAAAGCAAAAGTGTTTTTCAGGTTTTACATTCACAAATATATATATATTTTTTTACTTTTTAAGCAAAATTTACATCAATTGTATCACACAACAAAAGATATGAATTAATAATAAAATGATATTTCACAGTTGATATCAAGGTTTTTAAAATCGGATTGGACAGGGAATTGTTCTGGGACCGGTTTTCGGATTGAGCGGTTCAGCCATCTGGTTCGAACAGATAACCCGTTCTGACAAAAAATAAAAAATGGCCAAAAACATTATCCAGATCGACAGTTTGACACTTTGACCGCCCGGATAAGTGATTTGCTGACCAAATCAACACATTTTTGCAAAAAAAAAAAATGATTTTGGGGTGAAATGGAATTTTTCTGGTCTGATTGTCCGGTCTAGTCCGATTTTGAAAATCATAGTTGATATCTTTGAAGTTATTAAATTTTTGATGTAAAACAATTCACAAGAGTAAATAAGTAGAATATATAATGTATGATTGATTGAAATCTTGATTTAATTCATAGGTAACGTGGCGTTTTAGGAGATTTCAATCGAGCATGGGCCCTATTAGTTAGCACTAGAGTTTTGTTCTGATTAGGGGGTGGCAATTGTTAAGTGTGAACGTGGGAAACAAAGAAAGAGACAACGCAAGTTTAGAACACGTGCATGGCCCACATGCCAACTGGGAGGTGGTGGAACTCTTGCAATTGGAATGAGAGAGAGAGATGACTTCATGTGTCATCTCCACTTACATTGGGGGGGGGGGGGGGGTTCATACTTGCTTAGTTTCCATGACAAGTAGATACTAAGAAACTGAATGCTTTGATTCAAGTATGCTATAATTTTAGAGTTTAATTAATTATTATTGTTTTGTAAGATGGTAGTATCGAATATCGATCTAGCTTAGCGCTCAAGTCTGAAGAGGTGGGTGGTACTGGGCTTTCGAAGCAGATGTGGCTTTCACTCAATTAGGTGCAATTGATGAGCTGTGATATGGATGGATTGAATATATCCACACTGATGGCTGATTGAGAAATGCTAATAAAATATTCTCTACTCAGTAGGGTGATATTGATTTGGTTGGCCGAGTCTATTAATAATTATAAAATGTCATGTTATTGGAATAAGAATGAGCCCAAGTGTATGACATGGAACCACAAGAACCGCATCACTCTCTCTCTCTCCTCTTATTTATATCTCTAGCTAATTCTCTGTTCGGCCATGGCGTCGGCCTGAGTCTATTTGCAGTGCCAACTCTTGCTTCTGTCTCCACAACTCCACAACTAATCGCTGTACAGAGTTCATACTTACTGGTGGGTTTTGTCTATTAATATTATTACTCAATTCTCAAGACGTCATCGCATTAATCTAATATCCTTGTGGCTGTGGGACGATGATAACTTCATCTTCCCATTAAAAGAACCAATTATTATGATTTATGAAGAACCCACTTGATACACGTATTTAATTAGGCCTATGAAGCCAAAGTTTTTAGTTGGGAACACGCTGGTTTAATTTCTCGAATTAATATTATTGGCAAAGAGAGAATTAATGGTGAAACTTAGAAGTGCCAATTCTGAACTTGTAATTAATTAGAGTAATGGGTTTTTCAGTTTGCTCAGGAAAGAACAAGAACATATAGAAACGGGTTTCAATTTCTCTTCACCGATTGAAAGCTAATCTGTGAGCCTGTGCAGAACAATTCCTCTTCCTCGTTGCAAAAATTAATATTTGAGGGATCTATGTCTCGACTCAACTACCGAATAGGGAGTGAGAGTATTCTTGTGTTGAGGAGTGACATTAATTGAAAACCAAATGAGATTTTAAAAGAGTTGTGGAGTTGACTTGGATGAAAAATTCTATTTCAGTGATGCTTGGCTAGTTATGAGAAGCTTCAAGATTAAAAAGGAGATTGACTATGATGAGATAGTCCCCTTCTCAAAAAAGCTAAAAATAAAAATAATTCCACTTGTTTGGTACTATGTCCAGTTACAAATTTGGATCTAAGTGGTCAACACTGAGATCATTCGATCTATTTAAATACATATACTTTATAATTAATTATATGGAATAGATTTACAAGTCTGAAGTAAGACATGAATTATATATAAATCATAATTAGGTTTGTACATCCACGAAATTGTGTATGCTTAGAACAACCAAGATCTATCATCCTATTCATATTACAAACTCAATTAGATTCAGTTAAAACAGCCATCAATTCATCATTACAAACACAAAAAATGCATGTTCCTTCTAGGATGAACATGCTATATAGAGGGAAAAATGGGTCAGCCTCCAAGTCGGTTTTTAAAATATTGGAGTAAAATTTAAATTGGGGAAAATTTTATTTTAACTTTTATTAACTTCTGGGGTATAAGTTTATTATTTTTTATTTTTTTTCTGATATCATACTCAGTCAATGGGCTTGTGAAAGCTGAGCTAAGTAGGGAGCCCAACCCAAATTACCAAAATTTGAAGCCAAAACAATGTATTATGCTTGCAATGAGGTAAACACACACCGGATATTCCACCTATACACATGACATGAAAACAATAATTTGTTACTTGTTAGGGATGATGAGAGAAATTTCACTACAATCAACAAAACAACTCATGCTCTGCAATCTGCAATCCCCATGCTGGCTGTGACTGTGAGCCTGGGATTTCTCTTATTTGGGCTTGGGCTGGAACTGGATATATCGAAGTGAACAAAATTCTGCCACCCATTTACAGAATGGGGTTGAAAATGGAGGCCCAAATGGCCCAACTTAGAAAATCTTAACAGTAACAGTTCTGGCCCAATATGTATTGGGAGTTGGCATTGGCACCCCAGGCCCAGCTGAAGTATTGATACGGCAAACTACGTTCATAGAGTAGTAGTAGACTAGTAGTGTATATATATGTATATATATCAATACATCATATCAACTAAGATATTTTTAAGTTGGAATGGGCCATCCATTCGAAACGGATGCTTGAACCATCAACCTAGAAACCAATGACCAGAACAAATCCGATCAAATGGAGAGAGCGTTAAATTCTCTCTTTTATATATAGGTATATGGATTAGAGATTGAAAACAGAACAAAAGAACAAGACCTAGAAGTCCAATCCAATCATATAAATAAGATGGACCATTAACTCTAGACTGGTCCTATTCAATATGTCTTATTGATCGGTCCAATCCATTCAAATTAATTTTGATATATATATACATATCTTATTGATGACTAAATATCTTAGTTGGTATGATGTAAGAGTTGCTCTTAATTATCAATGCCACAAGTTGTATGTCTTTATTAGTTTTTCAGTACATGAACATGGGGAATGGATATCTCATCCTGCTACAGAGCACACAAATCAGTTCATATATCTATATGCGATATCAAGTGAAAAACAGTTTCCTATTAATTACTTTTATTGTTAACAGAGTGGCCATCTAACAATTTGGTTGTAATGCTCATGGAACAACGACGACGTACCATCCATTCAATGATCAAAAGAAACCAAATAGGGTTTTAACTTTTAACTTCGAACCAGTTCTCAGCCAAAACCCATTGATCTGTTAATGACAACCAAATCAAACAATAATTTGCAAATGCTAGATAAAAATTTTGTAACAGATTTAGCTTTGCGTTTGAGACTAGTTTCCATTCAAGTACATTCATGCAAGCACTGACGCTACTCTTGAAGATTTGTGAATTTATATGAAATAAATTAAAGAATTATTGTTCAATAAACTTAATTAGAACTTCGAAGAAATGCATTGAAAACTAAAGACGACGTTACGTTAAAAAGATGATGGAGTATTTACCCTGGATAAGAGACATATCAAGGACTGCATCTGGTTTCTGGCCACAGAGTCTCCCACGAAGGCCAAGGACTTGCCTGTGACAAGTTGAAGGAACTGATCCGGGTTGAAGATGAGTAGATCACAGTCATTTTGTGTTGGATCGTTAGAGATTCAATTTAATGGGGTTTGATTGATTAATTATATGAAAAACACATGCATACATGTCTAGAAAAATAGTTTCTTTTTTTATTAAAACCATTTTTTAACTTGTCCCATATTGGAAAATTACAAGATTTGTTTTGAATTTTTAAATAGTAGCTTATTTACATTCTTTAAATAAAGAGGAGAGTATGGAGGCTTACTGCCGTGCAATGCACGCACATGCGAAGGGCAACTTTGACTTTCGGTGCGAGGTTGACCGTTAATGTTTCAATAGCCATGATTCAGTTAGGTGTGATCAAGAGGCACCATTCAAAGTTGTTGGGTGTGGGTCCAGCCCATATAAGGGGCCCACCCACTTTTATTTGCTCCCAAAAGGAGTCGCATAGTGGAAGCCAAAAAAAAAGGCTTCCATCTCTTTTTTTTTTTTTGATTTGGGCATCATGTTTCGTAACCACCGAACTAAGGAAAAACAAGGGTTTCTGGGTTTTTTTTGAGTTTGTGAAGAAGAGAGTTGAATTTTCTGCTCCATTCAAGGCCAAGCTCGGAGGTGCTTCAAGCCCATTCTTGATGATATTAAGTGCTAGAGTTAAGAATCCGACTCCAGTTCAAATTTGGTGATCCTTCCTTTCTCTACTTCTCAGTACAGATTTACAGCAACTTGGTGAGGTCTAAACCTTTGTGTAGTACCCATCTTGCATTTGGTGATGTTAATGTTGTTCTTGTGAGCCAATGATTGTTTCCTTGATGTTTGTAAGCTTCTAGTTGCAACTAGAGAAGACTATTGTACCCATTAGTTTCTAATTAGCGGAAGACTTTTACGGACCATAGGTCCCGTGGTTTTTCCTTGGTTTTGGGGTTTTCCACGTAAAATTCTGGTGTGCTATTGTGTGGTGACTAATATATATATATATATCTGTTACTTGGCTGAATTATTTACTTGTTATCATTGTTGTTGGCATATATTTTTCATACACAAACTTAGGGGAAAAGTTCTTGCTGTCATGTGATTGGTTTTACATTCAATTTCAGCTACTGTAGTGTATCTTCCCAACAAAAGTTAACAGTCATTAACTGTTAACTACCTTTATTGTGACGGCATGAATCGAGAAATTGCAGACACAAGTTTTGAAAATCAATTTTGTCTCTTACAATTTGCTACTATCTCACAAAAGGTTTCTTCGGAGACTGTTCAACTTTGCTAGTTTCAGATTCTCAACTAAAGCTCTATTGTGTCTTGGGAATAGATTTGTTTATAACCCAACAGCAAACTTAGTGGAATTGAGTGGGGGCAAATAATGCTCTAAAGACAAAGTCTTCAGATGCGCCTCAGAGCTTCTCCTCCAAGTTTCAGTGACCTCAATTCCCAACATTTGGTTTCCACCTCCATTTCATAAACCTAGCACTAGGAGTTTCGTACTTCATGCAGTTTTGGAGGTCGTGGATCGCCCAACAAGTCAGATTGGTGTAATAAGGTGCCTCTGGATTTGGAAATCATTCTCCTGTAATCAGCCTCCACAAGACTGCTCCCCACAATGTACCACAACACATCTCGTCGTGCATTAGGAACACCTCCCAATGATAATACCAGGAATGATGATGTCATCATCGGGAGGTGTTCCTAATACACGGTGGGGATGTGCTGTTGGATGGGGGCTGATTTGAACTAAAAAATGTCACATTGTTTGGTTGGTGCTACGCTTTCTTATCCTCCGCAGCGTTAGAGGAGGAAGAAGATGATGATGAATCTGATGGCTGATGAGAAGAACTTGATGATGCACAAACTGGCCGGTCTTAGCTATTGATGATCTTGCCTCTGAAATGAGTAACAGGGACCTGAAACGGGAGGAGAAGAGAAGCTCCGGGGAGAACCCGGCGTAAGGTCTCCGAAGCTCAAGTTAGAATCCTTCAAAGGCAAGAATAACCAGATAGCGCGAAAGTTAGCATACCTCATCCCTGGGGGGGTAGAAGCCCTTTATAACCACCTCGCGCACTCACTTCCAGGCCTCCGTCAAGTCGGGCATGATTACTTCTGAACTCCTGCCAGTTCGGGTGTCATTTCCTCTGGTCGGACAGAACCGCCACTGTTCCTTTTGTCGGAGCCGTCTCTGCAGCTAGTGACGACGGTTGCAGGTGGCGGTGGCAGGAAGCCGTTTGAAATGCGGCTGTCAGGCGTCAGATCCCAAATTAGTCAGGTACGCCGCCCTTGGATAAAGACGTCCTTGGTATCGGGTACGTCTGGCTGGCCTGGTGCTTTGGAAGTGAAGTGTTGGAGGGGCGAGCGAGGTGCCTTGAGTTCGGTTTGGAGTGTTCCGAGCTGCCACGGGTCAGCTCGGGTCAGCTTTGTGAGGCTTGGGGCCCAGTACAGTTCGTGCTCCTTGCAGGGAGCTCGGGTTCTCAGGAGGGAGCTCGCTCTTATCAGGGAGCTCGGGCTCCTAGTAGGGAGCTCGGATTTAGGAAGCTCAGGTTTTAGGGAGCTCGGACCTTTGATAGGGAGCTCGCTCTTAATTAGGGAGCTCGAGCTCCTAGTAGGGAGGTCGGATTTAGGGAGCTTGGGTTCTTTAGGGAGCTCGGGCTCCTAGTACCGAGCTAGGACTTAGGGAGCTCGGGTTTTAGGGAGCTCGGACCTTTAACAGGGAGTTCGCTCTTAACAAGGAGCTCGGACTAAGTACAGCGGTCTGGAGTTCGGGCTCGGTAGTGAGTTTGGACTTGCTTCCGATGTTCGCTTTGGGTGCTCTACTCTCCCGAGCTGCTTGCCTTTGCCACGTGTCGGGCGATCGCGAGGTCGGGCCAAATTTCCCTTCATCAATTGCCCCCCACTCCCTGTGACAACGGTTCCGTCTTGGCGCGGGGAGTTTGCAAGGTAGTGGGAGGGTTTTGGTCCGTGCTGAGCGCGCTTGCTCTAATTTGATTATCAAAAAAGGGCGAGCGTTCGGAAGTCGTGACGGTAGTTGTTCGGGAATTGCGCTGCAGATGCTTTTATTGCGAGGGAACGTGCGCCGTTACCCCGTCAGTTTCGGGAAGACGCGTGCCGACACCTGTCCTCTGACAAGACGTGCGCGACGTTCCGTCAGTCTCTGAAAGACGTGCGCAGATTGGTCTTGGAAGACGTGGGGCTTAGCGCGGCTGTGGGCCGTTGGATTGGCTTCGATCTGGGCCGTCGCTTTCCGTATGCTGTGGATATAAATAGTGCGTGGGGGGGGACCCGTCCTTGCTATTGTTGTATATCTTGAGCTCGCGCCTTAAGTTTCAGCTCGCGTCCCAAGGCTTCTTGCTTGTTCGAGTTCTCGCAGTCTGCTTCAGTCTTCTTCCCGGGTGAGTGTTTTTTGGAATCCCGTTCCGTTTCACGATGTCTGGTTTGGAGGGTTCAGACTGTTCAAGCGGGTCTGATGTGGATTCTACGAACCAGTTTGCGTCCCACGGTAGTTCAAGTGAGCCCGATGTAGGTCCTGAGGAAGGGGTCGGGCCTACCACCCGAGGTGCTTCGGGTAGGTCGGCATCCACCTCCCGCCGTGGCCGGGTTGTAGATTAGTTCGGCCCTTCGACTATGACGCTTGAGGAGCTTCAAACCCTCGTAGACTACTATAATTTGCCCAGTGAGTACGGTTATTTTATCCCTACGGGGAGCTTTCCTTGGGAACACGGTCCTGATGAGATGGTGATTTTCCGGGAACAGCTCGCCGCGGGGCTGCGACTGCCCTTCCACCCTCTTCTTGTCGAGGTCCTAAACCACTTCGGTGTGACGGTTGGCCAGCTTCACCCGAACTCTATTAGGAACTTAGTGGGAACGATCTCTTTATTTTGCGACGAGAACTTCCCTCTGGATCTGGAGATTTTTTCTTCTATCTTAATGTTGAAAAAGCAAGTGGGTCCCCTTCCTGGGCGTAGGCGGGCATACTACCTGTCCCCTCGCCCGGGCTTCAAGCTCTTACACGGACACCCCAATAAGGTCCCGGCGTGGAAGCGGGACTATTTCAGGGTGCGAAGTGCGATGGGGTGGCCGTTTCAGACCGGCTGGGGGGTGGCCGCTCCTGATTCCGGCATCACACTTGATGAGGAGACGGCAAAGGGCCTCCGGCAATGGGCGCGGCTTGGGCTGGATTGCCAGTGGTATCTGACGGAGGCCAAGCTTATTGCTGCGGGCCTGAGTTCGGGTAGGTTCTTTCCCTAGTGATCTTGTCTTGCTCTTCGCTTACGTCTTACTGATGCCGAACTCCTTTTCGTAGGTACAATGGATTCTCGAGGGTCCCGAGGTGCGCACTTGTTCGAGGGGATGAAGAGGAGAAAGCAGGTGGCCAAGCAAGCTCGCGTCGAGCCATCCCGAGCTGCGGAGCCTGAGGTGTCGGATTGTCCAGCAGAGGAGCCCGAGATGGTTCCTCCTATGCAGGGGCTGGCGGGGGCTCCTTATGCCGAAACCACACACACGGGGGCTCCCGCCTATTCCGAGTCCGCTCATATGCGAGCTGGGCCGTCGGGCTCGGAGGCCCCGGGGGACTTCAGGAGCGTGCTGTCGCCTGTGCATGCTCTTCAACGGAGTAAGGAGGCGATGTTTCCTGAGGAAGTTGCGGCGTGGACTGAGCTCCCTCTGCACCAAGTGGCCTGCCGTGCCGTTACTCATGCCATGGTGGTAAGTGATCCCTTCTTTAGAGCTCGGCTTCTATTTTTTCATTCGTTTCTCTGACCTCGTTTTCCTTTGATAGGTGAACTCCTCCATTCACGCCTTGGCGAACCAGGTGGAGAAATGCTCGCGGCAGGCACGAGTTGCCGAGGAGAATGCTCGTGCTGCTGATGCTGCTGCTCGCCGTGCACGGTCTAGGCAGGCGAGGTCTCAGAGGGATGCCGAGGCCATGGGGGTGGTGGTGCAGCGCATGGCGGAAATGAAGCTGGACCTGGAGCACCAGGTCGAGTATCTTCAGGAGGATATCAGGGAGAGGACTCAGATCTTCTCTCAAGGCATCGAAGACGCGAAGAAGAAGGCTGTCAGCGATTACATTGCTTCACCGGATTTCGATGACCTGATGGTAGACTCCTACAGTAGGGGTTTCAAGCTAAGTCGGTGGATGATCCGGAATACGTACCCCGACCTCGATACCAGTGCCATGTCCACTTCACGCATCACTCCGGAGATGGCTAATGCCGCGGATGCCGAACCAGACTCCGAGGGGGAGGCAGGTCCTTCGGGCGTTGTCAGAGAGGCTTCTAATAATGATGAAGTAGCCCCGGGCTTTGTGAAATGAAATGAAATGTACACATCTGTTTTGAAATGAAATGTCTTTTTGTTCATGTATTGGTGTCTTCGAGATATATTTTTTGCCGAACTGACCATTTCGGTCCCTCAGTTCGTTTTATGAAATGACTTCGACGTACTTGCTTTGGTGGCCTACAGATAGTACCTTCACAAGTTGACAACGTTCCATGCTCGGGGTACTTGTTTCCCTTCTAGGGTTCCGAGCTCGTACGCTCCCCCACCGAGTGTTTTCATTACTCTGTAGGGTCCTTCCCAGTTCGGTCCAAGTTTCCCTACGCCGGGTTCGGGCACCATGACCTTACGGAGAACCAGGTCGCCGACACGGAAGTTCCTCTTTTTTACTCGCGCGTTGTAGTACCGAGCTACCTTTTGTTGGTAAGCCGCAGTTCGGATGTGCGCGAGGTCTCCCACTTCGTCCAGTAGGTCGAGGTTGGTGCGCAACTCGCCCTCGTTTGTCCGTTCGTCGTACGCTTCTAGTCGTAACGTAGGCACTTCGATTTCCGCCGGGATCACTGCTTCGGTGCCATAGGTGAGGTTAAAGGGGGTCTCACCCGTGGCGGTCTTTTCCGTGGTTCGGTGTGCCCATAAAACACTCGGTAGTTCGTCTGCCCACAAACCTTTGGCTCGGTCCAATCGCGCTTTTAGTCCGCGGAGGATGGCTCTGTTCATTACTTCTGTTTGGCCATTTGCCTGCGGGTGTGTGACCGATGTGAAGTTCTGACTAATTCCCATACTTCGGCACCATTCTTGGAACTTGATGTCTTCGAACTGTTTGCCATTATCGGAGATCAGTACCCGAGGTAGCCCGAAGCGACATACGATGTTCTTCCAAAAGAAGTTTTGTATGTTTTGGGCCGTAACTATTGCCAGGGGTTCGGCTTCTATCCACTTTGTGAAATAATCTACTGCCACCACTAGGAATTTTCTCCCGCCTGTCGCTGGTGGGAATGGCCCCAGGAGGTCGATGCCCCATTGGGCGAAGGGCCATGGACTGGTGAGGTATTTGAGGTCGGCAGCGGACTGGTGGTGGATGCTGGCATGCTTCTGACACTTGCTGCATTTTCTGACGAGTTCAATTGCCTCTGTCTTCATCGTTGGCCAGTAGTAACCTTGTCGAAGTGCCTTTTGGGCGAGGGCTCTACCCCCCAGGTGTCCGCCACACAAGCCTTCGTGGATGTCGCGAAGTACTAGCTCGGCTTCGGCTGGGCGCAAGCATCGCAGATAGGGGAGCGTGTAGGATCGTCGGTACAACCGTTCGTCTATCATGACGTATTTGGCTGCCTGGCGTAGCACCCTCTTGGCTGTGTTGCGGTCCGCGGGGAGGGTTCCGTCTAACAGGATGCTCGCGAGTGGGTCGATCCAGCTCTACTCCGCTTCGGTGACGGGAGCGACCTCTCTTGCCCCACCGAGAATGCTGGGCCGAGGCAAGTCTTCTACGTACACGGTTCTCCTGGCGTTGTGGCTCGTGCTAGCCAGTCGGGACAGGGCGTCGACCTCAACGTTCTCTGACCTCGGGATTTGCTTGATGAAGTGTGATTGGAAGTTGAGCAGAGCTTCCTTTACTTTTGCTAAGTACGCAATCATAGTGAGTTCGCGTGCTTCGTACTCGCCTGTAACTTGGTTGACCACGAGCAGGGAATCACTGCAGATAACCATGTGCTTTGCCCCGACCTTGCGCGCTAGGTTTAGCCCGGCTATCAGTGCCTCGTACTCCGCCTCGTTGTTGGATGCCGCGAACTCAAAGCGTAGTGCGTATTCCAGTTTTGTTCCGCCCGGGCCGCGTAGCACTATTCCAGCCCCGCTGCCTTGTTGGTTCGAGGAGCCATCTACGTGAAGGATCCAGTGCTCCTCATCCCAGTTCGCGCTTGGTCTAACCAGGAGGGAAGCCACGCTGGCTGCTACTTCATGGGGCTCGGACTCGTTTGGCTTGAGAGCTCCGAGTTCGCCCGAACTGGGGATCTTGGGCTCGACCGGCTCAGGGGCTTCGAGGTTGAATGTGCACTCTGCGATAAAATCTGCCAAGGCTTGGGCCTTGATGGCAGTTCTTGGCTTGTACTGGAGATCGTACTCGCTGAGCTCGATGGACCACTTCGTCAGCCGGCCGGAAACCTCGGGTTTGAGTAAAACTTGCCTCAGAGGTTTGTCGGTCAGGACGATGACGGTGTGGGCCTGGAAGTACGGGCGGAGTTTCCGTGCTGCTACCACCAGGGCATACGCTAGCTTTTCTATCTGCGGGTACCTTGTCTCTGCTCCCTGCAAGATTTTACTAACATATTATATGGGTCGTTGGACCCGGTCTGCCTCCTTTACTAGTACCGAACTGACCACCTCGTCGCTGGCCGAGAGGTATAGCTCTAAGACTTCGCCTTCCTCGGGCCGAGCTAAGGTTGGCACTTTGGCGAGGTAGCCTTTTAGCTCGTCAAACGCGAGCTGACAGTCTTGGGTCCATTCGAACCCTTTGCCTTTGATTGCTTTGAAGAAGGGTAGGCAGCGGTCTGCCGATTTGGACATGAAGCGGCTTAGGGCGGCTATGCGGCCGTTTAGCCTTTGGACTTCTTTTATTTTCCGAGGTGGTCTCATATCTAGGATGGCTTGTATTTTGTCTGGGTTGGCCTCGATGCCACGTCGATTGACAACGTAGCCCAGGAACTTGCCCGAGGTGACGCCAAAGACACATTTGTTGGGTTTTAATTTCATGTTATACTGACGCAGGATTTGGAAGACAGAATCTAAGTCTTGTATTAATTCTTGCGAAAACTATGTTTTGACGACCATGTCGTCTACATAGCACTCTATCTTTGTGCCGATCAGGGGCCGAAACAGCCTATTTACAAGTCTTTGGAAGGTCGCCCCGGCGTTTTTTAACCCGAAGGGCATGACCTTGTAACAGTATATACCGAATTCGGTTATGAAGCTGGTTTTTTCCTCGTCGGACCGGTCCATCCGGATTTGGTTGTAGCCTCACTTACCACCCTAGCATGGGTAACGGCACAACAAGCCACTTGATGCAGAGGGAGATCAGTCCACGCTGCGACCTCCTTGGGGAAAATGGCCTCCTTACTCTTTTGAAGAGCACGGGTCGGCGACAGCACACTCCTGAAATCCCCCGGGTCCCCCGAGCCTGAGGGCGCAGCTCGCGAATGAGCAGACCCGGAGTTAGCAGACCCGGAGTTAGCATGGGCGCCTTCACCAAGGAAAGGCCTCCAGGCCCCAGAATCCCCCAAACAGCTAGGCCTCGTCCCTAGGCCGGAGAGAAAGAAAAGTCATCCCCACCTCGCGGCTCGCAGGCGGATCAGGAACCTCGCCCGCGAGGTCAGCACCTCGGGTCTCAAAACCGGAGTCCCCCCTGGTGGGAAACCGATTCGGCGCACTGGCAGCAGCGGACTACCAGAACTCCGAGCCCATCGAGCTCGGCAACACGGAGGCCAGCAGCGCCAGCACAAGGCCCACTCAGCAGCAAAGACGCCGTCGAAGTCGACGAACCGCCACCCGCGTCTTATCCGAGCTCAGAGGCAAAGGCGAGATGAGCTCGGACGAGGTAGGAATCGCCCCGATTCTCTCAGTTCCTTCCCCCCTCGCCTCAGAACTCCTGGTAGTCCCCTTGCCTAGAGATTTCAAGCTCCCACCCCTAGACAAGTACGACGGATCCTTCGACCCCAACGACGACGTGGACGCTTTCCAGTCCCAAATGCACCTCGCCAAGGCCAGCGAATCATGCATGTGCGTGGCCTTCACCACCACCCTCAAGGGGGTAGCCCGCACTTGGTACAGGAACCTGGCCCCCGGATCGATAAAGTGTTGGGCTCAGTTCGTGCAGGTCTTCACTGCACACTTTGTTACCAGCAAACGATGCCCCAGAGCAGAGGAAAGCATCTTCGGAGTAGTCCAAAGGGAAGGAGAACCCATACGGGGCTACATCAAACGATTCAACGAGGCATGCTTACAGATACCTCGGTTAGACCCCGCGGTACAGCTCGCCGCAGCAAAAAGAGGGGTGACACACGAGGAATTCAAGTGGCACATGGTAGCTAACCAGCCCGCGACCGTGGCCGAGTTCCTCAAGCTCGCGGACAAGTTCATGAGGATGGAGGAGGAAATCAACCAAAGAACCGAGGGCGGAAACGAGAAAAGAAAGAGAGACGGCGAGCCCTCTAGCTCGGCCGACCGGAAAAACCCGGCCCGGGACCCGAAACCGAACCAGTCATTCCGAGCTCCCCTGCCAGCTCGGACGGATTACACGCCACTGAACACAAGGCGGACCGAGATCCTAATGACGATCAAGGACGCCCCCTTCGTGAAATGGCCACCTCGCCTAAAGGGAAATCCGAACGAAAGAAACAAGAATTTGTATTGTAGTTTCCATAGGGACCACGGTCACAGTACCGAGCTATGTAATAACCTCCGAGACGAGATAGAGGGGCTCATCCGTCGCGGATACTTAAGAAACTTTGTACAGCACAACAATAATAGCAATAAAGCGGATCAGCCGGGCGAACACTTAAAAGATGCCTCGGAGACTAGCAGCAGGCCTGCCGAACCGTTGCAGCGACAGCCTCCGGCAGAAAGGCCAGTTCGGGGAACCATCCATGTAATTGTGGGAGGTTCAGTGGTGGCGGGGTGCACATCAGCGGCAGCTCGGACCTCAGTTCGCGAAGCGGTCCTCGAGGAGCGGAACCCCCCGAAGAGGCCGAAGACCAAGGAGCCGATCCTCTTCATAGAAGACGACGCGCGGGGAGTTCGCTACCCTCACGACGACGCACTCGTCATTAAACTCAGGATCAGCGACTTCGAAGTTAGGCGCGTGCTCGTAGATTCAAGCAGCTCGGCGGACATCCTATTCAAGTCGGCATTTGATCGGCTACAGCTGCCAAGGAGCGAACTAAAACCTGCAAGCACTCCCCTAGTGGGCTTCAACGGGGAGGAAGTCAGGCCCCTTGGAAAGATAACGGTGCCCGTGGAAGTCGGCACGTGGCCTTGTGCGGTCAGACTCAACCATGATTTTCTGGTGGTCGCGACCCCCTCCCCATACAACGCCATAATAGGACGGCCAATCACGCATATCCTGCGGGCGATGGTCTCTACCTATTATTTGGCAATGAAGTTCCCTACGGACTTCGGTGTAGGGGTAGTGCGGGGCGACCAGCTCGAGTCCCGCAAGTGCTACGTCGCCGCCCTAAAGGGCAAGTCCAAGCCGGCCGGCGACCTCGACCTGGAGCAGCCTACGGAGCAAGGCGAAGAACGAGCCTCGCCTACAGAAGAGACAGTCGCGATCCCGACCTCACCTACGGACCCATCTCGCGCACTCCAGATTGGTGCTTCTGTCAAGGAACCCCTACGGACCGAACTGGTAAGTTTTTTACTCCAAAATTTAGATATTTTTGCATGGTCCGCGGCCGATATGCCCGGTATTGACCCTAGTCTAATAACTCACAAACTTAACACTGACCCTTTAGTCAGACCCGTTAGACAGAAGAAACGGAACTTAGCCCCGGAGCGCTGGAAAGCGGTCGACGAGGAAGTCAAAAAGCTCCTCGCGGCAGACTTCATAAGGGAAGTCCATTACCCGAGCTGGGTGGCCAACCCTGTGCTGGTGAAAAAGGCGAACGGCAAGTGGCGCATGTGCGTCGACTACACCGACCTGAACCGAGCTTGCCCGAAAGACTGCTTCCCCCTTCCTAGGATCGACCGCCTAGTGGACGCGACCTCGGCACATGAATTGCTAAGTTTCCTGGATGCCTGAACTCTTCTATTCATGCCTTGGCGGCCCAGGTGGTGAGGAGCTCGAGGCAGGTGCGAGCTGCCGAAGAGGCTCTTCGCGCTGTTGAGACGACTTCGCGAGCTGCTGAAGGGGCTGCTCGTGCTGCCGAGGCTACTGCTCGTGCTGTCAAAGAGGCTGCTCGTTTTGCACGGATCAGGCAGGCGAGGTCTCAGAGAGATGCCGAGGCTATGGGAGTGGTGGTGAAGCACATGGCGGACTTGAGGCTAGATCTGCAGCATCAGGTTGAGTACCTTCAGGAGGACATCAGGGAGAGGACGCAAATCTTTTCTCAAGGTATTGAAGATGCCAAAAAGACGGCTGTCGATGAGTACATTGCTTCATCGGGCTTTGATGATTTGATGGTGGATTCATACTGGAGGGGTTTTAAACTAAGCCGGTGGATGATCCGGAATACGTACCCCGAGCTCAATATTAGCACTATATCCACTTCGCACATAACTCAGGAGATGGCCAATGCTGTTGATGGTGAGCCAGACTCCGAGGGTGAGGCGGGGCCTTCGGGTATTGTTGAAGTGCCTTCCGATAATGAAGAAATAGCTCCGGGCTTGTAAATTTTTTTTTTGAAATGTACTACCTTATTTTTGAAATGGAATGACTCTTTTGGTTAGGTGTTGTTTGTTCTTTCTCCCGAACTGAGCATATTTGCCGAACTAACCATATGTCCGACTTGTTTTCTGCCCGGGTTACCGCACCCACGCGGCCTGTTTTGGTGGTGATTTTATCCACTTTGCTTGGTGGTCTATAGGTAGTATCGCCTTAGGTTGACGATGTTCCATGCTCGGGGTACTTGCTTACCCTCTAAGGTTTCGAGCTCGTATGCCCCCCCGAGTGCTTTCTTTACTCTGTAGGGTCCTTCCCAATTTGGTTCGAGTTTGCCCATGCCGGGTTCGGGTACCATGATCTTACGGAGAACCAGATCGCCAACGCGGAACCTCTTCTTCTTTACTCTGGCGTTATAGTACCGAGCTACTTTTTGCTGGTAGGCCGCTGTTCGGATGTACGCGAGGTCTCTTACCTCATCCAGTAGGTCGAGGTTAGTGCGTAACTCGTCTCTGTTTGTCTGGTCGTCGTATGCTTCTAGTCGCAGTGTGGGTATTTCGATTTCCGCCGGGATTACCGCTTCGGTGCCGTAGGTGAGGTTAAAGGAGTCTCTCCCGTAGCGGTTTTTTCCGTGGTTCGGTGAGCCCACAAGACACTTGGTAGCTAGTTCGCCCACAACCCTTTAGCTCGATCTAACCGTGCTTTCAGTCCGCGGAGGATGGCTCTGTTCATTACTTCTGTCTGACCGTTTGCTTGCTGGTGTGCGACCGACGTGAAGTTCTGACGAATTCCCATATTTTGGCACCATTCTTGGAACTTGATATCCTCGAACTGTTTGCCGTTGTCGGAGATCAGTACCCGAGGTAGCACGAAGCGACATACTATGTTCTTCCAAAAGAAGTTCTGTATGGCCCAGAAGGTCGATGCCCCATTGTGCAAAGGGCCATGGACTGGTGAGGTACTTGAGGTCGGCAATAGGCTGATGGTGGATATTGGCATGCTTCTGACACTTGTCGCATTTTCTGACGAGCTCGACGACTTCTGTCTTCATCGTTGGCTAGTAATATCCTTGTCGAAGTGCCTTTTGAGTGAGGGCTCTGCCCCCCAGGTGTCCGCCGCATAGACCTTCAAGAGTGTCACGGAGTACGAGCTCAGCTTCGACAGGCCGCAAGCAACGCAGGTAGGGGAGCGTGTAGGATCGTCGGTACAACCGTTCGTCTATTATGACGTATTTGGCCGCCTGGCGCTGCACCCTCTTGGCTGCATTGCGGTCCGCAGGGAGGGTTCCATCTTGCAGGAAGCTCGCGAGTGGGTTGATCTAGCTCGGCTCTGCTTCAAGAACGGGAGCGACCTCTCCTGCCCCATCGAGAATGCTGGGCCGAGGTAAGTCCTCTATGTACATGGTTCTCATGGCGTTGTGACTCGTGCTGGCTAACCGGGACAGGGCGTCGGCCTCAGTGTTCTCTGACCTCGGGATTTGCCTGATGAAGTGTGATTGGAAGTTGAGCAGAGCCTCCTTTACTTTTGCCAAGTACGCAATCATAGTGAGCTCGAGTGCTTTGTACTCGCCTGTAACCTGGTTGACCACGAGGTGAGAATCGCTGCAGATAACTACGTGCTTTGCTCCAACCTTGTGCGCTAGGTTCAGCCCGGCTATCAGTGCCTCGTACTCCGCCTCGTTGTTGGATTCCGCGAACTCAAAGCGTAGTGCGTATTCCAATTTTGTTCCGCTCGGGCCGCGTATCACTATTCCAGCCCCGCTGCCCTATTGGTTCGAGGAGCCATCTACGTGAAGGATCCAGGGCTCCTCATCCCAGTTCGCGTTTGGCCTAACCAGGAGAGATGCTACACTGGTTGCTACTTCACGGGGTTCAGACTCTATTAGATCGGGAGCTCTGAGCTCGTCCGAACTGGGGATCTCGGGCTCGACCGGCTCAGGGGCTTCGAGGCTAAACGTGCACTCAACGATAAAATCTGCCAAGGCTTGGGCCTTAATAGCAGTTCTTGGCTTGTACTGGAGGTCGTACTCGCTGAGTTCGATGGCCCATTTTGTTAGTTGATCGGAAACCTCAGGCTTGAGTAAGACTTGCCCCAGAGGTTTGTCAGTCAGGACGATGATGATGTGAGCCTGTAAGTACGGGCGGAGTTTCCAAGCTGCTATCAGTAGTGCGTATGCTAGCTTTTCTATCTGCGGGTACCTTGTCTCTGCTCCCTGCAAAATTTTACTAAGATAATAGATGAGTCGTTGGACCCGGTCTGCTTCTTTTATTTGTACCGAACTGACCACCTCGTCGCTTGCCGAGAGGTACAGTTCTAAGACCTCGCCCTCCTCGGGCAGGGCTAAGGTTGGCACACTAGCGATGTAGCTTTTTTGCTTGTCGAACGCGAGCTGGCAGCCTTGGGTCCATTCGAACCCTTTGCCTTTGACTGCTTTGAAGAAGGGCAGGCAGCGGTCTGTTGATTTGGACCTGCCTTATTGTTATTATTGTCATGCTGTACAAAATTCCTTAAGTATCCGCGACGGATGAGTCCCTCTATCTCGTCCCGGAGATTATTACACTGTTCGGTACTATGACCGTGGTCTCTATGGAAATTACAGTACAAATTCTTATTTCTCTCGTTCGGATTTCCCTTTAGGCGAGGTGGCCACTTTACGTATGGGGCGTCCTTGATCGTCATTAAGATCTCGGTCCGCCTTGTGTTTAACGGCGTGTAATCCGTCCGAACTGCTAGGGGAGCTCGGAACGACTGGTTCACCTTCGGCTCCCGGGCCGGGTTTTTTTTGTCGACTGGGTTGATGGGCTCGCCTTCCCTCTTTCTTTTCTCGTTCCCGCTTTCGGTTCGTTGGTTGATTTCTTCCTCTGTTCTCATGAACTTATCCGCGAGCTTGAGGAATTCGGCCACGGTTGCGGGCTGGTTAGCTACCATGTGCCATTTGAACTCTTTGTTCATTACTCCTCTCTTTGCCGCCGCGAGCTGCACCGCGGGGTCTAACCGCGTTATCTATAATCATGCTTCATTGAACCGCTTGATGTAGCCCCGGATGGATTCTCCATCCCTCTCGACTACTCCGTGGATGCTTTCCTCTGTTCTGGGGCACCGCTTGCTGGTGACAAAGTGTGCGGTGAAGACCTGCACGAACTGAGCCCAGCATCTTATCGACCCGGGGGCCAGGTTCCTGTACCAAGTGTGGGCTACCCCCCTGAAGGTGGTGGTAAAGGCCACACACATGCACGATTCACTGGCCCTGGCGAGGTGCATTTGGGACTGAAAAGCGTCAACGTGGTCGTTGGGGTCGAAGGACCCATCATACTTGTCCAAAGGTTGGAGCTTGAAATCTCTGGGCAAGGGGACCGCTAGGAGTTCTAATGCGAGGGGGGAAGAAACTGAGAGAATAGGGGCAGCTCCTACCTCGTCCGAGCTCATCTCTTCCTTGCCTTTGAGCTCTGGCAGGACACGGGTGGCAGTTCGACGACTTCGCCGGCGCCTTCGCTGTTGAGTGGGCCTAGTACTGGCGCTGCTGGCCTCTGTGTTGCCGAGCTCGATGGGCCCGGAATGCTTGTAGTCTGCTGCCAGGGTGCCGAATCGGTTTTCCGTGAGCGGGAACTCGGGCCTGGAGCGCCGAGGTGCCGACCTTGCGGGCGAGGTTCCTGACCTGCCTGTGAGCTGCGAGGCGGGGGTGATTTTTCTCTCTCTTCGGCCTGGGGACGAGGCCTGGCTGTTAGGGGGGTTTTGAGGCCGGGAGGCTTTTCCCTGGTGGGGGCGTCCATCCTGTGGGGAGGCCTTAATCGGCCTCGAAGCAGGGTGCCGAGGTGGAAGTAGTGGTAGGTTCAGCGACAGTTGGGGGAACTGCTGTTGATAGTGATACTAGGAGATGTTGTGCAGTACTTGGTGCTGATGGAGCTGGTGTTGCTGGAACTGTTTCATTTGGGCTTGCATTGCCCGCATGCACTGCATCAGGTCGTCCAACCGGTTTTGGCTGGTTGCTAGGGGGACGGCAGTTGGTTCAGTAAAGGTTGTCTCGATAGGCAGAGGAAAGGGGATGCTCATGGCAGGAAGGTTTACGGGCGCCACTGCTTGTGGCGCATTCAAGCTGGGGATCCCATCCACCGAAAGGGGGATGGTGAACTGTCCGACGCACACCACGAGGACTTGAAGTTGTTCCCCAGTGGTGTTTGTCTCCGTGCCACGTCCGGCATTGCTGGAAGAAGCCATGAGTGTTGGGTTTTTTGACGAAAAGAGGTTATGAGAGTTTGGAGGGAGGCTTTTTGAAGCGTTATCCCACAGACGGCGCCAATTGATGGTGCCGAATCCGGCCGGTCTTAGCTGTCAACGACCTTGCCTCTGAACGGAATTGTGGAGAACTTGAAACGGAGAAGATGAGGAAGCTCCGGGGGGAACCCGGTGTGGAGGCTCCGAAGCTCAAGTTAGAATCCTTCAAAGGCAAGATGAAACCAGATAGCGCAAAGTTTGCATACCTTGTTCTTGGGGGTAGGGGGCCTTTTATACCCACCTCGTGCACTCACTCCTAAGCTTCTGTCAGGTCGGGTATGATTACCTCAGGTCTCCTGCCAGTTCGGGTGTCATCCCCTCTGCTGGTCAGAACCGCCACTGCTCCCTTTTGTCGAAGCCGTCTTTGCGACTGGCGATGACGGTGGCAGGTGGCGGTTGTAGGTGACCGTTGAAGTGCGGCTGTCAAGCGTCAGATCCCAAGTCAGTTAGATGCGCCACCCCTTGAATACGGACCTCCTCGGTGTCAGGTATGGTATGTTTGTTAAGTTCGGCGTCTCGGAGGCGAAGTGCTGGAGTGGCGAACGAGGTGAAGTCTTGAGTTCGGATAGGGGAGTGTCCCGAACTGTCATGAGGTGCGCCAGTTCGGGTCACTGCCTTGTGTGGCTCGGGGCCCAAGGGAGAGTTCGGGCTCCTCGTAGGGAGGTCGGGCTCCTCGTAGGGAGTTTCGAGCTCTTAGTAGGGAGGTCGGGCTCCTCGTAAGGAGGTCGGGCTCCTCGTAGGGAGTTCGGGCTCCTCGAAGGGAGTTCGGACTACTGGCCCGACCTTGCAAATCACACCACATGGCAAAAAACAAGTAGCTCGGCACTTAAAGCAGCATACCTAGGGTACAAACACCAAAGGGAAGAGACCAGCCGTCCGAACTCCCCTCGAGGAGACCAACTCCCTAAGAGGAGCCCGAACTCCCTACAAGGGGCTCGAACTCCCTAAAAGGAGCCCGACCTCCCTACTAAGAGCTCGAACTCCCAACGAGGAGCCCGAACTCTCCCTTTGGCCCCGAGCCACACAAAGCAGCGACCCGAACTAGCCCGTCTCATGACAGTTCGGGACACCCCCCCCTATCAGAACTCAAGACTTCGCCTCGCACACCGCTCCAAGCACTTTGCCTCCAGAGCATTGAACTGGACAAACCACACCGTACCTGACACCGAAGGAGTCCGTATCCGGGGGCGGCACACCTGACTGACTTGGGATCTGACGCTTGACAGCCACATTTCAACGGCCACCTGCCACCATCACCTGCCACCGCCATCTCCAATTACAGAGACGGCTCCGACAAAAAGAGCAGTGACGATTCTGCCCCAGCAGAGGCAATGACGCCCGAAGTGGCAGAAGCATGGAAGTAATCATTCCCGACCTGACAGAAGTCTAGGAGTGAGTGCGCGAGGTGGTTATAAAAGGCTCTCCACCCCCCCAAAGAGGAGGTATGCAAACTTTGCGCTATCTGGTTTTATCTTGCCTTTGAAGGATTCTAACTTGAGCTTCGGAGCCGTTACACCGGGTTCCCCCCGGAGCTTCCTCATCTCCTCCGTTTCAGGTCCCCTGCTACTCAGTTCAGAGGCAAGGTCGTTGACAGCTAAGACCGGCCGGATTGCGCATCATCAATTGGCGCCGTCTGTGGGAAAACGCTTCAAAAAGCCTCCCTCCAAACTCTCATAGCCTCTTTTCTTCAAAAAACCCAACACTCATGGCTTCTTCCAGCAACGCCGGACGTGGTACAGAGACAAACACCACCGGGGAACAACTTCAAGTCCCCGTGGTGTGCGTTGGACAGTTCACCATCCCCCTTTCGGTGGATGGGATCCCCAGCTTGAATGCGCCACAAGCAGTGGCGCCCGTAAACCTTCCTGCCACGAGCATCCCCTTTCCTCACCCTATTGAGACAACCTTTACTGAACCAACTGCCGTCCCCCTGGCAGCCAGCCAAAACCGGTTGGATGACCTGATGTAGTTCATGCGGGCAATGCAAGCCCAAATGCAACAGTTCCAACAACACCAGCTTCACCAGCACCAAGTACTGCACAACATCTCCCAGTATCACTATCAATAGCAGTTCCCCCAACTGCCGCTGAACCAACCACTACTTCCACCTCGGCACCCTGCTCCGAGGCCGGTTAAGGCCTCCCTGCAGGATGGACGCTCCCACCAAGGAAAGACCTCCCGGCCCCAGAACCCCCCTAACAGCCAGGCCTCGTCCCCACGCCGAAGAGAGAGAAAAATCATCCCCGCCTCGCAGCTCGCAGGTGGGTCGAGAACCTCGCCCGCAAGATCGGTACCTCGGCACTCCAAGCCCGAATTCCCTCTCACGGAAAACCGATTCGGCACCCTGGCAGCAGACTACCAGCCTTCCAGGCCAATCGAGCTCGGCAACACGGAGGCCAGTAGCACCAGTACAAGGCCCACTCAACAACGAAGGCGCCGGCGAAGTCACCGAACCGCCACCCTGTCTTGTCAGAGCTCAGAGGGAAAGAAGAGACGAGCTCGAACGAGGTAGGAGATGCCCCGATTCTCTCAGTTTCTTCCCCCCTCGCATTAGAACTCCTGGCGGTCCCCTTTCCTAGAGATTTCAAGCTCCCACCTCTGGACAAGTATGACGGGTCCTTCGACCCCAACGACCACATTGACGCTTTCCAGTCCCAAATGCACCTCACCATGGCCAGCGAATCGTGCATGTGCGTGGCCTTCACCACCACCTTCAGAGGGTAGCCCGCACTTGGTACAGGAACCTGGCCCCCGGGTCGATAAAGGGCTGGGCCCAGTTCGTGCAAGTCTTCACCGCACACTTTGTCACCAGCAAACGGTGCCCCAGAACAGAGGAAAGTATCTTCGGAGTAGTCCAAAGGGAAGGAGAATCCATCCGGGGCTACGTCAAGCGATTCAATGAAGCATGCTTGTAGATACCGCAGTTGGACCCCGCGGTGCAGCTCGCGGCGGCCAAAAGAGGGGTAACGCACAAAGAGTTCAAATGGCACATGGTAGCTAACCAGCCCGCAATCATGGCCGAATTCCTCAAGCTCGCGGACAAGTTCATGAGAACAAAGGAAGAAATCAACCAACGAACCGAAGGTGGGAACGAGAAAAGAAAG
This sequence comes from Nelumbo nucifera, assembly GCF_055504915.1. Lineage (NCBI taxonomy): Eukaryota > Viridiplantae > Streptophyta > Magnoliopsida > Proteales > Nelumbonaceae > Nelumbo > Nelumbo nucifera. Next base: position 23,551,159 of record NC_142652.1, on the reverse strand, counting down.
AGGGAAGGGGAGTCCTCCAACCTAGTCGACAGGAAAAACCCGGCCCAGGAGCCGAAGCTGAACTAGTCGTTCCAAGCTCCCTTAGCAGTTCGGACGGATTACACGCCGTTAAACATGAGGCGGACCGAGATCTTAATGACGATCAAGGACGCCCCATACGTGAAGTGGCCACCTCGCCTAAAGGGAAATCCGAACGAGAGAAATAAGAATTTGTATTGTAGTTTCCATAGACACCACTGTCATAGTACCGAGCAGTGTAATAATCTCCGGGACGAGATAGAGGGACTCATCCGTCGCGGATACTTAAGAAATTTTGTACACCACAACAATAATAACAATAAGGCAGGTCGGCAAGGGGAGCACGAAAAGGATGCCCTCGAATCTAGCAGCAGACTTGCCGAACCGTTGCAGCGACAGCCTCTGGAAGAGAGGCCAGTTCAGGGAACCATCCATGTAATTGTGGGAGGTTCGGTGGTAGCAGGATGTACCTCAAAAGCAGCCCAGACTTTAGTTCGCGAAGCGGCCCTCGACGAACGGAACCCCCCAAAAAGATCAAAGACCGAAGAACCAATCTTATTCACGGAAGACGACGCACGAGGGTCCACTACCCCCACGATGACGCGCTTGTCATTAAACTAAGGATCAGCGACTTCGAGGTCAGACGCGTACTCGTAGATTCGGGCAGCTCCGCGGACATCCTCTTTAAATCAGCATTTGACTAGCTACAGTTACAGAGGAGCGAGCTGAAGCCTGCGAACACTCCTCTGGTGGGTTTCAGCGGAGAGGAAGTCAGGCCGCTCGGAAAAATAATAGTACCTGTGGAAGTCAGCACATGGCCTTGTGCAGTCAGACTCAACCATGATTTCCTGGTGGTCGCGACCCCCTCCCCATACAATGCCATAATAGGGCGGCCAATCACGCATATCCTATGGGCGGTGGTCTCCACCTACTATTTGGCCATGAATTTCCCTACGGACTTCGGTGTGGGGGTAGCGCGGGGCGACCAGCTCGAGTCCCTCAAGTGTTATGTTGCCGCTCTGAAGGGAAAAACCAAGGTGGCCGACGACCTTGAAATGGAGTGGCCTGCGGAGCAATGCGAGGAACGAGCTTCACCCATAGAGGAAACGGTCGCAGTCCCGACTTCGGCTACGGACCCAGCTCGCACACTTCAGATCGGTGCTTCCGTCGAGGAACACCTACGAACCGAACTGGTGAGTTTTTTACTTCAAAATTTAGATATTTTTGCCTGGTCCACGGCCGACATGCCCGGTATTAGCCCCGACCTGATAACTCACAAACTTAATACTGACCCTGTAGTCAGACCTGTTAGACAGAAGAAACGCAACTTAGCCCCAGAGCGTTGGAGGGCGGTCGACGAGGAGGTCGAGAAGCTCCTCGCAGTAGACTTCATAAGGGAAGTCCATTACCCGAGCTGGGTGGCAAACCCAGTGCTGGTAAAAAAGGCGAACGGCAAGTGGCGCATGTGCATCGACTACACCGACCTGAACCGAGCTTGCCCGAAAGATTGCTTCCCCCTCCCCAGAATTGACCGCCTAGTGGACGCGACCTCGGGACATGAGTTGCTAAGCTTCCTGGACGCCTACTCGGGCTACAACCAAATCCGAATGGACCAGTCCGATGAGGAAAAAACCAGCTTCATAACCGAGTTCGGCCTGTACTGCTACAAGGTCATGCCCTTCGGATTAAAAAATGCCGGGGCGACCTTCCAAAGACTTGTAACTAGGCTGTTTCGGCCCCTGATTGGCACGAAGATAGAATGTTATGTAGACGACATGGTCGTCAAGACACAGTTTTCACAGGAATTAATACAAGACTTAGATTTTGTCTTCCAAATCCTGCGTCAGTTTAGCATGAAATTGAACCCTAACAAATGTGTCTTCGGCGTCACCTCGGGCAAATTCCTAGGCTACATTGTCAATCGACGCAGTATTGAGGCCAACCCGGACAAAATACAAGCCATCCTAGATACGAGACCACCCTGGAAAGTAAAAGAAGTTTAGAGGCTAAACGGCCGCATAGCCGCTCTAAGCCGCTGCATGTCCAAATCAGCAGACCGCTGCCTACCTTTCTTCAAAGCAATCAAAGGCAAAGGGTTCGAGTGGACCCAAGACTGCCAGCTCACGTTTGATGAGCTAAAAGGTTACCTCGATAGTGTGCCAACCTTATCCCGGCCTGAGGAGGGCTAGGTCTTAGAACTGTACCTCTCGGCAAGCGACGAAGCGGTCCGTTCGGTACTAATAAAAGAAACAGACCGGGTCCAGCGACCCATCTATTATGTTAGTAAAATTTTGTAGGGAGCAGAGACAAGGTACTCGCAGATAGAAAAGCTAGCATACGCACTGGTGATAGCAGCTCGGAAACTCCGCCCGTACTTCCAGGCTCACACCGTCATCGTCCTGACTGACAAACCTCTGAGGCAAGTCTTTCTCAAACCCGAGGTTTCCGGTCGAATGACGAAATGGGCCATCGAAATCAGCGAGTATGACCTCCAGTACAAGCCAAGAACTGCTATTAAGGCCCAAGCCTTGGCAGATTTTATCGCCGAGTGCACATTTAGCCTCGAAGCCCCTGAGCCGATCGAGCCCGAGATCCCCAGTTCGGGCGAGCTCAGAGCTCCCGATCTAATAGAGTCTGAACCCCGTGAAGTAGCAACCGGTGTAGCATCTCTCCTGGTTAGGCCAAACGCGAACTGGGATGAGGAGCCCTGGATCCTTCACGTAGATGGCTCCTCGAACCAACAGGGCAGCGGGGCTGGAATAGTGCTACGCGGCCCGAGCGGAACAAAATTGGAATACGCACTACGCTTTGAGTTCGCAGCATCCAACAACGAGGCGGAGTACGAGGCACTGATAGCCGGGCTGAACCTAGCACAGAAGGTCGGATCAAAGCACGTAGTTATCTGCAGCGATTCCCAGCTCGTGGTCAATCAAGTTACAGGCGAGTACGAAGCACGCAAGCTCACTATGATTGCATACTTGGCAGAAGTAAAGGAGGCTCTGCTCAACTTCCAGTCACACTTCATCAGGCAAATCCTGAGGTCAGAGAACACTGAGGCCGATGCCCTGTCCCGGCTAGCCAGCACGAGTCACAACGCCATGAGAACCGTGTACATAGAGGACTTACCTCGGCCCAGCATTCTCGATGGGGCAGAAGAGGTCGCTCCCGTCTTTGAAGCAGAGCCGAGCTGGATCGACCCACTCGCGAGCTTCCTGCTAGATGGAACCCTCCCTGCGGACCGCAATGCAGCCAAGAGGGTGCAGCGCCAGGCAGCCAAATACATCATAATAGACGAACGGTTGTACCGACGATCCTACACACTCCCCTACCTGCGATGCTTGCGACCTGCCGAAGCCGAGCTCGTACTCCGCGACACTCATGAAGGCTTGTGCGGCGGACACCTGGGGGGCAGAGCCCTTGCTCAAAAGGCACTTCGACAAGGATACTACTGGCCAACGATGAAGGCAGAGGCCGTCGACCTCGTCAGAAAATGTGACAAGTGTCAGAAGCATGCCAATATCCACCATTAGCCTGCTGCCGACCTCAAGTACCTCACTAGTCCATGGCCCTTTGCACAATGGGGTATCAACCTTCTGGGGCCATTCCCGCCAACAACAGGTGGGAGAAAGTTCCTAGTGGTGGCAGTAGATTACTTCACAAAGTGGATAGAAGTTGAACCTCTAGCAACAGTTACAACCCGAAACATACAGAACTTCTTTTGGAAGAACATAGTATGTCATTTCAGGCTACCCCGGATACTGATCTCCGACAACGGCAAACAGTTCGAGGATATCAAGTTCCAAGAATGGTGCCAAAGTATGGGAATTAGTCAGAACTTCACGTCGGTCGCACACCCGCAGGCAAATGGTCAAACAGAAGTAATGAACAGAGCCATCCTCCACGGACTGAAAGCACGACTAGACCGAGCTAAAGGGTTGTGGGCGGACGAGCTACCAAGTGTTCTATGGGCTCACCGAACCATGGAAAAAAATGCCACAGGAGAGACCCCCTTTAACCTCACCTACGGCACCGAAGTGGTAATCCCGGCGGAAATTGAAGTACCTATGTTGCGACTAGAAGCATACGACGAGCAGACAAACGGAGACGAGTTACGCACCAACCTCGACCTATTGGACGAGGTGAGAGACCTCGCGCACATCCGAACTTCGGCCTACCAACAAAAGGTAGCTCGGTACTATAACGCCACGCTAAAGAAGAGGAGCTTCCGCGTCGGCGACCTGGTTCTCCGTAAGATCATGGTACCTGAACCCGGCATAGGAAAACTCGGACCAAATTGGGAAGGACCCTACAGAGTAAAGAAAGGACTCGGGGGGGCATACGAGCTCGAAAACATAGAGGGAAAGCAAGTGCCCCGAGCATGGAACATTGTCAACCTAAGGCGATACTACCTATAGACCGCCAAGTAAAGTGGATAAAATCACCACCAAAACAGGCCCCGCAAATGCGGTAGCCCGGACAGGAAACAGATCGGACATATGATTAGTTCGGCAAATATGATCAGTTCGGGAGAAAGAACAACTAACACTTAAGCAAAAGTCATTCCATTTCAGAAGTAAGGTAGTACATAAAAAAAAAATTTACAAGCCCGGAGCTATTTCTTCATTATCAGAAGGCACTTCAACAATACCCGAAGGCCCCGCCTCGCCCTCGGAGTCTAGCTCACCGTCAACAGCATTGGCCATCTCCTGAGTTATGCGCGAAGTGGATATGGCACTAATATCGAGCTCGAGGTACGTATTCCGGATCATCCACCGGCTTAGTTTAAAACCCCTCATGTATGAATCCACCATCAGATCATCAAAGCTCGGTGAAGCAATGTACTCATCGACAGCCTTCTTCTTGGCATCTTCGATACCTTGAGAAAAGATCTGCGTCCTCTCCCTGATGTCCTCCTGAAGGTACTCGACCTGATGCTGCAGATCCAGCCTCAAGTCCGCCAGGTGCTTCACAACCACTCCCATGGCCTCGGCATCTCTTTGAGACCTCGCCTGCCTGATCCGTGAAAAACGAGCCGTCTCTCCGGTAGCACGAGCAGCCTTCTCGGCAGCACGAGCAGCCTCCTCAGCAGCATGACGAGCCTCTTCGGCAGTTCGCGCCTGCCTCGAGCTCCTCTCCACCTGAGCCGCCAAGGCGTGAATAGAAGAATTCACCTACCAAAAGGGACCGAGTGATCAAAAGAACCAACAAAACGAAAGCCAAAGAGCTCTAAAAAAGGGAGAACATTACCACCATGGCATGGGTAACGGCACGACAGACCACATGATGCAGAGGGAGATCAGTCCACGCTGCGACCTCCTCGGGGAAAATAGCCTCCTTACTCTTTTGAACAGCATGGGTTGGCGACAACACACTCCTGTAATCCCCCGCGGCCCCTGAGCCCGAGGGCCCAGCTCGCGTATGAGCAGACCCGGAGTAAGCAGGAGCACCGGAGTATGTAGGAGCCCCTGTGTAGGTAGTCTCAGCATAAGGGCCCCCTGCCGGCTCCTGCATTGGAGGGACCATCTCGGGCTCCCTAGGCAGATCTTCTGGCTGATAGTCCGGCACCTTGGGCTCTGCATCCCGGGGCATCTCGGCGTGAGTTCGCTTGGCAACCCGCTTTCTCCTCTTCATGCCTTGAAACAAGTGCTCACCCCGGGTCCCTCGAGAATCCATCACACCTGCGAAAAGAAGTTCGCTATCAGTAAAGAGAAAGAAAGACAGCAAGATAAGAATCTCTAAGTGAAGAACCTACCCGAACTCAGGCCGGCCGCAATGAGTTTGGCCTCCGTCAGATACAGTTGACACTTCAGCCCAAGCGGCGTCCATTGCCGGAGGCCCTTCACCGTCTCTTTGTCAAGTGTGACCCCAGAGTCAAGAGCGGCCATCCCCCACCCGGTTTGAAACGGCCACCCCAGCACACTTCGCACCCCGAAATAGTCCCGCTTCCATGCTGGGACCTTGTTGAAGGGATGAGAGATCCATCCTATGGACGCCCAAAGATTGCGAAATAAGGGGCGAATTTCAAAAATTTTATCTCTCCCTTCAACTGGGAATCGTATTCCCTATTTAGAAAATCATATTTTCAAGGATCAATCTTGAACCATAAACTGAACCAGATCTGAACCAAAAGGAGTGGGAGAGGATTATACCTGGTACGGAGAAATACTATCTCCCAATGGAGGTGTTCACGCCCAAAGAAGGATCCAAAATCTGCTCCCACTGAAGATGGCGCAGTGAAGGATGGAGCAGAATCAGCAATGTTCTTCAAAAGAACTTGACCCTTCGCAAGAATCAACTGGACGGCTTGTGAGTACAGCTCCAATCAATCTTTTCCCAAAAGATTGAAATCAAGATCCAATCTTGATTGCTCCCAAGAACTAGAGATCGAACTGAAGGAATGGCAATGGCAGGAAGGTGGCAGCAGAAGAGAATTCGCAGTATGCAGGAAATCTCTTAATTTCTCTTTCTTAAAGAGAAGAATGCTATTGATGTTATTGTGTTCTTCAAGGCTGCCGTCCCCTTCCCCTTTTATAATCTTAAAGGGATCAGCTCCTAATCAAATTAGGAGTTACTAATCCAAATCATATTTGGGTTAGAAGTCCTTAGTGATAAGGGATAATCTTTATCTTATCTGCAGATCAGATCAGCTGTCTCCTAATCTAATTAGGAGGTTTCCAGATCTAAATCTTATTTAGATCTTGGACTCTCTGAGTGGATAGGGTCTAAGCCCAATCCTTTTAGCTGACCCACTTCAGAATTCGCCCCTTTAGATGACTGATCAAATCAGCCCAGTTCGAAATGGGCTTAAGGCCCATTAAGGTTATGTACTCAAAAAAACCTTCCAAATTGCTGCCCAGTTGGGCTTCCTTGTATGGCGTGGGACCCAAGCATTGATCTACACATCAGCCACATGGGTTCAGCCCAGCCTTTGTTACAAGGCCTGGCCGAATGCACTGCTGAAGACAGTGTACCCCCTGAAACCCATCAAATGAGCTCTATGGGCCCAACACTTACACTAAGTGGTCCCTGGGCCAAGCCACCTTGTAACACCCAGGGACTGTGGGCAGATGCAAGATTAGCCCATCAGGTGTTATCCTCAATGTTCTTACACTTAACCTCTCAGCCCATAATGATCATACACTGCCCGACAAGAGAGGACCTCTCCCTCGGCTGCAAGGAACAGTGTTGCACTCTCCACTCACATGGATCCCGGGAATTAAAACCTTCTTGCAAACAATTTAGAAACCATATATATATATATACTTTTATATCTTATATAAAATATATTTTGCAAAACAAATCTCAACGGTTGAAATCGGCTGCCGGCAGTCTTGGTTTCCATCAGTGAGAGTGCATCCCTAATCATTACCTTTGTCCGACAAAGGGGCTGATCCTGTCACTATGATCACCCACTCAGATGAATTCTCGGACTGTCCCAACATACCCAGGTTTTGACCCCCGCTAAGGATCTCACTGATTGGTACATCAAAGACAGCCCAATTCGACACCTAGTGCAGTATCATAATCGAGTCTAGGGGTCGGGTGTAACTTTCCAGTTTTGCCCATCAATCTTCAAGGTCCAGGGCAATACGGGAAATCTGGTCCAGTTCAAAGATTCAATTAATCCTACACTGTATGTGCCTAGGGTCTCACCCTGGCAGCTGAGACAAGCCACCCCAACCGACTTGGTGGCACTACAGTGTCAGCCTTGTCAGGATAGGTCTCCCCAGACCGACCCACTGGCTGTGAACATTCTAAACTAACACGAGTCTCATTAAGTGTCCAGTTTAAGGGTATTACACAGAAACATACCAAGGGAACATGAATCAAATATGCATCTTTATTCATTTACAATAAACTCATAAAGTACATCATTCTGATTGAAGCCAAGGGCATACAAAACTGTCTAACACTTGTTGGGGAGCTCATGTAAAAGCTTAAAGCCCGGGCAAGGAGACAGGTAGTAAGCCCGCCTATGCTCGGGGAGGGGACCCGCTTGCTTCTTAAGCATCAAGATTGAAGAAAAAATCTCCAAGTCCAACGGAAAGCTCTCTTCGCAAAATAAGGAGATTGTTCCCACCAAATTTCGAATGGAATTCGGGTGAAGCTGGCCGACCGTCATGCCGAAGTGGTTCAAGACTTCGACAAGGAGGGGATGGAAAGGCAATCGCAGCCCCACGGCGAGCTGCTCCCGGAATATCACGATCTCATCAGGACCGTGTTCCCAAGGAAAGCTACCCGAAGGTATGAATTAAGCGTACTCCCCGGGCAAGTTATAGTAGGTAATGAGGGATTGGAGCACCTCGGGCATCATGGTCGAAGGACCAAACTTGTCTAACATCCGACCCCAACAAGAGGTGGACGCCAAACTATTGGAAGCGCCTCGGCCTACGAGCTCGAACTCTTCCTCGAGCTCTACCTCTGGCTCACTAGGGCTATCGGGGGATGCAACTCGGTTCGTAGAACCTGCATCAAACCCGCTGAAAGGACTATCCGAGCCATCCAAGCTAGACATCGGGGAGTGAGATGGGATCCAGGAAAGTACTCACCCGGACAAAGGCTGTAGACCACAGGAGCTCGGACGAGCGGAAGACCTTGAACGCAAACTGAAAAAACCTGGACGCGAACTGGATGCGAGTTGAAACTCGGACGCGAGCTCAAGAGAAATACAGAAGTGACAACAACTGGGGTCCCCCCCGCTATTTATACTCACAATGACCGAAAGGTGACGGCTTAGATCAAAGCCAATCCGACAGCCTACAGCCGCACTGATCGCACGTCCCCCGAGACCGAGATGTGATTGGTGCACGTCTTTCTAAAACTGACAGAGCGTTGGCACACATCTTTTCGAAACTGACGGAACGCCAGCACACGTCTCCTCAGTAAAAGCGGCAGCGGCACGTCTTTTTCAAATTTGAAAAGACGCCCGCTATCGCGCCCCCCAAGTGGCGCACTTTTTTGAAATTTCAAAATAAAGCGCGTGCCGCCACATCTATCAGCGTTTAGGCAGGCTGGCGCGCTCCCCGCCTAATGGACGCTCGAAGAAACCCAAGGAACCCTGACAACACACCTTGCGCCGTCAAAACCAAGATTCAAAGTGCAAGGCAAATCTACCTGACACCTTGCGAACTCCCCGCGCCAGGGCAAGACCCTTAGCACAAGGAGTGGGGGCAATTGATGAAGGAAGATTTGGCCCGACCTCGCAAATCACACCACGTGGCAAAAAACAAGTAGCTCGGCACTTAAAGCAGCATACCTAGGGTACAAACACCAAAGGGAAGAGACCAGCGGTCCGAACTCCCCTCGAGGAGACCGAACTCCCCTCGAGGAGACCAACTCCCTAAGAGGAGCCCGAACTCCCTACAAGGGGCCCGAACTCCCTAAAAGGAGCCCGACCTCCCTACTAAGAGCTCGAACTCCCTACGAGGTGCCCGAACTCCGGCCGGATTACGCATCATCAAGTCGAGTGGCCCATTAAGGTCAGGGTGGGGTTGGATCAACAGTTACCCAGTGATCCTTTGTTTAAACTTGTTTGAAAATTTCTTTCTTCTTCTCTATTTACCATTTAGAGCTTTCTTATCCTCTGTTTTAGGGCTTGCTCAAATCGCTAAAGCAAGCTTCACAACCATTGATGACCATTCTTGCCACTGCCATCCTTACTAGTTAGGGCTTGTTCAAGTTATAGTTTCTTGCTGTCACCATTCTTGCCATCCCAGCAATAACACCCTAATTAGCGTAAATGAGAGTGCAAAAATGTAGAGTGCAAGACCTTGTATTTTGTATTAATTTGGAAGAAATATAAATACAAATATATAGAGTGCAAGACCTTGTATTTTGTATTAATTTAGAAAAAATACAAATATAAATATATAGAGTGCAAAACCTTGTATTTCGTATTAATTTAGAAGAAATACAAATACAAATATATATAGTGCAAAACCTTATATTGTATATTAGACTCAGTTTGGAAGGAGTATAAATACAAATTTGTTGAGTGCAAAACTATGTATTTTATATTATTTTGTATGGATTTGTACGGTACATATTTGCATTTATACTCCTTCCAAACTGAGCCTTAATTTCGAAGAAATATAAATACAAATATATAGAGTGCACAACCTTGTATTTTGTACTAATTTACATGAATTTGTGCTATACACATTTGTATTTATATTCTTTCCCAACTGAGCCTTGGAACAATTATTTGGAATCCTGTCTCAAAGCTTTACATTGGCGTTTCTCCTCGACAAGCTTTGAAGCAACAACACTGGTGCAATCTTCTTTCAACAGCCTCGACGATGGTTTATAAAACCATCGACGATCGTTCCTCCTCCCTAGGAGAGTTTGGATAAAGTCCCAACCATGGTTTTTAAAACCGACCTAGAGATCGAATCGATCAGGGGTTCAGTTATTGGGTCGAACGGTCCGACCGTTCTAACAAAAAATTTAAAAAAAATTAAAAAGTAAATTAAAAAATAAAAAACAGCCAAAATCATTCGAATGGTTCAAACGATTAACTTTCCGGATCAACGGTTTACTGATAAAAATCAACGGGTTTTGAAAAAAATCTGATTTTGGGGAAAACCGAAACCTATCACCTGACCGGTTCCCGATTTTTCCGGTCCAACCATCCAGTCCGATCCAGTTTTGAAAACCATGATCCCAACATAAGATCCCAACGGCCATTGTAGTTGAGCATTAATTAAGAATATCTTGTTGGAACTAGATCCGAACTCACCAAAGGTGGTTTCTCCATCTTATTTTCCCATGTTCTTATTTTGGTAGATTAAGTAGAGGAGAAACAGGGGCAAGCAGTCAAAGTAGATGATGCGGGGAAGTCAGGTGAGACCATCTGATTCGGAGGCATTGCCACTGCCAATAATTTTTTTGAGATTTTTATAATTTGCTGTATATTTTGTGACTATTGCGTTTTAGTTATTTTGATAAATATTTTTTAGTTGAAATTTATAATGACGAGTAGATGATTATTATTTTATCATTTTCTGCAATTTTTATTTTATAGCAGAAATATATAATTTGTAATTCTTTTCAGAAATATATTTTTGGAAAAATATCATTTTATGTGTTTTATGAATTTTTTTTTTCTTCTGAAATATATAATTTTTTGCAGATTTTTATTATAAGTTTCTGTATTTTCCATGATTGTTGTTTTTTAGTTGAAATATATAATTTTTGGACTATTTATTATTTTGAAATATATGATTTTTTGGATGAAAATGTATTTTTGTTTTTTATCATTTTGTATATTTTCAACCATTTCTATAAATTTTTGCATTTTCTGCATTTTTTACTTTCCTTGCAAAATTTCTGTATTTTTTTAATTTTCTTGCATTTTTATATTTTTAATGCAATTTTCTGTGTTTTCTTTAATTCTTTATGTTTTTTACAATTTATGTTTAAATGAAATGTATATGTTTGTTTATTTTTTATTATTTTCTATTTTTTTTGCAATTTCTATTATCTTACATAAAAAAGTTTAAAAAAAAATCCAATGTGGGCTAGGGGGAGGTTAAGGTTAGGGTGGATTATGACTCACTAACATCAATAAATATGGGCTAGGAATGGGTTAGTGGGTCAATATGGGTGGATTGATACTCAACCTACACCCAACCCAACCCACACATTTGCTACCCCTAGTTGGCAGGGACAGGGATGGGAGTGTTTCCCTAACCCACCCCTTGCCATAGGGCTGTTGACGGGTCGGGCTAGGTCGGTTTATTGGCATTTTTCCAACTGACCCGACCTGGTTGGTTTACCTAGAAATGAAACCGAAACTGACCCAGTACTAAGTAAAACCGACCTGGTCAGTTTGAATCGGTTTGGGTCGATTTTGTGAATGATTCTCTCGGTGTGAACGGTAAAGGATTCAAGTCTAACAAAGCAAAGGTTGGATGCCTGAAAATTAAAAATGATTTGATGGATTAAAACTAATATTTTATATATCAGAAATTTTATATATAATATGTATATTTCTGAAATAAAGCTAATATATATATATATATATATATATATATATATATATATATATATATATATATATTTCCACAAATATATATCTGAAATATATATTAAAACTGAAATATATCAGATATATATATATATAATATCTGAAATATATTATATATATAATATATATCTTAGTCGGTTCGGTTTATATTTTTTTTAACCCGAAACCGACCGATATTGAAGAAAAACCGACCAATCCCGCCCAATCAAACACTTGAAATTGAAACCCAATCCGATTTCAATTCCAAATCCCTATTCCTGCAAAGCAAACAGAGCCTAAGTGCTTTATGAATGTTTATGAGAATAAGCACTTATTAACACTTATTTTTCAAATAATTACGCCCAAACTCCGCCTAAATGATAAAAGAATTTGGAAGGTCTATTAGAGGTTTTATACTTTAGCGAGGAATTTGATACTTGCTAGAGGATTACTAAGAATCCAAGTTCTGAAGGAGTATTAATTTCTTTTTTCACAACTTAGACAGAATATAACCACAAAATCAAGAAGACAATACAGAATATGATGGAGAAGTATGTACTTCTCCCTAGAAAATTAGGTCTTATCAAAGCTAGGTAAACATGTAATTCATTTTTTTTTTCTTATAGTTCTACATAACAGGGACCAAAATGCAAGTTTCTTATAGGATTAACATGCGTCAGCCTCCGGGTCATTTACTGGAACAAAATCCAAATCAGGGAAAAAAATTGATTTGAACTTTTATTCATCTCTGAGGCAGATTTTCCATCTTGGAAGTACTTTTTGTTTAGTTCGTGGTTTTGTAGTCGATAACTTCTGATCAAATTTGTGGTTATCCAAAACATGAACAGAATTTGAAGATTGGAGTTCAATAGTCTTTACACTGCCAACCAGCCATGCTAGCTAGCTAGTTCAGTTTGCTGTCTGTTGTATTTGAACTCAGTTGTTTGATAAAAGGCTCAGCTCAGGCCAGCTTTGTTAGAAATTATATTCTAGTTGCTACACGTCCTCTTGTAATTTAATTTCTTTTTGGGGGATCTTCTTGTTGCTCGATCTATTAATCTCGCTACCTGCACTCCTTTGGAAAGTGAAGCTTGGGCCCTTTTGGAAGCTTTGAAATTAGCATCTGATTTGAATATGGATCATATTATTTTTGAGAGAAATGTGTAAATTATCATTAATTCTGTATTGGGTACATTACCTCACCCCCCGGTGAATCAACATGATCTTAGCCGACTGCAGAGAAACCCTTTTACCAAATTCTCCCAATACTAAGTGAAGTTTAGTATGAAGTGTTGCGACAAGGAATTAGCAAGACATGCACCTTCAATTTCTGGTCCTTGTTCCAGGTAGGAGTGTCCTTTTCTCCGACAAGTGGTTGATTCTGACTCTACTCACCGAGTATTTTGAATGAAAATTTTCCTTTTGGCGTAAAAAAAAAATTAATTTCTTTTTATTTATGACGATCGATATTAATGTTTGAACCAGGTTTTGTTTTTGAATAATGGAGCTTGTGTGATTGTAAATTTTGAGCTTAAAATTGTACCTGACAATGTCCATGGGCTTAAGAAAGCTGAGCTAGGTAGGGAACCCAACCCAAAGCCTTAAGAAAACTTTGAATCCAAAGCCAAAAACAATGTATGTATGCTTACACTAGGATCGAATAAATATTTGTACATGTACACATCCGATGTGATACAAGACCTGCAGAGGCGAGGAACAATTAAGAAGAATTACACCATTAAATAATGAATAGCCCTACCTAGTTACCTTCTTTAAGTCGGCAGTGTGAGACCTCTCCTCCATTTTCAACATGTCAAGCAGGAAATCGTTCCAGGTGTCAATGGGCCCAGGCAAGCACCAATGCACACAATCGTTATACAAAGTAACATTCTCATGAGGCCAGTGCCCATATCGACTAGGGTGTCCATCTGGTCTCAATAACGAAGCTTGGGTTGTATCAAGCAACCTAAATTTCAACCCTCCTCTCTTTCCTCCTCTCTCGGCTGCAACCTTGAACTCCTCCACCTGGATCCTATACAGCTCTAAATCCGTCCCATCTAAACGCTTCTCCTTGCTCCTATACGGCCTTCTCCTCAAACAATTCCCTCCCTGGTTCCATAAACCATTCTCAAAGTGTGAAGGCGCAAATGTCCTGAGAATCGTCACTCCCTTGAAGCTTTCTAAGCTGTTGATGGCTCTCAAGGCAGTGTGAATGGCTTTTCTGTAACCGTAGGACATGGGGAGGTCTGTGACATTCTCTATGAGACAGTAGCGGCACCCCACCAGCTGACCCTTCTCATAATACATGCCTGGTCGGAAGAACCAGTGGCCGGCAGAGATGATGAGGTAATCGAAATCGTCAATCTGGGTGGTCCATTCTGGGTTGAACTCATCGAGGTAGAGATTGAAAAGGCCGGTTTTGGTGGGACCGTCGGCCTCGGTTTCCTCTGCTTTAACAAGAAAGGGGGTCCAGAAGCTGGCAATGGTGAAATTGTAGCTCATATATTTCCAGCGCTTGAAGTGTTCATCCGCTGTGTATGAAACATCCACGGGATATTCCACCTATACACATGTGACATGACATGAAAACAATAATTTGTTACTTGTTAGGGATGATGAGAGAAAACAAGTCATGCTCTGCAATCTGCAATGCTATGAGGCTGTGATCTCTCCTGTTTGGGCTTGGGCTCGACTTCAACTCAGTTTGGGCCTTATCAGAACAAAATTCAACCACCCATTTACTGATGGAGTTGAAAGTGGAAGCCCAAATGGCCCAGCTTATTAAATCCCAACAGGTCAGAACTCAGAGTTCTGTTCTGGCCCGATGCGTTTTGGCAATGAGCACCCCAGCTTGAGTAGTGTATGATACGGCAAACTACGTCCACAGGTTTACATATGTGTATAATTAATTAATTCCTTGTTTTCTCTCCATCAAAACGTTGATGTGTGATTTCTTTTTATTTTTATTATTGGAAGTTTCAAGTTAGCACGCCACACATTTAAATATACATAAAACTAAAAAAAAGGCATGAAATCAATCAACGTGAAAATGAGGCAATTGGGTGCCCTAGATCCGCATCTACCGGTCCATTGACCCCTAGAGTCTAGGCCCGACAATCTCCTTCAATTACTCCCCTATCTATAAATCCAGGATATGAAGGTGTGGGGTGGGGGAATCAAATGGCAACTGCAACACCTCTCTGTTCGGGTTTTTTTTTTTTTATTCCAGATTCCAGATGAATCGGGTCAAATATGAAATCCCACAACCATATGATGCTTGTGAGTGCATTAATATGCAGCATGCATATAGGCCCCTGTGAATGTCAATTGTCAGCCTCAAACGTGACCTCTCCTTGGTTTTTCTTTATTTTATTTTTATTTATTTTTCATAGTTAGGTAAACTATGCCCGTCTATAGCTAATTATCAATTAGTCTTGATGATTTAAGTTAAACCCAGTCAACTTCTAATCCTGGCACTCTCCATTCTTGATTTATATTTCACCTTGCGGTACAATACTGCACGTATGATAAGATTAGGGATATGGGGAGAAGTCATTTAGTTAATAATTGTGCCCACGTGTCCACATTAAGAGTGCTTATGTCTTTTGACATGGAGATGCTTTGGTAATGACAGCACCCGTACATATTACAAATTTACAATAGACTACACAAACACATGTAAGTGGGAATTGAGTTCATCCCTAACAAGAGGAGACTAGTACTAGGATTATCATGCATTAATTAATCTTAATCTCTTACATTAATACCCTTGATTTCTAGTTAATTTTGGGTAAATATCTGGATGTATGTACGTGCAATTATGTATATATGATCAATATACGTGGAGATAGCTAGCTTCAAGCTTCATCCAGATTAATTAATTCCAAGAGAATTGCTCTATATATATGGAGTTCTGCTTCCAATTTCCATGTTGAGACAAAGTGTAAACACTAGTGTGTACTCTATCATTCCTCACAGTACTTCCAACTAAGACGCAACATTCCAACTGACAGGGTTATTTTGGTCATTACAATTGCATTAAGCTATTTGTTTAATGTAATATCTTATACATATCCATCTTATTGACTTAATATCCTAGTTGTTATGATGTAAGAGTTGCTATTAATTATCAATGCCACAAGTTGTCTTTGTTTATTAGTTTTTCAGTACATGGGGAATGGATATCTCATATCCTCTTACAGGGCACACAGATCAGTTTATTAATCTATATCAAGTGATCAACAGCTTCCTTATTAGTTGTTTTTATATTTTAACAGAGTGGCCATTCTGACAACTTGGTTGCAGTAGTGCTCATGGACCAACAAGGAACTATCCATTGATCGATTCAATGATCAAAAGAAACCAAACAAGGCTTTAACTTCAAAACCAGTTCTCAACCAAAACCCACAGATCTGTTAATGGCAATATCTTTGCAAAATGCTAGATAAAAATTTTGAAACAGATTTAATTAGCTTTGAGTTCGAGATTAGTTCCAGTCAAGCACATCACATGCATGCAAGCACACAGACAACTACTCTTGAAGAGTTGTGAATTTTGAGGAAATAAAACAACTAACATTTATTGTTTCAATAAATTAACTTAGAACAAATGCATTAATGAAAGCTAAAGAGAAATCACAATATATCTTATATGTAAAGCACAGGTGATGGAAGGTTTACCCTGGATAAGAGGCATATCAAAGACTGCATCTGGTTTCTGGCCACAGAATCTCCGACGAAAGCCAAGGACTTGCCGGTGACAAGTTGAAGGAACTTAGCCGGGTTGAAGATGGGTAGCTCACAGTCGTTTGGTTTCCACCTCCATTTCATGAACTCAGTATCAGGCCTTCCATACTTCATGCAATTCTGGTGTTCGTGGATCGCCCAACAACTCAGATTGGTGTAATAAGGCGCCTCCGGGTTCGGAACCCATTCTCCTGTAAAAATGTCACACTGTGTGGTTGATGCTGCGCCTTTTGTATTCTTTACAGTGTTGAAGGAGGAAGAAGACGGTGATGACTGAGAAGAATTGTTCCATAAGAATGAAGGGAAATAGCCAAGGAACGGATAATAAAGAGGTGCGATGGTTACAAGAATCAGGGCTGTGATTGCTACAAGAACTCTTTTTTGTGTCTTTTGAACAAGTGTTTGGCTTTTCTCAAGGAGATGATTCAGCCAGAATTGAAGCTTCATTGAAAAGGAATAATGGACGAAAGGTTGAATAGAATTAATGCAAATATGGGTGTTTGAATTGCAAATGATGCAAAGAAGTATAAAAGAGAAAAAGAAAAGGGAAGAAAGAAAAGACACCTCAACCAATCTCTCGAATTTCCATTAAGCGTTAAAGGGACTTCCGACTTACCAAAAGGAGAAACTGTGTGTGCTTGCTTTGTTTTGGCGATGAGTGCATAGCTTTCTGCCTTTCTTTCTCTGTTCTTATGTTATGTGGGTGGAAGGTTCGTTGTTTTTTTCTTAGTATTTTCCTTTTTTCTTTTAGGTGGGGTTAAGTGGTGATGAAATTCAGTTATACCAACTCTCTAGAATGGCAACATGTGGAGTTAGGCGGGTTGTCGATTTCCGAAATCCATTTGAGACCTAGAAATTCAACTAATTGGCCTGCGCGCTTTAACTTGGACCCAACTAATGCACCTCATTCTCGGGTTTGGGTTTTCTGGGGTTTAAGTCAGGTTTAGCTATTGGGAAACCCGTCAACCCGACTCGGCTTGAATCCAATAACAATGACCTTACCACATTTTTTTATATGTTGTAGATGGTCCTTGGATTGTTTTGTAAGGTAAAATAGTGGTGGCTTTTAGTTCAAAAAATGGCGAAACGGGGTGGCAGAGTTGGTCAGTGTTTCGAGGAATGCAAATCGTAAGGCTCACAGCCCTCTCCTCGTAAACACAAAATGACAAAGCGAAACATTTGCGTTTTGATAAATAAACAAGTTATAGAAGATGATCACCAACCAATTCAACTCTTTTAGTGTTCGTCAGTTGGTGTTAAAAAGAATATATATAAATATATAGATAGATGGCCACCCATGTGGCTAGCTAGGTAGTAGCTAGCACCCCTAAAGAAGGTTTAAGTTTACTAATAAATTCTGGTTATTCTACTCGAATTAATTAAATACTGTGGCAACTATTAATTAAAATAGAAGAGTGGTCTGTGTTAGTGTGTCCTATCCTTCAATTCTTACGAGCAAAAGGCAAAAGAAAGGGAACAAGCTAGCCACTTTTTGAGTTTTTTCTCTATTAAAAGGTAGAGTACTTAATGGTATAAGAGTTCAATCACTTGAGAAAGGATGAATTAGGTTTGGATATGTCTGAGCAACCTAGGAATCTTTCCCAAGAAAAATGAGCAATTAGGAATCTTTCACATGGCAACATAAGTGGGGTTATTAGGGTTTCATGTGTGCTTCTCCCTGACCCTAACCTTTATTATTGCCCCAAATTCCAGCTTTTGCAGAAAAAAATAAAAAATAAAAGCCATTTTTAAGCTTATTGTTTAAGTTTTTCGGTTGATGTCATTTAAGTTGAAAATTTTCACTTCCTAGGTTGGGTATAGTGCTGCCCTTTGATAGATCCGGAGCTAGAGAACTATAGCCAGTTAAGAGGGCACTACTGCCTACTGAATCTAATGGATGACCTGTACAGACTGACAAAACGATTCCTCTAAGAGATTTTTTTTTTCTTATTTTTAAAAAAGGATGACTAGTTGATCCAATTGGACCACATTTCTTTTCCTTCATGCTCCAGGTCAACAAGTTTATTAATTAATGTGCAGTCTCTTCGATCGTAGCTAATTGGTTGAAATACAATTCATTATTAGAGAGTTGCACCTTCACAGTGAGTGAAACAAAAGGAAGAGGGAGAAAGGAAGGGAAAAGGTGGACCAAATGATCTCAATTATCAACAACTGTTTAAGTGAGATTTGAAAACCAGGGCCAGGAGTCGAATAAATTCAGGGTCCGTTTGATTCTCAGTCAGAATTGGAATCGAATTTTTTTTTCAAAATGGTCTATTTTCATGGTCTGTTTGGTTCGGGCAGAAATTGGAATCAGAATTAAAATCGGTTGGGGTCCATTTGGTTCGCAGTCGGACTCGGAATGATTCATTTACATAGTCTGTTTGGATCAGACAGGAATGAAAATGGAAATGTAAATTAGAATCAGCAGGAATAGGATTTCATTCCCAAGGGAGGGGCATTCCCTCAAATGGGGGAATAGCAGGAATGGAAATGGGATTCTGATTCCACCCAACCAAACAGTTGGAATCAGGATAGCTTATTCCGATTCCGATTCCAGACCACTGTTCCCATGAACCAAATGGGACCTTAGAATGGGATTTCATTTCGAGAGGGAATGTCATTTCATCATGAATGAGAATAGGTAGGGGTGAGCATTCGATTTATTTGATTAAAAACCAAACTGAATAAACCAAAAATTTAAAACTAAATTAGAAAAATGAAAACCGAAACTAAAGGGAAACTGAAATAAGTGGAACCAAAATTTTTAGTTTGGTTTTTGGTTAATTCGGTTAAAATCGAATTCCAAAAATATATACTATATTATATATTGTATATCATAACATATAATATATAAATATATATTATGAAATCAAATTTTATATATATATATATATATATATATATTAAATATAATATGTTATATATTCATGCTATATAGCGAAGTTTGGTTAATTCGGTTTTTTTAATTAATCGAATTTCTAATTCTAAAAACTGAAACCGAAACTGAAATATTTAAAAATTGAAAAAAAAACAAAGCAAATTAACCAAAAACCAAAATAACAGAACCAAAAAAAACCAAAATTTTTTGTTCGGTTTTTCAGTTTTAACCGTATAATGCTTAATGAAACAGTTGAAATTAAAATGGACCATTCTGATTCCAAACCCCTATTCCTGCAAACCAAATTCATCCTCAATAAAACTTCCTGTCCAACCTTGTGATTCAACATAACAAATGGCAATAGAGGCTAAGTCTTAAAATCGTGAAGTTGGTTCTTTTCTTATTTCCTGAAAATCATTGTAGATGCATTATTGTTCTATTTTAAATGAAGGTTTCATATTTAGATCCTGTTTGGTTCGTGGGAATAAGGGTTTAGAATCGGAATTCGAATGGACTATTCCGATTCTAACTGTTTGATTGGGTAGAATCAGAATCACATTCCCATTCTTGATGGAATGACATTCCTACATTTCAGAGAATAGCCATTCCATGCCCCTCCTTTGAGATTGAAATCTCGTTCCTACTGACTCCCATTCTTATATGAACTAAATAGATTATAGGAATGAACCATTCCAATTCTAACTGCATACCAAACGGACCTTAGAACTGTATGAAAAAAAGAGGTGGGTCTGAAATGCCAACACCTCTGTTTCTCCACTAAATAAAATTAACGAGTTATGAGTATGCCACTTTAATTAAATTATCAATTGATATCATAATCATGTCAGGTTGGTTGTGGTCAAGCTTTCATGATGGATGATGCTTAAATATGGCATACCCCACCATGACCATGTCATTAGTTAGGTGAGCCATGCTAATCAGCTGCCAATAAATAACCTCATGAATAAGGCCACTACGTCCTCAAGATTCATGGTTCATATCAGCAAAAAATAGTTAGAATGGACAACGGAAGCCTGTAATAGGATTGGATTTGGGTTGGATCCATGTACATCTACATCTAACAATCTGATTATCGTATTTTTTGGATCCGAATCCCATATGTCAGACTCTGATCAGATTTGGACTGAATTCGCATCCAATGCACCTTATTGTGCTGAAAATGACAGAAATTAAAAAAGAAAATAAAATAACCAATTAATTTTAATGTATATATAGGTCTGAATATGATATTGGAAAAGTTAATAACTAATTAACGGGTACATAAAAATGGTATGCAATCAGGTGGTATTCCTCAAAATTCACTCGACGAGATTGATTGGTCAAAGCTCTTCTAATATCATACCTTTTCGATATTAACTTAAATTTTAATCAGACCAAATGGGGTTAAATTTACATTTAAATATAAAACCTAAATTTACATTTTTTTTGAGTCCATTGACAACCCTAAAAGAAGAAAAGAGACTGAAGATGGATGTTGACAAGGGACCTGTAACAAGAGGAAAGGAACAATTTTGTTTTCATTGAACTGTGTACTTTTCCTTGCTGTTTGTTCTCTGAAATGGCATAGCTGGAGAAATGCGATTGAATGCTAACCAATCACAACATGACAAACACTTAATATAAAGATGGTTTGGACATCCACTCTGTAAGAAAGACACGACAAACAAAGCCCATCAAATGTGTATTCAATTGAGTGCATTGTTAAAGGATTTTTCTAATCAACACGCCATTTCCCCATAACACATTAACAGTATATATAGGTTGGTCTGCTAACGTTAATCTGATCATGCTCACCACATTATTGTATGGATTGGACATCCAGATTACAATGATATGGGGTTTGTTGGTCAGCTTAACAGGAAAATTGGATTATTTGGAGTGAGAAATGAAATCATCTGTGAATTGGCAGCAGCGAAAGGATTGATTTGTTTTCGCTTTTAATATGAGATGAAGTGAAAGGGAGTGATATCTGATAATATTTGATTTGATTTTTTTTTCATTCCTTTTATTGCCATGTCATATAAAATGAAATCTATTGGCTCCAAACATTTTTTTTCTTTGTATTTATTATTATTTTTTTAGGCAGGGGGGAGGGTTTAACTGTTCAGTTTTATGGGAATGAGAAAATTTAGGGTGCCGAAAAAATATGGCATTTGAAGAGTTTTGATTGATCACAACTCACATGTGAATTTTGATAAATATCACCCGATTGGTTACAAGTTTTTTTGGATATCGTATCTTTCTACAATCATAATCCCATCCTCTCGAAGTGTAGTCATGGCTAAGGTTATAAATTAATGGGCCGACTCGCAAACAAATTTGAGTTTGATGGGCTTGAATTTGCCTTCAACTTCCAAGCTGCCACCAGCCAAACCTTGCACCTGAGACCTATGTGCCATAATGGTTTAATTGATCAAATTCAAATTCAGATGGCGTCTATTCAAATATGATCCAATAATAATCTGTGAGATCTGTATTCGATCCATTTATGTGTTAGGATATCTAATTCAAATTCGATTTGATTAAAAAAATTTTAAATTATATAATAAATGAAATAGAAAAAATAAACAAGTTTATCTAACTTGACTTCCAATTTTTTTTTTCTAAGACTTGGCTTCTAGGTTAGGGTTACCAAATCTCAACCAGACTTATAAAATTCAAGAGGGGTAGGTTGAATGCATTATTTTAATTTCTAGGGTAAATTGCTAAAACCCCCCCTGACGTTTCTAACCATTCTTGAAACCTCTCCTGAAATTTGATAATTGCAATTACCTCCTCTAAACTTTTGATATAGTGGCAAATAGACCCCCTTTGTGAGAATCCTCTAATAAAATGTATGAAAATGTCCAAAATACCCATGCAATTATCAAAGCTAGTTTTTACCCAAAAAAGAGCAATACATACTTTATAAACAACAAAAAATGGAAAATTTAAAGTTGCATCTTCACCTTTGATTGATTGATATGAAGGGTTAGAAATAGTTGAATTTCAGAAATAAAGATTAGAAGGGCTTGGGCTAGTGATTCATATGAGAAATTTTTGGAAAATAAACATTTTGATCAAAAGTAACTGCATGGGTATTTTGAACATTTTCGTGCTTGTTTTTAGAGAATTCTAACAAAAGGGTCCACTTGCAATTATGTCAGAAAATTTAAGAGAAACGATTGCAATTATTAAACTTCAGGGGAGATTTCAGCAATTTACTGTAATTTCTGTTCTTAACTACGGGTGCAACTTGGAGGGGCTTGGGATAGGTTTTTGTCAAAATTTTAATGGACTTGGCCCAAAGGCCTGAGCCGAAAGCAGTCTAAAATGCTTACATGGGCAAACTTAAGTTGTACCCCTAGTTTTAATGCACCTATTATCACCATTGATTGCCACTGATGATTCCACTTTTAGGCAAGGATCTAGTTCTAGCCATAGCATTTAGTCAACATATAGCTTGGTCATGGTAGTTAGCCCCTTGTTGGGAATGCTTATTTTTAAACACTTATTTTAAGCTGGGACCGCGCCAATAAGCTGGGAAAGAAGCCGATAAGTGCTTATTCTAGAAAATAAGCCCGTTTGGAGAAGCCAAAATTTTTGGTTCATTTTCAAGTACTTTTTCAATAAGTGCTTATTGTGTTTCTGGCCCATCTTTGCCCATATTATAGTTTTTGCCTGACACTCATAAGCAATTATTAGGATAAGCACTTATTTATCCAATATGCACTCCCAAACTAGGGCTTAATGGTACACTACAAGCTTGAGCATGGATACACTATTTATCCTACAAGTACTTATTTATCCACTAAGTCCCCATTTGTAAGAAGCTCTTTTCCACCAAACACTCAAAATCACTTATCCTATGCACCTATTTATCCAATAAACACTCCCAAACGGGGCTTTATGATGAATGTGCAAGCACGAACAAGGATATACAATACTAGTTACTTGGCCCGGACCATGATCTAGAATCTTGGATTGGGACTTATCAAACACAACTAATTAAGGAAAGTCTAAGCCGAAAGAGGAGCCTGAAGCTCAAAATCCAAGCCCAATCCATTTAAAAGTTTTAGGTTGAGTCCACTGATTTTAAGCAGCCTAGGGAAGGCAATCTTTCTAAATCTCTCCTCGGGCCTCTCCTTGAATCACAAGAAATGCTCAGAATTTTGGTTTAAAGCATTTGGTCTGTCAGTTGGAAATCATAATTAAAGGATTTGATTCAAAATTCTTCTAACCATTGCTTTTACATGTTTACAATATCAGTCAGGGATTTTTCCTTCTTTTCAGTTTGGATGGGAGATTTGGTGATTAACACATTTCAAATGAACCTCTTTGTGCAACGCATTAGAGAAAAGACCAAAGAGCCAGAGCAAAAGCTAAGAATTGCAGTAAGTGCCAAACTGGAGCCCTTTCACAGTTGTGCAAACACACAAGCCAAACCTTGTATAATTTGATGGATTAATTGAATGCTTTTACATTTTTATAACCACCAGATTCTTCTGGATGAATTTATTTATTTTTCTTTTCCAAAATCTGAATAGAGAAACAGATAAGAATTGCCATTTTAATAAAATAAATACCCTTACCTAATTCTATTCTTTCTGTCAATCAAGTGCAGGCGCTCTTCAGACGATCTTCTGCCTTCCATCTTCAACATCTCAAGCAGGAAATCGTTCCATGTGTCAATGGGCCCAGGCAAGCACCAATGCACACAATCATTATACAAAGTGACATTCTCATGGGCCCAGTGCCCATAACGGCTTGGATGCCCATCTGGTCTCAGTAGCATAGCTTGAGTTGCATCAAGCAACCTAAACCTCAAACCTCTCTTCCTTCCTTCTCTCTCTGCATATTTGAATTCCTCAATTTGGGTCAAGTACAGCTCCAAAGTTATCCCCTCCAAACGGGTTTCATTGTTCATAAAGGGTCTAGTCCTCACACAGTCCCCTCCCTTGTTCCATTCACCATTCTCAAAGTGTGAAGGAGAGAAGGTCCTCAGAAACGTAATGCCCTTGAAGTTTTCTAAGCTGTTAATGACTCTAAATGCAGTCCGGAAGGCCTTTCTGTAGCTGTAGGACATGGTAAGGTCTGTGACATTCTCTTTGAAGCAGTAGTAGCACCCTACGAGCTGGCCGTTCTCATAGAACATGGTTGGCCGGAAGAACCAGTGACCGGCGGAGAAGATAACATAGTCGAATTCGTCGATCTGGCTGGCCCATTCATCGTTGAATTCATCGAGGTAGAGATTGTATAGGCCAGTGTAGAGGGGACTGTTGGGGTCAGCTTGCTTTGCCTTGACAAGATAGGGTGCCCAGAAAGATGCAATTGTGAAATTGTAGGAGACGTAGCGCCACCGTTTGAATTGTTGATCTGATGTCTTGGATACATCCACCGGATACTCCACCTGGAAATTCAAGACAGGAGATCGAACAGCTTTATTAATTTTAAGGGATGCAAACAGAATACAGTCATAATTCCTCCTGCAATTATTCACTTGTGTTGGGGTACCACATATATATATGACCCACAATTGAACATGGGTGGTGATGGGACTGTCTCAATCGTGTTAGCTACTTCAAATTGGACTGATTCAGAAATAAGTACAGTGATGTCTGAAAATGGAAGCTCCAACCTTGAATAGCCCATATATATATATATATAGCACGTCTCTTACACAAGAAGCACTAGTTAGGCTTATGGGTGTAAATGGATCAAACAGTAATATCTGAATTCAAATTCAATTAGAAAATTTAATATTAGATAAACATTAAAAATTAATATTCAGATTCAAATTTGATTAAATACCCAAGTATTCAATTCAGTTTGAATTTGACTGATTAATTATTTTAGGTAATATAAATTATTTATATAATTTAAATATTATATATAAATAAATTAACTAAAATATTTAAATATTTTATATTATATATATGAATTATATAATCAATTGAATTTCCATATTTATTAAATCAAATTAGATCATATCCAAATTCAATTAAATTATGTCAAAAATCTAAAATTTCAGATTTGGATTTTCAGATACCATTTGACACACCCTAGTTAGGCTATATCCGTAGATCTGAATTGGACTTGGTTTTGCTTCAGCTTGATAATGGAGGTCTAAATATCAATTATCAAAGCTGTCCAAGTCCAAATCAGGGAGCTGGAAAACTTTCTAGTTTACTAGTTCAGCCATCCAGTCCGACCGATTATGACAGCTGCAACAATCAGAATGAATGATTAAAGCTAAATACAATCAAAGACATAAAGCTGTTAGGTGACAAGGTAACATCACCAACTGTACTAATATTCCTTATCTCCCTTTCTTCCCCCCTTTGGATTACCACTAAAATAGTTCTGAATTATAAGATTCAGTCATGCGCATTCCACGTCTAACATTTCATGCCAATACTTCAACGGCTTGTTGAAGTCAAAGGTGTCTGATTCCAATCTGATGGTTCAGAACTGGGGATATATTATTTATAACCAAAATCTAGGGTATAAAGAACGGGATAAAATGACCAGGACCAAGTCTGGAGTCTGGGCCCAGGGGCCCCATAAAACGGCCTGATACCTTGACACTCCAAATTAATTTCTTATTTAGAAGATCAGGAGGAATCATTTTGTGGAGCTCCTAAGCCAAACTGTGATTACACAGAAATGATCTTTAAAGGTTTTTAAAATCAAATCGGATAACGAACCGTTCAAGGGTTTGGTTCCTGGGTCGAATGGTCCGATTATTCGAATTGAATGAATAGTTCGTTCTGACAAAAAAAATTAAAAATAAAAAAACGGTCAAAAACTTCTGGATGGTTGGAATGACGGTTCTGAGTCAGCAGTTTATCGACCCAACATTTTTGGCCAAAATGACGGTTCTGAGGTAAAATGGTGACCGGTTCTTGGTTTTTCCGGTTTAAATGTCCGCTTCTGAAAACCTTGATGTTCATTGTTTTCATTTGCACCTGGGAGAAATCTTGTTGTTTTCATAAACTTGCAGAACATTTCAAGAAAGACTACTTAAAGCTAAAAAGCATATATAGCTGGTAGTGGGAGGTATAGGCTTTTACCCTTGATAAGAGGCATATCAGGGACTGCATTTGGTTTCTCCCCACCGAGTCTCCAACGAAGGCCATGGACTTCCCTCTGACGATCTTAAGGAACTGAGCTGGGTTGAAGATGGGTAGCTCACAGTCATTTGGTTTCCACCTCCATTTCATGAACCCAGTATCAGGTTTCCCGTATTTCATGCAGTTCTGGTGATCATGAATGGCCCAGCAAGTGGAATTTGTGTAATACGGTGCTTCTGGGTTTGGAACCCATTCTCCATTAAAAATGTCGCAGTACTGCTTAACTGATGCTGCTGCTGCAACTCCTGTTGAATCCTGTATATCATCTTCATAACCAAACAAGGATACTGTAGATGATGACCAAGAAGAAGCTTTCCATGGAAAATAACCTAACAAAGGGTAATAAAGTGGGATGATGATCAGAAGAGTTAAGGTAAGGGCTGCTGTAACAACAATTTTTCCTGTGTGTTGATGAAGAATTCGGCTTTGGCTTTCCCAAAGGCCAAACTCTTCATGGCGGGCGTGAAGCTTCATTGCAAAATCTAGGTCTAGAAAGGATAATGAAGCTAAGGTTGAGCTGAGTACAACAACAATATTGCATAGAGTGTGATTGAGTTTGAGGCCTTATAATGATGCCAGTGGAACGCACAATAAAACTCAACTTGGCTTGCTTTATTTAAAAAGAAAGAAAAGACACCTCAACTAAATGCTTGAAGTTCCATGTAGTGTCGTGATGTGCTACATCTACAAGGAACAGACGTTATTAAGAATTGACTATCACACTGCATATAATTACATGGGCCTGGGGATGGATAATTGCTTTTTGTTTTTTTTGTTTTTGTTTTTCATTTTCTTCTCCCAGTTTGGACAGGTGGTTGCAAATAGGAATGGCAACGTGGCGGGTTCAGGGTAGGGATCATATTCTCAAGGGAGATAGCTTTTTCATCTGGGATCTAAATTCCTGAAATTTTTAAATTAAAATTATTTTTAGAAAATAAATTTACTTAAAATAAGGGAATTTTTTTAAATATAAAAATATTTTAAATATATTTATATAATATAAATAATATTATATATATAATTGGGGCCCAGGCAGGGTGGGGAATTCGCTCCCCATCTCCGTTCCCGTCCCTGATCAAGTATCACTATCAATCTTAGTCCCCACTAAGGCAATCTCTATCCCCAGCCCCATTGAGTCAGGAAAGCAGGGTATCCGATGGGGACAGAAAATTTGCATCCCTAGTTGCAAAAGTAGGTTTTGGAGGAATTTTGATTTTTTTTTCTTTGGTAGAAGTTTGATTGGTGTGGATTTTTTTTTTTTTTTTTGCGAAGGATAAGTTCTCCTCAGGTTCGGCCCAGATTGACCCAAAGTGCACCCAATCCCAAATCACAATTTTATACCCAAGAAGGAAGAAACTACTATCCTACCTTTGGCTCTACCATTCATTCTGATTTTCTCTTTTTTTCTTTAAGGTCATTCTTATTTTAATACAAACTAGGCGCTAGCTGCCCTGGCCGTTGTACCTGCAGACACTTGGGATTCCAAACAGGGCCCAATTATTTGAAAAGAAGTGGATCAGAAATATGAGAAGAATATTTAAAGTATACTGTTTGTAATTAGGTGCGAGTGATGTTTTTCACCAAATGCCAAACACAGCTATAGGCCTTGTTATAATCACAAAATATGGGTTTGTTGGTTGAAAAAGAAAAAAGCTTTAAAAGAATTCATCAACATATATGCATAATACCGATGTTAATTGATGTAGTTTTTGTTGGTTTGTGTTTATAGAGTAGAGAGTTTTGTGTAGTCAGACCCAAACAAGGTGCCAACTAGGCTAAATTAAGCTAGTAGGTACGATACCCTCAGCTTGGCTTTAGAGACCTCCGTTAGGCCATCACTCTCCTCCTTTAGAATGACTACTGACCTGCTTCCAAGAAAATATGGCAATTAAATTAAAAGGGAGTTGAATTCATTGCATGGGCTACCCACACGATTAATTATTAACAAATTGCATATATATATATCCATGCAGCAGCTGATAAGTTAGTATGTCATTGTTAATCTTAATCATCATGCCCACTTTGTTGTGTGGTGCATGTATGTGTCGGTTTGTTATTTAGTTAACAATTAATTACTTTGGAGAGATCAATGCATTCAACTAATTAATCTATGAATTCGCAACAATTAATGTCCAAAAACAAAATTAAAAGTAAAATACTAAAAAGAAACTCAACAACAACAAGAGGATAGATTCTTTATATATATATATAGATTCTTTATAATATAATTTTTTTTCTTCAGCAGTGATGTGTATGTGACACACATAGAGGTTTTACTTTATTTTTGTCCTTTGCTTTGGATTCTTGATATGAATTGCGTTGGTGTATTAGCTAGTTGCAAAGGCAGACCCGCCTACTGGTTTTCTGATATGTAAAGCACAGAGGGCTGAGTGAGGGGGGACAAGGTTGTGATGGAAATTCTCCCCGTCTCCGTTGGGTATCCGGCCTCCTCGACATCGACGTGATGGGCTCAGAGATGAAGACAGCCTTGGAGGGAATGGGAGCAGAGACGGTGATTGATAGTGATACCTGACCGAGGATGAGAATAGGGAGGGGGAGTGAATTCTTCACCTTGCCCCAACACTGATTATATCTATTAAATATATATTATATACTATATTTAATATATTCAGATATAATATTATTTATGTTATTTATATCAAAATATTTTTAAAATTAAAAAAAAATCTTATTTTAAGTAAATTTATTTTTTAATTAATTTTAGTTTAATAATTATGGAGATTTGGGTCCCCGATGGAGAGTCAATTTTATCCTTGGTGAGAATCGAGGTCAAGGGCAGGAATTTGTTTCAAAATCGAAGCCAGGAATGAGGAATATATGATCCCTGTTGCCATTCTTAAACCAAGGAGAGTCATAGTTCCCTCTATGCCTCAAAATCCCCACTTATGTTATGCCCCCCATCCATCTATATTCCTACCCTTCTCCCCATTTGATTTTGAAATCATAACGTGAATAAAAAATGAAATATGTTGTTGAATTGTGTATTTGTTCTGAGGAACGAAAAAATGAATTTATTTTAAATTAATTGATCAGGATTGTGAAACAATAAAGAGGTTGCTTGACAATGTGAATGGTTTTGATTTTTAAAACAAAACAGCCACATCAGCAAAAATGAATGGTTGTTAATTTGCTGACATGGCAGTTGTTTTTGTCTTAGAAAAGAAAGTCATTCACATTTTTGGAGTACACAATAGCAGAGAGACATCATATCTAAAACCTTTGGCCGTTGAGGGAAATGCTGTTGAAATAGTTTTTGGAAACAAAGATACGAACATGAATAGGTGAACATGCCCAGCCCAAAAACTCTAGCCAAAGTTTTTTTCCGTCATACCAATCAACTGATATCACAGTATTCATCTGACGTCATAGATATTGATATTGATATTGATTTATATGATAACCGATCATCAGATCAGATGTAAACATGTTTTTGAAACCTATATAGTGTTTTATCTTTTAAAGAAAAAAGTCTATATGATTGAGTTGAAAACCTACCTGTAAACATGTCAACATATTTCTTGAAATAGCTAGTTTTATAGCTATACCACCATAATTAGGAAACTTTCCTTGTATAAGATTGACTTTGGGAGAGTTTTGAAATGAATTAAGATTTCTATTATTGTGCATTCACTAATATTGGTTGCAGGATAAATCCGGATATCAATCATGGCGACCAAACTTTCATGTTTAAAATATATTTACCGTCATATTCAACCAATCACATCTTTTGTTGCACATTATACGGATGTATTATTTTTTTTTCATTGATGTTTTCGTTCTCACTGTTTTGCAAGAGATTTCTTTTCAAACCAGATGATTCTGATTTATTTTGAAACTCCAAACAAGAAAAACAATTCATATTTGGAGAACATACATCCCTAGTTTGTATGTTGATTCCTGAACCAACTTGCCTATATTTGGTTAGAACTGAACCACGTTTGAGTTCCATCAACACAAAACAACCTACCTATTTTACTCAGATTCCTAATGGATGAAGTAACGCCCTATCTCTCTCCACCAGGTTTAAGTCAGGGTTGGGTAGGTAGATTAGACGCTTTCCAGCCAGTTTGGACCACCTACTGCCACGCCACCACCCTTGGAATAATATCACTTTTAAGTAGGAATCTCATAATAAGGATTTGAGTGAATAGACGGATGCATGACTTGGATAGACTAAATTTGTGGTGTACATTGCTAGCACCAGCATTGGCTTGAGAACAATACCAGAGAAAAGATCTTAATATGGCATGGCCCATTACTACCCACCAGTAAATGGAGTCTGGTACCTTTGTTTTTTTTATTTTGGATCAAGGTTTCTTTCAATAACCCAGCCTGACCTCATTTGTCTTAGGGA